>NW_028093774.1:12637369-13848329 GCF_014824575.4 Sturnira hondurensis | reverse complement strand
TAATTGTTCTTTTTAGATAAGTAACTTGCTGTATTCAAATCTTTAAAAACTTGTAAAATTTCTGTTGTACAATCAAAAGGATTTTTGTAGTATAATGGATCATGGTTTTCATGACAGTATAGATAACCTATCTGATAAAGAAAAAATTGCTATATTTTACATATATCTTGTCTTAGAGCTGCAATTTACCATAAACTACAAGATGAATTACCTAATTTCATCAAATTTTTTAATTAATAAATGTTTATTTAATCAATAACATCTTTAAATGGTATATATGAGAGGAGACCTATAAAAGAAAAATTTTACTCAACTGACAAAAGGATCTATGGTCAATATATAGGGACCGTTCCTATTGATGTGAGGTTTGTTTACAGAAAATGTGGTGGATGACTCTGTAGAGGCAGATTTATGTATCTGCAAACTTAGGGTGAATAGGTCAATTTATTTATGTACCGTGAAGAAAGTTGTGGTTTTGTGTTATAAGAGAATACCATAGACTTAGTGGCCTATTGTTTATAAGCCAAATTCATTGGGAAATTGAAGACAGAGGTGCCTGTAGATTCTGTGTATGGTGAGGGCTGGCTGCCTGGTGTACACACGGCCATCTTCTTGCTGTAGGTTCCCAGGAAGATGTGAAGGGCACTCCCTAGGGCCTCTTTTATAAGGGAACGATCCCATTCATTCATGAGGGTTCCACCCTCGTGACCTAATCACCTCTGAAAGGCCCCAGCTTCAAACACCATAATTGGGAATTAGATTTCAACATATGGGTACACAAAAATTCTATCTGTAATATGTGAGCATACTGTGAGTGTTAAATACTATAGTATTTTGCTTCAATTACACACATTTTAAGATGTTTCAGGTACATAGATTAATTTACCTTGAAAAAGTTTGTTGCCTTATTGGGGTTTTAAAAATGAGATTTAAATTTATGGAAAATGAGTCACATTTCTAAAATTTCTAAAGATCTATCAACATGTTATGAAATTTAATGATGAAACTATGATTAGTTGTCAAAAACTTTTGTTATTGGCCCTGGCTGGTGTAGCTCAGTGGATTGAGCACGGGCCTGNACTATAGTATTTTGCTTCAATTACACACATTTTAAGATGTTTCAGGTACATAGATTAATTTACCTTGAAAAAGTTTGTTGCCTTATTGGGGTTTTAAAAATGAGATTTAAATTTATGGAAAATGAGTCACATTTCTAAAATTTCTAAAGATCTATCAACATGTTATGAAATTTAATGATGAAACTATGATTAGTTGTCAAAAACTTTTGTTATTGGCACTGGCTGGTGTAGCTCAGTGGATTGAGCACGGGCTTGTGAATCACACGATCGCGGTTCGATTCCCAGGCAGGGCACATGCCTGGGTTGCAGGCCAGTTCCCAGCAGGGGACTCACGAGAGGCAACCATACATTGATATTTCTCTCCCTCTCTCCTTCCCTCCCCCTCTAAAGATAAATAAATAAAATCTTTAAAAAAACACCTTTTGTTACAATTGCCAAATATCTGGATGTTGTGAAACATTTAAAAACCACTGTAAATTTAGTTATTTATTTTGTTTAGGGAGGGAGGGGATTTACTACTTTTAGAATATCTGCATAGAGTACAGATTGAAATTCATCATTTACATGCCCCCTTCCATTTATGTTCATTAGACAGTGCCCTTTATAATAGTTATTAAAATATGAGAGAGTGTTTCAGGTTACAGCTTCTTCTGCTGGGTGAGGTGTTTGAAATTATTTTAATTAAATTAAAAATTTGAGATGTTTTCCAGTAAAAATGAACATTTACTTAATAATTCATTCATCTTCTGTTTCTTCCTCCCTCTCTCCTTCCCTCTTCCCTTTGTACTTTCCTTCAACTAATATGTGGTGAGCCAATAATGGACCAGAAATTTTTTAAGTAATAGTATAAAATAATAATGTGAATGGGAAAAAGAAAACAAAGATTAATGTACCTGCTTTCACAAAACAAAAGCTCAGCCTAATGGAAGAAACAGATGGTGAATTAAAACTTAAAAAAAATTACAAAGTGTGATATGTACCTGGCTCTGTCAAGTAAGCACATTAAAAGACATGTCCTGATCTTTGAAGAAATTAAGAAACTTTCTTGTAGAAACATGATAAACTAGGAAAATAATTTGTGGGTGGACATGGTGACAGCCCAGGAAGATGAACTGGAAAATAGAGAGCCATGGAAGCCGTGGTGGAGAGTCTCACTTCAAATTCGGAATCACAAAAGAATGGGTGATGAGTCACAGGTGAAGGAGAGAGCACTAATGGAGGCCTTGTGTGACATTCTCGGGGGTTTTGCCTTTATCTTATGAAAAACGGGGTATTTTAAGTGGATAAAGCTGCAGGAGAGAGTTGGAAATTGCACCATTTTTTGATACCTTTGAGGTATCTAAATAGAGGTATATAGACTTTGTCAGTTAGATATGTTTTTCAGAGAACACAAAAGAATTATAGAACAGAGCACTCACAGGGAGTTAATGTAAATGGATGTGACCAGAAATGTATTTAATATGTAAATATCAAACTGTTTTGGTGAGTGTGCCTGTTGTGTGCTGAGAGACATAATAAGAGGGTTCCAGAGTTCAATAAATAAGTAAACAAGCAAACAAACAACCCACTTTTTTTCAGTACAACCTTGTCATCTAACAAATGAATCTACAGCTAATTTTACATAATTCTCAATGTTTGATATTCTTGAAGCAAGTTCATAGTACTTAATGGGTTTTTATATGTGATAATATATTGTGAATTGTCACACTTTTAGGTCTTATAAAAAGTGTTGTCTGTTATTGCAAAGTAATACTCGGGACCAGTTTTGTAGAATATTAGTCTATATGGGAATAGTTTAAAATACCTATACTTATTTTACTATTTTAGTTTTTTTATTTAATACATAAATATATGTGAGAGCTATCTGTTATGGGAGAAAATCTCAGAAATTCTGTTCTCCTTACCAACATATCAAAGAATTACAGGTCAGCAAGCCTACTAGTGTGCAAGGAAAATTTATTAGTGCTAAGTTCTAATGGGAGAAAAAAATCAAGGGTGGCTAGATAGAGCCAGAGTGGCCAGAGGCGGGGTGGCTAGAAACAGGGTGGCCAGGACAGAGATGGCCATGGGGCCAAAGGCCAGAGGCCCACCGGCCAGGGGTTCCCTGTGTGGCAAGAGAACCACAAGGCCAAGAGAAGAGGCCAAGAGAAAATGCTTTGTTCTGGGGACTTAGGTAGTTGGCATGGTGAAGAAGTGACATAATGATTGATGGGTAAAAGTGGGCCAGGCTCAAGATTAGTGGGTCAGAGGGTGAGCTTTTGCTTTTAGCCCCCTGTAATAAGTTATTTGTTAAATTGCAATGGTGAAGGCCCTGCCTTTATTTCCCCTCTGGCCACTCATTCCCCCATTACATATCTATCATCTATCATGTATCTACATTTAGATTTCATACTTGGACCTATTATACAAGATATCTGCTGTGGAAAATATGCATTTCTAAAAAACACTTAGCTATATATATACACTCATACATATATACATACATATATACATACATATATATGTATATATGTATGTATATATGCATTTCTTAAAAATACTTAGCTATATATATATATATATATATACACCAAGCTATTATCTTGCTAGATATTTTTACTAAAAATATATATATTGTATATATAATATATATAGCTATATATATAGCTAAGTATTTTTTAGAAATGCATATATACATATATATATATATACATATATATATATATATGTATGTATGTATGAGTATTCAAAGCTGCCTAAAAGTATGCTTTCACTTGATAAATGCTATCAAGGCTATTAACGTAATTGTAGCTGATTTACCCTAAGTATATAGGTGACATTGTCAATTTAGACAAATGCATTGTCAGAAGCCTCCATTTCCAGAATGCAATTGATCATAATAAGCTAGAGCTTCTGTTGCACCGACTAGAAATAAGCTGGGTAGATTCGATGTGTGTACATGTTTAAAGGTGTCAAGTTCTTTGGATGAGCTATCTTCCAGAAAGGATAAGACCATCACAAGGTGAGTGGAAGATTGCTACGTAATCTCCCACTTTTGAGGCATTTGGGGTTCAGGTAGAGAGCTGCTCCTGAAATTGCTACTTCAGTGATACCTTAATTCTTTTCTTTTACTTTTTTTCAGTTACCTAGCTAACTTTATATCTAGTCAGCAAATTCTTTAATTTCTCTCTGTTGAAATGATTGATGTGATTTATATCTCCTAATTGGACCCTGACTAGCACAGGTGGGAATTTAATACACTGTATATAAAATCAGGAACAGTGTATAGCGAAGAGTGACTGAAGATAGAATCCTGGAAAACTTCTGCAGCTCCCTGTATCCCCTACTGAGAGCATTACATGTCTATGACATCAGCCATACTCGGCGGTCAGTGTATGTTTGCTCATGAGTTTTCTTCTGCGAATACTAACTTGAATGTTAGGGTTATCACTCATGTCAAAGACTGCTTTAGAAGGGATGCATTTGCAGGTGTGTCTGAAAGAGCTGTAGCGGTGGTGTGAGCAGCTGACCTGTTTTGTGGTACCATGGACACAAGGGAAAAGGGCAGGAAAGTAGCAAAAGTAATTCTGAAGTTCAGTAAGTGTGTTCATCTAAACACCTTTGGATCTCATTAAACAGAATGTAACTATTTGCGTGATTATAAATTGCAACAATATTTATTGGTCAATAATATGACCCATCGTGAATACATTGTAAAATACCCTAATACAGCAGGTGTCAGGAGTGTAAGCGCAAGGATGTGCATTCATATTTTAGATTGTAGAATATAGATGAAGAAACCAGGAAAACATGAAGGATGTCATTGCATTGCATTTAATATTTTTTATAATGGTTTAAATGGATTTCTGGAAGCTTATTTTAAAATCATATATTATTAATTTTATTTTATCTGTATACTCAGTCTTTTCAAATAAGAGCAATTCATAAATTTCTTCTTAATATTTAATGTGGTCAGAGTTTTTGTCACCTCTTTATTTTCTCCATAAAGAAATAAAAAATATATTAAAGCAGCAGAAATCTATGAACTAGAAATAAAATATGTTTAGCTGTGAAGACAGAGCAGAGTAGCCAATTTTGGCATCCAAGTCACTGAGCTTTTCAATATGTTCCAGCATCTCAGGACTTGTTACTTACAGAACAATTCACTTCACTCTCCTAGTCATAAAAATGAAAATATATAAATCATTCATCTTTCCAGATTTTCAGACATAAACTTGGAAACATCTGGGGCTTTTTGGTTCACTATGCAATGTTCAGACTAGTCATTCAGTGTTTTTTTTTTCAATTCTGAAATCTGTTTTCATAAGAAGTATTACCTGCAACAAACCTGAATATTTTGACAGAGTTTTCGGTTACTTTTTAAGTTTTTCCTTGATAAGTTTAACTTTTCTTAGGGATTTTTAAGCTATTGACAACTACGACCAGCCAGTGAAAAGCACCAGGATGGTGTATTAGGCTGATGCATCACACAGAGAAAAGGCCTCCCAAAATATGAGATATTTCCTACCTGAAAAATGGAGTTTCTGAAATTATAAACTTGTTAATGTCATAAAGGTGATTTTAGTTCTAGATTTTTTATATCATTATTAGTGACCACAGAGGCAGAAGAAGCTGTAAAAGATGATAAAAATCTCCTATTACCAGCTTTTTCTTTTCAAGAAGATAGACTTACATTGGGATCTTAATGTAATGAAGATAATGTTACCCTGTGGATTCAATTGGTTTTCAGAGTTTTTTGGTTTCAATCAGGCATTTTGAAAGTGTTAAGTCTATATAAAATAAGGGAATGCTTTCCGATTTTCTCTATTATTTCTTTTCTTATCATCTTAGCTGTAAATCTGGTTGTCTCTCTTAATGGGGCACCCTATAGCTTCACATTTTAGTAAAAATATCTAGCAAGATAATAGGTAATCATTGGAAAATATATATTTTTCCTGAGTCTCTAGTAAAAACAATTTTTCCTCCAAACAATGGGAAGCAGAAAGACCAAACTTCTAAACAAGCATAGCACATATTTCATTCATGCATTCAATCTTCCAACAAACAAAATGGTTTCAAGAAATGTGATACAAGCTGAATTTAAAAGATGAAATCTCCTTTCGCTAAAGGAGATTATCTTCCTATAGAGAAAAGTAATATGCAGATGGCCAATAAATTGTAAGAGAAAGGTAATCACAAGGTAAAATGAGAGAAAGAAGAACATATGGATGAAGGCCCCTTGTCTGTAAGACGGACAAGGTTTCACTTCCCAGGTGACACTTTCACTGGGTCTCTGATATTTTAAATGGGGACTAGACATTCTCCAGCCAAACAAACCATGAAGATATTTATTTAGAGGACAAAATATGTGAGTAACACCAGAAGTGTGAGGTGACATAGCATGTTAAAGGAAATGAAACTATTGCAAACCTTTGTGAGGCCAGAGGTCAGAAAACTGGACTCCACTGGTCGAATTCAACCACCACCACCGGTTTTTGTATTTCTTGGAATATAGCCACATCCATTCCATTAATATTATCTATGGTTGCTTTTTATAAAGGCAGAGTGAAATAGTCAAGACAGAAAACATATGGCCCTCAAAGCATTAAATATTTACTATCTTGCCCTTCACAGAAAAAAAATGCTAAGCCTAAGTTAGAGAATTTATTAATAAAAAGAAGGCAAAGAGAAGTGACACACCCTTAATGATGCACTGAGGGCATTTAAGCCTTTGAGTAGTTTGGGCAGAAATGGACTTTGAAGTTTTGAGTGGCAGCTGTGTGCAGACTTGCTGGCAAAGGAGTGAAACCAGTGGCTTGAGAACAGCTGAAGTGACATGGCCACAATCTCAGATAAAGATAAATTATCCTGATTGTGTGAGTTAGAGTCCAGTCCAAAACCAGAAATTATGCTGTGTTTCAACAGACAGAGTTTAAGGCAAATTCATCAAAAAATGTTGGGGACGTGAAAAGGTAATAGAGAAAGGGAATATTGAAATAATACAGAGACAGTAACTGCAGGCAGCAACACACCGCCCTATCCCTCTGTCTCCTGCCCTCGGGTGACTGATGGTGGGATGAAAGAGAAGATGAAGATATTACAACCTGGAAGCACTGAGGGTGGGTTCCCCAGAGATGAGATGCAGACTTCTATAGAGGGGGAATACCGAACTGCGGCTGCTTGGTGCCTCAGTAACTCAAAGGAGGGAACCTACAGTACTCTCAGCCCAGATGGTGAAGCATGGCTGAGGTTCCATGAGTCTGACTGCTACTTTCTAATCAGGACCTGGTTTGTCTCTTTCTGAGGCTTAACCAGAAAGACCTGGTTTCTCTCTTTCTTGTGCATTTTGCACTCATCACATTTTTAGGCAGGTAGCCTACTCTTAATAAATGTGCTATTTCATTTATTAAAGCAATTCTCCTTCTGACTGTCTCTCCAAAGAGTCCTATGTCATGCTTCTCCAAACTCTATTTCCGTGGGATAAAAGCAATGGGAGCATTTTTAAAAATCAAAATCATCTCCCATTGGTTGATGAATGTTAACTCCCTCATAGCTCCCAGTTGCCCATTGGAAAGAGTTGTGAATTCACCTCAACGCCACCCTGCCACACACTTTTGGGGTTGGAATAGAAATTTATGGGCATCTAAACCTCTGTATTTTACACAGTTTAGATGGTGGTGATAATCTCATAACTCCGCCTGGAAGACGGCAAGGTTTCTAATTGGCTGTCATATCAAGGGGCTAGAGGAGTCAGTTTTAGTGCCCTTCACTTGGTCTTTTCTGCCAAAATCAATGTGATTTTTCTCTGAGTTACTAAGTATAGCTATACCAATTATGTACTTAGGTACAGAAAATAGCCACGTGGTTAGTTCACAAATGCATTAGAACTACTGTATAATGGGCTTGAGCCAGATCCCATTTATAACCCGTGCTCCTTAAACCTGTGCTCTATCTGGAAAACCATAATGCCAGTTTTAGTCCCTTGGTATCAGTGCCAATTCAGACATCATGNAGGGGCTAGAGGAGTCAGTTTTAGTGCCCTTCACTTGGTCTTTTCTGCCAAAATCAATGTGATTTTTCTCTGAGTTACTAAGTATAGCTATACCAATTATGTACTTAGGTACAGAAAATAGCCACATGGTTAGTTCACAAATGCATTAGAACTACTGTATAATGGGCTTGAGCCAGATCCCATTTATAATCTGGGCTCCTTAAACCTGTGCTCTATCTGGAAAACCATAATGCCAGTTTTAGTCCCTTGGTATCAGTGCCAATTCAGACATCATGCTCAATAGTTTTCAGAGTTTGGATGTTTTGCTTTCACCCAATACATTGTAAGGGTTTTCCTCTGGCAACTCAACTTCCCCATAGGCCAATGGGCTCGGGAAGCAAAGGGACTTACACTTACAAACTGGTTGAGGGGTTGCTATTTTTCACCATGATCCCTGACGTCATATGCTAGCTTTCTACTCATTAGCTTTCATTTCTTTTTCCCTATTCAAGTCAAGTAACACCTATTGAGCTGTCTCTCCCATACTTGGAAACACCAGGATGTAGTACTCATCTTCACAGCTCTCTGTAGATTATAGTGACCCAATTACATTTGGTCTTGTGATCCATTAGGGTCATTAGTCCATGTTGCCCTTATCCATGCAATGCTGCCACCTGGTTTCTGCCATTCCAGAGTCTACCGCCTGCGATTCCACTCAAGGTATATGGCTACATTTACCCTTGACCTGAAGAAGGGTGCCTCTATTGAGCTTTTTAAAGAGGACAATTAACCCCCCTTTTAAAGATAATTAACCCTCACCATACATTTCTCAATGCTCTGGCAAAGAGAATATTCTCTGTTTCCTCCAAAGGGAGTCATTTTTTTTTCTCAAGCCTTCTGACTCTTTTGTCAATGCTTTCTTAAGCCATCTCCACTTCATCTACTGTTGGGTAATGGTTATTAAACTTAAATATGATACAAATGACCTGAGGCTTGATAAAATACAAGTTCTGGTTTAGTACATCTGATGAGACACAAAGATTCTTATTCTAATATGCTCCTGGGTATTAATCATGCTATTGGTCTGTAGATGACCCTTTAAGTGACAATACTAGACAGTTGTTACATCCAAACTACAAAAATCTATTTTGTCAAAGATGGGTTTCGATAGCCTCTTGGTCAACAAAACTCTCTTTTACTTGGGCACTCTGGACCAATACCCATGAAACCCATTCCATATTTTTCTTTGTTTTTTTTTTCTGGTTCCTGTTACTCGTTCTTTAATTTCTTCATATATAAACAAGTTCCTGACAAAACAGGGGCTATATTTCCTTGCTGGACTTTACTGAGTCCCAATTTTTTAAAACCAGAGTGGGGGACAAAGGAAGTTAAACAGAGAAAGAAGAAATGCCACACCATGCTCAATCATCTGTCATCACTGGAGGAGATTTATGAAATTCTTCTCAGACCTTTGCACTCAAAGAAATAAATGATTTCTCCCCAAATGTGTGAATGATGGGTTCGTTAGTTTGAACTTCCCTGAACTTCTGAGTTGCACATGTGTAAAGACTGAGGGGGTTTGGGTGGGCATCTTATGCATGGCTTCAGAGAAACCTTGGAGTGGGAAGTAAGGAGCTTTCACAGTGCATGAAGCTCCTATGAAACTGCTCACTGCGGTACTGGCTAATACAAGAGGTGGGGCCAAAAGTATTTGAAATGGCACAAAGGATTTGTCCATTAGATCTTCCTTCCACCTTTCTGATCACACCTTCTTGTATTCTTCCCTCCTTATTCTTTCCTTTACCCATTGCCATTGCCATCTGCCAGTGATTGCTACTCGATTACCAGCTATAGTCTATAAAGGCTTTCTTTTTCTGACAACAGCCTGTCTCTTCCAGGCTCTGCAACGTGAAAACATGTTCTTGGCTAATCCTGTGGAATTAAAATGCTAGATATCAAAAAACTGCAACCTGTATTCAAGTAAAATTCTTTTTCTCAGGCTTGAATATATTATTGTTTTCTCATCTGGAAAGCAGGGGTAACTAGAGTACTTGCTAATATGCAGAAATTCAGTTGTAATAAAATGTGCAAAACTGCTCTGAAAACAATAGAGCTCTAAACAAAATGTAACATATTGTTTTGTGTAGTAACTAATTTATAATGTATAATGTGGAGAAAGATCTATTAAATAATTACCACATGCATTCTTCACATTATTTGCATATAAAAGGAGACAAATAGGAAAGAAGAAATAACTATATGCTTCAAATGAGAATTTTTAACATTCAGATGTGATAGGTATTTTACAGTGAGGTGACGTGTTCCTCAAAATCTTCTAATCCAGACTATTGGCCTCATCTGCTGTTGTTACTTGTTTTTGTATTTCTTAGGAACTTCTGAGTATCAGCGCAGACATACAACTGCCCTTCGGAGCACTGGGTGGAAGCCGCCTGGCTAGCTGTTTTAAATACCTAATCCTGTTTATAACTCACAATAAACCTGAGAGAAAGGTGTTATTAGGATTCCATTTGACATGTAATGGCATTGGTTTTTAATGTCTTAAATTATATCCTAATCAAAACAGAGTGAGTGACACAACCAGAGCTTGAATCCAGGTCTGTGTGAAAAGTCTTCTAAGCTCTTTATTTTGCTGGTTAGATTTTGCTCATTAGTGTCATTTTACCTTTTAGGAATTGCTTTGGACAAGTCCAGTATATGTCTATTCTTCCAGTCTAAGTACTAATAGGCTTTTCACTCCCTAAATTATCCCAGTTTTTATGATACATTACTTGGTTATCCTATTATCAAGGATTTTTGCCTTGTCGTTAATAATGTTTACTTGTATATCAAACATTTCATATTCTTAATCTGTGTTTTCAAATAATACCAGTTTCATTCTTTAAATATTGAACACTACACCTCATGTGAGCAGCTACTTGGCTTTTTTTCTTTCTCTTTCTCATTTCTTTTTGATTTAAATATAGTTGACATACAAGGTGATATTCGTTACTTTAGTTTCAGGTGTACAATAAAGTAATTTGACATTTTTCTACCTTACAGTGTTGCCTTAACTCACTCGTACAAGTTTCACGCCATGAAAAGGCTTGGCACAAAGTAGCTGCACAACCAGTATCATGAAATAACCAGCCTAGGTTTTGTGTTTGCAAATAAACATATATCTCATATTTCTTTTTTATTATTTTTTATTTTTTAATATATTTTATTGATTATGCCATTACAGTTGTCCCATTCCCCTCCTTCATGCCCCTCCCCCTGCACACCCTTCCCCTGGACATTCCTCCTCTTTAGTTCCTGGCCATGTGTCATAAGTTCTTTAGCTTCTACATTTCCCACATTACTTTTGCCCTCCCCTTTTCTATTTTCTCCCCATGGTCTGTGTTACTTATTCTCCCCCCTTCTCCTCCTCCCACTCCCCTGTTGCTAACCCTCCACATGATCTCTATTTCTGTGTCTCTGCTCCTCATCTAGCTATCTTATATAAGTCCTTTTAACATTTCATATAATAAGGGCTTGGTGCTGATGAACTCCTTGAACTTGACCTTATCTGAGAAGCACTTTATCTGTCCTTCCATTCTAAATGAAAGTTTTGCTGGATAGAGCAATCTTGGCTGTAGGTCTTTGGATTTCATGACTTGGAATACTTCTTTCCAGCCCCTTCTTGCCTGTAAGGTCTCTTTTGAGAAATCAGCTGACAGTGTGATGGGAACTCCTTTGCAGGTGACTGTCCCCTTATCCCTTGCTGCTTCCATAATTCCCTCCTTCATTTTAATCTTGGCTAATGTAATTAAGATGTGCCTTGGTGTGTTTCTTCTTGGGTCCACCTTGTTTGGGACTCTCTGAGCTTCCTGGACTTCCTGGAAGTCTATTTCCTTTGTCAGCTTGGGGAAGTTCTCCTTTATTATTTGTTCAAATAAGTTTTCCTCTTGTTGGTCTTCCTCTTCCCCTCCCCCTTCTAGTACCCATATAATTCCAATGTTGGAATCTTTCAAGATGTCCTGGAGGTTCCTAAGCCTCTCCTCATGTTTTTAAATTCTTGTTTTTTTCTTCTTTTCTGTTTGGTTGTTTCTTCCTTCTGGTCTACTCCATTGATTTGAGTCCCAGTTTTCTTCTCATCACTATTGGTTCCCTGTGCATTTCCTTAATTTCACTTAGCATAGTCATCATTTTTTCATCTAATTTGCAACCAAATTCAACCAGTTCTGTGAGCATCCTGATCACCAGTGGTTTGAACTGTGCATCTGAAAGGTTGGCTATCTCTTGGATTGCTTAGTTGTATTTGCTGTGGAGCTTTGATCTGTTCTTCCATTTGGGGCATCTTTTCTTTTTGTCTTGTTGTGCCTGTGAGGTATGAGGGGCAAAGCCTTAGGTGTTCACCAGGGCAGGGCAACCCAAGTTGCTGGCTTGTGATGCTATACATGGGGCAAGGCTCTGAGAGGGTACAGTGGTGCTTGCTCCTCTCTCTGTAGGATTTCAGTCCCTTCTGCCACTTCTCCCAAGCAAACTGGGATTTTCTGGTGCTGGTTCCCAGGTGGGTGGGTTTATGTATGTCCTAGGACCCTGTGGGTCTCTCCAATGAACTCTCCAGTGAGGCTGGAAGTCTCTTCCTGCATCTCAACCCCCACAAGTGTTTTTAATTCGTGTTTTGAGGCTTTATTTCCTGGCTCTGGAACTCTGAATTGCGCAGTCTGTCTCGCTCCCCAGTTGTCTGCATGTGAATGTCGGACCGCTGCTGGTCAGCCAGGCGCTTTGCAAGTGGTGCCCCACTTCACAATAGCTGCCTCGCTGGGTCTGCCTGTTGCCACCCTGTACCTAGGGGCTGCCAGCCACCGCCTGCCAGGTGTCACCAGTTCCTGTGCCACCACCTTTCTCTGCTCTGCCGCCCGACTCCACCCGGCCTACCTGTCTAGATGAATGTGTCTATTGTAGCTCCTTGGCTGTCTGACTTCCATACAGGTCAATCTTCTGTCAGTTATGGTTGTTATTTTGTTTCTAAATTTTTGTTATCCTTATTTTGGTTGTGTGTGGAGGCGCAGTGTGTCTATCTACTCCTCCAGCTTGGCTGGAAGTACCAATATCAACACTAACGATACCAGCACTAACACATATGTCCTTTATTTTTTCAACATTTACTCAAAATTTTGTGCAAAAATTCAGAGATTATAATTGAAAGGCTTTTGCAAGGCTAAAATTTTTGAGGTAGACTGGTTAGAAAAAATATTTGAACTTCCTACCAAAGCACTTGATAAGCTTTTATGGAAGATCCTATATTTGAACTCCAGGTTGGCTATTACCTTTTGGGATATTTAATGGTTTGTACAATGCATTCAAAAACAACCTTTTAGTAGTAGCTAATTTTTGTAGTGGTGATACTGCTAATTTTTGNTTTAACATTTCATATAATAAGGGCTTGGTGATGATGAACTCCTTGAATTTGGCCTTATCACAGAAGTACTTTATCTGTCCTTCCATTCTAAATGAAAGCTTTGCTGGATAAAGCAATCTTGGCTGTAGGTCTTTGGATTTCATGACTTGGAATACTTCTTTCCAGCCCCTTCTTGCCTGTAAGGTCTCTTTTGAGAAATCAGCTGACAGTGTGATGGGTACTCCTTTGTAGGTGACTGTCCCCTTATCTCTTGCTGCTTCCATAATTCCCTCCTTTATTTTAATCTTGGCTAATGTAATTAAGATGTGCCTTGGTGTGTTTCTTCTTGGGTCCACCTTGTTTGGGAATCTTTGAGCTTCCTGGACTTCCTGGAAGTCTATTTCCTTTGTCAGCTTGGGGAAGTTCTCCTTTATTATTTGTTCAAATAAGTTTTCCTCTTGTTGGTCTTCCTCTTCCCCTCCCCCTTCTGGTACCCATATAATTCCAATGTTGGAATCTTTCAAGATGTCCTGGAGGTTCCTAAGCCTCTCCTCATGTTTTTAAATTCTTGTTTTTTTCTTCTTTTCTGTTTGGTTGTTTCTTCCTCTGGTCTACTCCATTGATTTGAGTCCCAGTTTTCTTCTCATCACTATTGGTTCCCTGTGCATTTCCTTAATTTCACTTAGCATAGTCATCATTTTTTTCATCTAATTTGCAACCAAATTCAACCAGTTCTGTGAGCATCCTGATCACCAGTGGTTTGAACTGTGCATCTGAAAGGTTGACTATCTCTTGGATTGCTTAGTTGTATTTGCTGTGGAGCTTTGATCTGTTCTTCCATTTGGGGCATCTTTTCTTTTTGTGTTGTTGTGCCTATTAGGTATGAGGGGCAAAGCCTTAGGTGTTCACCAGGGCAGGGCAACCCGAGTTACTGGCTTGTGATGCTATACATGGGGGAAGGCTCTGAGAGGGTACAGTGGTGCTTGCTCCTCTCTCTGTAGGATTTCAGTCCCTTCTGCCACTTCTCCCAAGCAAACTGGGATTTTCTGGTGCTGGTCCCCAGGTGGGTGGGTTTATGTACGTCCTAGGACCCCGTGGGTCTCTCCAATGAACTCTCCTGTGAGGCTGGAAGTCTCTCCCTGCACCTCAACCCCCACAAGTGTTTTTAATTCATGTTTTGAGGCTTTATTTCCTGGCTCTGGAACTCTGAATTGCGCAGTCTGTCTCGCTCCCCAGTTGTCTGCATGTGAATGTGGGACTGCTGGTCAGCCAGGTGCTTTGCAAGTGGTGCCTCACTTCACAATAGCTGCCTCGCTGGGTCTGCCTGTTGCCACCCTGTGCCTAGGGGCTGCCAGGCACCGCCTGCCAGGTGTCACCAGTTCCTGTGCTACCACCTTTCTCTGTGTTGCCACCCGACTCCACCCCACCTACCTGTCTAGATGAATGCGTCTATTTCAGCTCCTTGGCTGTCTGACTTCCATACAGTTCAATCTTCTGTCAGTTATGGTTATTATTTTGTTTCTAAATTTTTGTTATCCTTATTTTGGTTGTGTGTGGAGGCGCAGTGTGTCTATCTACGCCTCCAGCTTGGCCGGAAGTACCAATATCAACACTAACGATACGAACACTAACACATATGTCCTTTATTTTTTCAACATTTACTCAAAATTTTGTGCAAAATTCAGAGATTATAATTGAAAGGCTTTTGCAAGGCTAAAATTTTTGAGATAGACTGGTTAGAAAAAATATTTGAATTTTCTACCAAAGCACTTGATAAGCTTTTATGGAAGATCCTATATTTAAACTCCAGGTTCGCTATTACCTTTTGGGATATTTAATGGTTTGTACAATGCATTTAAAAACAACCCTTTAGTAGTAGCTAATTTTTGTAGTGGTGATACTGCTAATGTTTGTAGCAGTATCATTTTGGAACTTTTAAATAATTTTGATGATTGTTCTGATAGAAAAAATATCAACAGAGTGTTCTTTTTCTCCTGTGTTGTCTACAAATAAATTACATGTTTAGTGAATTCAAGTTTATAACTTTTGATTCCAATGACATGTCATATCTCAAGTTAGAGCTGGGTCACTAAAGGCTTTAATCAAGAGCCCTTGGCTTCTAGGTTGTGTTGGTTTGTCATTTTACCTAAATTAAATTGAAGAAGACACTTGACTAGGAAATTCATACATTGTATGGTTATTTTAACATCCATGGTACAAAAATTGTCAGAAATTTTACTTTGATAATAAAATTTAAAGTACAGACTTCTTATATGCTCAGTGACAAATTTAATTCAAATATTTAATTAAAAATCATATACAATAGATTGTTATATGTGCAAATATTTGTTTACCTAATATATATCTGGGCCATTTTAACTTGGCATAATATGGAACAAATTTTTTTGATTGGAAGAAATATTTTCTTTATAGACTCATTCATAATGTGTCTGTTTATAACGATGCAAAGAGCAATTTCATCTTATTAAAAATCTAGAGTGATTCTCTGTTGAGATATTGATATTAACTTCAGTGCTTTTTTGTTTGTTATTCACAATTTCTCATTGCAACAAATTTTCCTGTGTATGCATTGGTATTTTTATCACATGCTTTTCCTTTTGAATACATTATCATGAACATGTCTTTTCAAAGGGCATCCTGACATAGACCCATCATGGATTGGAGTCCAGAGGACCTGATCACTGGCTCCTACTCTCCCAGGCCCACGTATTGGATGTGCAACTACAGAGTAGTTACTTCAAGATTCTGAGGTTCAGTTGCATCCCCTTTGTAAAAAAGGGATGAAGTTCTAGATTCTTAGTGTTGGTTTTTCTATTGCTAAAATTTTAACTCTCCCCTCCATATTTTTATACCTTAAAAATGTTTCAAATTTGATTATGCCTGATGTGTCACTCCTCACGAATTTCTGTGTTATGAATGTACTAAGGGATCCAGGAATTCAGAAATGAATGTTCCCACTCTCTCTAAGTTTCAGAGATAGCTTAAGATCTAACCTATACTCTAAAAACAATGTTTATTTAGAATACGTCTTAATTTCTAACTTCTGTTCATAATGGTGTTGAATAGATAAGTATATATAGTTAACTTATAAACCTCAACTTACTGTAGATAGTGCAATTAATGACTCCGTTAAAAGAAAAGCAAACCCAGATAAAATTCCCATGGGTGTAAACAAATTATTGGCCTCAAAGATGTCTACAGCTAATCTCAAGAACCCATGACTGGTGTGGCATATGGAAACGAGAAATTAAGTTACAGGTGGAATTAAATTACTCATCAGAGGACATTAAAATATGGAGATTATTCTGGATTATTTGGGTGGGCACAATCTGATCACAAAGGTTTTTAAGTGGAAAAGGTTGACAGAACAGTTAGCGTAAATGTGAAAGATATTTGAAAGCAATTGCTGTTTTTGAAAATGAAAGGAAACCATGAGCCAGAGAGGGTGGACAACATCTAGAAAGTGGAAAAAGCCAAAAAAAAAAAAGCCGGGGGGGATTATCCCTTAGATTTTCCAAATTGGAACATACCTCTAATAGCAGCTTTGTTATAGTCTGTGAGATTGGTATAGAGCCTAACATGTAAAACTATAAGACAGTACAATTCTACCATTCCTGCTATCTCAATCCAATATATAGTAATTTGTTATAGCAGCTGTACGAAATACATACAGATGTTTACAAAAATATGCAGTCGTTACTGAACAGATCCTTTGGAAGACAAGTGACCATACTTAATTATTAAAATATTTAAAATATTTTGCTAGTGTCAAAAAACCTTTTAAAAAATGTAACATATATCATTATAAAATATTGTGCATACAGTGGAATGACATGATGAGGCATGACAAACATGAAAAATATAAATACAGGCACACAAAAGAATTAAAAAGAGCATGTATTATTATTTTAATTATAAAAATAAATGCATGTAGAAAAGATATGGGAAATAACGTAGAACACAAATGTTATAGTGAGGTTGGAATATTAGTTTTTAGATTTTATGTATTTTCATTACTAAACCATTTGGCTGTTTTCATTAACGTTGTTGTTGTTTGTAAAAGTGGTGTAAAACTAAATAGGTGGATCCAGAAGGATCCGAGCCTCCACAGCCACAGGACTCCAGGGTTAGGCATTGCACTGTGGGCTAGTCAGCCCTCCGTTGTTCTTGCCCCAGTGTTTGCTTGGCCCAAGAGACAGTGATATTTCTCCAAACCCAGTCTCAAAAAGATGGAGTGAGGTTGTTCAGGGTGAATGCAGCTGGCACTCCAAAAGTCCAGGCAAACTCTCAGAACTAGACGAGTGCTTAGTAAATACAGGTAGACTGAAGGGAGACACTTTTTTTCTAATAAAGTTTAAAGTTACTCAGTCTACCTGCCCTCTCAAACAGAGTACGATTCTTATGCAAGTTAACAATTTATGAAAATTGTGTCTATTACTTTTCTCATTGATGACCTCTGCAAACTTAATTTCCATGTTTTATTAAGTAAAAATTAGTTTTAATTTTAGGTGCTAGTTTATACACATTTGGTATGTAAATATTTTGGCAGTTTCTGAACACCCATATATTTTTGCTTTGCATGTCTTTTATTAAGATTTACTAACTTCTTGCTTATATAACACTTTATTAGCTCTTGAACATTTGTCTAGATTTAAAAATTTTTTCTTTATATGTGCGTACAGTTAAAAAATATTTACCTAACCATTTGTAGTGTATTCTTTTGTGACCATAATTTTCTATAAACACTTTGAAAAGATGTTTTCTGTCATCTGACATATACTATCTCTGGTGAAGAGAAGGCTTGTCTAATTGTTGCTCATTTGTATGCAATCCATCTTCTCCCTCTGCCTAACATTTCATTAAAAGAAGAAAAGGCGTGGACGTATTTATTTATTTGCTTTTAATCCATGTTTGCTTTGAGTGAGTTGTTGGTTAGTTGGTTGATTGTTTTAAGGGTTAACTTTGTTTTCTTTCTTCAATGTCCATCTGACAGTCTGGAATTTTCTGTTGCTCTGAGAGGGAGTTTTAAATCCAGATCCAGATCTTGCAGTGGTACCTTAGGACACCTGCACATTGGTGTCATTTGGATGATGACTGATTTGGTCTATGAGATATTAAACACTCTAGTGCTGGCAGTGAGACATTGTCTTTTCCTTCTTGCCTTATTGGGTATGGGATTTTAAGTAGGCTGTGGCTCCAGAGAGAAGGAACAGTTCTTTGAGCCTTTTCTTAACTCCTAAGTTTTAGATACTGATCATGGCTCTGGCTAGTTCCTTTATTTTCATTGGGTACTTTCTATTTTTTTCTTTATCACAGTCTAATCCATGTCCTACCCTCTGGGCTTCCACACCTAGACTCTAGCAAGGCTGCAGACTCAGTCCTGCTCACTATTTTGTGTTACTTTTTCAAGTGTGTGTCTATGTATATGAGTGTGTACATATATATGTGTGTGTATATATACATATATACACAGACATATTTATATATCTTAAGACACATCACAACAATATCTTTTTAATAAACGTTTTTGAATTGTTATAGACATATGAAAGCACATATCACCAGTTTACACCCTGCTAAGTCATCCCAAATAAAGCACTCCATATGACTACTAATTACCATGTTATAGAATCCCAGCATATGTGATTCTAAAACAGATGCGGGCCCAGTTGTCCATTCCCAAGAAACATGATTCCCAAGCCAGAGTTTGGTGAAAAGGAAAGAAGTTATTCATTGAAAAGTTACACAGTTTTAGAATAATGGCGGGATTGTGCTGTTAAGTCCCACTCCCTTAAAAAAACCCACAAACCCACAGTCTTTCCTCCCTTTGCCAAATCAGGCCAGTTTCAGAAATATGCCACTCAGGGGTACCATCTTTCAGGGGAAAAAAAAAGCCCAAAGTTCACAGCTCAGTATTCCTGGTTACANGAATTTTCCGTTGCTCTGAGAGGGAGTTTTAAATCCGGATCCAGACCTTGCAGTGGTACCTTAGGACACCTGCACATTGGTGTCATTTGGATGATGACTGATTTGGTCTATGAGATATTAAACACTCTAGTGCTGGCAGTGAGACATTGTCTTTTCCTTCTTGCCTTATTGAATATGGAATTTTAAGTAGGCTGTGGCTCCAGAGAGAAGGAACAGCTCTTTGAGCCTTTTCTTAACTCCTAAGTTTTAGATACTGATCATGGCTCTGGCTAGTTCCTTTATTTTCATTGGGTACTTTCTATTTTTTTCTTTATCACAGTCTAATCCATGTCCTACCCTCTGGGCTTCCACACCTAGACTCTAGCAAGGCTGCAGACTCAGTCCTGCTCACTATTTTGTGTTACTTTTTCAAGTGTGTGTCTATGTATATGAGTGTGTACATATATATGTGTGTGTATATATACATACATACACAGACATATCTATATATCTTAAGACACATCACAACAATATCTTTTTAATAAACGTTTTTGAATTGTTATAGACATATGAAAGCACATATCACCAGTTTACACCTTGCTAAGTCATCCCAAATAAAGCACTCCATATGACTACTAATCACCATGTTATAGAATCCCAGCATATGTGATTCTAAAACAGATGTGGGCCCAATTGCCCATTCCCAAGAAGCATGATTCCCAAGCCAGAGTTTGGTGAAAAGGAAAGAAGTTATTCATTTAAAAGTTACACAGTTTTAGAATAATGGTGGAATTGTGCTGTTAAGTCCCATTCCCTTAAAAACCCCACAAACCCACAGTCCTTCCTCCCTTTGCCAAATCAGGCCAGTTTCAGAAATATGCCACTCAGGGGTACCATCTTTCAGGGGAAAAAAAAAAGCCCAAAGTTCACAGCTCAGTATTCCTGGTTACAGCTCAGCATCTCAGGCATCTCCCATTAATCCATGCTTGGCTGGACAGGTCTCACAGTTCCCAGCACCATCAGCCATGTCGCCATGTTCTCTAGCTCTTAATCTAAAACCCTGTGGTACCTCATGGTGGGCCAATGGCGGTTCTTCTGCACCCTTTCAACCCACATGGCCCAGAAAGCAGATGACTGCCATGCCCGGTTTAAATCCCAGCCTGGAGCTTCTAGCTCAACCACATTTCTGACTCCTCCCACAGGGGGCTACATTCTGCCAGTTGTCTGTATCTTCTGTCTTTCTCTGGCTGCCATTATTAGTCTGGGCAGACATGACCCTATGACACAGAGCAAACTGTCTCCAAGCTCTTGTGTGGGAATAGTAAGACCATGGCCACATCAGGGGTTAAAGTCATGCCTACCTCCCTGGCCCTGAGTGTAGGAAACTGCTTCACATGGCGTGGAAATGTAGCTCAGCCTCCACGTGGAAAACCAGTGGGGAGTGAGTGGCACAAAGGATCATGCCCTCGGAGAGGTTCTTGCATGGGGAA
The DNA here is from genome assembly GCF_014824575.4 of Sturnira hondurensis. Taxonomy (NCBI): domain Eukaryota; kingdom Metazoa; phylum Chordata; class Mammalia; order Chiroptera; family Phyllostomidae; genus Sturnira; species Sturnira hondurensis. The sequence goes on along the minus strand of NW_028093774.1, from coordinate 13,827,479 downwards.
TTAGGCCTGCATTGTGCCTAGACTGCTATAAGACTTGCTTTTGCTAAAACTCCCTCACCCTGAATTGAGGCAGGGAGGGCTTACTGCTTGTTAAAATCTGAGCTAAACCTCCCAAGTATGGAGTGTGACTGGTTCAACCACTTTTCCCCTTGGTCTGCAACATCCTTCTCTTTGAAGTAATTAGCAACATTCTTTCCTTTGTTATCTGTAAAAGGTAATCCCCTGCAGTGAACCTGTGCATAGTAAATGAGGACTGCCCTCCGTGTAATGTACCCAGAAAAGCAATAAAAACCTGTCCAGGCAGGGACTGGGCTCTCTGGCCCTCTCACCCTCTCACTCTCTCAGAGAGTGGCCATGATGTCCCTTTTTCTCCACAGGACTTCTGTTGTCCATGTGTATTTGTCCACAAGCAGCCACAACATACACAGATCCTGCTGGCCAGGATACGCCACACCTGAGCACTGCAGGCACGGCTATTTAACATAACTATGAAGCCAGCCAAGTTGCCATAGTAATGCAAAGTAACTTTCAATGGCCGTCCTCTGCTTTGCCATCACCCCAGTCAGGTTGTTTTTCCTAGATTTTGGGGCACCCCAAATCTTGAACTTCATTATAATATCAAGAAATAAAATATTCCTAGAATTCTACAAATTTCTCTCACTCCTCTGCCTAGCTACTAAGTCTTCCTTCGCAAAGCTATTCTGGAGTTTTCCAATATAGGTGATAAAAAGAGCCATTCAGTTCCATCTTTTTGATACACGGTGCAGCTACAAAGGGATTTGGAATGGAGTCTAGAACTCAAGGTGTCTAAAAAATATTGGAGAGACATATAAGATGTCCTCACTCCTTCCCCGATAGGTGTGATTTGGGGGAAGGGACACATGGAGCAGGAACATGCAGGGCTGTTTTGTACAGCCACAGCCTTGCAGCTAATCCAAGGTGTGGTCATTTAACATATCTATAGCCTTTGGCTGGTTGCTTGGATATGTTAAATAGCTGTGGCCTTGCTTGGAGCTAGGGGGATGGACGTCAATCTCTGCCAAGATGTAACTGGGGGGCAGGTCCCTCTAGTTACAGCACCTGCGTCAGACATGGGGCCACCCCTGCTCAGACTCACGATGGCAGCCCAGTAAACTTGGAATAATACAGGAGTGCTGGCAGGTGTAACTGATTGTAGGAAAAGTATGAAGTGGAGGTACAGAAGGAGATTGACTCGGGAATTTAAACCCTGACACAGCAGCCATTGAAAAAAGAGAGTACCACATGGCTTTGCCAAAGTGGAGACCCCTGCAGCTTAGGTGAAAAGGGAATCATCACTCGGCTTTAGCAGAGAACTGCCAATCAGCTTTGGCAGGGTGGTGGCTCCCTCCATTCTGCAGCTTTGGAGGAGAGGAGAGATCCGCAGGGTTTGGCCAGAGTGCAGACCCCTGCAGCTTTGATAGAAGAGGCTCACGAGGCTTTAGGCTGCTCCCTTTGGCCACATGGCCTGGGAAGCAGAGACTTTGCCTAGAAAATGGGTACAAATAACTCTTTGTACCGTGAGAAGTTGCCACATGGCTTTGGATTGATTAAAGACCCTGCCTGGATGGTGACACAACTGACAGCGCCAGGAGCGTGGATCCCAGAGGTTTGCTTCTTTCCTGGGTTACTGTTCCCTCCATTAAGGCAGGGGGAGAAGGAAGCACCCTGGACATCTGTGGGTATCCTAAAGGACTTTGATATTTTAATGAAGACGTTAGGTCACTAGTTTAAGTCTGTGCAACATTAAATAAACATTTCCTTTCCTTTTCACCAGTCTCTGGCATTGAGAGATGTCTTTCCTATTGGCAATGGACAATCGAGCCTGGTAGGGGGTCCCTACAGTACTAGTATAACTGTCCTTGGCCGCCTGTGTTCTGTAACATTTTCACATTTTCTCTACCAGTGTTACAGGTTTGTGGCAGAAGTGGGCAGAGAGTTAAACTGAGAGCAATGATAATACCTTTCTAGGAAGTCAATCCAGATGAATGTTTCTTAGACAAGACCTGCCTTTGGGGCCCTCTATTGGAAGGTTCATGACCAAATCCCAGCCCTCAAGCCTGTGTGCTTTCACTTGTCCAAAAGATCTGGTACCTTGGAACCAGTTGGGATACCAGCAGCTAGTAAACATGACATCAACTGCTTTTACGTTTATCTGAACTGACAATATCAGGTTTAAGAGCATTTACATCAACATGAGTCACAATGACATGACTGACTACTAAGTGTTTACCTATGCTTTTAACTTTCACTGTGAAACTTCCTTTGCCCTCCTTCTCAGAGGTAGCCTAGGGTTAGGGAGACAGATGGGACTCTTTTGCCTGTTTCTCAGGTTAGTCCTGCCAATCTACACTGATGCCATTTCTTTCTTCCAGATCACGATTAAAATAAGTGACTTGGGACATTACACATGTGTCTGTGTGTGTTTTTTCAAAGGAAATCTAAAACTGGTAAAAATTATTTTGATTTGACTTTTTTCTATGTAAACCCTAAATGGGACTCACGAGAAGTGTCAGGTGAACACGGCCCAAGTTTCCAGGAGAACTCACTCCTTCCCAAAGGATATTAAAAAAAAGATTTATGACTCCAGGTGAAAAGCATAAGAAGGCTGGTGACTTTAGATGGCTTTGGCTTTGAGTTTCTGGTTCACTGGGAGTCTAAAATTAAACTTGGCCATTGCAGGGGGCACGCCTCTATGAAGGAGAAGAAAGCCCTTGCAGAACCTGCACAAAATGGGCCTGTCTGTGGCTGCCCATTCACATGCACGATGTCTCCAAAGACTATTGCGTTAACTCGTGGAAAGTGGACTCCATCTTCATCTTGAGCTCAAATGTTGTCAATGATATTTTATGCATACTCTGGAAGTCTCAGCTTCCTCAATTAAAGCAAATCTTGATAACATTTTATTTCACTCACAAGTGCAGCTGCAACACTACCCTGAAATGGACTTGGACCAAATGTCAATACGCTCACCAGTATTTGGAACAGGAAATCAAGTTATGTCTGTCTGTGTATCTCACACTATGTACATAATTCATTAAGGAATTAGAGCTTGGAGTTTTCCGAGTATTTTTCCCTGCTCTGGAATTTTTAATATGTAAGCCTGAATTAGAGTGTCTGCTTGTGATTTTTAAAAACCCCAAATTGAAGACTTTTGCAGGTGCATATTGGCATGTGGGTGGGATCTAGACCATGGACGAACTCGCATTTCAGCACCAAAGTAGAACATGGGCATGGCATGAATCCTCTCTTGCCTCATTAACACCGGCCTCATAGGCAACAGCTGGGGTTTGCATAGGTATTTTATGACTAAAATAGCAGAAGTCACACCACCATTGGCTGTAGTACTGCTGGTCGTAGGACTACAACAGTCATTGAGAGAACAGTCTTCTCATTGATTAAAAAGAGTCAAGTATGTTTCTCTTCTAATTTGTGAGGAATTATCCAAAACTGCCTTTTGCAGACATGGGCTCCATCTCATGTTTTTAGTGCAGCGTATCATATGCTTGGTTGTCTCCTGTCATCACGGACAGAGAAATGCTCAATGCTTCTAAGAAACGTCCTCCTTTAGTTGGTTCCTGATTCTGCCAGCTCTGTTATAGAGATCTCATAACCTGTGGGTCAACCAGCAAAATGGAAAGATGGTCAAGATATAAATTTCCTGCTCCCCCCAAGGTGTGCATTTTTTAAGACAGTGTATTATGCATTGATTATGATAGGCATTGATCATGATAGGTAATCGCAGGCAATGCTTATGAGTAGGCATTGATTTTAAGACAATGTTCAACACTGTGTCGTTTTCTACGTCCATGTTCTTAAGAGCACAAGAGTCCCTTTCTGTCTATTACTCAGATCAATTGAGTTGAGTGACAGAAGGCATCTGAGGAGTATGGAAATCTGACATCTTCAGAACAAAGTTAAATAGAAGGAGGCTGCTGTGTGCACGATAACACAATCTTGCCAAAGGAAGAGGTGATTCTATTTGAAGGGAGAAATTAGAAAATGCCTCCTTAGCCTCCTAACAGCATATTAAGCACATGCACTAATCAGGAGATCACTATTTTCATAACAGTCAAGAGTGCTTCAAGAAGAAGTTTCCTTCTTCCTCAGAGACCCAACGATTCTGAACCAAGAGTAGAAATGTCACATAAGAGAAGAGCTTGGAAATTCTGACTCCAGGGCAATGACATTCTAAGGAATAAATAAGTGCCCTTGCTTTCTTATTTAGAAAGCCAAAGCTTTTATTTCACTGAGGATTCTTAATATTTTAGACTAAATGTTAGGCTATGGATATATAAAATGAAGCAGTCTGTCTGGTACCATCAGCCTCATTGAGTTGACAATCTAGTGAGTGGAATCAGTAAGCAAACCTCAGCATGTGTTTAGGGAATTAGATCATATGTGCTCTGAGAAAGCCAGAGGAGAGGTAGGTGTGGTACAGAGACACCTGTCGGAGGAGTTGATACGCATAGATAATGGAAGAATGAGATAGGTTTTCAAAAAGCAGACAGGAAATCTCAAGGCTGGTCAGTGTGTGTTACGACCCTGGACCAGAAAGGCTGGGATTGGTTCAAAGGATTGGAAGCTATTGGAGCAAGAACCTAGGGATAGAAAGAGATAGGAGGAGGAGGTGAGATTAAATACACAGATAAGGGACAGATGTCCTTTTCTTTCTCTGTAGTAGTTTCAATTTGTAACGTAAAGGATATAAGACGTGAAGTGCCCACTGACTTTGTGACAATCAACCCATTGTAAAGCTCCAAACAATTATCTGGGAAAATGTTAAAAAGGTGTATTCTTAGTATCCCCCCCCCACAGTAATACTGGCTTAGCATAAAAACTGCTGCCTTTCTCACAGGCATCCCAGTGATTGTGACTCGCAGAGATGTTGAGTTGGACCTTTATTACTCTGTTACCTAACAGCAAGCAGGGTCCTGCTGCCTGCCACCACCCTCTAGGCAAAATTCCAGGGGTAAAGTTTTAGTGATGAAAGAAAGAAGTACTTTTTCAAATGCCACAAAACTTCAGAGTGACAGCTTTCCACATGCATTAGTCACTTAAAACAATTAAGGCTAAACTCTTTAACACCTGAGTTCTCCTATCATTCCCACTATTAGTTTTTAAGTATCTTATTTCTATAGGATTAGTTTATAAACTAAAACATAAGATACAAAAGCTATACAATTTTGGAAGAATGGCAGGTTTCTGCCTCACAGCCTGTCCCCTCTGGAAGACCCAAAGAAGAATAAACCTACCACCCCCTCTGCCAGGCCAGCCCGATCCTAGGCTGCACCCAGGGTTCCTTCCCATCTGAAATACCGTCCTTTGAGAAATGCAGGAAGCCACAACACGACCATCCAGACATCTTTGAGGAAGAAGAGAGCCCAAGGGCAAGTCTCTGCTGTCTTGTTATTATAAGTCTTCTGGTCCCCAATTCCATGTGCTCTGGAGGCTTTCAGCTTCTCAGCCAATCCCATCTTAGACTGTTCACCATTGCTTTGGGGGACCTCTTCCTACGGCCGCTCCCTACTCCTCCCCAGTGATCTGATCCGATCTCTATATCAATAGTTGAAGTTATGCTCCAAGTGAAATGAAAAGCTTTAAAAAATTAGATTCTTGATGATATTGAATACAGGGATGATAACTAAGAGGAGTTCAGAAATTAATGTGTGTACTTTACTGATTAAATATGTTTAATTTGTTTACGTGTTGATGTAATTTCACTTTTCACCTATCATGAGAGAATTGTGAGAAGTATATGAGGTCCTGAACAAAGAGAGTTCACAGGGTAGCTGGAGAACTTAGGTAGGCCTTAATATGACACTTGTAATGATTTTCAGATATAAAGAATAATGTCTACATGTCCACTAGAAATCTTTTAATATTGCAAAAGTGACTTTGTTATTTAAATTTTTAAACAATGTAATGAAAAATTTTATTTATTTTTGTATCTGATAAACACATTTCTGATTTTTTCTAATTGGTTCTTGAAAAATCACATGATTAAAAAACTTGTTTTTATATTTAACAATCATAAATTACTTAGCTATCCCATGATTTAACAGTGGTACACTATTCACTCTTTAGAGTAAAACTGTAAATCGGGAGAAAACGGTATGACAATCTCAACTCCATTTTTGGATTAGAAAATGTTCAGACCATGTTTCCCAGGGTACGTGTGCCTCTGGGTTCATTTGTCTGTGTTCTATCTTGGGATAAGAACTGACTTTCACTCACAGCTTCAAAACACAGGCACTTCATTAATTACTCATTTGAGAGTCTAAGGAAGCGTGTTCAATTCTGAACCACTAACAGAGAGGGAAGAAAAGACTCATTCAAGACATTTAAAATGCTTGTGAATGTAGGGCCCCAAACCAATGTGCTCCTTTGGTGTAAACCTGGTAGTGCTTCCTCTGTGCACTCTTGTGGTCTCCACTCTTCTGAAATAGCAGGAAATGTTTTAACAATTAGAATGAGCAAATTGTAAAGGAAAATCTGGTAGTGAGTTACCAGCCGAGTCCATAAATAAAACATTCCTTTCCTAATGTGGTCCTGATGCTGCTCCGTCTTCTGTTAGTTTGGGCCACTGCATTGCTATAGGCAAGACACAAATACACAGTAGTTTGATCATGGTAATGTGCTCAGCAATAGAACAAATGCACAATTATGATAGGAGCAAAGAACACATGAACTGCATTTCGCCTCAGGCATCTTTTTTAGTTTTCTCTTGAACAAATTAAAATACGGACTAGTTTCAGTGATGTATGCTTGTGTCATTTGCATTCTTTATACAAGTTCTAACTTTTCTAAACTCATATATCATTTTTATTCATTGTCCAAAGCTTAGAAAAAGAAATATTGGTGCATGAATTGTATCCATTTATTTCTAATTGTGAGGGAAGACAAGTGTATGTGTTGGAACATGCAAAACACCCAATGTGTAGAAAGAGGTTCAGAGAAACATATCTTTTAAAATTTCTAATAAAATAATACATTTTGAAATTAGTTTCATATTAAGATGACTTAATTCTCCAAAACTTTGTCATGCAAGATCTTACAACTTTGTTTTCTATTCTTGTCCCCCTAAATCAGTCTATCTGTCTATCTATCTATCATCTATCTATCTATCTATTATGTGTTATATGTGGTGGTAGACACACAAGCCAATAGACTAAGTCCAAAAGTTTAGTCAAGTTAACCTTACCGAAATATTATGCCCTTTGAAAGTTATTCTATATGACGTTCTTAGATATCAGACTTCATTAAGAATATTGTTTATCCTACCACTCACGACAGCATGGATGGGATGGATTGGGAGTGGAGAGCATTATGCTGGGTGAAATAGGCTAAGCGATGAAAGACAAATACCATACGATCTCACCTATAAGTGGAACCTTAGAGCAAAACAAACAAGTGAAAAAAATAACCAGAGACATGCAAATAAAGAACAAAGTGAAAGTAACCAGGGAAGTGAGAGGAGCAGGGAAGGAAGGGAAGGGCCCTCAAGGAACATAGATAAAGGACCCAGGGACAAGATGTTGGGGAAAGGAAAGGGTTGAGTGTGGGAGGTGGGAGAGTAATGGGGAGAAAATGGGGACAATTTTAATTGAACAACAATAAAAACCAATATTGTTAATCCTTGATTACATTTACTGTGTGATTTTTAACTAAGAATTATTATGAGAGAGAGAGACAGTACGTCTGAGTATACAGAAAGATCAAAGTTAGTGTGTTTATTTAGATTTGGGTCCTGGAGTCAGAAATCCTTTGTTCAAAGTCGTTCTTTGTCACTTTAGTAACTCTTAGGTGTCCAGCAAGGGTTTAATTTTAAAAATCTAGAAAAATAATATGATCTATATTATTGGGTTGTATTTAGGTTGGTCTGAGAAAATCAATCTAAGGTAACACAAAATATTTGCTTTCATGTCACAAGCAGGTAATGTTCAATTACTTGGAAAGATAGTTATGCAATTGTACTCTCTATCATACCTCACTATACCTCAGCCTTCATTTTTAATTATTTTTTCTAATCCGGGAATGTTAACCAACTAGTTTCCCTACTTAATTGGTATTTATTAAGGAATTGAGTGATGTCAAATATATTAAACTTCTTTGAATACTGGAAAGTTTGGTGATTTCTTCCTTGTTTCTTTGAGTTTGTCATATCATTGCTAGGTTGTCCATTGTTTTGTACATTCAGGTATAGGTTATACATCTATAGATTTTTCTTTAGGACCTATTTCAATAAGATTTAGAGTTCAATTTCTTTCTTCCTCGAGAATATCTTCCTTGCTAGGCTGCTTTTCTCCATAACACTGTTACCTTTACTATCAGGAGCATAAATTAAGTGTTTAGGTTTATTCCTTATTGCTAGCTAGAAATGTGTCTTCTACTATGTTTTATTTTCACTTTTTAACTCTTTGAATACATGGTACTTTGCAACATTCCAGGCATATATTTGGCACTAAGTAGATATTAGTTATGGATAATAGGTATGCAATTATAGTAATATGTGTGTGATGCTAATGCTAATGTTTTAGATTGAGCATTAAGTTTATACAACGTGCTCAAATACAGCACTTAAAAATGCTAATATGCTTAAAAATTTAGTTACAGGGAATTTCTAGAAATTTATTATATAAATGATTTGATTTGGAGGCAGACATACATACCTGCATCTGGAAAGACAGGTCCTTTTGGCCATTCACTTAAAACAAATATCTGCAATCATTAGCAAATAGTCAATTTATCCAAGTTAAGGGTGCATTTAAAATGGTGTTGCAGAGGAGAAGGAAAGGAAGGAAAGGAAAGAAGGCAGGAAGGAAGGAAAGAAGGAAGGAAGGAAGGAAGGAGAAAGAAAGGAGAAAAAAGAATAAAAGAGAGAAAGGGAGAAAGAAAAAAAAGAAAGAATGAAAAGAAAAGAAAAAGAAAGAAAGAAAGAAAGAAAGAAAAGAAAGAGAGAAGTTTAACAAATCTAACTCAAAGATATGAACTCATTCGACATGTGGAACCCATCAGGCTAACTTTAGTGGCACTTGCAAACTTCCCTTTTCTGTAACTGTTCCTCATTAAACTCTGAGGGATCGAGGATAACTTTCTTCAGTAACTTATGACATTTGTGTCTACTTGCAACAGTTGTAAAAATACAGTATGACCAGGAAACATCATAAAACACTCATAAACTCTTCTAAAGGCAGCCAGAGAACTAGAGTTTCCACAGCAGTTAATGATACAAATGTGAGCAAATTATCCCTCGGCAGAGGCCGTGTGACATCTGTGAACTATGTAATGCATTTTCACAAATATTTAAGGCATAAAAATAAAAGCAAAACAGTTTTGTATAAAATAAAACTTACATAAAAAATTTCTCGACAATTCTATCAATCTCATGCATGCATTATTATGGGAGAAAAATCCATGTTACTGTAGAATGTCTATTCTTATCACAATATTTTACAATATTCTCTAGGAAGTTATAATTTACTTGCTTCTTAAAAACCAATGATTTCAGTTTATTATAGGTGGAAAGTGAACTATTTTCCATATGGAAAATGCATAGTAATATTCTACGAGTGAACAATTTTCTAAGAAAATGCAATTACAAGAAATATACAATTACAAAATTATGGATGTATATATCTATATCACTTTATTTTATTCATATTGTAAATGATATATATGTATATATTAAAACATTTTAAAATAATATCTGAAGGACTTTGGTGCTCTACAAGTTCACATTTCGTAGTTCCTTTCAATACTCCATGTGAACATAATTCCAGACTGAGGTTGGCAAAGACTTTTGTGCCACCTAATTGATAGTACTTTCTGAATTCAATTTATTCTTTATTTTCTGAGTTCTTGCAATGTCCTTGCATTGATTAGGATAGGAGATACCTGTTCTTCCCAAACATTAGAAGAAATGCCTTATAATTGAATTGCCATCATCAGATTGATCTTTTTCCCAGAAACTAAGCTGTTGGGAAAATTTTAAAAAGATGACGTTTTCATAGTTATGCTACTAGTTTGAGTCATCCTGAGACTGAAAGGAATTAAAATCAGGTCACATTCTAGGTTAACTTGGCATAAGCAGCACATTTCCCACTGTTATTATTAGCTGGATCTCTTGGGAATGTCTATTTCTGGAATTCAAAGGCTGTTCAAGCATAATGATGAAACCCTTTTGGCAGGGAGAAGCTCTTTAGTTCCAGTCTGAAAAAACAGCAAAAAAAAAAAAAAAAAGATGGTGATAATAACTTGGAACAGTCACTAGCCAGACTACACTTATTATGGAAGATTTCTTTCCCAAGAGATTCAGAAAAATGAAATATTAGAGGGAAACATAAGCACGCTGTCATCGCCATCTGGCAGTCTGCTAAACAGAGGAAAAGTGGTATGATCAATCTCAGTGATAGGACAGCCAGATAAAATAGGTGCATGAAGGACAATGGCCCTCGTACAGAGTCATGGCCAGTGAAATATATTTAGTTGGCCAATATCCTCCTCACAACTCCCCTAACAAATGCTTAACCTCTTAGCACACATCTCTGATCATCTATCATTAATGATTTTAAAATCTGAATTGTAGAGACAAAGGGAGCAAAGGGAGAATATATACATATTTTTAATGAAAAAAGAAGAAAGAGAAAGCAGAGCAGGGGAGAGTGAAATATCTCAGAAGTGATTCAGTGAAAGGACAAGAAAAGAAATGAGACAGAAAGGGTAATCATGCTAGATTTTTTCCCCTTTAAACTGGAAGTGCTGAATGTACTTCCAACATATCTTTTTCCATGATTACTTCAGCACAAACATTGATATCAACAGATGCATTAAATACACACATAACACAGACCCCTACATGCATTTATGTGTTTAATATGAAGCTACTTAGGTTGACTGAATTTTAAATTATGTTTTTATTAAAAATTAATGAATAGCAAAACTAATTGAAAATGAGGATGGACACAGTCCAAATGTCCTCTGTAAACTTGGTTTCTTTGTTCAGGCACCAGCAATAGAGAATATTGACATTGCAGAATGTAAACACATTCGTGACACTTACATCATTATGTCACATGCTGTTAATCACCCAGCATGCTGTGAAATCTGCTAACCTGCTGTAAAATACACACATTTTCTTATTTGGAAATGTTTCAACTTATTGCCTTTCCTTCTAAAAATGACCTGAAATTGATGTTTTCAAGACATGGCTAAACATTCATAACATTGTTACAGAGGAACAGCATTATTGTGTACATGCTCAATAACGTCCATTTAATAGCTTTCTTCTCGCATACATGGTCTACCTTTAAATCAGTTACAAACTGTGAGCTCTGTTGTGCTAGACTAAGAGAGTTCTCTACCCCAATTAATTACAAATGTGTTGAACAACATTTCAAAGAGATGACAAAGAGACAGTGAGGAGGTCACCAATGGTGAGATTTGTGTCCTAGATTTTGTTAATAATAGCTTGTATGACACTCTCTCGTCATTAAGATGACAAATGTAAGGTGCAAGTGTGAGAATAATAGCTGACATTTTATTAGGTATGAATGCTGTTGATTTTCTTTTTTTCTTTATGTCAGTTCTTTAGATGTCATCTTGTTTCCCCAAACTTTGAAACACAAAAATGTCCAAGGAAATAGTTTTGATGGGTTTTGGGATTTGCAATAGCCTGATATTCAAAAGCAGGTTTGATGTGCCCAGGGCACTACACCCTTCCTCTCGTCTTTCTAGCTTTCCTGAGCTGCCGTGGAATGGACCTAATAAGGGTCATTTCTGATGATACCCTGCAGAATGAAGTGAGTTCTTATCCTCATCCTCAATCTCATCCTCATCTGTTCCACCTCTTCCTCTTTGTTTGCTACGTGAAAAACCTCTCCACTTATTCTCATGTCTCTCAAATACCGTATCTTCTTTGAAGTCTTCCTTAACTTGCCTAGGCAAAGTACTCTCGCTCCCTAATTTTCCCATTGCACTTTGTACATACATATTGCAGCATTCAGTCGCATGCTATTGTGATTTTAGGTCTGTTTTTTGACTAATGTATGGGTACCCAATGCAATGGATAGTGCCTTCTTACTCTTCTCTTTTTTTTCCTTTTATATCTTTAAAAACTTGAAACAAGAAAGCACTAAGTAAATGCTTGTTAGTCTTGTATCTGAGAGGTCCAAGTCATTTCTTTTCTTAACCAGTATTTATTGAAGGCTTCTGTAATAAAAAATGCAGTGGTATAAAGTGGTTGGTTTTCAATAGCATGTCGTGTGCAGTGAACAGTGAACACAAAGCACTCAAAAATTGGACACAGCCTTGACAATTTTTAAAAGGCTTTTACATGTGATCTCAGGTAACAGGGTAAATGATATGGGAGTCAGTCTCCTATTTGATGCTTCTTCTGATTTTTTTCTTCTAGGATTACCTCATTTGGGATGGGATATAATAATGTGAGTAAGTAGGAGATCACAAAAGTTTATTCTGGCAAAAAAAAAAGAGAGAGAGAATTTCCTTTTGAGAAAGGAATGTTTAAAGGAAATATTTATATTTCTTTCTTCCCAACAGGCTAATTCTGCCCTGTACGGACCAAGCTGGAATGATACTCCATTACTTGGATGTAAGTCATTCATGATATGACAGCGAGTAAGGCAAGAAAACGATCAAATTTGAAAAGTCAACTTGCATTTGAAGCTTGTATTCCAACTTAATTGAAGAAGAAACTGTAATATATACTTGAAAGATAATTTACAAAGCACCTAAATGTCTTCAAACTATTTTTAAGTCAGTTAAAGACATATTTATTTGTCAAAATTTACTGCTCTCAATAAACTCGCTCCTAATAAAAGGGAATGGAAAAATTGGCCAAGTATGTGAGTACTTTTAAAAATTTTAATATAAAAATGCAATATTATGGCTTCTATTAAATGGCCTATAATTTTACTTAAATCATATCTGAGGTATTATTACAAAAACAACGGGATGGATATTCTTGCATCCCTGTTATAACTTGAGCACAGAGACATAAGTAGTATGAATGTGAAGAAATCCAAAAGGATTATTGTAATTTTTAGCTGTCCTTTTGATAAATGTTAACTGTATTTTAAGCAGAATCTAGGTCTATAGTGAATACATTTTAGACTGCTTTCTGTCTGATCTGAGGGTATACGTTTGAATTAATCTTTAAGAAGAGCTTATAGTAAACTTTTCAATACATTGAGTCCATAGCATTTTGGGAGGTTAAACAACCTCCCAAACAACCTATTGTTTTGCTGACAGAGAAGCAAAACAATAATGGTGAGGGGTACAGAACTAACCCAGTAAGGAAAGCAGTACTTAGAGCATTTAGAGCGTTTTCTTTTTTTATCTTCACTGAGGGCATTTTTTGTTTCATTGATTTTAGAGCAAGAGGAAAGGACAGACAAAACCGCTGATGCTGGAGAGAAACATTGATTGGTTGCTTCCCATATGCATCTAGACTGAGGATCAAACCTGCACCCCAGGTATGTGCCCTGACCAGGAATGAAATCCACAGAGTTTTGGTTAGGGGACCATGCGCCAAGCGCCAATCAACTGAGCCACACCGGCCATGATTAGAGCATTTTATTTTATGAAATAAAGACATCATCGAAAGGTGATAAGGAACATTAAAAGGAGTATACTGTGCACCGGTTCTTCATTAACAAAGGGGAAAGAAACAGAGCAACAAAGTTTACATTAAATAAATCATAGTTAATGGGATTAAAAGAACAGGTCCTTGGACAAGAAACATTTATCCAATGTCCTCTTGTCCTCCGTGAGAATAAAAGTCATTCTAAGGTCACTCCATACAGTGTGGGCCAATGGGGCGTGTCTGTTGCCAGAATCAGTGCTGTCGGTAGTTAGGTGTAAAATCCCGACCAGACGGAGAGCGCAGGGGGCCAAGTCCGACAGATTTGGTTGCAGTATAGGTCTTGCTACTTACTGCCCTTGTGAACTCTGGAAAGACAGATATTGAACATATTTCATTGTTTTAACTGTTAACTATGAACAGTAATTCTCTGTAAAAGGGTCTGATTACAGAGGGAGTGAGATTAAATGATATATACAATAGGAACCCTTGCAGATTCTCATAAATCATTAACCTTCTTCCTAATGCCTTCTGGTATCTCCTGAGACGTAAAAATATGGCACCTTAAAATGATTTAGGGACTTTTGTTTGTATCTATGACAGAATAGTAAGGCCAACAGTCCCTTTAGGAACAACTAGGGAAGCTGGATATTATGTGAGAACAAAAATCTGTTTTAAAGCATCCGAGGGCTGCTCTGGCAGCCAGGGTTTAGAGGGCAAGGCCACAGAGAAGAAAAAAGACAATAAAGAGACGAGGCCACATTCTTCAACTATTTTTTTTCACCGTGGCACGGGTGATTCTTGGTGTNATTTAGGGACTTTTGTTTGTATCTATGACAGAATAGTAAGGCCAACAGTCCCTTTAGGAACAACTAGGGAAGCTGGATATTATGTGAGAACAAAAATCTGTTTTAAAGCATCCGAGGGCTGCTCTGGCAGCCAGGGTTTAGAGGGCAAGGCCACAGAGAAGAAAAAAGACGATAAAGAGACGAGGCCACATTCTTCAACTATTTTTTTTTCACCGTGGCACGGGTGATTCTTGGTGTGAGGCCAGCATTTAAGAATCCAGGCAGGGTGTAAGGATCCAGCCGCATTTTCCTCTCTATTGTTGACCTGGCATACAGAAAACAGAAATTTTGAAATGTCAAGTTATATACTGCATGAGTGGCTATCATTTCAGGGAGAAGAGAATTACAACAACCTGTGCAAAGTATTTAACTTCCCTCCCCCACGCCTTCTGCTGCCCCAAGGCACTGGTGAGTTCTTAAACTTCACACATCAAGAGGCTAAGAAGTCAACCAAAAAGCCATTGGAAACAGTCAGGTTTTTTACTGTTTCGCAGTTTAGACTACACTGATTGGTAGTGCAGGGAAGAGTCTTAGTACACTTCATAGTCTCTCAACAGAGAGCCCGTGTTAAGCTCCCCTTCAGTAGTGCTACGCAGGTTAACCTGCACTACAAAGAATACACCTGGACTGAACTAAATTCGGTGTTTGTTGAATTCGGGTAATTTTCTCTACTTCTGCTTTGAAGAAGCATACTTTCAAAGAAAGATAGTATTACTATCATTCAGAGACTTCAGTTTTTGATACATAGAATCTAGCATTGCATCAAGAATTAACCAAACATATCACAAAAGGGGGGGTATCAAGGGAAGAGTAAAAAATATAAATTCAATCCATTTATTACACAGATTTGCAGTTATGGGAAGCAGGTTTAAAGATGTAATTAATATAGCCAAAGTGCAGATGGCAAAATGAAGACTTCGAAACAAATAATTCTGAAACGAGCTTTCATTAAATCTTTTTTACTTTGATTCCTAAATTTTTAGCAGGCTGGACTAATCCTCACCAGTCCTTTTATTTCACATATGCAGAGGTAGGAAATTATGGAAGAAGCAGCAAATAGAAAGTCGAGAATTATAAAATGGAGTGTATGAAATTAAGAACTAAAGAGGTGATGGACTTAGGAAAACGAAATACAGGGCTGTCATTCAATGCTATAAAGCTTTTCCCTTGGTCCAACTACCATGGCTTATTCCCATAACTGGTCGGCCTTTCAACACTGAGTTTAAAACAATCTGTGAAATACTTGTTAACATGCTACTGCTTTTCACTTAATATATGTATTTTTTGACTTTGTGTTTTTTAAGTAGTATAAAAGAAAGGCAGTATATCAATTACTTTGTAAAAGTATATTTAACAAAAAAATTCAATGATCTTAATGGACGGTATTTATTAAGACTTGAAGACAGGCCCTGGCTGGTGTAGCTCAGTCAGTGGATTGAGCACAGGCCTGCAAACCAGAGGACTGCGGTTCGATTCCCAGTCAGGGCACATGCCTGGGTTGCAGGTCGGTTCCCTGCAGGCCAACTCCCAACAGGGGATGCATGAAAGGCAACCATACATTGACGTTTCTCTTCCTCTCTCCTTCCCCTCTAAAGATAAATAAATAAATAAATAAATAAAATCTTTAAAAAAAAATAAAAAAAAAAAAGACTTGAAGACAATTAGACATTGGGTGTTTTAAAATGGAAGGCAGCCAGTATTTCCCTACTCATCTGTTATTCTTTTCTTAGAATTAACTTAATTCAACAGCATTAATGTTTCAGGTTATGAAATATAAATATTTTAGAGTAAATATAAACACAATACTAGGGTTAGTATAAATGTATGTATTCCCAAATATGTGACTGTCAAAATGACAATACTTGAGGAAGACATAATGCATGACATTTACAATACATTTAAAATGTTTTAAATGATATTTTATTGATTATGCTATTATGGTTGTCTTGATTTTGCCCCTTCACCTCCCTCCACCCAGCATCCCCCGTTCCCTCAGGCAATCTCCCCACCACTGTTCATGTCTGTGGGTCATGAATATAAATTCTTTGGCTACTCCATGTCCTATGCTGTACTGTACATCCCCATGACTATTCTGTAACTACCTACTTGTACTTCTTAATCCCTCACTTTTTCACCAATTTCCCACCCACCCCCTTCCCATCTGGCAATGATCAAAATGCTCTCTGCATTCATGGTTCTGTCTCTTGGCTTCTTGTTTGCTTGGTTTGTGTTTTTTAGATTCAATTATTGATAGACATGCATTCTTGCTATTTTATTGTTCATAGTTTTGATCTTGTTTTTCTTAAGTACATCTCTTTAACATTTCCTATCATAATGGTTTGGTGATGATGAACTCTTTTAGTTTTTTCTTGTCTGGGAAGCTCTTCATTTGCCCTTTGATTCTACATGCTAACTTTGCTGAGTAGAACAATCTAGGTTGTAGGTCCCTGCTTCTCATGACTTTGAAAGTTTCTTGCCAGTCCCTTCTAGCCTGCAAAGTTTCTTTAGAGAAATCAGCCAACAGTCTTATGGGAACTCCCATCTAGATAACTAATTCCCATCTAGATAACTAAGTCTTGATGCTTTTAAGACTCTCTTTTTATCTTTAAACTTCATTATTTTAACTATGATGTGTTTTGGAGTGGGCCTCTTTGCAACCATTTTGTTTGGGATTCTCTGTGTGTCCTGGATATGCATATCTATTTCCTTCACCAAATTAGGGGGGCTTTCTTTCATATTTTTTCAAATAGATGTCCAATTTCTTGTTCTTTCTCCTCTCCTTCTGGGCTCACTGTAATGTGAATGTTGGATCTCTCTCTTTTTTAATTGAATTATTTTCATTACCATTTGTCCCCCACATACTCTCTTCTACCTCCACCTACCCCTCCCTGAGATACACAGTACATTTCATCTTTCTGGAATTTCTTCCATTTGCATCTTGGTTCACCTTTGCCTCTCAAATACTTCTGTTTACCCAGGAAATGCAAAGACTTTAATGTTTCTGGTTCTTGTACAAGTCATGTTTTTCTCCTGTGTTCTCTGCTTTGCCTTCCTCCAGCAGTCATTAATTTAGTATAACTTAATAGGCAGCTTATACCTGAATATAAAAATTATCTCTGGGAATGCAGATCAGTGCTTAGAGCACATCAAAATGATCAGTTTGTGAGGTTTTTCTTTTAACCCCAAGATAGATGTTTGTGGCCTGATATGTCAGAGGCCTCAACCACTTCTTTGGATCCTAGTGACTGATCTAATGTTTAAAAGACCAAACTTTCCACAGTCTTTTTTAGATCTAAAGCAGCATTATCAAAGAGAGATTTGCCTTAATATTTTAATTAAATTGTTGATGAAACCCCATTCATGCCATAGAAAACATCACTTCTACTAAAAGTTAGAACTTACGGAGTTTAAATTTACATTTTTGTTCAATACAAACATCTTATCAGTAGATACGACTTCATTAGAAAATTGATCTTTTATTTGAACATTGTTAATAGGAAAGGTCAAAGAACATTTAATTTGGCAAACAGAAAGCTATCAACGTTTTTCATCTGGAAAACAAACCAAGGTAGATGGTGATATTTTAAAAAATGAGATCCACGAAAGACAGTTTATTAGTCAGGATTGTCCAGAGAAACAGAATTTTAAAAATACAGATATGGATATATAGACTGTAATTTATTACGAAGGATTGGCTCATGCAATTATAGAGGGTTGCTCAGTTCTACAGTGTTCTGTCTGCACCTGAACTCCTAAGAAAGCTAGTGCAGTTCTAGCCTAAACCTGAAAACCCGAGAATCAGGAGTGTTGATGTTAGAGGGCAGCAGGGAATGATGGACGTCCCAGCCCCAGCAGAGAGCGCTCTGTCTTCCTCTGCCTTTTTGTCCTGTTCAGGCCCTCGTAAGATTGGTTGATGTTCGCTGGAAAAGGTGGAGGTGATCTTCATTCAGTCTACCAATTCAAATGCTCATCTCTTATAGAAACACTCAGCAACACACCCACAAAGCATGTTTTGTCATTTATCTGGGCACCCCTTTGCCACATAAAATTTGCGTCACATTCAGAGAGCTTGAAATTTGCTTTTACAACACTTTTTTTTAAGGGGAAGGAATATTCATTGCTCAAGATGAGGACTTTCCACAGCATAGTGATAGCTTGGGAGACAGGCAAGTGTGATATTTGTGGTAAATGAAAATATCACTGAGGTTTTAGTTGAGAAGAGGTAGTTATAGAGAATATCACATACAAACAGAAAAATAATTACTTAATGTTTGACCTGTGTGGTACAATGGAAAACATTTGAGCAGAGAGTGAGACCACGTGGCCGTGTTTTATCTGAAGCAGAAAAGCAAAACCTGACCTTCTCCAGAATGAGTACGAACAAATATCTCCAACCTCTTTGTGGTTATTGGTAGTATGTCCTACACATTTTTGGGGGCTGATAACAGGAATAAGTTCTTGGTACTGCAAAAGGTAAAAATAAATTTAAAAAATTATAGCTAAAGACTTAAATTAAATTCTGAGTCTAAGAGGATGAATTCATTTGCTCAAAGGGAAAAAAAACAATGAATTCATGTTTTGTTAATTTGTCAGTGAAGATGTTGCCCTTCAAAAATGATGTACTCTTAGAAAATATTAAGGTTCAATGCATCTAATAAGCCATTCATACTGAAATAATAAACAGAGCACATGATATTTCCATTACTATTGTGACCAATAGTTATTTTGAAATTATTTTTTCAGTTTAGTAGTACTATCACGTTAGGTTTAGAAAAATATTAGTAGATTGAATTTCTTAGATTACAGCTGATCAAGTCATTCTAAATTAAATCCAATACTGTTATCATTGTATATTCAAGGAAATATTTGCTTGATAAAACTCAGCATGTTAATGTAATCTCTATGGTTTCCTTCCTTTAAATGTTGGTACATCCAAGTACCAACACTTCAGAAGTACTTTTTTGACATTTATATTACATCCAAGTGACCACATTTTTTGATTATTTACCTTCTTCCTAAGGGAGAGTGATTGTTTAATATATCATATACTTTCTTTTAAAAGCTGGTGTGTTAGGCATATTACCAATGCCTCTGGGGTACATAAATGCTCTGCTGATCAAATGTAAAAATCCACAGCTGCTCTTCCATAGCCCCCAGTTTTCTCATATTTTTCCTGCCATTGTTAACGCTAATTGTTTGCACATTAGCTTTTAATATAAAACTAGGCAGATATAGCAAAGTAAGATTTAGTAATAATGGTTGGATTTATAAACCCTTCCAGAGCCAGGGATCTCTATGGCACTCATAGTCCTAAAATTGTGTAAATGGGGATTCTGGGAATGGTTGAAGAACACGTAGAAAGTTGATTGCAAATATAGACAATAATGGCAATTCAAATGTCTATAATGTTTTACAGTTTTTACATACTTTCTCAAAGTCATCTCATTATATTCTCACTACAACTCTAGGAAATAAGTAGTATAGGCATTATTTCTCTATCTTTCTTTTTATTGGAAGAGCAATTTTGGGAAGAGCATGCCATTAACTCAACCAAAATCACAAGGTTAAAAAGAGAATTGACCAGTAGAAAACTTTTGTATAATTTTCTTGGGAATAGTCAGTATTCCCTTCAGATCATTTTCAAATACCTCTATGGGTCAATTATTATTTTAGGGATTCCTGCAGTTACTCAAACAGACTATATATCGGTTCTTTTATATTCTGGGGAGAAAGACATTAATAACAGAGTACATATTACATTTTCCTATAATAATACATTTTATAAAAATAAAATACAGTAACAGGATAGATTGTGACACTGACGTTTGTAATGGAAGGATCATAGACAAACTCTCCAGGAAGCTACTAGTGGTGCACAGACGTAAATGACAAGAATGAACAAGTGATTGAAAAACCTGTAGGGAGACCTCTCTAGGCAGAGGGAACAGCATTCATGCACGAGGAAAGATGCATTGGTATCAGTTGGACAATGTGGCCGCAGACCCCACAGACAGGTGGTTCAGGGAGGGGCTTGGATTTTATTGTTAAAGTATGTTCAATATTTAATATTTATTTAAATATTTATTATTATTTAATAATATTTAATATTTATTATTAATAATATTT
Source organism: Sturnira hondurensis (assembly GCF_014824575.4). Lineage (NCBI taxonomy): Eukaryota > Metazoa > Chordata > Mammalia > Chiroptera > Phyllostomidae > Sturnira > Sturnira hondurensis. The sequence goes on along the minus strand of NW_028093774.1, from coordinate 13,806,887 downwards.
ATTATTAAGTGTGTTTAGAAGTCACTGCCAGATTTTAGTAGGAAGGGATGCATTTAAAAAGATTGTTTTGACTGCTGTTTTCCTCTTTTTCTCTATAACAAAATTTCAAGTTATTTTATAAAAGCAATAGCAATTTGATTGATTGAATGTACTGGGCTAACATTGATTAATAAAATATTATGTTTCAGCTATATAATTCTATAATACAGCATCTGTGTATCAAATTGTGTGTTCTCCGCTACAAGNTTTATTGTTAAAGTATGTTCAATATTTAATATTTATTTAAATATTTATTATTATTTAATAATATTTAATATTTATTATTAATAATATTTATTATTAAGTGTGTTTAGAAGTCACTGCCAGATTTTAGTAGGAAGGGATGCATTTAAAGAGATTGTTTTGACTGCTGTTTTCCTCTTTTTCTCTATAACAAAATTTCAAGTTATTTTATAAAAGCAATAGCAATTTGATTGATTGAATGTACTGGGCTGACATTGATTAATAAATTTTATGTTTCAGCTATATAATTCTATAATACAGCATCTCTGTATCAAATTGTGTGTTCTCTGCTACAAGTAAACAGTATTGTCTTCGGAATCAGTTCTACATTCAGATGCACCTTTATGTGCTACGAATAGCTCTGGATTCCATTTTCATCAAGAGCATGGATAAATAATAAGTATCTTATGAGATTAGTACATCTCATGAATTTATAACATATCTAGTATATATGAGTATATATATATATATATATATATACATACTCATATATACTAGATATATATATATATATACTAGATATATATATATATATACATATATATATACATACTCATATATACTAGATATATATGAAATAAATATAAAATATATATTTATGTATATATATAAATATATATAATATATATATATATTTTAATGAGGTACCATTACTGGTTTAGAAAAATTTTGTTAAAATTGTGTTTTAGCAGTTATAGGCTGTGCCAAAATAATATATGATGATTTACTATCCTGAATGCTTAAGTATTTCTTAAATATAGATGGAGAAAAAATAAGCTACATTAAATTGTCTCTTATATTTTTATTTTTAAATTTCAAATGCAATGGGAAATTTTATGTTGTAGAAAAGCCAAAATTATACCAGAGGAGAATAACATATGGATACATCTCTGAAGAGCAGAAGGAAATAACTCGTATTAAATATGCAAATTCTCCAAGAGAAAATACTGCATTTTTTAGGTTGTCAGTATATCTGGTTATAAACTTGTACACACTTGATTGTTTTTAAAATATTGTTAAAAAAGAGCTAGTGAGAGATGGTATCAGTGGGAGTGGCATTTATAAAAGCTTTTAGAAGGTAATGGTAAAAGTTCTAAGCCTAAAATTAGGTTTTTCACAATTTTTAAATGTCAATGAGTACTCTAAACTTTATTCTCAATGTCCTGTCAAATATTAGTTCCCTTCCTAAAGTTTTCCTCTTACAAAAAAAGAATGTAAAATTAACTTTCTTTTAAAAAAGGTCACTTCCCCAAATCCACAGCAGCAAAAGCAGATACCTTAGAAGAATCATGTTATTTATATGGGCTAAAATCTTATAGATAAATGCAGAAACTATTTTTATGAGAACAAATATTTATGAGCCTAGATGAGTTAAATTTCATAGTGAATATCATTAATCAAATAAAATATTCCTAGGCTGTATACCAAATAAGATATCTCATTGTACATATTTCATATAAACTGCATTTCAAAAATATTATACACAGTTAAATTATACAAGACCTTGAACAGTACATGTATATTATGTATGATATAAATTATAGAAGTATGTAAATGCATCACATTGTGATTAAATTAAACATTCAATCATAAAGCCAAGTGATAAGGGAAAAGGAAGGTAAGAATTACAAGCAAAAATAGGAAACGTAAGGGATATATTTTACATAGAATTTACAGTCAGAGAAAGGATACCCTAATATGAAAATAGAATATGAGAAATATTTTAAGATAGCAAACTTTGGACAGAAGACTGGAAAAAGTCATAATAAAAAGCAGATATAATAGCTCCTAATGATAGGAGCTAAATAATATATTGGGCAATTCTGGGAAGTTGGCTGAAACTGCAGCCCTTCCATTCAGTTTCAAAGACATTGCAAAGGTCCAAAGAGAAAATATCCCCAATTGTATCCACAACTCTGCGGATTAAAAATTCAGATTAGGGTGCTCAGATAAACTTGGGGATCTATTGAACTTTGGAGGAAATGGTTCAGTCAATTTGTGGGCTAAAATCAGTGCAAACAGTAGAAAATAAAAGATTCTTCAAAAGAAGATGATAAACACAAGACACAAAGTTTGAAGCTGATGGTTTGTAGGAGACTTTTAAGCTTGTGGACTGAGGCTGAAAAAAAAACCCCACATGCATTTTCAGACTATAAGACGCACCCCCCAAATTTGGGAGGAAAATGGGGGTGTGTCTTATAGTCAGAATGTAGCTCACCTGGCTTTCTGTGGGGGGATGGCCACCTATGTTATTCACGTTATTAAATATTTTACCACATTTTTGCTAATTCCCCCCCCACCCCCGCTTTCTCCTTTAAAAGCTAGGTGCATCTTATGGTCTGAAAAAATTGGTAGCTGTTTTGGGTGTTAGTTTTTAGTCAACTGAAAACGTAGAGAAAGGGGGGAACAGATACACAGCCTGATGACCAAGAAATGACCAAATTGTCCCCTAGTTATGTAATTGGACCTGCGATAGCTTCAATATTATCATTGGAGTAGGAAATATGGGCCATAAGGCAGGGTTTATACTCAATACGAGGGAAAGGTAGTAGGTTTACTACTAGCGCTGAGAGAATTCATGGTGGTAAATTCAGGAGACGTTCTTCTGGTCACCACCATCTCATGACAAAAAAGAAAAAATAAGAAGGAAAACCAACCAACCACTACCAAAAAAAGAGACACCAAGCAAAACCATTAAATAGTTTATATTCTTTTAGACTAAAATTGAGGAAAGCCAAAAGCATAATGAGACTTTGAGGAGAAAATTTCTTATTTTAATCATAACTACACAATTCAGTTTTAGTCAACACTATATTTTATTTTTACTCTATGACCCTGCCTTTTGTTAACGAAATTATGATAAGAAAAAACCCAGTAATATAAATAAACAATAATTAATACTTAATCTAGTCCTTTTTGCCTTGGGGGAGAAAAATCTAAGGAAGATATAAGTAAGCTTTATGTTTCAGACCAAAGATATCGAAAAGGCACAAAAGGTTAATTTGAACCTATCAGTCAGACAGACAGACTCATTTCACATGGCAGCTGCTCAATTTGTTCTTCCGCTCACTGGTTGCAGTCTATGGGCAAGTGACATCCTGTGATCTCCAGTCTGTTCTGGCATCATGGTCTGGGGAAATACTCCCAGGAACCCACCCCAACCCATTTATTGTTACCCCCAGAGCGTTAGGGTTATTTAGAATAAAGGAGACCAGAATATGGATCAAAGTTTGCTGTAGGAGATAAATAATTTATTTTTTATTTTATTAAAAAATTATTGTTGATTTAGAGAAAGAGGAGAGGGGAGAGAAACATCCATGTGAGAGAGAAACATTGATTGGTTGCTTTCTGTGCATTCCTGACCAGGGAACCAAACCTGCAGCCCAGGCATGCACACTCACCTGGAATAAAACCGGTGAGCTTTTCAATCAGAAGGAAGATGCCCAATTGACTGAGATACACTGGTAGGGGCAGAACTTAAAATGCTGTCATGTCACCTATTTCTGGACAGAGAAATTAGTTATCCAGTCTGAGGCATTTGCAACATTCAGCCAAANAAATAAAAAAAAAAAAAAAAAAAAAAAAAAGAAAAGAAAAGAAAAACAACAACAAAATCCAGAACATACAAACTAACCAGAAAAATTCCCCTTACACTGAGCTTAAAACCATAATTCCACCAGTCAGGGCACGTGCCTGGGTTGCAGGCCAGTTTCCAGCAGGGGACACATGAGAGGCAACCACACATTGATGTTTCTCTCCCTCTCTCCTTCCCTCCCCCTCTAAAGATAAATAAATAAAATCTTTTAAAAATTCCAAATTTTGTAAGTGGATCTGATGTTAAATAACAGCCTATAGAATCGATAATTAGAACATACACTTACTCTAAATAAGAATAACTATACAGAACCCTGAATAAACCTATTCTAGCAAATTCGTAATACAGAGAGGTGCATGGCAGATGGAATAAACTCTAGCTTGAACACGATGAAGGGATAAATGAACTTCAAGAAATTAGTTGCTGAACCCATCCTCCCAAAATTTATCCAAGGTAATACTAAAACATTAATAAGGGAGAGTCTTTGATATTCTAATTACAATTAGGAAGAAAAATCAAAAGCAGTAGTTATATTCTGGGTGGTGCAAAAGTAGGTTGTTTGTTTGAAAAGTAATGGGATAAGTAATGAATAATAATACAAGAATAAACTCTGTGTTTTACATGCTCACAACTGGAAACCTACTTCATGCTACCCTGCCAAAGTAGCAATTTTTGCATAGAAAATGCAATTTGTATAGCGAATAAAATGGAGACATATTTGTATAGAAAAATATATGCAGAGTTTAAGAAAGACAATAGATTGAATAGCGTGAGAAACAAGCAGGGTAAATATAAACTTACAATAATATATCTTGTAGTAAACTTGCATGTTAACTCTGATACACTGTTATATCTGTCAGAAAGATAAAAGAGATTATGTACATAAGAATTAAATGAGGCTGACCAGAGATTTCCCACAAACAGAAGGTAATGGTTAAATAGCCTGGAAAACAAAGGGAACGTAACTCCAGAATTCCATACCATTCAACTTGCTACTCAAGACTGAGAGAAAAATATTGAAAGACACAAAGATAAGAGAGTTAACACTCCTTGGCCCAAATAAAAAGAATGAATTAAAGATGAAAGTGAAAATAGAGAGAAAGTGATACAAATAATAAGAGAAAATAATACAAAAGCCTGTATAGCACAGAAAGTATATACAGCTAATTCCGTTAACATTGACTGCAAATTATTAATTCTGATTGTTTTGTGTTTGATAATATATAAAATTAAACTCTGTAAAAATATCAGTGACACAAAGATTCGCCATAATATTAAAATAAAAAAAATCTTTAAATTAGAGATGTACAAATCATGAATATGTAGTTACTTAACATTGCAGCCTTTCACTATATGAAGGATGAGGTAAGAAATAACTTTCAAGAAACAATTAAGAAATTAACAATTATGAGAAATCTTTTAGTACATATTCATTAATTATCAATACATCAGGCAGAAATGCTAGTCAGTATATACTGAGAAAATTTTACAGAAAACTATAGTACACTTGATATTGATCAAAGTTTATATAGGATCTGTCCCTCCAAAATGAATGGTATTTTACTAAAAACATTGTGTTAGTTTATTTGTGCTTTAAAATAAGTATCAATAAAGTTCCTATAATTAAACCTCAAAGCAACAACATTAAAAATAGGCAACAACCTCAATAATTGTTTGAAGACAAAAACACCTACTCAATACCCTAAGGGTGGTAAAGAAACTGCAATGACAAATTGCTAGATAAATATATATATATATATATATATATATATATATATATATATACACATATATGTGTGTGTGTATGTATATTAGAATAAAACTAAAATGTAATAAATTATCTGTTAAAATGGTAATTAGTGCTATATTTATAAATTTAAAAGATTTCTTTGTTTTTCAATGTTGAAAAACAAAGGTAAGAGAATTTAGAGAACAAACAAAAGACTACCGTTGTAGTAGAAAGGTGGAAATAATAATAGCAACATTAGAAGTCTAAAAAAATAGAGAAGGATCAGGAAAGCAAAGATCAAAATATTCAGTATTTTATCAATACCAATCAGGGAAAAAAACCCACAGATTTAAAACACAAAGGGAAGAGGCCTAAATTTAGATATAGTAATGTTTTTGAAAATGGCAAGATTATGTGAAAAACTAGGTTAAGCATTTTAACACCGTAAATAAAATGATTCATAGAACATTGAAAAAATAGAGCTATTATGAAAAAGTCTGAAAGATAACATAAAATCTGAGTATTTCAAAAAGAATGTGAACAAAATTGAATCTATAATTATAAGCCTTTTTACTTACAAGAGACAAACTCTAACCATCGCTTTAACTTCAAAGAACAGATGTTCCTGATTTTATGCAATTTTAAACAATACATTTTAAGAAAATGATTCAGTTTAAGTTTATGAGGTTGATATAAGCTCAATAAAAAAAAACAAGGCAGCAAAAATGATGTTTCCCAAAAATCTCATATGCAAAAATGCAAAATAAAATATTAGCAAAGCGAGTTCAGTAATACAAACATATATGTGAACATGTGCAGGCATGCTCATATGCCCATATGTACATTATATTCTTATGAAATAGTCCTTCTCCCAAAAATGTGAAACAATGCTAATAGTGATAAAACTATCACTATGCCATAGAGTTTAAAGGGGAAAAATATGAATTCAAAGGATATGCAGATGAAGCATTCAGTAAAATGCAATGTTTACTTAACTCATAATGGAAACTCAAGTGATTTTCAGAGTAGAGGAGATTTCTAGGCCATGTGCAAGGCATTTCTAAAAGCACCTACACTGAGCAACATATTTGATGATCCAAGTCGGAAACTACATGTTATGCGTCCTTTTAATGAGAAATCCTAGATGGTACATAATAGAGGCTAAAAGAAAGAAATGTATAAACATCGAAAGTGTTCCTATTTGTGATGCTATGTAAAATATCCAGGAAAATCAACAAATTAAATTATGAAAACTATTTTTAAAGATTATCATTATTCTAAAATCAAGGTCAGCATAAAGACCCATAGTATTCCTATATACTGGCAGTAACATAGAGAAAGTATAATTGAGATGAAACATTATAAATATAAACTATAAGGTACCCAGGAATAAAGCATAAAATAAAATATATAAGAATTTACTGGAGAAAATTACCAATAATTACTGAAAAATATAAAAGAAAATTTGTTCCAGAATGTAGGTATACATCAATAGTTGGATACGAATTTTCCCCAAATAAGCTATTAAGTCCGGCAAAAATTTTAATAGAAGCCTACATTTCCCTAGTCCAATCCAGGTAAGGATATCACACACACCTCTCAAAATTGTTTGTCAAAAACTCTAATGATCATTCCTGCAAATATCCTCAATAATACACTAACAAATTAAATATAATAATATTTTAAAAGGATCATACCCCACAATAGAATGCAATTTGTTCTAGGAATGCAAGTATGTTTCAACAGCCACAAATCAACGTGATACTCCACATTAACAAAATGAAAGCTAAAGATCATAATTTTGCGAGATGCAGAAAAATTATTTGATAAAGCACAACTTACATTTGTGATAAAAAACACTCAGTAAACTGGGAATAAAATTAAAGTACTTCAAAATAGTGAAGACAATATATGAAACACTCTCAGCTAACTCTCAGGTAGCCAGAGCAATTAGAAAAGGCAGAAGAAATACAAGTCACCTAAATTGGAAAAGAAAAAGTCAACATGTCACTATTTGTAGATATGATTTTATACATAGAAAATACTAAATACTCTATAAAAAACTATTAGAAATAACAAACAATTAAAGTTTATGGATATAAACTCATTATAGAAAAACTTTTAATTTCTATATACTAACAATAAACTATCAAGAAGAGAAATTAAGGAAATAATCCCATTTATAATTGCAGCAAAAGAAATGAAATACTTAAGAATAAACTTAACAGAGAAGGTGAAAGACCTGTATTTTGAAAGCTGTGAGACATTGATGAAAGAAATTGAAGAAGATGAAAAGAAATGGAAAGCTATTTTGTGTTGATAACTGGAAGAATTGACATTGTTTAAATGCCCAGTTTACCTAAGCAACCTACAGATTCGGTGTGATTCCTATCAAAGTCTGAATGGCACTTTTCACATAAAAAGAATAAAAATCTCCAGATATGTATGGAACCACGAAAGACTGAAGCCAAAGCAATTTTGAGGGAAAAAAATAAAATAAAGCCAGAGTTACCACACTTCCCAGTTGAAAAGAGCATGGAATTGGCAGGAAAAAAAACAGACTCGCTGAAACAAAAATGATGGCGACATTTAGAGGAAAGGAAGACAGTCATTGTGTCCCTTCGGTCATGCAGAATCGACATCGCCAGTTTTCCTTTGGTCTTGGTCCTAAACTGTGGCATGAACTTATTTCTGGAATCAGGAGAGATTCAAAGATCCTAGGTAAATGCCAAACTGTGATTTTAGCACTCTCCAAAAGAGTTTTAATCCAAGAATCTTAAAAGAGCAATTTCTAGGATATTAGGAGCTTTTATCTTTTTGAGTTTTAATAACGCATATTTATCTGTTTTGCCATGATTCTATTTTTTCAGAAGATTTAGTTCTATCATGTTTTATGAAGTATTTCCTAGACATCCTATGGGCTCTGTAACATTTTTATTTAAATTTTCAGAAGCAATAGATCCGGAAGGGAATGTGGCTAAACAAAATTTTCAATTGGTAACAAAAATATTCTTGTGATTATCCATACAAGATTTCTCATTTTAAAGTTACTGTTATAATGTTTATAAATTTCCTTCATAAAACAACTATGGGACACTTACACAATGGAATACTACTCAGCCATAAAAAAGAAAAAAGTTTACCCCTTGCGACTGTGTGGATGGACCTGGAGAACATGATGTTTAGTGAAAAAAGCCAGTCAGAAAAAGACAAATACCAGGTGATTTCATTCAAATGTGGAATTTAATGAACAAACTGAATTTACAAGGAAAATGGAGACAAACTCATAGATGGAGAGCAAGCTGACAGGTAGTAGTGGGGTGTTAGGAAATGAAGAAACAGAGCAAAAAGGAAAAAGAACTCATTGATGTGGACAACTGCGATGAATCCTGGGAAGAGAGGAATATAAGGGGACTAATACTGCTGATAATGAAAAATGGTAATAAAAAAATAATGGTAATAAAAAAATAAAATAAAGATTTTTAAAGTTTTTTAAAATAAATTTTCTTTATAATATTTAAAAATATATAAAATGCCTTTTCTGAATTTTGGAATGGCTTAGAAGGTGTATGCATAGGTCCAAAGAAGGTACGCATTTCAATGTTAGAAATAATTTTTTTCACTGAAGTTAGTTTCCCTTGAGTTTTAAAAATGAAATATTCTGTGCTATGTACAGAAGCAAAATTGACATTTTATTGAGTACCTGCTATTTGCTATGCTCTGTAATAATCAATCCTACAGCAATGTTTTGAGGTTGGCATTATCCTTATGATATACCTTTCCAGTAAACTGAAACAGATCCAGTAAGGAGATAAATAACACAGGCTAAGTGGTAGTACAGAAATTCAAACCAGAAATTGCCCACTGCAGTGCTAGTTCTGCTTTGCCAAATCTTATTTTTAATAGTGGCTCAAAAAATATTGTCAGAAATGTCAGAGAAAACTAGCATTTTGAAAAAATAAACAGGTAAACAAAAACCCTTCCTTGAGTCTCATTTAATGCAAAATATATATATGAAAGCTTTCAAGAATTATTTTTGAGGTACTCAGTTATCAAGTGATCTACACTTATTTATCTTTTATTCACTCTTCAAATTGCCTTCATTGCCTATCACTCTATTAAGAAAGTTTTTGATGAAAGACAAATACCATATGACCTCACCTATAGGTGAAACCTAATCAACAAAACAAACAAGCAAGCAAAATAGAGCCAGAGATATGGAAATAAAGACCAAACTGACAGTAACCAGATCTGGTGGGGGGAGGGGGTAACAGGGAAAGAAAGAGAAAGGTCAAATCAAGCAACATGTGTAAAGGACCCATGGACAAAGAAACTGTGGGGGAAAGGATTGAATCTGGGAGGTGGGTGGGGGGGGGTAGGGCAGAAGAAATTGGGTGGAAATGGGGACAACTGTAACTGAACAACAATAAAAAAGTTTTTGAACTTCTGGCCAAGATGGAGGCGTAGGTAGAAACATTGTGCCTCCTTGCACAACCAAGTTTAAAGATAACAAAATTTTAGTAACAAAAACGCAACCAAAACAGACACAAAATTGAACTGTATGGAAGTCTGACAACAACTAACCATTCAGCCAGACCAGGAAGAGGGGTGGAGCCAGCAGCTGGCAGAGCGGGCTTGCCACAGGAAAAAGTGGCCAGACTGAACCAGGTGCACAGGTGGTAGTTGGCAGATCCCAGTCATGGGGTGGCAATGGATGGACCCAGTGAGGGCTCAAGGCAGCTGGCTGATCATGGTCACACATTTGCATGCAGATAAACCAGGCACAGGAACGAGCAGTGAGACAGACTGTGCAGGCTGGGGCCCCAGCAATGGATATTAAAGCTGAAAAGCACTGATTGGAAAAACTTTTGGGGTCGAGGTGCTGGGAGTTGCTCCCAGGCTCACAGAGAGTTTGCGGGAGAGACCCACAGAGTCGTGGAGGGTGCACAGGCCCACACACCCAGGAGCTGGCAACAGGGGGGCCAGGTTTGCTTGCAGGAAGCAGCAGAAGGGACTGAAATCTGAGAGAGCAGAACAACCCTGACCCCACATACAGCATCACAACCCAGTGACTGGGTTGCGCACCCTGGTGAACACCTAAGGCTCCCCTCCTCATATGTAACAGGTGCAAACAGACCAAAATATAATGGCTCAAGAACAGCTCAAAGCCCCAGAGCCTATAATTCTAAGGGACCAAGAGATAGCCAGCCTTTCACATGCACAGTTCAAAACACTGGTGATCGGGATGCTCACAGAATTGGTTGATTTTAGTCACAAATTAGAGGAACTAATGAAGGTTAAACTAACTGAAATGAAGGGAAATGAACAAGAAACCAATAGTGATGGAAAGGAAACTGGGACTCAAATCAGGAGAGTAGACCAGAGGGAGGAAAAAAATGACCAAACAGAAAAGAATGAAGAGACAATAATTAAGAAAAATGAGGACAGGCTTAGGAACTTCCAGGACATCTTTAAACGTTCTAACATCCGAATTATAGGGGTACCAGAAGGGGAAAAGAAACAGCCACGAGTGGAAAACTTATTTGAACAAATAATAAAGGAGAACTTCCCCAGTCTGGCAAAGGAAATACACTTCCAGGAAATCCAGGAAGCTCAGAGAGTCCCAAAGAAGTTGGACCCAAGAAGGAACACACCAAAGCACATCATAATTACATTAGCCAAGATGAAAATGAAGGAGAGAATCCTAGAAGCAGCAAGAGATAAGGGGACAGTCACTACAAAGGAGTTCCCAATCAGACTGTCAGCGGATTTCTCAAAAGACACCTTACAGGCAAGAAGGGGCTGGAGAAAAATATTCCAAGTAATGAAATACAAGGACCTACATCCAAGATTGCTTTATCCAGCAAAGCTTTTATTTAGAATGGAAGGACAGATAAAGTGCTTCTCAGATAAGGTCAAGTTCAAAGAGTTCATCATCACCATGCCCTTATTATATGAAACGTTAAAGGAACTTATCTAAGAAAAGGTAGATAAAAAATATTAACAGTGAAAGGACAGCAAACTCACAGTTATTAACAACCACACCTAAAACAAAAGCAAACCAAGAGGACAGCTAGATCAAGAGTGGAACCATAGAAATGAAGAACACATGGAGGGTTAGCAACAGGGGAGTGGGAGGAGGAGAAGGGGGGAGAAGCTACAGAGAACAAGTAGCATAGATGGTAGGTAGAAAATAGACAGGGGGAGGGCAAGAATAGTATGGGAAATACAGAATATAAAGAACTTGTGACATATGGACATAAACTGAAGAGGGGGAAATGGTGGGGGAGGGGGTGTACAGGGTGGAGGGGAATGAAGGGGGGGAATGGGACAACTGTAATGGTATAATCAATAAAATATATTAAAAAGAAAAAAGTTTTTGAATGTCTTTTTATGTTCAAATATAATAAATAATTCTTCACCCTCATTTACAATTTCCCATAGCTTGAAACATCATTTGCTCTCTAATTGTATGACATTTTACCCCACCTGTATGACATTGTATGACATTTTACCCCACTTACTTTCCTTAGAAACTTCTTTTCATTCTGATGAAAACTCTTGTGTCTGTTTTATCCACCAAACCTTTAGAGGTTTGATGACACAGTCTTTGTACTCAAAAACTTTTTTTAAATTTATTTTATTTCTCTATATGGATTCAACCAGTGCTATGATTTTTTTATTTAAAAAATCATTTATATTCCATTACAGTTGTCCTATTTTCCCTCTATTCCTTCTTCCACCGAGTCTACCCCTCACTCCCAGTCAGTCCCTGTACCATTGTCCATGCCCATAGGTCATTTATACATGTTCTTTGACAAATCTGTTTTAAAAACTCTTTATTTATACCTCAAATTTACATTTCTAGCCAGACATCCACCCTGGAGTATCCAATTTATTTCTTATTTCTACTTTAATAATAGATATTATAAATTGCACATGACCCCAAAGCAATGCGGAATTCACTATTTCCCAGGTCTTCCTAGATTCTTCTCTTCCCCTCATTCCACATACTCAATTCATCGACGAATCATTTTATTTTTTTATTTTTTTCAATTTTTTAATTTAACTTTTGTTCAAGTAGAATCATTTTAATTTTTATTTCCTGAATATATCTCAAACATTTACACTTCATTTTCAGTGCTACTTCCATATTTTTTTATTTCAACCATGATCACAGTTGTCCATGATTACTGTAGTTAACAGTAATTGGTCTTTTTTTTTTTTTTTTGCTTTATCTTATAGCACTGTTGTAACAAATAACCACTAACTTAACAGCACCCATTAATTGGCTCACAGTTCTGCAAGTCAGATGTGCAGAGCTAAAGTGCCCGTCCAATTGGGCTCTAATCTGAAGGCTCTAATCTGGGGCAGAACACACTCTCAGACATATTTAGATTGTCCACAGAATGCAGTTCCGTGTAGTTGTAGGACTGAAGTCCCTGTTTTCCTGCTGGCTGTCAGTCATGGGATGCTCTTGGATTCTAGAGACTCCTCTGTATCACTTGTCACATGTTCACTGTCGTTTTTATTCCAGCAAAGGCTGGTTAAATCCTTCTCATACTTGGTATAGCTGTATATTGACTTTTTTGTGGCAAACCAGAGAAAACTATGTTTTTAAAGGGTCCTTGTGAATAGATTAGACTTGCTGAGATATTGTCCTTATGTTAAAGAAGGTTTATGAGTAACTTCAGTCACAAGTGGCAATCTTGTCATGTAAGAGCATAATCAGAATAATAATGGCCCGGGGGCAAATGTTATGGGTCCATCTAGAAGACTGCTTATCATTATTCCTCTCTTGCCTCTCCCCTAACCTGTTTACTATCTGTGCAGCCAAAATTATAATTTTTTTAAACATTTAATAACATGCATGTACTCTAAGGCCCTCTAACTCCCTCAGCTCTTTCTGGCTGAGGTTCTCATCCCAGGTCTCCATTTGATGTCAGAAGGGGACATCAGGTGCCACACTCATCAGCTGCCTCTGGGGAGAAAGTTTGTCCCTGTCACCACAGTGGGCATAGGCTGGAAGGTCAGCCACCAGATCCAAAGCAGAACTGCTGATGGGTGTGTTCAGTCAGGTTACCTGGAGACAGGACTTTCTTGGTCTTCTGAGAGGCCAGGTAGGACTCGGGGGCGGACATAGACTCTACCCAGGGTAGAGTCCTCTGACTGGAGCAACCTGACAGGAGTTCTAAGTCCCTTTCAGACTGTTCTTCTGTGCTAGAACAATATTTTCTCTATGTGCCAGGTCATGAGAAGGACTGGAAAGCACTGAATTGAGGAAAGAACTTCAGCCATAGGCTTTTCTGCCACAGAACCACTTCTACATGCACCCACCAAAATTATAATTTTACAACAAAACATACACACTATTCTCCTACTTGAAACTTACTGAATCATCATTGAAGTTATTGTTTCCCAATCTATCCTCTTCCTAAATTTGCTTATCTAGCTACTAATACCAGTCTGACAATGATGGTTGTTTTTCCTTTTTATATATCATTCAAATATCTATCTAGAATGAGCTGTGTAAATAGTAAGTATGATGTTAAGAAAAGTCAGGTATTCATTTCAGTAAACACATAGTAAGTGGTTACTCTCTGAAGAACTTCTAGAAGTCCTGGGAAGGATAGCTTATATGTGCTCTTCAAGAGTTTAGATTCTAGTGGTTATAAAGGAAATTAGAAAGGCCATGAAATAGAAATGACATCTCAGTTATAAACAGAACCAGGGTCTAGTTTCAGGCAATGGGCATGTCTGTCTGCACAAGATGTCTTCTCAGATTTAGCTACTTATTTAATTTTTATTTGTGGTGATAAAGGTTTCTTAAATGAGATTTATTAGAGATGTAATAAAATAAGCAATGTAATATGAATATATCCTACTGTTTTCCAAAAGGAAAAATGTTAAATAATCTTATGCCTCCAGTGTAGATAGTCATTCAAAAGAGATGAATCTGATTTATTGAATATGTTTTTCATAAATGCTATTTAGCCAACAACTTTAGTTAAATAATACATTATCATAAGACATGGAATGTTATAAACTCATTTACAACATATGTATTAAGAGTAAGTAAGTATAAAACAAAATAGTCACCTCTTAAACTTGAGTAAATAAAACCATAATAACTCACATGCACATAATTAACAAATGATAATTCCTTTGTAAGTCTTTATTATAAGGTCAAGCCAATAAAAAGAAGAAACGAAAATGTCTGTATTCAATTTCCCAGCTGCTACTTATATTTTCTGATTTTCTCATTGAATTCAACATAAAATAGGACAGACTCTATTGTGATTTTCACAATTGAACTGAGCACAACTATTAAACTTATTCACAGCAATAGCTCTTAAAAGAGATGCTAAATAGAAACAGCTAATCCAGAGATTCAGTCTTTGAGTGCTTATACCTCTTAGTCCTTTCTGTTTTTTTTTTAAAATTTAAATAGCAAAATGTTAGCAAAGTTGGTTCTTGAACAAAATTATTTAGGAAGCAAAATTTTATTTGTATTCTTCCAAAAAGTGCCAAGTAGACTTGTTACTATCTACTTGCCTTCATGGCTGTGAATTTTATCATGATATTAGGGGATGCTTTTTTTAAAATTTATTTAATCATTTTTAAGTACAGTATTCTGTCTATTACCCCCATCCCATTCCACCCCCTGTGCCCCCCCTCCCTCCCATTTCCACCCTTCTCAGTTGTTGTCCATGTATCCTTTATATATGTTCCTCTAAATCCCTCCCCTGTATCCCCTGAAATTCCCTCCCTTCTGGTCACTGTCAGCCTGTTCTCTATTTCAGTGTACTTTGGTTATATTTTGCTTGCTTGTTTGTTTTGTTGTTTAGCTTCCTGTTAAAGGTGAAATCATATGGTATTTGTCCTTCAACACCTGGCTTATTTCACTCAGCATAATGCTTTCCAGTTCCATCCATGCTGTTGCAAAAGGTAGGAGCTCCTTTCTTTCTGCTGCATAGAATTCCATTGTGTATATGTACCATAGTTTTTTGATCCATTCATTTACTGATGGGCACCTAGTTTGCTTCCAACTCTTGGCTATTGTAAATTATGCTGCTATGAACATTGAGGTGCATATGTTCTTTGGGATTGGTGTTTTAGGGTTCTTAGGATACAATCCTAGCAGTGGAATTGCTGGGTCAAAAGGCAGGTCCAATTTTAGTTTTCTGAGAAAATTCCATACTGTTTTCCATAATGGTTGTACCAGTCTGCAATCCCACCAACAGTGGACCAGAGTCTAGGGGCTGCTTTTTAAACAAAGTGGTATTACTATGGTGGTTAAATTCTTTGGAACCTCCAGGGAATGATTACAATGTGCAGCAAACTGCTTTTGTAATAATGTGTAGGAAAAAGGAAAGATAACCATTGTTCACAATTAGTTAGGACTACTGCATGTCCCCTTCCTTGTGCTCTCATAGTATGCTGACTTATCCCTACATGAGAAGTAATTGTTACATTACAATTACATCATTATTTGTTTGTATTACTTATGAAGTATAGGCATAAGAACTATTTTTTATATAATTATGTAATTGAAGTGCCTTAAAATGCACCATTGAAGATTTAGTAGGTACGAAATGAATGTTTCCTGGATGAATTATTGAATGAAACACCCAGTCTTCTCATTTGAAAATAAGCAAATAACTTAAACAAGCTCTGTCTTAGTTTTAGCATCTTTTGAAGAGTGTACAGTTAAATCAGTAGACTTTAACTTAATGTATAGCTAGATAATTTAATAAAGTTACAATTTTATGAATACTCTAACTTTACATTTCACATTTCTAATTTTATTTATTCACATTTCTAATGTCCTTGCATTTTGGGGTTCCTTATATTATTTTACATACTAAAAGAATTGCATCTATATATTCACAATTGAAAGAGCTTGCCTTTGTATAGGATGTTTGGATTATAAAAAATAAAATCATCAGAGTATTTTCATGAGGAAAGCATTAGACAGATGAGATAGATATTATATTATTTTAATGGAAAGATTTATAAGTAACTTTCAGGGTTTTAATATATTGCTCAAGGGGTTGACAAGTTTTAAAAAGATACAATAATTTAGAGGAAAAATCTTGCTACAAATAAAGATCACATTTGCCTGGAGAAACCTTTGTTTTGCATTTTTGAAACCTGTACACAGCAGAGACACGGAAATAAATAATTAACAGTAACCAGAGGGGAGAAGGAAGAGCAGTAATAGGGAAAAGAAGAGGAAGGGTTGTCAAGGAACATGTATAAATGACCCATGGACAAACACAATGAGCAGAGGAGGATTGAAGGTATGATGTGGGGGTGGGTAGGGTGGGGAAGAATAATGGGAAGAAATGGGGACAACTGTAATTGAACAACAATAAAACATAAAATAAAGTAAATAAGAGACTTGAACATACGTGGGGATCAAATCCATCTCATATTTAAACAACTGTTATTACTATATTGGATGCTAAGGAGCTACTGAACAACAGTGTAATTGCTTGGTCTATATCTTTGTACTCTCAGAACTGAGTATCTTCTTCATTTGTTTACCTCCAGGATTCTACCTAACTAAAATGATGACCAATATAAATAGTTAACTTCTTAAGAAATTTCAGTTGTTCCCATTACCTAAAGATTGATTTAAAGCTTGTCTACGGATATTTAACAACTTTATACCTAATTCTTCTCTATAAATGCCAAATTAATTTCCCACAATATGCCACTACATATCATTGCTTACCTTTGAGTGAGCTTAATTACAATCATCTGGCTTAATCCTGCCTTTTCAAGTCTTTACATAGACTATGTATTTCTTTATTTTAAATGTTTTCTTTTCTTTCTTCTACACGCTGAACTTTCAACAAGCTAAGGTTAGCCTATTCAATTTCCACTTTTCATTTAAGTAGTGTCTCCATCTATATCAGTTGAAATTTTTCTTTTTTCCCCTGCCCTGTCCCCCTGATTTTTTTCTATGCAATTATATTCAAAGCCAGTTGGTTGACTCTTTATATTTCTGAGTGTACCAGAGAATCTTCTGGAAGACATGGATCTTGCTTAAAAATATTGGTGTTTCTCCCATTTCTTCTAGATACTGGACAATAGAACAGGGTTTAAATTGTGCAGGTCCATTTATCCATGACTTTTATTTAATAAATACACTTGGTCCTCTGCATCCACAGGGGTTACAACCTTGGATTAAGCCAATCACAGATCAAAAATAGTATTTTCAATCTATGGCTGGAAATTCACGAATGTGGGAGGTTGGCTGTATGCATTGTTTTATGCTATTTTTTATAAGAGATTTGAATAGCTGTGCATTTTCATATCTGGACAGTTCCGGAAACATATGTATTACAAATATCTAGGGCAAACAATAGTTACATTTGGGGGGAGTCAAAGTGATTACAAGGTTATTTGACAGCATGGGGGAGTTGCAGTTGGCACCTATAGTTCTCATATTATATTGTTCAGGGTTTGACTGTACTTTCTAATGATTGATGATGATTAGCTACATTTATAATAACTTGATCAAAGAATCAGTCACCATCAGTATTAGTAATTGACACAAAAAGAAAAAGAGTTTTGTGTAGGATGACAGATGCTTATTTAAAGCTAAAATCTCTATTTTTGAGGGAAGAAACAAATATGTTTAGGTTTCCAGTTACTACTACAATCAAATTAATAGAAGGCACTAAAGAGAATTTTCTTCAAAAATAATTTTTTCACTTCAATTGCTTTATTTTATTTTTTAAAATATATTTTATTGATTATGCTATTACAGTTTTCCCATTCACCCCTTCATTCCCCTACACCCTGCACACCCCCTCCCACCCACATTTCCCCCACCTTTAGTTCATGTCCATGTATCATAAGTTCTTTAGCTTCCACATTTCCCATACTATTCTTGCCCCCACCCATTTATTTCCCACCTACCGTCCATGCTACTTATTCTCTGTACCTTTTCCCACTCTCTCTTCCTCCCACTCCCCTGTTGCTAACCCTCCATGTGATCTCAATTTCTGTGGTTCTGTTCCTGTTCTAGCGGTTTGCTTAGTTTGTTTCTATTTTTGTTTTAGGTGTGGTTGTTAGTAATTGTGAGTTTGCTGTCATTTTACTGTAAATGTTTTTTATCTTCTTTTTCTTAGATAAGTTTCTTTAACATTTCATATAAGGGCTTAGTGATGATGAACTCCTTGACCTTGACCTTATCTGACAAGCACTTTATCTGCCCTTCCATTTTAAATGTAAGCTTTGCTGGATAGAGCAGTCTTGGACGTAGGTCCTTGCATTTTATTACTTGGAATACTTCTTTCCAGCCCCTTCTTGCCTGTAAGGTGTCTTTTGAGAAATCCGCTGACAGTCTGATGGGCAGTCCTTTGTAGGTAACTGTCTCCTTATCTCTTGCTGCTTCTAGAATTCTCTCCTTCAGTTTAATCTTGGGTAATGTAATTATGATGTGCCTTGGTGTATTCCTTCTTGGGTCCAACTTCTTTGGCACTCTCTGAGCTTCCTGGATTTCCCGGAAGTGTATTTCCTTTGCCAGACTGTGGAAGTTCTCCTTTATTATTTGTTCAAATAAGTTTTCCACTCGTGGCTGTTCCTCTTCCCTTTCTGGTACTTCTATAATTCAGATGTTGGAATGTTTAAAGATGTCCCGGAGGGTCCTAAATCTCTCCTCCTTTTTTAAAATTCTTGTTTCTTCCTTCTTTTCTGTTTGGTTGTTTGTTTCTTTGTTCTGGTCCACTCCATTGATTTGAGTCCCAGTTTTATTACCAGTACTATTGGTTCCCTGTGCATTTTCTTTCATTTCACTTAGCATAGTCTTCATTTTTTATCTAATTTGTGACCAAATTTAATTAATTCTTTGAGCATCCTAATCACCAGTGCTTTGGACTGTGCATCTGATGGGTTATCTAGCTGTTTATTGCTTAGTTGTATTTGCTCTGGATCTTTGATCTATTTTTCCCTTTGGGCCATCATTTTTTTGTCTTGTGGTGCCTGTTAGGTATGAGAGGCAGAGCCTTAGGTGTTCGCCAGGGTGGGGTAACCCAGTGGCTCCATTGTTACACTGTATGTGGGGGTGGGAGTGGGTCCAAGAGGGAACAATGGCTTTTGTTCCACTCTGTGTAGGATTTCAGCCCCTTCCACCACTTCCTCCTGGCAAACTGAGCCTTTCTGGTGCTGATTCCCAAGTGGGTGGGCTTGTGTATGTTCTAGGACCCCGTGGGTTTCTCCAGTGAACTCTCCTGTGAGGCTGGGAGTCTCTCCCTGCACCTCAACCCCACAGGTGTTTTGATTTGGTGTTTTGAAGCTTTATTTCCCGGCCCTGGAGCCCTGAGTTGATGGGCTCTCTCTCACTCCCCAGTTTCATCTGGTTTATCTGTGCATGAACGAGGACTGCCTGGTCAGCTGCCTTGCACACAGTGCCCCACCTCACTGGGTCTGCCCACTGCCATCCCATTCCCAGGGTCTGCCAGCCACCACCTGCACACCCAGGGTCTTCCCACTGTGGTCTTGCATGCCCTGGGTACCTTGTGCACCAGGTACCACTGCTTTTTGTGCTGCAACACCTCTCCATCTGGCCTCCTGACTCCACCCCACTTATTGATCTGGGTGAATGTGTCTATTTTATCTCCCTGGTTGTCTGACTTCCATGCAGTTCAATTTTCTGTTAGTTCTGATTGTTACTTTGTTTCAAAATTGTCGTGGTCCTTATTTTGGTTGTGTAAGGAGGCACATTGTGTCTACCTATGCCTCCATCTTGTCTGGGAGTTCCAAAAATAAATTTTTATCATTACAAATTCCCCTGAGCCTCAAGTTTTTTCTCACATAATTTAAAGTTTCTTTTTCATATAGGCTTGCTTTTTTATAGATTCAATGAATGGCACTGTATTGACGCATACAAAATTACAGATACACACATACACACATAGCCACAAATAATAAGGAAAACAAAGATGCTTCTATTTTTTTTCTATTTGAGGTAAATGGAACATACAATTTCTAAGTAGATATATTATTAGATCATCACCATCTTGATTATCACATCATAATAATCATCAAAGCTAACATTTATTATGAGCTTACTGTAGTTCTCATTGCCTTAAACATATCATCTTATTTAAGTTGCTTATCTTGCCTATGGGAAAGACAATATTGTATTTACTTTAAATAAGGATTATGAGGATGAGAGAAGTTCAGCTTTCTGCTTAGGGTCACACAGTCAGTAAGTGACACACACAGATTCAGACTAAAAAGCAATGGTAAATGATACTTATTTTGATTATTATTGTTATTTTTTATTAAAGCAATTATTTCTTCAATTCCCAGGGGCATCCCCTTGAAGGGCCAGACTTATTCTGTTTATGTATCTCATGAGCATATTTGCTGCATGTGTTGATACGATGCAAAGTATGACACCCAATAGCATAAATATTCATAATAGCAATCATCCTCACCAGTGCTATAAAGCATATTGTTATGGCAAAATTAAGCTCTTTAAAAACCAGTCATTCCTTGTTGCTTTGACTGATCCTGCAGACTTTTTTCAACTGAATCCAATTTCAGTTTATATTTCAAATGAGGTTTAAGCTGGAACATTAAGCTTTAGCTGGTCTCGAACACCTATTACTTTGTGCTGTGGCTATCTAGACAACCAAAAATGGCTCCTTCAGAGAGGAAGCATCACTTTTATGGCCAACCATCACTGCCTCCTAAGATCTGTGCTGTTTTTGCTCAACTCCTTTTCTCTACACATGAATTTTAAAGGCACCTTATCATAGATAAACCAATCAATCACTTCCCTGGAGACACTTCTGAAGTCTTACAGGTAAATCTGGACAGGTGTCATAGCAATGTTTTCTGCCTTTCAGAAGAGGTTGGTCTGCAGAAAAAGACAAAAAATCTAGCATAGAGAAGCAAGGAGGAGAAATAAAATTCTAAAAATATTTGTATTCTCAGGACATTACTACTACTACTACTACTACTACTACTACTATTGGTCTTCAAGGGCCTTCTCTATTAAATTCAGCCTCATAAGCTGTTTATACCTCTCAGTGTCCTGATTCCATAGGGTTCTATTTTTCTTATTTTAACTTTACATTTGTTGTAGTCTAATTGAATTGATTTATTTTCTAAAATAGTCCTTATTTTTAAGCTCTATATAAAAAACTATACTTTATGCTTATTTAAACTCCAGATACCAAGTGTTTAATAAAAGGTTTTTAAAAATTGAATTTTATAAAATTGATTGAATTTAAGGCTATGAGAATAACTAGGATTGAAGGGGCTGAAGGAAGAAGACCTAATAGTTTTCTTAGATTAATGACTTTCCTTTATATCCAAAATAACCTTAGAGAAGAGGAAATTACAAGCTTGTACAGAAAGACACTTGCCTATTATTACTGGATTGCATTGCTATAGCTCAGCAATAAAAATGAGCCTTTCAAGCTATTAGAAAAAAAATTAAAAAGAACTGAACCTGAGCAGTTATACAAAACAGAAATTGGTTTGGCCAGTTCACTCAAACCCTGTTGCTTTTATTGGAAGTGGTTTCTCTTTCAGTAAGTGATTTTTTTTCTGTTGCTGAGCCTGGGCTTGCAGCTAAAGAAGCATGGCTGAGAAAATGGTCATGCAGAGACTGCCAGGGAATTTTTCATAGAAGGAAATGTGGGGAGAAAAGCATGAGTATGGTGCAGTGGGATTGTTTATATAAAAACCCATGTGCACTGCTTTATGCCCTTAGTGGTTGAAAGCTTTCTCTATGAAAAAACTCATCTATTCTGAGCCTAGTCTTTTTCTTTCTTTATTACAATGTCACTGTTAGAAAATAAATAATAATAGTGAAAGAAACCCAGAATCTTGGATCATTTTCACATGTATTCTGGTGAGCTACTCACTGAAGTAGTTTGAATGGTAACCCACCCCTGGACCACAAAAAGCAATTCAAGAATTGATAATTTTGAATTATTCATGAAACAGTCAACCTTGACATTCTGAACATTGTATTTGAGAATAGAAGAACTGAACAAGAGACCTCCAATAGTCATTATTAAGAAGCAATAGCTCCTATTCATATGATTACTGGCCCCCTGAAGGAGTAATGAGGTCTAAAATGGAACTGCTTTACATTTGAAAGAGTTCTATACCCATGTCTTTGAGAAATATAACTAGTTTAGGTAGGATTTATTTTTCTCCTATTCAGTTCATTGGTATTTTACAGTAGATTTTATCATGTTACAATACAGACAAACCTTTGGGGTGAGGTCACAAATATAGTTTAGAAGCTATATATTGGAATGAAGAATGTGTAATTCAATTAACTCTTAGTTGTCCTACATGGGTATTTGTGAACGTCTTTCTCTACTTCTGTATTTTATTCATACAGTTTCAAATAAAAAGGGAGAAATACGGAAAATTTTGTTATACAAAGAACAGTATTCTTTGCAAGAAATCTCTAAATTGATGAGTTAGAGCCATTTCAGCAAGTTATTAAGGACTCTGGACCCAACAGCACACATATTTCAATAACATTTGAGGAATTCCCTTAAAATAGAGTTAGATATGTTCTGGAAAGCAGAACCTCTTGTAGTACACAGGCTTCCCCTACTAGGTGAATATTCTAGGAATATCTGTATTAGTGTACCAGTTGGTGGTGGTGTGAGAGGCTGTGTTAAGCTTCAATGAATTCTTTTGAAAGACTCTTTCAGTGTGTTTGCCCATTTTATCATGGGTGATTTACAAGTGCACATGCCCACACCGAGCTGAGTGTTTAGCAGTTTTTGACCAAAAATGGCATGGCCCCTGTGACCCACCCTCCCTACTCACCTGCTTGTGCCCCAAGCAGTTGGGGTTTTTTTTTCCCATGGAAAAAAAGTCCTCAAAGGGAAAGGTTTTGCCCATGTGAATGAAGTGAAGCAAAACACAGCAGAATCACTAAAAAAATATCAAAACCAAACTGATAGGTTTAAAAACTGTATTGAGCAGTGGAAAAAAGCCCTGATAGGTGAATTGCTTCAAGTGGAGAATACTTGGAAGGTGACTGAAGTTTAAACATCAAGAATAAATACACCATTTTTATGAATAAATCCCAGGATATTTTATTTTGGGTTTCCCTTCATAATCTTAATGCCTGTGGCTTGAATTAAGCACATTCACAGCTTCTCACTCACAAATCTCAAAGTCCCCAAGTAATTTACTCAAGTAACTCTTACATTGTAAGGTGAATTTGGTTGGATGCCAGGTTGTATCAAACAGTGTACTCTGGGGGCCAAACTCTTAATTTTGCTGTGTAAAAAGATTCAGATATCATGATCAAACTGGGTACTCAACCAAATAATCTACATTTGCATTGTTGTCTGAAAAATTACAAGTTTAATTCCTTGAGACAGTTTTGGTGACCATTTAATGCAGTTTTGGAATGTGCTAAATTGTATAATAATTTATGTCTTTGTATTTACTGGTTTTATACTAAAATGCAAAGCAAAATGGTACATACAGACACTGTCAATAGTACATGATTACCTTAATGTACATATTGTTCTGACCGAAGGTGACATGGATTCTCTCTTGCTCATGTCAGCTGTTACCCATATATTAGAAGTCTTTGGCCATTCTGATTATTTTTTCAATGTATATAAGTTTTTATTTTTACAGAAGATTCCTTTTATCTCTGGTTTTCAGCAACTGACTATGAAATACCTAGTTATGGTTTCTCTTATATTTACTCTACTTGAATTTAGCCAAACCTATTGAATCTGTACATTTCACTAAATTTACGAACTTTCTGGCCAATATTTCTTCAAGTATCTTCTAGTTGACCATCAACTGTCTGGGATTCTAACACCACTTTTGCGAGAGATTTCTTATATCCACTTGTCCCTGAAGCTCTTTTTATTTTTCTCTATTACTTTCCTCTCTTTCCTTCAGATTAGATGTCTTCCATATTAATTTACCTTTTTGTTTATCTCCTTGTTTGCAAAAGTTGTCATGATTCTTCTACTAAGATCATCCTAGGCACTTTTAATGTTATATTTTGCATTTTTCAGTTCTAAAATTTTCATTTTATTGTTTCTTGTTTTTTTGATCTTTTATTGCTTATTGAATTGTTTGGGTTGCTTGGGTCTTGGATTGTTTATTGGATCTTTTTATTGTGTCTATTTCTCTTTTGACATCATCTGTCTTTTCATTTATATAAGTTTACTTTTCTCTTTTCTCATTAAGCATAGTTATGGCATCTACTTTCAAGTCCTAGACTAAAAAGTTCTAATGTGTGAGTCACCTCAGTGTTTGTCTCTGTTGATTTTTCACCTTTAGGGTATTTATTTAAGCACAAATTTCTTGTGCTTAATAATTTTGAACTGCATTCAGGAATTGTACACTACATATTATCTTGTGGACACTCCCAATTCTGCATTATTCCTCTAGAGTTTTGATGTTGTTCTTATAGCTGGCAATTCACAATACTTGGCTCAGTTTTCACACCGCTTCTTGTGAGCACTGACCTGTCTCCATTTCATTATTTTCTATTTAGCAGGGTTGGGGCAGTCTGCCCCTATGCTTGTATATTTCTAACTTTATTTGAGAAGTGTGTATCCATAGGATTTGGGGTTCTTTTCCTCTAATCCTATATCCCTCATAATTAACCCCTCCGTTTCTAATGACAGTAATTGCCTTGAATGTTGTACTCTGATTTCTGTTACTTTAAGCCAGACACTTTTACAACTTTATATACAGGGTCTGGCAGAAGTAACGCCATTGAATGTGGTTGGTAGGGTATGTGAATGTCTTGCATGAGATGAACAGTAATTTGAATATTTCACTTAAAATGGTGTGCTTTAGTGTGACTTGTTATGTTACTGAATGGCATGCTTATGATTTTGTAGTAAGAGTTTTATGAAATAAAAAGGGGCATTATTTGTGCCATATCCCTTCAGCTCTTTATTATATTTATCATTTATGAACTAAGATTGATGTTGTGAGTAAATTATGGCCTCAATATGATAATTTGGTAGCTATTTGGGGGTGTTAGGGAAAGGATATTAGACAGGTAATGTTCTGTGAACACCTGATGACACCTTCTTTTAACTCTAAGCTTATTGGATGGAAAGACTGCATCTTCCCCCCTTTTGTTTTTCTGGCATCTAGTTGCAGGATTTGTATACACTGTATGTACATTTGGTAAATTTTAAGATAATGAGAGTAAATGGAAAACAGTGTTTGTTTATTCAATAATTATTTCTTGATGGATATTGTGTGAGAAAGGGTATGACATCTGCAGCTTGAAACACGGGATTACTAAACTCGGAGATCTAATAACCACAGTTAGGAGAGTCAATGTTTTTGGCTCGAAGTGACTTAATCTACAAAAGGGCAATGATGCTGCCTACATCACCACGTAGTGCAAATTATATATGATAATATAGATAAAGTGAAATTGTTTTTGACATAGTAAATTTCAAACAAAGGCCAGTCATAATACCTCTGTATAACACAGTATGCTAGGAAGTCTAGTAAAGGTAAAGTAGCCTAAAGTTCATTGCAACAAAAAGTTTCCATCAAAACTTAAGAGAATCTATGAATTATTTTAATATATATATTTATGTATGTATCTATTTATTTATTATTTACTATTTATTAAATTTTTACTATGTGTAAGACTCATGCAAAATAAAGATTCTCTGACTGATGATACAAGCTATTCTCCTGATACAATATCTTTAGCTTTGGAAAGTAACCTTTGTGATGTCTTTCTGTTTTTGTTTTTTCTTTGCTTTTCGGAGGCTTATTGTTTCCTTATCCTCTTCTTTCAAGGAGGCTGAATAAATAAAATACCATCACCTATATGTACATACTGTGTTTTATCAGTGATAGGCTGATTCATTTTCTACCTATATATTTAATAAATATTATTTTAAGGTGGTGGAAAAGCAGTCCATTTCATTAGTAAGCATAAATAACAGTAATCTCTCAGGCTACCTTTAGTACTACCCTGAGAAAGTAGAGCCTAGTAAACTCATGTACCACTTAACTATGGGGATACATTCTGAGAAATGTGTCATTTAGAGATTTTACCATGGAAACATCATAGAATGAGCTTACACAACTCTAGACAATATAGCTTGCTACAGACCTAGGGCATATGGTACAGCCCTTTGCTTCTAAGCTAAAAGCCTGCACAATATGCTACTGTACATGAGATTAAATCAAGCATGAGAAAAGTGATGCAATCAAGATGTGCTAGACATGAGATCATAAGGCTGCTGCTAACATAACTGGGCATATTATTTTACAGCAATTTTATCTTTAAATTAGACAGAGTATCCCTAACAAACAACAGAAAGCATAGTATGGTAAATACATAGACCAGTAACATGCTTCTTTATTATGGTTGTCAAGCATTATGTACTGTACATAACTGTACATGCTTTACTTTTATGTCTGACAGAGCAGTAAATTGCTTACACCATCATCAACACGCACATGGATGTCATGTCTTGTGCTGTAATTTGCATGAAAGGAATTTTTGGTTCTCTTATAAACTTGTGGGACCATTGTACTCTGTATGGTCCATCGCTGACTGAGACATTTTGCAGCTCATGCTTGGTGAGTGATAAGCAGTTCGTACAAAAGAAGTGTAGGTGTGGAGATAAACCCGCTGTTTTGGTTACCAGGCAATTTCTCTCCGTTCATGAGTTTCCTTTTGATTTTCCTTCTCCCTTTATATTTCCATATATAGTCAGAGCTAAACCCCTTGTAGGGATCATTAATGAAAGAAAATTGGGTTTGCTGTTTTAAAGTAGTGAGAGCTATTGTCCTGACTCTATGTTAGAAATAAATAATTTTAGAGGCTGGAGTTCAGAATTTAATTCTAAAAATGCCTTCCCTGTTACTTGCGCTTCTTTACTTTCCCGTTTAAACACTTAGCCGGATACCTTTATTTAAACATCAGGTAATGTAGAATGCTAACTACATTGTCAAACACAGCAGCAGACCTGGTAAATACGTTGAATTAAAGTTCTGTTCTGAGGATTTTAGTGAAGCCAATACATCATCCGCAGAATATTAGCTTGCCTCCTTTAACTACCTAGGACTTGAGGGAGAAAGTTTATATTTTTTACTGGCCCCTACGTAGCAACAAGACATCAAACTCAGGCACAGGCTGCTGTACAATGTTCTTAGGCTTCTTAGGCCTTTCTGTACGTCCTTTGAAAATAGTTCGGTGTCTCAGTGTTGAGGCTTTTTTGTGGTTTTCATATTGAAGGAAAGGTCTTCCAATTTTACCGTGACCTTTACATCATCTCACAGACATCTCATTGCTAAAGTAAATTTATACATACTATATCTCAGCTTTAGGGTTCTTGGACTTTAATTAGAGGATGAAACATAAATCAGAATTTCGGGACATAGTAGTTAATGGAGCTGTCCCCTTGCTTTCTATTAAACTAGCAGTGCCAATCACAATATTAAACGTAAGTGTGCCAAATTCCTGCCTTGCACACACATTCTCTTTTAATGCAGCAAAATGTGCATTAAAGTACCCTATTAAAATAATTTCAAAATACCTTGCTTATCTAGCTCCTCTATCCTTTTTGTATTTAATATGTGGCATAGTAAGCAAACCAAGAAATATGACTTGTGATATCTATGTGTTTATCCACTGTATTTTTAGAGACTTCACATTTTTATTTAGCATTTACAATACTTTTAAATACAAACATTTAAAAAATGTGCCTACACATACTAGTTTTTATCCCAAATAGTGTATTTTTAGAGAACCAGGGACCTATGGAACAACTGACTTTAGAACAGCCTGCTGTATTCTCAGGCAGCTAGAGTTATCAAATGCAGTAATGGACACAGAACCACACCACATCTAGAATTAACCACAAAAAAGCATCCAAACCAGGTAGCCAAAGCTTAATGGGAATCATTTATTTCATACATATTTCAGCCTGTTGTGGTTAAGAAAGCCATGCCCTATAGCGATGTTAAACTGCAAAGCACAATTACTGTTAATTTGCCCCTGGTTTTCTGCCAGCCAAGTAAAAAAAATGCCAAAAGTATCTTCCTTATAATAGTGCACTTTAATTTGTTTGATATAAAATTTCCTAAAAATTATATCAGACAGTCTCACTGTATTATTAATGCAAGTTAAGTTTGAGGAGTAGAGTAGAAAAATAGAGAGAAGCACAGGGTGCTTCTTCGGTATATGCATTTTTCATGTATTTTTAAATTTTTATATCCAATGAGAATTTACCCACATATAAATGTTGTTTAAAGAAAAAAACATATTTTACTTTTAACACATCAGAAAAGGGAATGCTATCTGATTACCTAAATCAACATTCTTTTTCCTTAGATTTTATCCTACGCGCTGGAGAATGGGGTTGGCACTGATGATATACAGTTTTCTTTTCTTTCCCCTTTTTTCCTCTTCTTTTTCCTTTACTTTTCTTTTTTCCTCCCCTCCCCTCCCCTTCCCTGCCCTTCCCCTTCTCCTTTCCTTTCCTCTTCCACACAGGACATTCGTAACCAGTGGGCTTTAGTCTGCTATGGAAGATGGACAAGCAACAATTGACTAATAGAGTGTCAGACCTGCATTATTAGAGGTATTCATCAGTGCTCTAAGAGTTCGGGGGAGAAAGAAAGACGGCATGTTAGGGGATGACAGGAAGAAGCAGTGGCATCCTGTGGAATAAATACAAATACCCCCAAAAAGGAAGGGGCGTCCAGACAGTGGGCAGAGCATGTGTGAAACATGCAGTGGAAAACAATATGGTGACTTTTTTAACGTGTATTTTTAGGAAAATGACAAGGAATGGGGATGCACACATAGACCAGAGTCTTCGTACATTAACTGAGGATCTTATATTTAACCCCAAACCAGGGTATGAGGAATTGGAAAAACAGGAACTTTAAGTGGAGAAATAAATAATCAGGTTTACATTCCATGGAGCCTGAAGGTCACACACAACTGATCTTCCAACTAATTCTATACTTTTATCCAATGAATTGCATTGTAAAGTTCCTGATAATTTCAATAATTGTGATACCATGACCTGGCAGAGATTACCAATGCTTTATTTCTCATCTGTAAAGGATTATTCATTAACATCTGAGCAACTTAATCCCAGAATCTATTTTGAATGTCTATTTCCTAGTCTACTCGTGGGTATGACAGAAAGGAGATGAGTCAATCAAAGGGAACTATTTACAAATGGTTGAATTGAGCAGATTTTACAGAAATAGCAGTGGAGCATCTTAGGTCTAACAACAGCGGAGAAACGTTACTACTCACAGGTCTAAAGGGGGAATGGGAGGTGAGGTTATGATAACCCAGGGAGAATGTCTGTAGGAAAACTCACCCAAGAGTTTTGGTCTTTGGTAAAGGATCACAGCCAACTTGCAGTGGTATTTTGAGTAGATAGGCAAATTATCTGCTGGACCTTTCTTCTATTATCTTAATTCCTGCTTATGTCAACTATGGGCTAACCTATAGTCTGAAGTAGAAAGCCTTTCTGTGAACAGCCTGTCAGCCACTTAGGGAAGCAGCGTGAAAACAGTGATCCCAAACTGAGTGGGGGAATCGAATATCGAGTGTAGTATACCTCTTTTTATCAGTGGGATGGTTGTAATTGAAATACCTTTTCTCAAAAGCTTTACATAGCATGCAGTTTCTATATGTGTTGGTCATTTAACTTGAAAACTATTCAAGTAGTCAAGTATGATTATATTAAATGCAGTTTAAAATGTCCATACAGCTGAGCCACTCAGATATGTAAAATGACAACATGCAATGCACTCCTTCCAAGGGGTAGAGGGCATGCAGTATTTTTAAATGTATCTGAATATTAGATTCCTTTTTTTTTACAATTTTCTGTTTTTTTTAATTTTATTTATTTATTTATCTTTAGAGGGGAAGGAGAGAGGGAGAGAGACATCAATGTATGGTTGCCTTTCGTGCATCCCCTGCTGGGATTTGGCCTGCAGGGAACTGGCCTGCAACCCAGACATGTGCCCTGACTGGGAATCGAACCACGATCCTCTCGCAGGCCTGTGCTCAATCCACTGAGCTACGCCAGCCAGGGCTAGATTCCTTTTTTTAGAGTTTCAAATTGGAAAACTACTTGAGAGCTATAAGTCCATTGCTGTGTTATATTAAACGTTGGACAGTTGGAGTGAAAAAGTCATTCAAATAAAGCTTTACATTATTTCTGATTGATTGATTGTATTTACTGGTGAAAAATTATACACCACAGTGATGATATTTAAGAGACCAAACTTTTTCTGTCTTAGTTTGCCTCTTTCATCACAGGAGGTATATCTTCCCTAACTAAAGTTTATTGGTTAATTGCAAATGTGAACATTTTTGCAAAAACTATTTATATTTACATTATTTTTCAATTTTATTTGAAACAAAATTTGTGAAAAGTTCAAAGTTATAAAGTTGCCCGTTCCAAAAGCTAAATTCTTTTAGTCCTAAGCTGGGGTTAGACATTTTCCCCTTTTATTTCTCTACTGTTAACATTTTGTCTTTTAATAGAAAAATCTCCTTGACATTTTAACTGCAAATGAGCTATCTCAGAACAAATATCATGGCTTAATTTCCTGGGTATGGCTGTGAAATCCCTTAGGTATTTCCCAGTGATTAGTTCTTCAAAATCTCAAGTGCATGTTGTCTTCCTATTTCCCTTTCCAACATTTGCTTTGAGGCCTTTCTTGTATTCTGTATGTTCTTAATTGAGGGACAAGTATACCCCTTGTACTTTTCATTATGCTCGGATCTTTTCAACATCAGGAGAAAATTCAAAATGCAAATTATGATGTAAATGAATAAAGGTAGTTAAATAAGTTGTGAAATTAAGTGCAATCATTTAAGATCGTTGACAAGTCAATGTCATAACATTTCAAAAATATTTTGGAAATTCAAATAAAATATCTACTTTGGCAGTATGATTATGAAAAATTAGTTGGTCTGTTTGCAAATAATTGGCGCACTTACACTTTGCAGGGGTAGCTCGATTTGGGATCTCGAGATCACTTGTTGTGCAAAAGAACTTGAGCATTGTGTCCTCTTACTCTTCTTGCCTTTCTCTTATTCTAATTCTTAAATTAAATTATATTAAGTAAATAATACAATTTACTTAATTGGAAATAATAGGCATTCATATACTTAAATTTTGATGTAAGTTTGCATTCTACCAATACATGTATATTATACACTTACGGATTTTTTTGCTCCTCTTATTGATGTTATACTTGATTTAAATATGAACTTTAAAGTCAAGATCAATAGGTTATTTATTTTGAAATTTTCAAATCATAATACTTTAAATAGGAAAACATTAATTGAATCTTTAAAAACTATTCCTGATTGTATATGTGTTTTTCTGTCACATGTAAAAAATGCTAATAAATCAGGAAAGAAAGTCTAGTACCACTCATTTCTAGGTATCATTTCAATGTTCACTATCACAAGAAGGTACCAAATTTAGCAATGGCAGTAGAAAAATGTTTGCATCATTCAAAAGGCAGAACATTATGGAAAAAGATGGTACATGGGTGGCTGAAACATTATTTCATCAAAGTGTATCATTTATGAGGTATGAATTTCCAAAACTAAACTCTTGAGTCATAAATCCTTATTTGAGTATTTTGAATTCAAATCTGTGATGGGAGGAATCGTGGAGATGTGCCATGATAAATAAAATGGTTTGGTCTGAATAATTTTAGCGTGAGTCATACTATACCGCAGTGTTTCAAATGATGATGGAATGATTTTGGGGAAAGATCGCTTTTGACTTAAATCCACTTGAAGAGAATTTTTATAACTCATTGATTAATAGAACAAAATATAGCATTGTATAGCTATATTCCCTGTTAATTTTCGCTTTTTAAGAATATTTGTATTCAACAGTATGTTAGAAGGTAATCATGTCAAAGCTTTGAAAGCTTATATGGGAGTGAGTGCAAGTGTGTAAAACAAATAAACTGCTTTCATCCAGTATAAATCAATCATTGCTTTATGACAAATATTGCTGCAATGCTTTTGGTGTGAAAATGAGTATGTCCTTTTTTATTTGGTTTTGTAATGTATTAATCTCCTGTGGGTGATAGTCCACCCACTGTATAAAGAGAGTGTTTCACAGTACATCAGGAATTGCAATCAAAGCTCTTTCTCCAGCCATTTCTATTCTAGAAATAAAAAAAAACATCAAACTGAAGTGGTCTGCGGGCACCTGCTCTCCATGTGAGAACAAAGTCAAGGCCTTCACATTGGCACGTACTGAAGTTCATATTTTGCAATGTGAAACATGAGAGGAGTAAGAGTATTTATGTTATAGATTCCTCAGTGTAGCCCAATGACATAAATGTATGGATACACATATGACTTTCATACACAGAGAATTGGATCTTAATTAAGAAACGGTTGATCAAAATGTTTAATTTCAAAGCATTTTTAAGAGTAGATAAACATGGGTATTGATGATGGTGACCTTTGGAGTCAGACAAATGTGTGCTTTAATATAGATTCACATAATATCGATGCATTGTCTTAATTTCATATGAGCAACTATGAATGAAAGCTTGCCCTGGGTCTAGTGATATATTAAAGATCTTACAGGTGTGATCACACGTAATCTTCCTAGCAAAATGACGAGGCGTTTCACAGGTCATAAAAATGAGACAAGGGAACATTATGTATTAAGAAAATAAACAATTGAAACTTATGTCTGTCCAAGTATAAAGTTTATACTTGCCACACCTGTGTTCTGTGTCATCCAAAATTAGATTAAATTTCTGAATTTGTTTTTTCATTTATAACAATCACTTCTGTGTGTGAGGTTTATTTGAGGATTAGAAACCATACACATAACATCCTTTCCAAAAAATCTGGGGCATACGGTCAGTTAAAAATAAACTGTATCTAATATTAGTTTGACATATTTTAAAAGGGTATTTTCTTTTTTTTCTCCAATTTTTTAATTTAATTATTTTTCAAGTACAGTTTTCTGTCTATTACTCCCATCCCATCCTACCTCCGTGCTCCCCCCTCCCTCCCATTTCCACCCTTCTCAGTTGTTGTCCATGTATCCTTTATATAGGTTCCTCTAAATCCCTCCCCTATTTCCCCTGATATTCCCTCCCCTCTCCCCTCTGGTCACTGTCAGTCTGTTCTCTATTTCAGTGTCTTTGGTTATATTTTGCTAGCTTGTTTGTTTTGTTGTTTAGCTTCCTGTTAAAGGTGAGATCATATGGTATTTGTCCTTCAACACCTGGCTTATTTCTTCTAAATAATTATAAAATATGACTATTAGGATTTTGTTGTGATGGTCGAAGGGTCAATCAGCAGGGGTAGTAATAGCCTGCCCTGGTCTTTCTCTGCAAGGAAAGACAAGGGGTTTAGATTTTTTCCTGAATACTTTGCAGAGAAAAAGATATTATAGTTAACTTAGATAATAAATTATAAAAAAATAATGACTAGAATACCAGGTAGACTATTAAATTTGAGATAAGGTACGAATTGTTAATAACTCATAACGTGTCAATTGTACATTTTTCATAAAAAATACTTAACTTAAAAAAATTCTGAATAGGAATATAGAAAGAAAGTGATATGAATAGTAGCAGAAAATAATGGGACAAGAATACATACAACTAGTATTTATCAAGTGCTTATTCAGTGTCAGGTGCTGTTTGAAGCACTTTTTGTATGTAAATGCTTTTAATCATAACAGAAATCCTTTGAGATAGGTGCTGTGATTTTCACTTTTAATAGATGTGGAAACTGAAGGTCATATTCATTAAATACTTAGCTCAAGATTGTATAAAAGATTGAATACAGGCTGTGTGGCCAGATAGTTCATAATTTAAAGAAATATAGAACTGAGCATATATATTTTTGTCCCTTTCTTATGTCTGTGTATTTTGTCCTTTTGTATGTAAATTGGCAAAGTGACCTAAAATGTAAGGTTATTTGACAAAATACAGTATAAAGGAGAAAAACACTGGCTTCATAACTTTTTGAAAATTGATAAAATGCCAGCACTCTGATGTATTAGCCATGTGGCTTCAGTATATTGAAAGCTACTTTGAGCCTTAGTTAATTTACCATACACTGACATGACACTATTTACTTATATGGCTTCTAATAGTGACTTCATAGTTGACATATACAATATTGTCAACAACTGTTCACTGAATATAAAATTAGAAACATCATAAATATTAAATTCTAGAACATTACTATTTAAGTTTTTTTGTGATTTAATCTACCCTGTTTGTTATCTTAAAACCAGTGATTAATTTCAAGGTTTTAATGTAGTTTAAAATAAAATTAAGACAATTTATAATATAAAGTAACATAGAGAGAGGGGAAAGAATCATAGGGGAAAAGGGGATGGACTCGCTTGAACAAGTATAAAAGACACATGGACAATAACTAAGGGTGGGGGGTGGAAATGGGAGGGAGGCGGGGAGCACGGGGCGGGGGGTGGGCAAGGTTGGGAATATAAGACAGAAAGCTGTACTTGAACAAGAATTAAATAAAAAAATTATTTTTAAAAATATGAAGTAACATAACTTTATTAAATAACTATCAAGAATGTTTGAATTAAATGAGGAAATGAATAACTTTGCCTGAACCAGCTTTTCTCCTTCTTAATAAATATATCAATAGATTTATTTTAGATTAGCTTCCTAGAATTAACTGCTAAACACGTATTTAATATCTATATTTTAAAAATGGTGATGTATTTATAAAATACCTCATTTTCTATACAAAACACTTCTATACACATGATCATAACTTATTTTCTGAAAGAAGTAATCTGTGAGATATAATAAATATTTCCCTGTTTGACTATAGGAAAAGCAACTGAATTTCAAAAGAATAAAGTCACTTACTCTTAGCTAGAAAATTCAGCTCGTAATCCAGGCTTTAGGTTTTGTCCATTGGAACAAAGTACTACTCATTCCCAGTACAAATTTAATTGCCCCAGGTTATTCTCACTGATGATCTGCAATGTAGCATCTGATTTATTAACATAATACAGATCTGCTCTTCCTTTTCAGGTAGCAAAATGATTTATAATCAATCACTTGCTAAGTATGTCAGAGAGGGACTAAAAATTCACGTCCAGTTATTAGCGTGACTTCACAACTAGACAATTGCATTAGTATTCAGGAACCAGAAACCCAAGTCTGCTTAGTGCTTAGCCTTTCTGTTTTCAATTATGATGCTATCTGGATGTCTTGTTTTTGTGCTGAATTATTTTATTTATAAATAGTGTTATAGTTACAACCTTCTTGAGTTGCTTCTTTCTGAAATAATTTTGTTTTTATTGTTTTATAATATTGTAATTCGTTCAAAAATCTTAGACCATGTCTATGCCATCAAACCAGATTGATGACAAGTGGACTTCTGCTATTTCCTGATAGAAAAACTAGCAAATGCAGCAATTAGTTCATGAGCATGATCTTGTACTAATTGCTATATGTGACCAAAATCAACAGAAATGTTATTAAGTATATATTGATTTTCTCGTCTGGCTACAAATTCAACCACAACACTATATGATATATATGCCCTTTGGTCAGCTCAGTACAGTGTGGAGTATACTTTAAGAATATGAGTTTTTTTAACCTGTTTCAGATTTCAGTGAGCTACATGAAGGCTCATGTTGCATTGGTAATAGAAATTCATTTTGAGACTATATGAGGAGACCACATCCAAACGATCTGTCTAATGGGCGCTTACTATAAGCCAAACACTCTGCAAGGCATTTTATATACATTATACTTTAATTCTCACAGTAAGTCATAGCAGATATTTGAACTTGAGTTTTGACAGGAGTCAATGGGAAGGGCGAGGAGAGGCTGCTAGTCACAGCAACAGTTATGTTGAAGCTCCTTTTGTACACCTTATCACCCACCCAGCCGTATGTTGTTTTCTTGACTTTTACTTTTTCATGAGGAAAGATAAGTGATATTTGAATATAACTTAAATATGTCAAGAATATACAAATATATTAACTGGCAGGATTTTCTACCAGATCGAAGAAGCCAAAAACATCAGCATTGTTCATGCAGTATGGGCTATGAATTGTTCTCCTTACCAAATATTTAATATTGACCCACCTTCTCCAGCCTTCCCTGTCTTGTTTTCAAGTCCGTTACTGCCTCAGACTCAAGGTAATGCAAATTACTAAGTGACTCCTAATATCACATTACCTAATTTCTAGTATTATAGACACTCTGTAAATGTTCATAAGTGAAAATATAAAGGGGATTGATTGCAAAACTGTGAATTAAGATGAATGATTTCAAGCAATTTTAAAGCTCTAAGACTTAAGCATTCATTAAGATTGTGCTGGCACTGTGATTAAGTTATTTATAGTATTTCGTTATGGATTTATGTGCTCCCATCATAGAATGAAAGTGACAAAATATTGATGGAAATTTCTATTATACTTATTTACATATTGAAAAAATACCTACTAGCTACTAATTATACTGGAGGATGATATA
Organism: Sturnira hondurensis; assembly: GCF_014824575.4. Lineage (NCBI taxonomy): Eukaryota > Metazoa > Chordata > Mammalia > Chiroptera > Phyllostomidae > Sturnira > Sturnira hondurensis. The sequence goes on along the minus strand of NW_028093774.1, from coordinate 13,769,751 downwards.
TTCCAGAACAATTCATAGTTCACAAGTCAATTACCAATTAGCATGCTTTTAGATTCTCCGAAGAATATTACCTCACTATCTTTTAGAGGTATTAATTTCATGGTTTATAATTTAAAAAGTTATATTCTTTACCAAAGTAATTTAGAATTAGTTTAACCCTGCTACCCTTGTTATAAAACGCTATTAGAAATTTTGAAAAATGTAGTTGAAATTATGGAGTAGGTATTTTACTTTCTATTGCAATTTAAATTTGTTAGAGAAATGTGTTTTAATGAAAACATATCCAACTTAAGGATTATTTTTATCAAGCACTGCAACAGAATACTTTTTGTCTTTAATTTACTTTAAATGCAATTTTCTTGTAGAATGAAAATACTCATATCTTTAAATAAAAACATAAATTTGTGAGATGATTCATCATCTCAGGAGTGCATTTCTTACTCAACAGTATTGAAAGCTTTTGACAGTCTATGTGCTATGAGGATTTGCAGTAAATGATTATTGTCTTCATTGTAAGAAAGTTTATGTAGAATATTTTTAAGGTTAGTCATAGTTTCTTATATAAATAACTCTTCACTTATTGATAATACTTAGCATGTCTTCTCTAATTTTTAAAATATTTTAATAGATTTTATTGATTATGCCATTACAGTTGTCCCATTTTCCCCCTTCATTTCCCTACATCCTGCATACCTCCTCCCACCCACATTCCCCACTTTAGTTCACGTCCATGTGTCATAAGTTCTTTAGCTTCTACATTTCCCATACCACTCTTGCCCTCCTCCTATTTTCCACCTACCATCTATGCTACTTATTCTCTGTACCTTTCCCCCTCTCTCCTCCTCCCACTCCCCTGTTACTAACCCTCCATGTGATTTCCATTTCTGTGGTTCTCATTGGTTGCTTAGTTTGCTTTTGTTTAGGTGGGGTTGTTAATAATTGTGAGTTTGCTGTCTTTTTACTGTTCATATCTTTTATCTTCTTTTTCTTAGATAAGTCCCTTTAACATTTCATATAATAAGGGCTTGGTGATGATGAACTCCTTGAACTTGACCTTATCACAGAAGTACTTTATCTGTCCTTCCATTCTAAATGAAAGCTTTGCTGGATAGAGCAATCTTGGATGTAGGTCCTTGGATTTCATGACTTGGAATACTTCTTTCCAGCCCCTTCTTGCCTGCAAGGTCTCTTTTGAGAAATCAGCTGACAGTCTGATGGGTACTCCTTTGTAGGTGACTGTCCCCTTATCTCTTGCTGCGTCCACAATTCTCTCCTTCATTTTAATCTTGGCTAATGTAATTATGATGTGCCTTGGTGTGTTCCTTCTTGGGTCCAACTTCTTTGGGACTCTCTGAGCTTCCTGGACTTCCTGGAAGTCTATTTCCTTTGCCAGACTGGGGAAGTTCTCCTTTATTATTTGTTCAAATAAGTTTTCTACTTGTTGCTTTTCCTATTCCCCTTCTGCTACCCCTATAATTCAGGTGTTGGAATGTTTCGAGATGTCCTGGATGTTCCTAAGCCTCTCCTCATTTTTAAAATTCTTGTTTCTTCATTCTTTTCTGTTTGGTTGTTTGTTTCTTCCTTCTGGTCCACTCCATTGATTTGAGTCCCAGTTTTCTTCTCATCACTATTGGTTCCCTGTGCATTTCCTTAATTTCACTTAGCATAGTCATCATTTTTTTCATCTAATTTGCAACCAAATTCAACCAGTTCTGTGAGCATCCTGATCACCAGTGGTTTGAACTGTGCATCTGAAATGTTGGCTATCTCTTGGATTGCTTAGTTGTATTTGCTGTGGAGCTTTGATCTGTTCTTCCATTTGGGGCATCTTTTCTTTTTGTGTTGTTGTGCCTATTAGGTATGAGGAGCAGAGCCTTAGGTATTCACCAGGGCAGGGCAACACAATTGCTGAGTTGTGACTGTATGTAGGCGGGGCGGAGTCAAGAGGGAACAGTGGCACTTGCTCCACTCTTTCTTGGATTTCAGTACCTTCTGCCACTTCCCACAAGCAGATTGGGCCCTTCTGGTGCTGATTCCTGGGTGGGTGGGCTTGTGTACATCCTAGGATCCTGTGGGTCTCTCTAACAAACTGTCCTATGAGGCTGGGAGTTTCTCTGGCACATCAACTCCCATAAGTGTTTTCAAACGGTGCTTTCAGGCTTCATTTCCTGGTGCTGGGGCTCTGGGTTGCAGGGTCTTTTTTTGTTGCCTGATTTCGCCTGACTTATCAGTGAGCAAATGTGTGTCCGTGGTCAGCCAACCACCTTGCACACCTCACTGTATCTGCTCGTTTCTTCTCCAGGCCCAGGTCTGCCAACCACCACCTTTTCCTGCTGTGACCCCTCTCCACTGGCCGCTGACTCTGCCCCTCTTACCGGTCTGGATGGATGGTTGTTGGACTTCCATACAGTTCAATTTTCTGTCAGATCTGGGTGCTTTTTTGTTTCTAAATTTTTGTTGTCCTTAATTTTGGTTGTGTGAGGAGGCACAGTGTGTCTACCTATACCTCCATCTTGGCCGGAAGTCCATTTTCTAATTTTAGTATAAAGTTTTGTGGCCATATTAATTATGACATCATACCTACGGAAATTTTAACCCTTCTCTCAAGAACAATACATACACATACAAATACCTACATATCCAAACATTTTCAAGTTCATAAAATGTTCATAGACCTCAGGTTAAATGATTATTTTAAAATAAGTAAATAAAAGAAAGTTGTTAATGAATAAATATCTGGTGTTGTACTCTGTGATCAGATGACTCTAGGATAAATATAAAGCTTTGTTTACTGCCCTGGCTGGAGTAGCTCAGTGGATTGAGCACAGGCCTACGAACCAGAGGATCGCAGTTCAATTCCCAGTCAGGGCACATGCCTGGGTTGCAGGCCAGTTCCCTGCAGGCCAACTCCCAGCAGGCGATGCATGAAAGGCAACCATACATTGATGTCTCTCTCCCTCTCTCCTTCCCCTCTAAAGATAAATAAATAATTAATTAATTAAAAAAAAATAAAGCTTTGTTTACTGCCTTTGAGTTCATTTCTAAATTTCCTTATATAAAAAAGTCATACAAATTAAAATATTTAGAGAGTAATAGTAAAGATTAATATATATGCCATAAATATTTGTTGAATTAATATAAAAATGTAGTCAACAAGTAAAAACAAAAATCAAACTAGAAAAATAATTTTAAAACATTTTTACAGAAGAAAATCACCAATATTTAAAAAATTCTCAACCTGTCATAATCAAAAACATCAAAATATTTCAAAAGTATTGCTATTTATTTCCAATTATTTAATAAGATTTACAAAGATTGATATTATCCATTATGGGGAAATTGAAGATCGATTTTCTATTTTATTAGACTTGAAAGAGTTTACACACCTCTGCTTCTTTCTCTTCTGTTTCTTCCCCCAACCCCAACTATTTATAAACTAAGAATTAGTCCTAAAGTTTTGATATAAAGCAGAGCATGTCAGATGTCCAAACTCTGGACCAGCAAGAGCTTACAACCCACGTGAAGTGAGGGGAAGTCTCTACAGAAGAGTCTGTGATGGCAGAACTTTACCTGGTGTAAAAATCTAAGTGGGGATCTGGAAGGCAACTGCATGGAGGAAGAAGGCAGTAAATAAACTGAGATTGAAGGAGCCAGTAAAACAAACTCTAAATATGAAAAGAGAGAAGAATTAGGTGGAAATACATTGTCACGGAACTGAAATTGCTGGTGTCATTGAACTGAAACAATATGTATTCATAGTTTTTTTTAAAGATTTTAGTTATTTATCTTTAGAGGGGAATGGAAGGAGAGAGGGAGAGAAATATCAATGTATGGTTGCCTCTCGTGTGTCCCCTGCTGGGAACGGGCCTGCAACCCAGGTATGTGCCCTGAGTGGGAATCGAACCGTGATCCTCTGGTTCGCAGGCCCTCACTCAATCCACTGAGCTACACCAGCCAGGGTTGTATTCATAGTTTTTAATGCACAGAAATACAGATATAATTAGAGGTGGGTAAGTATAGAGAGGCCATAAATGGAACTCAGGTGCCAATACCCTGGAGAAAATGGAACAGGGATGTGGATACATAATAATTACTTTCTCAAGATTTTGTTCTTGGAATGTTTGCTACCCCCTAAGAATTCCCGAGGTAAGAAGCAGACAAATCAGGCAGAAAGAGGTTACCAATTGCTAGAGGACTAGGCAGCGATTTTTAGCTGTCTCATGGTGCCAGCCAGACATTTAAAAAATTGAAATTCAGGTCTAGTCCTGACTCAGAGACCCTTTTTCAGGCCCAGGTGATCTCCTGAATGATTGTATCATTTTCAAAAAAGTGTTCCCTGGAAATACGCTTTGATCTGTTTTTGCTCAGACTCAGAAGAACCTCTGTAGGAAAACAGTTTCATTCAGAGCCACTACAGTTTTTCATGAATTATATCTCTCAAACACGGCACGTTGTGCTGGGAAATCAAATCTAATTTAAAAAATCCCAAGAGAAGAAATAGCCCATAACAATAGACATGCAGATAATCCGGGTAGTAGATGTTTAGACATAGACTAAGATAACTATGATTAATATGAATAGTGTTTTATTCTCAGATTGGAATGAGCAGCAATGTGGAATTCATATATACTGATTGCCAATACAGTGTGAAACTCAAAACTCTAATTAGTGATTTTTTTCTTGTTATAGAATTTTATCTTTACCTTAACATTCTATGGTTTATTTTCATAATTTGTTTTCACTTTTTTAAAAAAAAAGTAAATTCAAGCTCAAAAAGGATATTACATATCTTTTAAAATGTAAAACACTCAAGCCCTGGCTGGTGTGGCTCAGTGGATTGAGTGCCAGCCTGTAAACCAAAAAGTTGTGGGTTCGATTACCAGTGAGGTCACATGCCTGGGTTTCAGACGAGATCCCCAGTAGGGAGACATGAGAGACACAATGTGTGAACACACATTGATGTTTCTCTCCCTCATTCTCCCTCCATAGCCCCTCTTTAAAAATAAATAAATAAAATATTTAAAAAAAACAAAATGCAAAGCATTCTATTTAACTTAAAATGGGGATGACAGTTATTTTAAAGAGATTTTTAAAATAAGAAATTCACAGAGTACCCAAGATCTTTATCATATGCAAGAGTAGACGAGTCTAAGAACTAACAAAGAAATGAATCACATATAACAGATCAAAATATACTTCTTGTGCCTTTAGAAGTAGGAACCTAATAGGCCAACCAAAATTGTCTTGTCTAATTTTACCTGTGGAGAATCAAAATCTATCTAAAAGACAGCCTTTTTATGCCTCGCCATGCTTATCCCTGTCCACTCCCCTGGTTCTGTCTAAGGAGAACGTGGTGGCACTGAGATCTGCGTTTACCAGCCCCGTTAGCAACTTCAGGGAGCTGACCCCCAGCTGATCATCACGTGTGAGGAACACCAGCTTCTACTTCCTGATACCAGGACCTCATCAAATATTGATTTTTCCACCAATATTTGGGGGAAATTATGTTTTCACACATTATGTAGCTATTGTAAACACCACCAAATTAATAGTGCATATTGTAACCCCACTTCTGGGTGGATTGGTTTAGAAGTGGGGCCTAACCTTAGAGAGACTATGATTTTGTAATGGAAGAAGAAGAGAAATCTAGGGGTTAATTGACAAACTAAAGGTGATGTTAACTTTGGAGATGTTGGACATCATTTTGTGCCATATGGTGTAAGGGGGAAAAAATAAGGCTTCTGGATGATAAAGATTCTCTTCTTGACCAAAGTTTAGCCAGGCTTCTCTGAGTCTTCTTCTCTACTAGGCCTTAACTTTGGCTTATAAATACATTAACAAACAGTAAACAGCTTCTAAGGGCTCAAGGCTACATTCCTAGGATGATGCTAGGTCCTCTAAAATTTCTGCCTGAGAAAACTCAAAGCTGGCAAAAGAAGTCAAGGGTTGGCTCCAGCCAATACCTGAGATAGGGCTCTAGGTGTGCGGTCTTGCAGGGGTGTCCAACCTTTTGGCATCTCGTCACCACACTGGAAGAAGAAGAGTTGTCCTGGGCTCAAATACATCAAATACATTGCAATATGTAATCAAAAAAAAAAAAATCTCCTAACGTTTTAAGTACATTTACTATTCTGTGTTGGACCACATTCACACTATCCTAGGTTGCATGTAAACCGTGGGCTGTAGGTTGGACACCCCTGGATGGGCTCCAGAGAGGTAGGGAGTACTTAACGTTGACAAACAGCAGTTGGGAAACCCAAGATGCATTTCATATGCAACAACCTTCCCACCCACTGACTTGTGAATCGTCACTTTTCTGATTCTCCTGACTCCCTGCTTTCTCCCTTTCCTACTGCTTAATTCTCTGTTTAAGACACCCAGTCCCTTTTATACTGATCAAAATGGAGTTCAGTTTACTCTGGACATGTTGTCCCTGCTTTAATAGTATAATAATGATTGAAGTCTGTTCTTATTACTTGAACCAGTGTCTAGCTTTGTTTATTTTCAACAGTATTAAAATGAAACCTTTTTTTTTCTCTCAGTTTCTAGCGATCTTATTGTGCCATATGGATGTAGGAAGATAAAAGAATAGGCTTCTAATTGAACTTAAAATTTCTCTGTTAAAATAAAGTAGAATGAACCTGGAAACAGGAAAGAGACATACTCTTTAGGTCTCATACATCATTTTGGTCCTGCCTCCAGAATCTTGCTTTTCATGAGGTAGTCCACAATTCATCTATGTGTATATATATATAGTTTCCCCCTAAACAAGCAAGTGCTCGATTCAATTAGTAGAACCAAGGAGCCTTAATTATCATATAAAAACATTGTAAAAAGTTAAAAATTAGAATTTTAACAAGAAAACAAATATATATTATAAATTGAGACGTGTTAAAAATTAGAAACATTCATAATAACTTACCAATATAATAAAACTCTATTAAAATTAGGTCTGTAGCCACATATACATGCAATGTTAAAATATGTAGATTAGGGATTATGAAAACCTTTTATATGATATTTTTAAAATTAATATTTGAAATATCTGGCCAGTGTTCTTACTAGTTCCTTTTTTTAACATCTTTCTATGACTATCATTGCCCAAAAGAAAGTCTTCACCAAGATTTGCTTTACTTCCACACAGTACTTGGAGGATGCATGATTTCATCATAGCCAATAGAGTGTTGTAAAACTGAACTGCGATGTGGGGGCATGAAAACAACTAGAGATCTACTGTTATATGCTATTTAAAAGGTGGAAGAAACAATGGTCCTAATAACAAAAATACAATAGAAACACCAACGGTATCAATACAGGGCAAATACTTCTTAATCAAAGAAATCTATTCACTGTTCAGAAGGGGAAAATGTAATTGTAATGTTTAGTCCAGGTAATATGGTAGATTTCCAGCATAAGGAATTGATTTAAGGAAGTACCTATAAAAGTTGGAAACTAAAATCATCTTTCCATTTTCTTTCACCATCTGCTATGAAATTACATCAGTCTTTTTCAGCATCAAAGTCAGCACGAAATAAATCTAAATGCGCTGGAAAGAGTGTTTGTGTTTACGGCAGTGCCCAGCGTGCTGCTATTGCTTAATAAATGTCAAATCTGATGGATACTATTCATTTAGATGTTGCGTGGCTGCTTTTATATTTTCCATTGCAAAGCCTTGAGTTATAGACAGAGCTGCTAAATGCCTTTATTCTAATCTAATTTCACAATACCTAATTATTGTAGCTCACCCTTTTCAACTAAAGTGTTTTAAGACTAGGGAACCATTACTCATGTTTTCTTTCATATGTACATGCAGTCAACAAATATTTATGAGGGCCTCTTAAGAGCCAGGCGTGAAGATGTATGAGACCACCCCCATCCTCAATAATATTCAAATCTAGTGGAAGAAACAGATACAAAAGTGATTAACCACAAACCAATGTATTACATAGAATAGCCCCTGCCTTATTCTGGATTTCACTTTCTGTTGTTTCAGTTACACTGATCAACCAGGCTCCACAAATCTTACACGGAAAATTCCAGAAATAAACAATTCACAAGTTTTAAATTGTGGACAATTCTGTGTAATATGATGAAATTTCATGCATCCTACTGTGTGCTGCACAGGAAGTGAGTCATCACTTTGTCCAATGTGTTGACATTGTATATGCTACCCGTCTGTTAATCATTTAGCCTTCCTGATTATTAGATCAGCCGTCACATTTTTGCTGTGGTTACGTTCAAGTGACCTTTGTTTTCCTTAATAATGGTCCCAAAGCTATTCACACAACTTTTAGTGCAGTTTATTGTTATAACTGTCTATTTGGTTTTTATTCTTGGTAATCACCACTGTGCCTAATTTATAAATTTATACACCTAGGAACATATCCTGCACAGACTAATGCATTACCTTGTGGCACACATTTTGAACATTTACTTACTTTTGTTCAATCTGCCTTAAATAATCTTTTCTCTTTTTTAATTTTAGAATTTTTTTCTCGTATCATATGTTAACTTGTAAATTACAGTCTTTGGTGAGTCATAACAAAACCCTCTTTTGGAATAAGGGTTGACTATGTTAAATAAAAATCAAATTAATAATTAATTAAATAAATATAATAATTTAGCATATGTAATAATAGCTAATAACGTGAGTAAAACAGAAGGAATTTATTTTGTGCATTATAATTGAGAAAAGCTGCATATGAAAGGAATACATTTTGAGTTACATTCAAGGATGAATACAATTCCAAGTTGAAGAAAATGGATAACTGAAATAAATGTTACCAGTTCTTTACCTATGAGTCTTAATTTTTCAGCAAACTTGACACCTTTTCATATTTTACCATTTAACATAGTTCCTTGGAAAAATTATTAATTGATTTGAAATACGTTGTTTTATTGGTTTATTTTTCAAAGTTCACTTTTGGCACAAGCCATTAAATAATAGAACGGCCTTAAGAAAGAAGAGATAGAAAAATAATGTTTATAATACTGGCTTTGCAAGTTTTAATGTGTTCAGTTTTCTTTTATCATGAGTAATGTGGAGAAACCATCTAATTTAAGCACCAAGAAAATAAATGTTTTTAACTTTTCACAAAATTTTTGCATTTGTTTCAAATCATTAAAAAGCCAAAGTAAGTTATATGGTCTTTGTTTCTCTCATTCAATTTGTTCTCCATCTGTAGGTCAAATACATAATTGGAATTATAAAATACTAACATTATAGACTTTTGTTGCAGGCAGAAAAAAATGAGACTATAGAAAGAGACAAAAAAGATCGGCTACGAGGTCCTATTAGGTGGTTTCATGTTGCGTCCCTTGAGCCCTGGATTCCCATCATGTTTTTGGTTCCTTGAAAATACCCTGTTTTTTCTCATGTCAGGAACAAGTGATTGCCTTGCAGTAGCAAGCATTAGTCACACAACCAGCTCCCAAACCCTAACTGTGCCTCAGTTACATCATCTCTAACATACGAGCAACTACACACATCACCTTTTGCAGAAGGTTATGCAATGAGGTTCATAACAGAAAAAAATAACCACTTTTAACTGAGTCTAGCTCATAGTAAATGATCAACATATCTTGACTACTTGTGTCAAACATTCACTATAAGGTTTTAATGTTGATGGTCCATAAAAATGTTCTCTCAGTATTCCTAAATGAAAATACATTATCACAATTTTTCAGGTGGGTACACTTATAGTTGCTTGTTTGATGTAACTCTTATCTTAGACTGTGAGATTCATGAAGACAGGACTATGGCTCAGTCACTTATCAATATATCCCTAATGCATAGCCCTAGACACTTAATAAGTAATTCTCTGCTGAATCAATTAACATCTGACTTAATTAAAAAAAGAATGTATTTTCTTACTCATTAAGGAGGTTTATTTCATTAGTATGTTGAGCCAATTAGTACATTGGTAATTTGGCTGAAGCTCAGTTTTATAGACAGGATCTGTAATATCATTTTGTAAATACCTCCAATGTCCAAATTTGGGGGAGAACAGCTAAAATATTTTTATTAATTTAATATAAATATTTTCTTTTTTATGCTTATATCATAATATTTGTACATCATGCTGACATTACCTCTAGTTTTGGCCCTCATGGATTTTTCATAGTTGTCAAGTTGAAAATATCTATTTAAAAAAGTCCTTCCTAAGGACTAAAATTAATGTTTATAATATAAAACTACTAGAGAAATGTTAGGAAAAATAAAGTCAAGATTTTTACATATTTTTAGTTTCTATCATGTGGAATCTTTATAATGTATTTCTTTTCCAGATGAAACTAAAAATACAGACCAAGGGTACGTTAAAGTCAGATGAGCTGAAGGTGAGGTATGTGTGGGATATGGCAAGGAAGAAAGTTTTTTTTTAATGAAATCTTTTCTGTTTAAATAAGATTAGAATATGACTATAACTATGGTGATAGAAATACAGTGTAAACATTCTAGGAAAATAGGTTTGCTTGTGTAGTAATAACATTAACTGGCAAAAAAATGGCTTCAAGGTCAGATGTCCTATAGTGTGAAAGTTAACATTATTGTATACATACAGAGCTTGGAAACAACACAGAACCTTCGAGGTTTTATTTATTTTTAAAATGATAGAATAAGAGGGGTTAGATTTAAACTATGACCTGATTCAGCAAATAGGTTAATGATAAGACTGTACCAAATAATGAAACTGGTGTTTTTTGTCTCAAGGATAGACCATTCATAGCAATTGGCAAACGGTTTCTTGTTCACATGATATACAATAATGTGCACGACTTGGTGAGTCGGTAAGAACACTCCTCAATACCTCAGCTGTTTCATCCTTCTGGTTCTTGGCTCATATGTATAATATCAGAATATGCTTATTTCACAATGATTAATAAGTTTCTATTGGGTTGTTACAGTCTCTTAAAGTTTTTACTCCTAGAAAACATAGGCTATAGCAACTTTACCTCTTTCTTTATGATATTTTGAAATGAATTCAAAATTCAGAGTCTAAGTTGTTTTTATTTGTCACAGCTATATGCTTTAAAATCAACAAATGCTAATATACCTACATCAAATGTTTGAGTGAAATTGCAAGGCTGGAAGAAAAAAAGGACAGGCAATCAGATGATCAAATGTCGCTTCTAACCTTGGTGATAAAGGAGAAACAAAGTGAATACATACTAAATGCAGTCAGTCATTCCTGTGATTATATACTGAGAAAATGTTGAAGACACATGGTATTTTTTCAAAATGATTAGAAAGTTAGGACAATTTTTAAATAGTATAAATATTCTTCTTAAAAAAAAGAAACCTAATCTCAATCCTTATCAAATTAAAATAACAAAGTATGTGAATACATAGAAAATCATAATGTAGAAAACTGAACTTACGTTTTGTCAAAATTATACTCAGACATTATTTTAATAATGATTTTATTTTTAAATGATTCATTTTAAGTCAGGAGGAGATAGAGAATGAAAACAACAAATATAACTTTACTAATATGCACTGAGAACAACCTTAGTTTTTGATCATTGTATATGTGTTACCTTATTCAGTGCAGAGAATGATTGGGTTGAATGGATTTACTGTAGCTAAAACCTGTCTTTTTACTGTCTCACACATACTCTCTACTCCTTCTTGAGTATATGTTGATAAACATCCTCCTGACATAAATCCTCATGGTCTTAAGTTGTCATCAACCTGTCCTATATTGTGACATGTTTGAATTTTTTGTCTAGATTCATTTCCCTAGCCTCTTGTGTATAACATTAAAGTAATTAGATGAAATAATATCCATGTACGAATAATCTATTTGAAGAGTAACCTATTATTCTTCTGATAAAATAAAATATTATTTTTAGGTGGAATGCAACTTAAAATTTTTTTCATGGCATAGATCATATAAAACTAATATAAATTAAACAAATATTCATTGAATGCTTGGGAAATCAAATATGAAGATATACAGTTTAGCACTTATAGAGCATAAAATGTCTTTGGAACTTTAATGATGGATAGGATATCCATAGAAAATCATTCAAGGCAGAAAAATCATAGCAGATAGAAATCTAAGACAAGAAAATACAAGCATGTCTAGGAAAAACATAAGTACTTTGATATTAACAAAGTTCATGTAGTGAGGGGTGTGTTAGATGATAAAAGAATTTTGTATAGGATAGCTGAACCTAAAAATGATATCAATTTAAGAATTATTTATTGAACTCTGGGAAATCCAGAGATGAAGAGCCGTAGGTTTTAGTGTTCCTAGAGGAATTGTTAGATGGCTCCCGGATAATTATCAAAACTGTTTTCTTTTGGTTTTGGACATGGAGGTACAGTACATTAGTCAGATGCAATGCAGACAGTTGGCTGGGTTCTCATCCATGGTATGAAAGTAGAAGAGATGTTCAATGTTACCAAAACATAACCATAAGGCAACACTCCCCAGAAGATTATGGATGATTTTTTCCATTCTGTGGCCACTTGGCAGCCAGAGCCAAAAGATGCAAGTAAATTGGGTGTCTGCTCACATTATGCACACACACACACATAAATAACATTAGCTCAGAAGTGATACTAAATAGATGTACTTAACTTAAAACTAACTCAGAAATTAATAAATAATTTTATGACTCCTAAGCATTAGAATAATTACCTTACAGTCTTATTTCATGCATCATCATATGGAAAATCATGTGGAGTAGTCAATTTTACAACTAAAGTTTCATCAGAGTAAAATATATAACTATTGAAATTCCTGTGACTTTAAATTTTAGAAGTCCAAATTTGATGCCATTTTCCTAAGTAATAGAGATGAATACTCCCGTTAAAGAGATTCCAAATGAAACCTTGTAACTTGGCTCCTGACACTGGTCATCTCCTATGGCATTCTCCTCATGGGTGAGTGATTCCACTATCCCTCCAGCCCTCACTGCACACGGCTCAGGTTCATTTACCTCCTTTCTTCACTATCTCCATCCTGCCATAGATAGACATTTAATTACTCCAAAAGTTGGCTTACTTCATATCTTAAATACTGAATGAATGTTTCCAACACTTTTCTAACTTCCAGCAATTTATCAAAAATAAATGCCTTCATTGTTTGCCTGATATATTTCAACCATTTTCTTCTTGTCTTTTTAAAAATATATTTTATTGATTATGCCATTACAGTTGTCCTATTTCCCCCCTTTATTCCCCTCCCCCCACACCCCTCCCCCTTTATGGACTTTAGTCCATATGGACTAAAGTTTATGGACTTTAGTTTATGTCCATGTGTCACAAGTTCTTTAGATTCTACATTTCCCATACTCTTCTTGTTTCTTCATTCTTTTCTGGTTGGATGTTTCCTTCTTCTTTCTGGTCCACTCCCTTGATTTGAGTCCCAGTTTCCTTTTCATCACTATTGGTTTCTTGTGCATTTCCCTTCATTTCAATTAGTTTAGCCTTCATTTGTTCCTCTAATTTGTGACTAAAATCTACCAATTCTGTGAGCATCCTAATCAGCAATGTTTTGAACTGTGCATCTGATAGGTTGGCTATCTCTTGATCACTTAGAATTATTGGCTCTGGGGCTTTGAGCTGTTCTTGAGCCATGATGTTTTGGTCTGTCCGCTCCTGTTACGTGTGAGGGGTGGAGCTTTAGGTGTTCACCAGAGTAGGGTGACGCAGTCCCTGGGTTGTGATGCCGTATGTGGGGACAGGGTCATAGAGGGAGCAATGGAGTTTATTCAGCTCTCTCTTAGATTTCGGTCTCCTCTGCTGCTTCCTGCAAGTAAACCAGGCCCCCCTGGTGCCGGATCCTGGGTGTGTGGGCCTGTGCACCCTCCAGGACCCTGCGGGTCTCTCCAGCAAACTCTTTGTGAGCCTGGGAGCTTCTCCGGGCACCTCGATTCTGAAAGTTTTTCCAGTTGGTACTTTTAGGCATTAATCCCCGTTGCTGGGGCCCTGGTCTCTGTGGTCTGTCTCACTGCTCATTCCTTTGCCTGGTTTTTCTGCATGCGAATGTGTGGCCACAGTCAGCCAGCCACCTTGCACCCTCACTGGGTCCACCTGTTGTCACCCCACACCTGGGATCTGCCAACCGCTGCCTGTGCTCCTGGGTCAGTCAAGCCAATATTTCCTTCTTGACCTCACTCTGCCAGCCACTGACTCCACCCCTCTTACCGGTCTGGCTGAATGGTTCGTTGTTGTCAGACTTCCGTACAGTTCAAATTTCTGTCTTTTGGCTGCATTTTTGTTACTGAAACTTTGTTGTCTTTAAACTTGGTTGTGTGAGGAGGCACAGTGTTTCTACCCACGCCTCCATCTTGGCCAGAAGTCCTTCTTGTCTTATATCATAGTTTCCTTACATCATATTCTTCAAACTCTTGCTAATGTGATGGTTATCTTCTTAAAACACAAATATGAACCTTTTGTTTTTAGAAGTGTCACAAAGACAATGAATGCCAGAGTTCAAGGAATTGTACAGTGGTAACAATTATACCACCCACACCACAGCGATAATGACCTCAGGAGTCGGTCCTTGTCCTGAGCATTGAGAAGATGAAGTCCGTTACTGTCCTCTTTCCAAACATGACTAATCGTGTCCCAGTTTTATAGAAATTGGTATTTATTGATGATCACTGACTTGCCCAAGCTAACACAGACTCAAAGGAAACTTGAATTTCCAAGTTCGTGTCTGGCCATTCCCACAATATCTGTATGTTTAAGCAAGAATAACTATTTGTGTATCCCTAAGAATGATGCTTTTCACATTCAGTAAAATGTATCATTATTTTTTCAATAACCAGAAAAAACATAACTTCTTTATAAGAGGTTTTCTCAAGATAAAAATTTTATTAATTTTATTTAGAGAGTTATACTTTTTGAAAATTTATTAAATGCACAGCACTCAGAAAAATGTTAAGTTTATGAAATTCCCTATTTAAAAAGGTGATTACTATCATCATGGTTATATACATATGGAAAAACTGGGGGATAGAAGTTGACTTGCCAAATTCATAAAGCTATATCACTTAGCTATATTGGCTATCTTCCAATGTATTTTTTATCTCATGTAATGTTTATGAGGATTTATGACCTATTCAATGTGAAAGAATATATAAATGCTTGACAATTAACAGGCATTCCATAAATATTAATTTCCTTCTGTTGTGTTGTATAGCATAGATATAGATGTGTGTAGGCACATAAATAGATTGATACATGAATAGCTAGGTTGATAGATAATTAATAGGCAGATAAATGATAGGTATATTCCCACTAAATTATGAGTCAAACCATCCACAGAGATTTTCCATTTTTATTTCTATGTCAGTACATATACATAGAACACATTAATACAGAATCTAGAAGATTGAAGTTGTTTTTTCTTCTGGAAATGTTTTGTTGAAATAATTCAGTCTATTTTCCCATAAAGCAGCTGTTGCTTTCTTCAAACAAACAGCTCAATTTTCCTGATTTTTATATACTTTATTCAAAGTTATGAGTGTGTATTGGAGTTTTTGAAGGTACTTTTGTTAATCAAACACTGATGATTAGAAAGATTTTAACCAGCAATGATAAATAAATGAATATGGTGAATTTATAATAGCTATCACAATGCTATTTATATTTCTACAAAACAGGTTTCATTGAGTAAATGACTATATCAGTGAAATAAAAGAAACCTTTCACAATAGATCCTGAGGGCAGACAGCTCGGTGGCTGAAATGATTGAAATTGCCACGGTCAGCAGGAAATTTTTTTTTTTGTTTAGGACAAGGTCATTTGAAGGGATTGTGTATTCATGCAGCGTATGATGGATAGAAACAGGTATGGAGACATCCTCACTTGAGAGATTTGTATCACAAATCCTCAGATAATGTTGAGAGCTGCTCTGAGACTGCTCTGTTTTCTTCCCTCCCTCACTATCAAGGGAGGGAAAAAAAAGTACTATTTTACCTCAGGCTCCCAAAATAACTAACTTTAGAAGTATCTTATTATTTTGTGTTATTCAAGACAGATTCTGCCTTTCTTTTCTTTTGCACACAGAGGAACACAGCGACCGTTTTGGGGAATGGTTTTTTTTGTATACTTTCAAAGTTTCCAGTCTTACAACAAGAGGAGCTGAATCCACCAGCATAAATTCAGGGCCTCACACATCTACTTCAGTGCAATTTGTGTTGCTTGCAATACATACAAGCCTTCAAGCTATAGAGATTTAATTTATTCACCAGGTGTGTCTGCATTCAAATTATACCTGGAAAACTGTATTCCTTGAGGATAGTGATGAGTCTGTCTGCCAATCAAAATTCAGTGCTGAGAGCTTTCCCATGGAATCACAAAGAGACCTATTCTTGAATCGTGTGTATCATATGGGATTTTACTTTTTTTATTTTACTAGATTATAAGGTCCACAAGGAGAGAGAATCAACTTATTGGGAGATTGTCAGTTCTCATCATTCTGCTTTAAAAGTACTTGGTGGTGAAAATTTTGTTAGAAGAATTCTCTAATAAATGGATGGATGAGCAGTTGGTGTAATTTCCTCCCCCAGGTTTACACATGGAGACATCTTATGGGTCCAAGTAAGTAACACTTGCAGGAAGGGATTATTTCTAGAGATAGTATACTGTAGTCTATGAGATAATGAATGCTGATTCCACACTGCCTGAATTCGTATCTCTTCTCTACATTAGACAACCTATTTATTTATTCAGTGCCACTTCTAAGATAGGAATTTTGTAAGTATGAGATGCGTTAAAAATACCTGTACTACATAAAACAGTGTCGTGTAAATAGAAGGTGATGGATAAAAATGCCTTTTTTGTTTTAATTTTGGCTCCATTATGTAGACATAATTGACTGATTTCCCATTCTCTAAGTGGTTCATTGATCTTATTCCCCAGATTAACTGATATTTGGTGATGAAAAGTCTCCCCCTTAAATCACAGGGTTTGTCTTTCTGGCAATGCAAACCCTACGCTGACTATTGCCTGAAATTGATCGTGCCCCAAGATGCAGTGTGACCAGCCTCTGCACTAAACAAAGATTATCCTATCATGTGTGACATATTATTTCCAAGAAGCCAAGGGCAATGGCCAGGCATCTATTTGAGGAAGGACAAATTGTTTGCACCTCACTTTTCAATTTTTTTCTAAACTGGGTTCAGAGTGAAATGTTTTAAATGCAAACATATAATGAATGTCTTTGCTTAAGAGCCCTCTTTACCTTTTCCATTACACTGAGGATGAACTGCAAACACAGAAGCATAGCCATATAAGACTCCAAATACTTTCCAACTTGTCTACACTAATCAATTATTCATCTTTTACTTAGTAAGCATTTCCTCTATGCCAGAGACTGTTCTCAATAATTGCAAGAGACATACTTGGATGCTCAAAGATCTTACACAAGAGTGAAATGAACCACACAAGTAAATAAATAATATGGTACATTCAAGAGAAACTGGAACTTCCTTAAGGTTTACTGGTTCATGAAGCTATTTATGAAGGGACATAAATATATTGAAAGATGAATCACGCCAAGGCCTAAAGAGGAAAAATAAAAGCAACTTCCATCATGAGGAATATTTAGGGAAAAAGTAGAGACATGGGGATTAACCTTTCATGGTTGGGGACAGAAAGCAACCTCGTGTACCTGTGGTGCACAGAACCAGATGAAGATTGCATGAGATGAAAACAGAGATATGTTCAAGAGCCAAGCTGTAACTTTACAGGGGAAATCAAGCAGTCTGAGTATTATTGCAATCTGATGAGAAGATGATCGAGAATTTTAAGTAGAACATCAACATTTAATTTTAAAAGTTGTTGATTTCTGTGTGCAGAAGCAATTATATTAAAGAAATATTTAAAGCAGGGGGTTTATTTAGAGAGCCAGGTGAAAAATCTTGGAAGATGGAGAAAATGGAGGAAGTTTCACATATATAGAAAACAATAAATTTGGAATATTTCTGAGAAACATAATTTTATAATAAGAAATTGTGTGTCATTTCTGGATATGGCACTTGCTGAAAAATTAATGCCTGAATTTAAAAAAATTGGGGAGTGGAAATCAAAATTTACATTTTAGTGATATGTATTATATGTGTAATGTTTCTCAGACATAAGTAGAATTTTTGAAATAGTAATTGTATCTCTAACCATGAGCAAGTATTTACATTTTTGAAATGTCTCTGTTGATAATGTTTAAGTCTTGGAACTTTAGTAAGTTAGAAAAAAGTGTGAGGAGACCAAGAATTTAGTCATGGCCTCAGCAACATTGGGAACTCAAACAAACAAAAAACAAATTTGAGAAAGGAGACTGAAGACAATTAGCCAATAAAAGAAGATGAAAACCAGATCCAAGAAAATTCAAATATGTAACAATGAGCAATGATCAAGTATAAAAATGGTGCACTGTAGGCAAGAAAGAGTAACACAGAAATACAGCCACTGTAACAGCATCAGACAGGCCATTCACTGATGGCTGGGACAGTTAAATGATGACTCGCTACTTACAGAATAACATACTTAAGCCTCAAAATATCCTTAGTAAAAGAAGCTAGACACACAAAAAACTATGTATCACAGGACTACCTGTATACACAATTTCTAGAAAATTAAGAGACCACATTTCTAGAAAAAAGCAAAGCTGTAGACAAAATGTGGTTTGCTGGAGGCTGTGAGTGTTTCCGGAACACCCGCAGACCAGTGGGAGAAAACTTCTGTTCTGGAATTCTCCTGAAACCAAATTGTGCTGATGATTTGGCACTATATAAACTTACTAAAAAATACATTCTACAATTTTCAGTGAGTGATTTTATGGTGTGAAAATCATAAACCATACCCCAATTAAATTAGGTATGTGTAAACAAACAAGCAAACTGCTGAGTAGTACTCCATTGTATTAATACACTGCATTTTTATTATTTATTAGCCAGCTGATGAATATTTTTATATTTAAAGGTTTTGCTTATTGCAAATAAATATGTCATAAACACTCATGCACAAATCTTTGTGTAAATACATGCTTTCTATTCACTTGTTTAAACACTTAATGTGGGATGCACAGATTATCTGGCATGTATATATTTGATGATCTGAGAAAATGTCACATTTTTTTCAAAGTGGTTGTGTTACCGAACAAGGGTCCAAGGGGGTGCAATATTTGACCCACCGAAGGATGCCAAAAAACTGCTTCAGAAAATGGGCCCCTCCCAAGGACAGTATACTAATATCTATTGGCCTCTTCTGTCCGCCACCAATTGGAAAGACATCTCTCAATGTCAGAGATTTGTGAAAAGGAAACAAAATGTTTATTTAATGCTATTCAGGCCTAGTGCCTTTATTAAAATATCAAAGTCTTTAAGGGTATACACCTACACACACACACACACAGCGCTCCCTTCTCCCACTGTCCCAACTCCGGGTACCGTAAATCAGGAAAAGAGCACACGTTCGTTTTTCAGGTAGCTGGCACATGAGCTGTGTCGTCTGTCTAGGCAGGATCTCCAATTAATCCAAAGTCATGCAGCACCTTCCACTGACAAGAGTTCTTTGTACCAAGTTCCAGTCAAAGTCTCTCCTGCTTTCCAGGCCACTGGGCCAAAAGGAGCACCCCAAAGCCGCGTGGGCTTCTTCTACCAAAGCCGCANCCATTCACTGATGGCTGGAACAGTTAAATGATGACTCGCGATTTACAGAATAACATACTTAAGCCTCAAAATATCCTTAGTAAAAGAAGCTAGACACAAAAAAACTATGTATCACAGGACTACATGTATACACAACTTCTAGAAAAGTAAGAGACCACATTTCTAGAAAAAAGCAAAGCTGTAGACAAAAATGTGGTTTGCTGGAGGCTGTGAGTGTTTCCTGAACACCCGCAGACCAGTGGGAGAAAACTTCTGTTCTGGAATTCTCCTGAAACCAAATTGTGCTGATGATTTGGCACTATATAAACTTACTAAAAAATACATTCTACAATTTTCAGTGAGTGATTTTATGGTGTGAAAATCATAAACCATACCCCAATTAAATTAGGTATGTGTAAACAAACAAGCAAACTGCTGAGTAGTACTCCATTGTATTAATACACTGCATTTTTATTATTTATTAGCCAGCTGATGAATATTTTTATATTTAAAGATTTTGCTTATTGCAAATAAATATGTCATAAACACTCATGCACAAATCTTTGTATAAATACATGCTTTCTATTCACTTGTTTAAACACTTAATGTGGGATGCACAGATTATCTGGCATGTATATGTTTGATGTTCTGAGAAAATGTCACATTTTTTTTCAAAGTGGTTGTGTTACCGAACAAGGGTCCGAGGGGGGTGCAATATTTGACCCACCGAAGGATGCCAAAAAACTGCTTCAGAAAACAGAGGCCCCTCCCAAGGACGGTATACTAATATCTATTGGGCTCTTCTGTCCGCCGCCAATTGGGAAGACATCTCTCAATGCCAGAGATTTGTGAAAAGGAAACAAAATGTTTATTTAATGCTATTCAGGCCTAGTGCCTTTATTAAAATATCAAAGTCTTTAAGGGTATACACCTACACACACACACACACACAGCGCTCCCTTCTCCCACTGTCCCAACTCTGGGTACTGTAAATCAGGAAAAGAGCACACATTCGTTTTTCAGGTAGCTGGCACATGAGCTGTGTCGTCTGTCTAGGCAGGATCTCCTATTAATCCAAAGTCATGCAGCACCTTCCACTGACAAGAGTTCTTTGTACCAAGTTCCAGTCAAAGTCTCTCCTGCTTTCCAGGCCACTCGGCCAAAAGGAGCACCCCAAAGCCGCGTGGGCTTCTTCTACCAAAGCCGCACTCCACCAAAAGCGTGTGTCTTTCTTCTTCACCTGGCTGCAGGGATCTCCATTCTGGCAAAGCTGCGTGGTCTTCCCTTTCACCTGGGCAAGAGGGGGTCTGCACTCTGCTGAAACCACATGGGTCTCCCTCCTAATGGCTACAGGGTTCTACATCTTTCCAAAACAGCGTGGATCTCCCCCTCACCTGGCCAAGAGGGGGTCTTCACTCTGCTAAAGCCACATGCTTCTCCTCCGGCACTCTCTCAGAGAAGCAGCCCCAGTTCCAGCCTGGTTAGCCCCCACTCCCTTCTCCCTGGCTCAAAACTTGGCCACAGCTATTTAACATATCTATGAAACCAGTTAAAGGTTATAGATATGTTAAATGACCATTCCAGAGGTTAGCTGCAAAACTGTTGCTATGCAAAACAGCTCTCAATGGCCCTGCTCCATTCGTCCCTTCCCCCAACTGACGGGGGAGGGGGGCGGGGCTGTGAGGACATCTTCATATTTCCTCCAATATTCCTGTACACTTTGAGTTCTGGACACCATTCCAAATCTTTTCTGCCCCCCGGCTGCACCCTGTATCAGTTGTACTACTAAAAACAGGTAGCATTTGGTGTAGTCAATTTATTATTTTTGATTGTATCCATTATTTTAATTGTGTAAGATTTTTTTGCTGGGATTGTTATTCAGATTTCTTTAATGAAAATGATGTTAAGTATCTTTTCATGCAGTGCTTATTTTCTATCTGTATATCATCTTCATTGAAGTATGTGTGTTCAAATCATTTCTTCTTTTATATATTTGGGGGGTTTTCTTTTTTTGATTATTTTTTGATTATTGTTCACGTGCAGTTGTCTCCATTTACCCTGACCACTCCCCGAGACCTCAGCCATTCCTGCCTCCTGCCCTTGGTCCTACCCACTTTGGCTTTGTCCATGTGTCCTTTATGCATGTTCCCTGACAACACTTCCCCCACTTCCTCCCATTATCACCTCCAAACTCCCCTCTGGTTACTGTCAGCTTATTCTTAATTTCTGTCTCTGTTTATATTTTACATACTTGTTTGTTGTGAGATCATATGGTATTTGTCTTTTACCTCCTGGCTTATTTCACTTAGCTTAATGTTCTCCAGTTGCATTCATGCTGTCGCAAAAGGCAAGAGCTCATTCTTTCTTTCTGCTGCATAATATTCCATTCTGTAAATGTACCACTGTTTTTGATCCACTCATTTACCAATGGACACTCAGGCTGTTTACAGCACTAGACTATTGTAAATTGTGCTGCTATCAACATTGGCATGCATAGGTTCTTTTGAATTGGTGTTTCCGGGTTCTTAGGGTCCGGTCCCAGGGTGGGATTGCTGGATCAAAATGCAGTTCCATTTTTAGTTTTCTGAGGAAATTCCATACTGTTTTCCACAGTGGCTGCATCAGCCTGTATTCCCACCAACAGTGCACTAGGGTTCCCCTTTCTCCACAACCTCTCCAACACTTGTTGTTTGTTGATTTGTTTATGATGGCCATTCTGACAGATGTGAAGTGGTATCTCATTGTGGTTTTAACTTGCATTTCTCTGATGACTAGTGATGCTGAGCATCCTTTCATATGTCTCCGGACTCTTTCTATGTCCTCCTTGGAGAACTGTTTGTTCAGGTCCTGTGTGTATTTCTTAACTGGATTGTTTATCTTCCTAGAGTGGAGTCATGTGAGTTTTTTTATATATTTTGAATATCAAACCATTGTCCGAAGTATCATTGGCAAATATATTTCCTATATTGTTGGTTCCCTTTTCACTTTGCTGATGTTTTGTTTAACCATGCATAAGCTTTTTAATATGATGAAGTCCTGTTTGTTTTTACTTTCCTTTATGTCTAGCTCTAGGGGACATATCAGTGAGAATATTGTTGAGTGGAATATCTGAAATTCCTGCCTATATTCTCCTCTAGGACTTTTACGGTGTTTTCATACTTAAATGCATTTCTTGTAGCTTCTGCTATGTTAAAACATGTCCTCAAAAGTGTATGTCGAAGAGTATGACCAAATACAATCAAGGTAAGGTGAACTCACACAGGATTGGATTGGGCTCTAATGTGATGACTAGTATTTTTATAGGATGAGGGCATTTGAACATAGACACACACGCAGAGAAGGGAGAATACCATGCGAAGACAGGAAGAGATTGCACTGACACATCTACAGCCTGCAGTCGCTGGAGGCCAGGACACATTGTGAAATAGCCCGTGGACTTGCTGACACCTTGATTTTGGACTGCGGGTCTCCAGACCTGTGAGAGTAAACTCTCTGTTGTTTTAACTTTTTTAGTTTGCAATCATCTACTACAGCAATTCTGGGAAACTAATACAGGAGCACGTATTTTGGTTATGTTTTTTTTTGTCCCATTGGCTGAAGAATTTTTTTTAATGGGTCTCATTCTTTAGGTCTACTAACAATGACTTCTTTCAGATTTATCTATCATCTGTCTATATCTATCTATCTAATCATCTCTCACTTATTTATCTTTCTATTTCAGTGTTTTTTATACTATTTTTATTGATTTTTCTTCTTATCTTCCCTTTATTTTTGAAAGATATTTTCACTGTGTGTAGAATTTTAGGTTGATATTTCCACTTTATGTACTTTAAAATGTTGTTCCACTGACTTCTGCCTTGCAAACGTCTATGAAAAATCTGTTGCTATCTTTAGCTGTGTCCCTCTGTATATAATATATCCCTTTTCTCTGTTTGTGTCTTAATTTTTCTCTTTATGATTTGTGTTGAGGAATGATTTACAATGTGCCTTGTTGTAGTTTTTTACATGCTTCTTTAAATTAATGTTCATTGTGATTCTTGTGTAAGTGAACAGATTTGCTGGTAAGAAGACAAAGGGTTCTCTTGTCTTCTCAAGACTACTTATGTTTTCTCATGAAGTATGAGGCCCAGTTAACTGTTAGAGACATAAAGACAAAGATTAAGGAGAAGTAGATTTATGTTCAGTTTGAGTTTGAAAGAGGTGATGCAAATGGTGGTCTTTAACAGTGACACAATTGGTATACTGAGGAATTTTGGTAGAAATGTTCACCTCAACACACTTTATATTATACTTCAGTAACGTCAGCCTTCCTCCTCCCATTTATTTCAGACAGTTTCTTCATTTAAGCGTAAATGTCACTTCTTCAGAGAAGTTTTTATTTCTACTTTCAATCTAAACTTTAACTATTACTATTTTTATATTCTATTTAACATTAATTTATAACACTTTTAAATATTTAAACACCTTTCTAATGTCTTTCTTTTTTACTACCTTAAACGTCTGTGGGATCAGAACTATGTCAACTTTCTCGACAATGCTTAGCATAGTACCTGGTTTTCAGAAGGAATTGTAAAGTAAATGTAAATTCTCCAGTTCCCTCTTCAAAAAAAAAAAGGATTGCATTTAAGGCTCTCAAACAGTGAGAAAAATATATACCAAGGTATAAAATCATAAAATAATACAAATATTTAGAAATATGTAAGATAGTCTTTCTATATTGTTTTTCAGTGACTATAAAATAACATTTTTGAAAATGAGTAGTATCCAAGTTATACATATAATGTAGTTTGATATTGCCTTTTTTCCTTCAACATCCTGCAAATTTCTGCAGAATGTCAATAAAATTAATGGCACACAAATCCTTTGTTACTAAACAATTTTGGGATACTATAGTTAAACCTTTTTTTTAATAAATTGAGCAAACAGGGTGGTATGACATAAAATAGGCACCATCGTCAAATTTCTGCAATCATTCTCACTGAATGCATACTAAGTAATTAGTAAACATTATTGGTTCTAATATTCTGTAATAGTAAAAAATGTACTATGATAATTATCAAGGTAACTGTTCACTGAAAATAAAGGTCTCATTTTAGTTATTACCTTGTTAATTTCCTTCTCCAATTTCACGAACTGTTGAATCACTTTGAAAAATTTTGTCTTTATAATTTATAAACCAATCATCACCACCAAAACCCTTTCAAAGCTAAATTATAACTTTTAAGTAAATGCTTCTGTTGGAAATAAAATGTCTACTTTCTAGCTCATTTAAGAAGGCTTATTTTTAAACTAATCTGTGGATCAAATTACTGATTTGACTGAAACAGTTAAAAATAAAGGATACCTAAAGCAATTATTTTTATTCAGTCTTATCTGACATTTCAAATTTCAGATCTGAATTTATATTTAAAAATAGTAATTGAAATGTAACTTAAATAAATCATAGGTAATAAAAGAAAGAAAAAGAAATCATAAGTAGTTGTTCCATTTTAACTAGTAAACAAGCTTAATGTGTAACTCATTTGCCAAAGTTTCTGTTAAAAGGACTTATAGGATGTCTAGGCTTCTGTCAGTGATGTTCACAATAAGGCAAATAATTATGCTTCTATTTTTTTATTTTGTTTTGTTTTAAACCCACTTCCTCTTTGGTTATTGAAGCAAAACTTAACATGTTCTGGTTCATTATTTAGTTGGCAGTAACACATAGTGTCTTGAGTAATATTGTAAACTCTATTCTCCTAAGAAAACTTTAAAGCTTAGCACTGCTTTTTTTTTAGATAAACACAAAATAATATAAGTGCTATTTATGAAAAATTTTATAAAAATTCTAACAAAAGTTATCTATTCATTAACAATAAAATTAATATTATTATGAAAGCCTTTAGCCAGGAATGAGTAGGATTGTTCCTATGACCTGAGCATCATAGCAATATATCCAAATAATTAAAGCATAGAATTACCAAACAGGGTGGTGTGTCATACAACAGGCACCATTCTTACCTTGTTGCAATCATTTTCATAGAATGCATGTTAATTAATTATTAAACATTGTTGATTTTAATATTCTGTAATGGTAAAAAAAAGTAGCATGATAACTAGGAATTGGCCAGGGGTGTTATAACTCAGATCCAAGTGCAGGCTCTACACTACAAGCCTTGCACATTAGATCATGCAACTAGTCAATATTTCTAATTCCTTTATCTCTCACTTCTAACCACTTCAGGATTCCTTTCTTGTGGTCTGTGTGGATTTCTTAGATGGGTGTTGCTCTTCCCTGTTGGAATGTGGCATAGTGGTCAGATTGAAATATTTAAGACCACAGCCTACATTCAAATATCGATTACTTGGAAAATGTGGTCACGAGTAAGCAGAAAAGGAGCTCTCTGTAGGGGTTCTTCCACTTGGTTTAAGACAATATGTCTACCACTTAGAAATATAGTGGAAGCTAGCAAGAAAGGTATTATACAAATAAGCACTCAGTTGGAAAAACTCTATCTTATAAGACCAAATAGTTAGCATTGAGCATTTTGTCATATTTATTTCATCTCTTACTTATGTTATTTTATTTCTACAAATGTAATATAAAATATTTAATTAGCTACTAAATTAGAGACTGTGTATCTAACATAAAGTTTAGAGTTGTACATGGAAGTATTGATCTTATTCAATTCTATTGGATATAAGGGTGGCTATGTTATTTTCTTTTCCTTCTGTCCAATAAATATAACCTGCAATGATGTGCAACCTTGCAGGTGTTGCATCCACCAACCGCGAGATCAAATGTCAGAGACTTTTAGGGTTTCAAAGATGTTACTTTATTGGCCAAGTTTAACCTGCGCAGGGGCGAACTCTCAAAGTGTCCAGAGACACGGTGCCCGCAGGGGCTGCAAACTAGAGTCCTGCACAGCGCTTACAGCTAAGTCCTTATATAGAGGCAAGCAAGCAAGTGTTGCACAGAAGCAGATGTGGTGGTTAGCTATTGAGCCCTTACAGAGCCCGCGTGAGGGAACAGGGTGGGGTCTGTCTCAACTGAAAGGAAAATTTTGAAACTAAACAGATTGCAATCAACTTACAGGATGTTTGCTAGGGATGCAGGCTCCTTGGGGCTGAGACTATTTTTCTTGTTCCCAACACAGGTAGAAGTTCTAAGGGGCAGTACATAGTGCATGGTTTGCTAGCGATGGTGGGAGCAAGGATAAAGGCAAGTCCTTCCTCAACCTGGGTTCCTTAGTGACTGTAATGAGCTGACTTTGTCAAACTTATTGTCAAACTTATTGAACATATAGCACAAATGAGGAACTTTTCTTAATGCTATTTTGTTTTTGGAATAGTTAAAAATATAGCATCAGAAAGTGTGTAGTATCTTTTTTATGAGGTTGACATAACTACACATTTTTCACAACCCTCATTTAGTCTAATACGGTAGATGTATCTATATTGTATATTAACAATAATACAATACTTGTATATTAACTAAATACTACATTTAATGTAAAGATGTATATTAAGATTATCTTACATTATGCTTTTTATTTATTCTGTCTGTTACTTAGTTCTTTACCTCTACTCTTTTGACGTCTTGAGATTAATTACATGTGGATATCTATCTGTTGTTTCCTCTACTCTTTTGGAATATAATTATTCTGCTCAAAGTATTTAAAAATATGTATCATCAAATTATCAAGAGATACTGCTATTTATAATTTTATCCTACTTCCAGATAACAAAAGAATATTAGAAATAATAACTTCTATTGTTTTCTCTCACAGTTTATATGCAATTATTTATAATGTTGCACACACAGTGAGCCAAATAATATGAATGTCAAGACATTCATATTTTATTGCATTATTTTATTTTATTTTATTGCATTATTATTCATTTTGATGTCAATTTTTAAATTTCTTCTCAATTTTTCTTATTTCTTTTGCTTACTACCTGGTATATTTTTTCTCCTGTCTTAAGAATACCCATTCACAAAAACTATGGTACATATACACAATGGAATTCTATGCAGCAGAAAGAAAGAAGGAGCTCCTACCTTTTGCAACAGCATGGATGGAACTGGAAAGCATTATGCTGAGTGAAATAAGCCAGGTGTTGAAGGACAAATACCGTATGATCTCACCTTTAACAGGAAGCTAAACAGCAAAACAAACAAGCAAGCAAAATATAACCAAAGACACTGAAATAGAGAAGAGGCTGACAGTGACCAGAGGGGAGAGGGGAGGGAATTTCAGGGGAAACAGGAGAGGACTTAGAAGAACATATATAAAGGATACATGGACAACAACTGAGAAGGGTGGAAATGGGAGGGAGGGGGGAGCACAGGGGTGGGATGGAATGGGAGTAATAGACAGAAAACTGTACTTGAAAAATAATTAAATAAAAAAATGGGAAGAAAAGAGTGGGAGAAAAAGCAGGACTTTGAAATCAGGGAAGACAGGGTTCAAACCACAGTTCTTCAATTTTGCTAGCTGTTTGGCCTCAAGCATATCATTTACTGTTTAATAATATTCACCCTGCATGGCTGGTGAGGTATTAGCAATAGTGTACACAAAATATCTGGTACATACTAAGTGTTCAAGAAATGGTGGCTGTGATTATATTACTTGTTTTATCATTAAAGGCTTTATGTTAAAATTGCAAAAAAATAAAATAAGGATCAAGGCAAAAAAAAAGAATATCCATTCAAATTTGCTTTAGAATATAATCTGCTGTGCTAACTTTTCTGGTAGATGTCCATGAGTAAATGACTTAATTTTTACTTCATTCTGAAGGATTTTTTTGGTATTAACAATGTTTTTCTTTTGTTTAATTCACAGTTCTTTTAGTATACTGTGTCTTCCAATGTTTTTGTTACAAACTAACTTGTCAGTCAAAATGCTTTTTCTCTGGATATAATTCAAATTTTTCTGTGACCACTTTTAAGATTTTTTGTTTATTTGTTTTTTGTTTTTTTTTAAGATTTTATTTATTTATTTATTTATTTTTAGAGGGGAAGGAGAGAGGGAGAGAAACATCAATGTATGGTTGCCTTTTGTGCATCCCATGCTGGTAGTTAGCCTGCAAGGAACCGGTTTGCAACCCAGGCATGTGCCCTGACTGGGAATCGAACCGCGGTCGTCTGGTTCGCAGGCCTGCGCTCAATCCACTGAGCTACGCCAGCCAGGGCTTGTTTATTTGTTTTGATATCTGGAGTTTTGCTATGTTGCATCTATTATAATTTTGACATTCTTTCTCTCCTTGAAAATATTTTGATTTATTCAAACTATGTGTTGATCTCTTTCTGGGGTGACAAACTCATTTTCATTAGGGACCACATCAGCCTTGTAGTTGCCTTCAAAGGGCTGAATGTAATTTTAGGACTGTAAGGATGTAACTACTCCTTAACTAGGGGCAAGGAGCTCGGCACTGCTGTTGGGTAGAAACAAGGTGCTGGGCCTGGTAAAACAAGGTGGAGGGCTGGATTTGGCCTTGTATTTTCCACCTTGTGCTGAGTTTATCCTATGCATTGTTGTCTGTTTAGAACACTATCTCATCTAAAATTGCCTCTGCTTCTTTTTCTCCTTGTCCTCCTTCTGGGACT
This sequence comes from Sturnira hondurensis, assembly GCF_014824575.4. Taxonomy (NCBI): domain Eukaryota; kingdom Metazoa; phylum Chordata; class Mammalia; order Chiroptera; family Phyllostomidae; genus Sturnira; species Sturnira hondurensis. Next base: position 13,740,554 of record NW_028093774.1, on the reverse strand, counting down.
CCATGTACATGTATATTCAACCTTCATATGGGTCCTCACTATCTCTCATATGCTTTTCCTTTTCTTCCACAATTTTGCATTTGTGTGACACAATTTTTAGACCTATTTTAACTGTATTTTCTAATTCTCTAATTTATATATATGGGATAGGAAAAATTTATCAATTGATTTAGCATTATTATAATTTCTTGTTGGAGCTTTATTTTTATTATATCAGCTATGTTACTTTTTAAATTTCTAAATACCTGACATACTTTTACTCAGTTTCAATTTACTTGAACTAATAGTCACAGTTATTTAATATTCTTTGTCTAATAATTGTAGTATATTTAGACATATTTAGACTTAAAAAGTCTAATTTACTTTTACATATAATTGTAATATATTTAGACAAATTATAATGACAAATTATTTATGTTTCTATGTTTCTATTTATGTTTCATCCACTGGCTCTCATTCATTGGTTTTATGGTCCACTCTTTTGTACTCTTTAGTAGAGAAGTTAATTACAAATATAATAAAAGTTTAAGATGTGGTACTGGCTTCTAAGAAGATTTTTACTTTCTCTGATCAATTCAAGTACCATGAGTGAAAGAACATCTTAATATACATGCCAAGCTTTCAGTTTTCTGCATAACCAAGGTTATAGGAAGTCAAGCTTCAAGTTCACTCAAAGGGTGTTCTCACACCTTTTGACTCTTATCATTTGGGCTTTGTCCTTGATATATCAGCTTTGTTGTTTAACTGGTGCCTGACTTTGATTAGTTCTTTTGTTCTGTGATGTCTTCGAAGTCAATTTAGTTTTCAGGCTTTTGTTTTTCCCTATTAACAGATGTCTTTAAGAAAAAAAAAAACATTTCTGACTGTAAGTGTTATGTTTCTGATAACTAGTCTGGTATACTATGTTTGAACCAGCTGTGCCTCAGATCTTACATCTTTGTATTCTTTAGATGATTATAAATATATTTAGGTAGTTTAGCTATCTTTCTTTCAGGATAATTGTCCTAAATCACATAATTAGCATTTGTAAGTGTCTTTCTTTCTGACTTTTTATTCATGATTTTTTTTACTTCCTTTAATGTATCAAGCTTATCTTATATACTACATATAATGAAGAGAATAATAATGAAGATCACTTTTACTCATCACATTAAGATGTTTTTGATGTAGGGACAAGGTATTGAGATTTCTCAGGAGTATGTTAAAAGATAAGGGTTGTAATTTTATAAATCTGATAATCTTTCTTTTGTGGACATATGTCTTTTATTGGGTTCTTGGAGAATCATTATTTTAGATGTTACAGAAAAGGTAATTTTAAATCTTCAGAGACTTCACAGCATTCTATTTTTATGGTGATCCAGAAATCATTATTAATGATCCTTTCTCTTTCTTGTTCCAACAAGAAATCTTAAGAGTTTAAGGAAAGACCTGAAAAGTTCTTACTGCTCAATGAATATTTAAGATAGGTATTATAAATAAATAAATCAGTTAGAAACTTTAATCACTTGATTTTAGATTTTAAAATTCTTTTATTAACTGAAATGTATTGTCTCTGAGTTTTTAGTACAATGTATGTTATGAGTATATGGGGATAAATTAGGGTATTTATGGAGTAGTTTGAAAGAGAGAGATTCCTTGTCCTACTTATCCATGCATTCATTGTTTTTTTTTTTTTTTTTTTTTGGTATGTGCCTTGACCAGAGGTTGAACATGCAATCTTGGAATACTGGGAAAATGTTCTAACAAACCGAGCAACTCAATTAAGGCTACCAATGTGTATTTCAAGGATGTGTTAGAACTCTGAAGAATGACAATGTTAAAGAAAACTGGACCTTTTCCATTTCTCTTCTATAAGAATAAAACGTAAGCTAAAGATTGTGATTAAGAGAACAGATAATATATTCTATATAAATGGAGCTATAAAGATTAGAGAAAGGATACAAGTCTACAAATAGTACCCCTAGAATTGAGATACCCAGCCAGCATAACCATATATCTCAGCTGTGGTCCTAGAACTTACCTTTTTAAAATACAGTTCCAAATCCTATAGCAGGGAAACAGGATACTAGCTCTCTGAGTAAAGCACACAAGAAACTGAGCTCTGTTTGAGTTTGGGAAAAAGCCCTGGAATGAGGTTTAAATGACATTGGGATTGACTGATGGGTGAATTGATTTTAAAATTTGTACTTATTTATTTTTAGAGAAAGAAAAGGGTGGGAGAAAGGGGGGAAACATTAATATGAGAAAGAAACTTTGATGGGTTGCCTTTCCTATACCCCCGAGCTGGGGGACTGAATGTGAAACCCAGGAATGTACCATTCATGTTCAGGAATCAACATAGCAACACTTTGATTTGCTTTGCTTTGTGGGAAAATGCCCAAGCAACTGAACCACATGAGTCAGAGGACATTTGGATTTACATCTCTTGTGGGAAGTTGATCATTATGCCTGACTCAATCCTGTTAGCATTTGCTTGTAATTAGATCAGGGAAGAAAGATAACTCTGCTATTTACTTCCAAATGACCTAGTTTCTCTTTACACTTTATCTTAGAACAGTTATACCGAATAATAAATTATCCGGAGAAATACTTTAACAAATTTTGTATTATATGATATTTAAAAAGCATAAAAATTATTTGTATATATATTTGTTGTTGTGACTGCATTTTAAATTTATGATAATCTTCCTGTTTACAAACATCTGCTAATTTGTTGATAATTCAAATTATATAATAAATAGGTAATTGAGAAAAGTCATCTTCTACTTTACGTTTTACATGTGGAAAAGAATTAAGAAAGTAAGTTCTTTCTATCACATACTACTAGTTTTTTTTGAGAATTTTATTTATTTATTTTTTATTTAATTCTTGTTCAAGTACAGTTTTCTGTCTTATATTCCCAGCCCTGACCCCCCCCACCCAGTGCTCCCCACCTCCCTCCCATTTCCACCCCCCACCTAGTTATTGTCCATATGTCCTTTATACTTGTTCATGTGAGTCCTTCCCCTTTTCCCCTATGATTCTCTCCCCTCTCCCCTCTGGTCTCTGTCAGCTTGTTCCGTATTTCAGTGTCTTTGGTCATATTTTGCTTGCTTGTTTGTTTTGTTGTTTAGATTCCTGTTTGCCTCCCCCTCCAACTGATCACACGCACATAAAAAAAAAAGGAGTAGGTGGAAGCGGAGAACACCAAGATACCTGCAGGAGAGTGCACCACTGAATTTCACAGGTATCCTACCACAGAAGTTCACACCATAAACCCAGGGAACCAGAAAAGATCAATTTAAGAAGCTGAGGCCAACAAGAAGAGTCTCACAAACAATGGGAAGACAAAGAAATAATCCCCAAATGAAAGAAAAGGAGGAAATCTCAGAAAGAATGTTAGATGAAATAGAGGCAAGTCAACTATCAGATGTGGAATTCAAAACACTGGTTATCAGGAAATTCAAAGAGCTTACAACAAGCTGCCAGAAACTACAGGGGAGCTACAATGAACTCTCCGCAAACTATATCAACATGAAAAAAGGAAATAGAAACCATCAGCAAAGGCCAGGAGGAAATGAGGAATACAATTTCTGAACTGAAGAACACAGTAGAAGGTAGGAAAAGTAGGATCTATGAGGTGAAAAACTGCATCAGTGAGCTAGAGGACAGAGTAGAAAGAATCTCCCAGATGGAGCAAAGGAAAAGAGACTCATAGAGAATGAGGAGGGATTAAGAGACATACTACTAGATTGTAAGCAGTAGAGAACATTTTTGTCACTTCCCGGATTGCTTTGGTGACTGAAAGAGGATGGGAAATTAATTCTTAACTGAAATGAACTCTAGTCACTCACATAGCCTGTGTTTGGTTATATTTGATTCACAATATATTTGAACTCACACAACTGTGAGTTCATATTGTTAACATCTTTAGGGCAAGAGTGTCATTATTTGTTTACTCTTTAAGATATCTTTCTAAAAATGTTTACAACATTTTTGAAATAACTTACTGTAATTTATTCAAATTATAATCATATACTTTTAGGACTGGTTTTCATAGGGAAAGCATCAGAATCTTTTCTCCTAGAAAACTAAGGAAAGAGTTATCTTGTAGTAACATAAGAAATTTTCTGAAGTGTGGAAGTCTACGTGCCCTATGATAGTCTCCCAAGCTCATTTCAAAGAAGTATTTTCTGAACCCAGTATCAGACCATCACAGAAACCTGGTTCACATCATATAAAGTAGGAGAGAGGTTTTCTTTTAACTGTTTTTACTTCTGAGTTTTCTCTTCCTTCGATAATTTTCCCACATTGACGGAACTTTTAGGGCTGGAAGTAATATAGTGCTTTAGAAAATCCAAGTCACTGAAACTTTAAGTACCAAAGGAAAATTCAGAACCTATGAATTCTTGAGAGTATGTAAGCCTGAAGAATATGTAGAAAGACACAAGTGAAAGGTAGAAAAATCTAGAAAGATATGAACCTCTAAACTGTTTTATGTACTGTGATTATCAAATTTCCAGTTGCAAGTGGGTGTAAGGGAAGAATTCTGAATCATTTCTATTTATGTCATATTTTTTACTTTGTGTAATATTAAGACTTTGAATACAATACTTTTAAACATGCTTTTTTTTCATCCAGTAATGTAATTGAGCTGTGGAAGGAATTTAAACATTTCCAAAGAAGATAAAATGAGCACAGTTATAAAGTGCACATTACCTTATGTTTTACCTACTCTGACCTCATGTAATCTCTGATATTCATACTAATATTCAATCTACACACACAGGCATCCTATATGGGTTGATCCCCTCCAAAAAATAAAATAACTTCAATGCTTACCCTACTTTCAGAGAAGAGAAGGTCAGGGAACCCTTGGTCCTGAGGTTGTTGAGAGTTTCTGAAATTCACCAAAATGACTTCGCTGTTCTGAGATTTTCCCTTTGTCTCTTTCTGCTTCAATGCCCTTTTCTTTTTTCTCTATGTTTTAGTTTTCTCTATGTTTTGCAAAAAAAGAGATGAAGCTCTCCCCTTTCTCTGTCTCGACACTCCTCACCTTTGATCATCCTTCTGCTTTGAAAGATCTAGCTTCCCTGGTTGACTGTAACCCACAAGAGAGCAGAAAGTGCGTAGGCCTATTTAGTTTGCAAGATATGGTAGAAACTAGGCACATTTAATAAATGGTTAAGGTAGGTAGTTTTCAGCAAGTTGTAATTACAAATTATGCCTGGGCAATACTTCTGTTTTCTCATATTATACATATCTGAAGTTGCATCAAAGGTTTAGTTCACTTAGATTGGAATATGTAATAGTCTGTAAGACTTATTTTTACCATGAAATTGTTAAGGCTTTTAGGTAAAATTGTGGCATTGACTGCATTCAATAGGTACTTGAGAAAACGTGATGTGGAATATCAGACAGATGCCTAATGTTGGAAGGGGAAAGGAAGGTTGGGTTAGGGTGGGAGCTAGAAAGTAGGAAAGGTGAATCAACAGAAAAATGAAATAGAACAATAACAATGCAACAAAAGTCACCTGCAGCTCACTTGTTCCATGGACCGCTGTGTTTCTTTCAGAAACTATCGGTACATAATTGGACTTTTCTATAATTCACTCATGACTAAAGAGGCCATCATTCTATCATTGTTTCTGAGTCACTTATGGTTCTGAAAAGGTCTGGCAATCTTTGTATCACTCTTTTTATTACTCAATATAGAATGACTTCTAATCACATGATTTGTTTAGTAAATTGCTTAAATTCCTTAAATTTCAGGCATAAAATGTATTTAATGGTACTATTGAACTCATAGTTATTAGAATTTTTAAATGAAATAATTTAAGTACCTAAATATGACTATACTAGGAGATCAACAAATTTTAGCTATTATTCTTACTATCAGTTATTAACCAACATCCTGTACCAAAATGTTAAATATATTATGATTATGAATTTAAGAGAAAAGTATGAGTAAAAATGAAGTCTCTTCTTATATGGTCTATACGCTAGGTTAATACAGTATCAATGACTTCTCTAGTAGAATGCATGAGTGATTTTGAAGGAAAAGAGGAACATCATTAAGGGTCAAAGAGTAGCTGAGAAAGAAAGAGTATGAATAAAGTCACTAACAATATAATGTTTCTATTTCATAACTCAGCTTTGCCTGGTCTTATCATCCTCAGAAAGATTCTGAAATATTCCGCTAGTCACTGTAGCAGAATGTTGAATGAAAGTAATTAGGTAGTTCACGTCAATGAAAACAAAGATAAATTCCTCTAAGCCTTCAAAATTCAATATTCTTCTCTAAACTTTTCAAAACAGTAGTTATGATATCTAGTTTGGCTTTCACATTGCAATTTCTTTCCTAAGTGTGCCTGTGTGAACAATGAAGAAAATGTGAAAATCACAATGTTTTGAAATGGAAATGAAATATGTTCTTCAAAAATAAAAACACTTGGCCCTGGCTGGTGTTGCTCAGTGGATTGAGTGCCAGCCTAAGAAGTAAGCAGTCACTGGTTCGACTCCCAATCAGGGCATGTTCCTGGATTGCTGGCCAGATCCCCAGTAGGGGTTACATGAGAGACAACCACACATTGATGATTCTCTCCTTCCCTTCACCTCTAAGAGTAAGTAAATAAAATGTTTTAAAAAATAAAAACATTTGGGAAGGAAAGTATTGGTTAATACGAAACAATTGCAATGAAATGCATTCTTACTTTCAGAATAGTTTGTTAAGGGAGGATAAAAAGTTCCATTAGAAGCTTTGGAAAAGCATGGATCTAAAGAAAAATAAGAAAAATTGAATATCATGGCAAAAAATCTTTAATACCATGTCACATAATGAAAAGAATCGACTAGGTGATACGCAATCAATTAAGGAGATAGAAGAAATAAAGCATGCATTGACATATACTAGGTAATGACCATAAAGTTATCCCATCTAAAATGTAGGGTACTTATATGCATGGGTAATTACTAATCTATAAGGCTTCTGTTGAGATTTATCATCTGTCAGTCAGAGTATTGACATGGCTTTCTTAAGAAAACTTAATATAAACTTGAAGGGGGAAAGGAGTATTGAATTTTCTGACAAATAAGTGATGATTGGTATTGTTTTAAGACTCTCTAGTTCAGTATAAAATGATTGTCTTCAGGAAATAAAAGGAAGATATGAAGAAGAAATTCAAGGATTATCTCTACTATGCTGTCTTCTTTTGTAAAACAGGGGGCTCTTTTATCTCTGTCTACTTGTAAAAACGTGTTTTACACACATTTGAATACTTACGACATGGCTTATATTTTTCCATTATCTAACCTTTAAAAATGTGTATACTCTTACCTCTAAAATTATTATTAATGCCTAACCCTGAGGATAACAATGATAATTAAATGTCATAATGTTTTTAAAAGACTTCTTCAATAGCACCCCTTTGCAGTACATATTTCCCAAGTGTTTCCTCTAAGAACCCACAGAATTGTGCATGATAGATTTATTTTAATTATTTTATGTGTGCAAGTTGCTTGATAAGCCTTATGTAGTTAAGGGCTCAATTTATGTCTTTTATTTACCACCTAGGACATGCAGGGCTTGTTAGCTTGTTGCTATATTGATTTTCTGAAGGTATTTTGCTATTTCTTTCATTTGCAGTGTTCACTCAACACAAATTTTGTTGACTTCTGTTAGGGAAAAAAAGTATAAAAACTTAAAAATAAGTCTAAAAGTTAGGGAGTATATCTTTTCAAGTTTCTATGGGGCCAAATACAAGGGAAGACTATTTAAGAGGATATGCTTTGCTCTAATTACTTATTGTCATTGACTAAAGATATGATACTTGGTAAAATTACATTGTCAACATGCAGATTTTTATCTGTAATAATGTTATTACTTTCTCTTAAGCAGAAAATATAATTAACAAAGGTCAAAACCAGTAACAAGTGTTGCATCTCACCCAACAATTTTACTCTAATATTAATTAGTGAATTTCCTATAATCATATAGATCTCCAATTGCTTTTGGAATGAGCCTTAACATTTTCTTTCTTTACTCATTTGTTAAGGAGTTGAATAGGATATTTGATTTATATTATATTTGAAAGACATACATGTTTAATTTACTGACAATTACACTTCAACATTGACATGGGCCAGTGCTGGACCAGGTGTAGGTGGAGCAGTTTCTTTGTTCTTTTGTCCGGTGCTACAGATGACAACAGAAGATGTCCTGGGTCCCAAGGCAAAAACATTCTTTGCTCAAACAGGGTAGAGTTTTTAAAGCTTGAGTAAGAAATATACACTTTTGGTAAAATTGTGAAGATTGTTAAAAATATTTGAAATTTCAGTAGGAACATTGCAACATGCCTTAATAAACTATGGATAAGATCATTGATAGCCCTGGCTGGTGTAGCTCAGTGGATTGAGCACAGGCCTGCGAACCACACAATTGCGGTTCGATTCCCAGTCAGGGCACATGCCTTTGTTGCAGGCCAGTTCCCAGCAGAGGACTCAGGAGAGGCAACCATACATCGATATTTCTCTCCTTCCCTTCCTCTCTAAAGCTAAATAAATAAAATCTTTTTTAAAAAGATAATTGATAAAACATTTGTATGTGCAGCAAGTATCTCCTTTAGTTATTTTCAGAGAATGACAAGTAATTTTTGACCAAATGAATCCAATATGCTGCTAGAGTGAAAAATAAAAACATGTGAACACTTGAGGGTCTTGTTTTAATTTTACTTTTCTTAAAATAAATAAATAAACAAACTCAGAAGGGGTGAGAGCTCCTTAGATGAGACACATGCTTCTTGCTTGCTTTTGTCTGCAGCTCTCGATGAAGGCAAACTCGGTTCTGCATACCAAAGGGCTGTCTTTTGCAGTCCTTCTGCCTTCCCAGGACACGGCTGTCAGGAACTCATGGTACCATACCCACTGAACGCACAAGATTGAGTAGAAGAACAACTGTGAGAATCATTTTCATTTTGCTGGTCTTTCCAAGTTAAGATTCTGCTTGAAGTTCAAAGGAGAAATAAAATGTGCATAATCATACAGAAAGAACCTGTTTTCCAACATTTCCCATTCATTTCATCATCATTTTAATGATGATGCTTTATTAACTATATTAACTTCATTAACTATATTAACTTTATATTAGCTTTATTAACTATAAATGGCCTGTAACCTGTAAGCATCTGGAGAAAAGTCTTGACAATAGGAGCACATTCTGCTGCCACTCTGGAAATAGTAAGTACAGTTATCTGAACAAAAGTTCTTGCCCTGGCTGGTGTAGCTCAGTGGATTGAGCATGGGCTGGCAACCAAAGGGTCGCCAGTTCAATTCCCAGTCAGGGCACATTCTTGGGATGGGGGCCAGGTCTGTACTACAGGGCACATGAGAGGCAACTACACATTGATGTTTCTCTCCCTTTCTCTCCTTCTCTTCCCCTCTCTCTAAAAATGAATAAATAAAAATAATATAAAAAGAATTCTTTACTTTAAGGCAGGACATTATTCTTTGGTACTCAGTAAAATTAATGTAATATTTTGAAAGCCAATATCACTCATGACAGAAATTGGAGATGACATTCATACCAGAAGCCAACCCATCAAGAGTTTCAGCATTTCTATAGGCATTCTTTTTTAATATGATTCATGAAGGGGTACAAAAACCCTGAAATTTATTTATAAAAGAAATGTGTATTTATTCTTACTCTATTTGATGCAATACACCCACATTTTTCCGCTGCTCGAAACAATTTTTGAAGTTGTTGATTTCGATGGCTTTTTGTGTTTCTGCTGGGTTTTTGTTTTGTTTTGTTTCATCTTTTCCACACTGAGAAAATGTTTCCCTTTGAGGATTTTTTCATCTGGGGAAAAAAGCAAACAAAAAAAATGTTGCTTGATCAGGTTAATAGGGAGGGTGGGCAGGGTGACCATGTTGTTTTTGGTTAAAAACTAACAGTGCAATGTGGTCATGTGTGCTCATAAATCACCCATCATAAATTAGGCAAACTGGTTGAAAAAGTCTTCCAAAAAATTCACTGAAACCCAACACAGCCTCTCACAACAACACAAGCTGAAACAGTGACACAGATGAGTTCCTAGAACACTTACCTAGTCGGGAAATCTCTCCTATAAGGGGCTTTCCCTCCAGAAGATAATTCTGGTTTTTGTTTGGGTCCCTCCTCATTTGAAACTGACAAATACGGGTTAAGTAATTAAACTGTGCTCCATCCCAGGTTTTTCTGTCTGGTTTCTTGTGTTATTTTTTTAAAGGTGTACACACAGGTTAATATAAATTTATTTCTGTGACTTTCAAGGGGATAAGATTTCTTTTTTCAAAAAGATTTTATTTATTTATCTTTAGAGGGAAAGAGAAGGAGAGAGGGAGAGAAATATCGATGTATAGTTGCCTCGATGTATAGTGAGTCCCCTGGCCTCTAGTGAGTCCCCTGCCGGGAACTGTCCTGCCACCCAGGCATGTACCCTGACTGGGAATCGAACCGTGATCATTTGGTTCACAGGCCCGTGCTCAGTCCACTGAGCTACACCAGCCAGGGCTCAAGGGGATAAAATTTCTTGCAGTGACATGCTTGCTTGAGAAAGCATAAGACTTTATTTTCCTTATAAAATATCATGGCACCTTAAATTACTTTTCACAAGGTGCATGTATTTCAATCTTTAGAAAAGAAGACATTTATAATTAAAGCATATTTTTCACAACCAGACAATTTAGACAGAAACTATTATCTCTGATTAATCTTGCTATTTTGTCTCTTGTAACTGAATGTATGACTTACGTCACGTTCAAAGTTTACTGAGAATTATCTTTATCTGTGAAAACTATTTTTTTAAGATTTTATTTATTTATTTATTTTTACAGGGGAGGGAGAGAAACATCAATGTATGGTTGCCTTTTGTGTGTCCGCTGCTGGTAGTTAGCCTGCAAGGAACCGGCCTGCAACCCAGGCATGTGCCCTGACTGGGAATTGAACCGCGATCGCCTGGTTCGAAGGCCCTCGCTCAATCCACTGAGCTACGCCAACCAGGGCACTATTTTAAAAAATGTTAACCACGTTTCTCATGTGATTTAGCTGTTAAACTGCTAGAAGGCAAATGGCTAAACCAGATGACTTCTCAATGTCCCTTTCAAAGAGTTGGAGATGTCATCCGTTAAGTCAGCGTTTTTAAAATAGACCAGAGGCTCATTTTCATTTCTATCAGTTTAGATCTTAGTAGGACAGATTAAGGAAGCCTCAATGTCCTCCAATGAAGCTCTCCGACAACATATGCAACTACCTGCCCCCAGATTCGTACATCACTCAACTCTCCTCTCCCCCTCAGTTTAAATACCTCTCAGTTCCAAATGCAATTAAATAATTAGTGTCCTTAAATTATCTTTACCATAAAAAGATAACTGATCACATCTGTGAAATTACATTTGCTTAATATAAATCCTTTGAGATCTCCATCAATTAGGGAATTTAGTTAAAATATCTTTATTTAGCCTCTATTGTAGATTGACATTAAAAATCATAGCGATTTGTATCTGAAACTATCCTTAAATTTGAAAGGAAAAGTTCACTGACAAAGTTCTTAAAGAATAATTTCACTGATAAGCAATTTTAAAAAAACAGTGGCTTGTTTTGTGACTTCAGAGGAGAAAAGCAAATCTATGCTAATAACTTTGTAATTATAAATCTACTGGGACCAGGAGCACAGGCACAATAGTAAAGTGATTTGATAGGACAATAGCTAATACAAGTCAACATTCGTTCTTCCATTCAACAAAAGAATTAAGTACACACAATAGGGCAAACATTATTCATTTATAAATGTATTAAATAGATACGTACCAAGTAAGTACAATGTAGAAGAATGTTGCTTCTGGAAAAACAGAGAGAGTTACTTACAAAACTGGCAGACTAGCAGAAAGCAGAGTTGATTAAAAAAGTAACTGCAGTGAAATGCAAAGGTTGTCATGGTAAAGTGCATCGTGACAGCATGTGGCTCTAAAGGGGGCTTTTAACACAGTGGTAAGATCAGGAAAGTTCTCCCTCGTGAGAAGACTCGAACTGGTAAAGTTGAAGAACATGAAGGATGGACATGAGGGAAAAGGGAGAGCAACAAACACTCTATAGATGGAAAATAGTAAGGGAAATCGTGCAGAAACTGAGAGCTTCTCCCGAACTCCTCACTGCTACAGTGAATGTTCAGAGTAAACTAATAAGAAGCCGCTGGGGAGGAATTCAAGAGGAGACGTTAGCAAATTTTAAAGGTCGTATGTATGAATTGGCACATTGGGTTCCTAAAGCAAATTAAGCCTGAAACATAACTGGAGACAAAAATGATGAAACTAAAGTTGTCCTACTTTAGGCACCTCATGAGGAGGCCAATTCTTTGGGGGAAAATGTTGAGGAAATACTAGTAAACAGCATAAAAAGAGAAAGACTAAATACGAGATGGATGGACTTCATAAAAGAAGTCATAGGCATACAAGTACAGGAGCTGAGGAGGGCTCTTGCGGTCAGGACATTGTGGACCTCGTTCATTCGTAGGGTCACCAGAGTCAGAACAAACTCAATGGCATGTAACACACATTATAATCATAGGGCATTAACCAATTCATGTCAGAAAAGACTGTCCTAAAATTGTGCAAAATGAATTCAATGAGAACAGAGGTAAGAAGACAAAGTAGGAGGTTATTGCAGCAGTGCATGAAAGAGGGAAAGAAAGAAGAGCGATGTGTATAGAGTAGGAGGGAGATTGTGGGGTATAGTTTAATGCAGAATGACAGGACTTGATTATTCACTGAGTTTTGAAGATAAAGTAGAAGAAGGAGTTGATCATTATACTCAGATTTCTGAGTTTGAAAAGCAAGCAGGTTTAACAAGATTAACGGAAAGTAAGTTCAGCATTATAGGTACTGAGTTTGAGGTACATATATTTGGAATGGCCAGGAAACAAATGGATGTATTGCTGTGCATTTTAAAGAAGATTATGAGCAAGAGAATAATTTTGTAGACATCCACCTATCATATTGGTATTTTAAGCTATGGAAGTAAGTTAAATTGAGTGGATAGATATATAGCATAAGAAGAAAAAGGATTTAGGACAGAAGGCTGAGAAATATTATAATTTAATTGTAAATAAGAGAGGAGATGGAATAAGTGAGGAAGAGAACATAAGTAGTATAGTTTCATGAAAGTCAAGAAAGAGTTTGAAGAAGGATTATCAAAATTGTCAAATGTGGTCTCAGTAAAAAAAAAAATGTAAGAATGAGAATTGTCCATGATGAGGTTGAACAGTGGCATCTCTGAGAGGAGTTCATGAATGGATGATACTGAAATAAAAATTGTAGTAAATTTAGTAATGAATAAGAATTGAGAAAGCAAATAAATAAAAACAATATACATTGAAATAATTGGGCTGTTTTAAAAAGTGAGAAATGACACTATGATAGCCAGAAAAAAAAACACAGCACCAAAAACAACGCTATGTGTGTATATATGCATGTACATATATAGTTATTTATTTGTATTGGAAATGAGAAAATTAGTATGCATGGATATAACTGTGAAGAATAAAGTAGAAAGTCTTGAACAAGTCAACTGGGATCACTGATATTAGAACATACTTTGTAAGAAAATACAAAACAATGTAATCCAGACAGAAGCTAATGGGACTTCGTAATATCCCAAACACGGTGTGAATATGCATTAGAGAGATTCCAGCAGGAGAGAAACATATTCAAATGTGTGCATTTGGTATACCATTCTAGCCTCTCTGTGAATATGGATTTACAGAGGGACCTGCCTTGAGGCAAGGAAGCGAGGTAACGATGTGATGGAAAATTTCAACCGACAAGTGATCAGACATAAGCAGAGCAAATCACAACTGAAGTAAGGAAAAGGGGAATAATGTAGAAGTTACTAAGGAAGTTAGAGGAATATATTGTATAAGGCTTTGTTTCTTGTTAGATGCAGTGAGTGATATGGTGATAGATGTAAACAAATTAAACACATGTAAAGTGTTTTGCAAGTTTCTGATTTTGATAATTAAGTAATTAGAGAATAATATTTATTCAGTGCCAACTGTATACCATCTACTATTCTAGGGAGGGTGGGTCAAAGCTAAATGGAGAGATAGTATACAAGTATTTGGGGTAGTTTTTAGCATTTTGAAACACGAACCAAGAGTAGAAAGATTACTAGAAACAATAATGTATCTTGGAGTTAGTAGGCACAAGAAGGAAAAACTTAGGAGAAACAGAAGAAAGAGGAAACTAAGTGTATAGGATCGCCTGTCAAAAACATTGCCCTTTGGTGGGTGAACCAGCCAGTCCATCGCAAACCCAGAAGAAAGCGAGGGTTCCAAAAAATGGAGGAGAGAATTTCCACCTTACTGTCCTACCTCCTTGACTTGTTTTGTTGCTAGTGATTCCCACATAAGCTGAAATTCTCTAGAAGTGAGAGAACTTGTTGATGCTTACTGACAGTCCGTACATGTGAACTGTCATGGACGTGTTCAGGGTCATAAAGTGCAGAAAATGGGTCTAGGTCATGGGTAACATAAGATATACACCACACAATACTAGATGCTGCAGACAGTAAGATGGAGAACAACATGAGACACCTAAGAAGAACTCTCTCATATTGTTGTATATTGGAATCTGGAAGTCAGCTGATGCATTTGAGCTAGAAACTGTACCTAGTATATTCATGGTTCCTAGGAGATGAGTTTACAAAAGAAAATACCATAATTTATTGAAAATTGAATTCATTACAGAATTAGATGTAATTTTATTTTTTTCCAATTTTTTTATTTAATTATTTTTCAAGTACAGTTTTCTGTCTATTACTCCCATCCCATCCCACCCCCGTGCTCCCCCCTCCCTCCCATTTCCACCCTTCTCAGTTGTTGTCCATGTATCCTTTATATATGTTCCTCTAAATCCCTCCCCTATTTCCCCTGATATTCCCTCCCCTCTCCCCTCTGGTCACTGTCAGCCTCTTCTCTATTTCAGTGTCTTTGGTTATATTTTGCTTGCTTGTTTGTTTTGTTGTTTAGCTTCCTGTTAAAGGTGAGATCATACGGTATTTGTCCTTCAACACCTGGCTTATTTCACTCAGCATAATGCTTTCCAGTTCCATCCATGATGTTGCAAAAGATAGGAGCTCCTTCTTTCTTTCTGCAGCATAAAATTCCATTGTGTATATGTACCATAGTTTTTTGATCCATTCATTTACTGACGGGCGCCTAGGTTGCTTCCAACTCTTGGCTATTATAAATTGTGCTGCTATGAACATTGGGGTGCATATGTTCTTTGGGATTGGTGTTTTAGGGTTCTTAATTTTAAATATATATATATTTACATAACTTATCTATATCAGAAAAGCTGTGCAATTATACATAGATTAACTGAGTTTTAAAAACTACCTAAAATTCAAACACACAAGTGGCACATTAGGTCTATTTAACACAAATGATGGTCGTATCTCCCTGTCAGGTAAATACAAATGTCCTAACTCTTAAGACTTATGACTCATAATCTTACTTAATCTATTCAATGCCTATGTGATAGTTAATACCATAATTTTTCCCACATAAGAAATACAATAATTCAAAGAGAATTCCACACAGGATAATATATTTGTATCTACTTTAAAAGTAAAATATCTTGAGATATTAGGCATATAATAGTACCATTATAAATAAGTCTTAAATGAGTTTAAGGAAGTGAACAAGATCTTACACCTAAAAAGCAGTGGGACCAGATTGCTTCCTCACATCTCTTCACTTTATATATTTCTTACCTACCAATTCCATGATAAAAATTCATGAAAAATAATGATCTTTAAAAGGACATGAATAACATGGAAGAATATAGAAAAAATGACATGTCTGAGAGTCATGGCATAACAGAGAAAATGATGTATCACATATACCCAGGGAAGGGAAACTTAAGCTCTTACATCATGCGGGCAGCAACATCTTTATTCAGTTGGCAGTTTGTCAATGTGTCGCAGAGGGTTCCCAGCTGAATTCTCTGAAAGCAAGTGGAGCTGGCATTAAAGGAATTTTTGTCCTTAAAGTCAAGAAATTGTATGTGGAAATAAATCAGCAGGAATAAAAACAGAAACTCATACTGGCATTTCCTCTCTCTCTCTAATAGTTCTAATGACTTAAGGATGTCTAATTTCTTTGACAACTCATAATTGTAATAATGTAATAAAATATAAGAGTCAACTGTCATAGCTAAATTTTCTTTAGTCAACTTTTAAGTGTCAATAACTATTCTCTAAAATTTGTCAAGTTCTGGCAGATACATTTAGAGAGACGTATCATCTCTCTAAATTTGTGTTGCATTGAAATTGTCAAATATGGGCAGTAGTCTAACATATAATATAATACATAATATAATTCATAACATAATATAATATAATATGTATACTCATGCAAAAGACAGTGCCTGAAACACAGTCTGCTGTCCTTTTGAATGTACATATATACATATATATAAATATATATGTATATATATACATATGGTCTCAGAGGTATCTCTAATGTTTTTTTTTCTTTTTTAAAGAATTTATTTTTTCCAGATTCTAACTCTTATTTCTCCTTATAGACTGGTTTCAATTTTTAAAATAATTCACTTCACTCATTTTTCCTGATTCACTCTGGATTAGTACTAGGACCCATTCTCTGTAATATGGGCTCTGGGGCAGGAAAAAGTTAACTCAGCACGACTGTGCTGCTCTACCCCTGATTATTTCAAACAAGAAGAGTGTGAAAATGACTCAGATTGAGCTCTTAAAATGTCCTGCCTCACATGTGGTTGAGGCCTTGTGACACGCTGCGACAGTTTATTCAGGTAGTTTATGTTAATAATGTTATTTATGGTGAACACCTGCTATCAGCCTGGGGCTTTAGTAACTGAAGTCACACAGGTATTGTATAAGATGACATGACTGTGACCGACCCCCAATACATCTACGACCATCAAGCTCAGCTGAACTTTCTTGGTTGGCAACACCTCACACTTGTTACAAATACCATTGGTGGAGGAATTAAGGTCATTCTATGCTATTTCACTGGGAGGGACGCATAGAAGCTTATGTCTGGTTTGCTCCGGCCTCTGCTTCCTAAAGATTTTCCCTTTGCAGATTTTCCCATTTTCTTTGACTGTTTTCAATTGCAACTGTGAATATGAAAACGTTTGCCTTCTGTGAGGCCTTCAAGTAAATTATGGAACTTGAAGGTAATCTCAGGCACTCCCAAGGTCAGTATTTTCTCTCTCATCTCTGTGGTTAATGCTATAGCTTCACTCTTGCTCGTTTTTTCAACAAAATGCTAAACAGTACGCAACTAGAGCAAAAGTAAGAAGCAATGATTGAATAGGCGATATATTGATAACGGGAGAAAAGAAACCTGAGTTATCCTTGCATCTCTGACATATATACACATATACATATATATGTGCATAAAGACTTTATCTATTCATATTTAGAGAGGGGAAAAGAGAGAGAAAGAGAGGGGGAGAAACATCAATGTGTGGTTGCCTCTCTCATGCCCCCTATTGGGACCTGGCCTATAGCCCAGGCCTACAACCCGAGGCTGGGAATTGCATCAGCGATCCTTTGGTTCACAGGCCAGCACTCAGTCCACTGAACCACACCAGCCAGGGCTCCTTGCATCTCTCTTAATGCATCTCATTGTTTTTGCTTTGTTATATAACTGAGAAAAACTTGTACCAGGAGGTGATTAGTCAGCTCCACGTGTTCTATTTTCTGCTTAAACTGACATTATATTCTTATTTTTATTTCATATTCTTTTGAAAAAATTATTTTAACATATTTTCCTTTTGTGGAGGTAAGTTAAAACAGCATAATCCATAAATATACCTTTAAAGAGGTCTTATTAGGCAGACTGTGCAAACCCCCATGCTGTGGGTTACTTGTGACAAAATTGTGTCCCCCAAAATTCATGTGTTGAAATTCTAACCCCAGTACTGCAAAATGTAACTGTACTTGGAAATAGTGTATTTAAAGTGATCTGTCATTAGGGTGGGCCTCATTCAGTATAACTTGCAACCTTGTAAAAGGAGATTAGGGGACACACAAAAGAAAGACCTGGTGAGAACACAGCGAGAAGGCAAGAAGAGAGAATTCAGGAGAAATTCAGAGAAAGAATTTAGAATTAGCTTTGCTGCTGCTTTTATCTTGAGCTTCTAGTTTCCAGAATTGTAAGAACATAAATTTCTGTTGTTTAGCAACCTAGTCTGGGCTAATTTGTGATGGCATCCTTCAAAAAACTAACATATACTCTAAACACTTAAAGTACTAATGCACCATTAAAACAAAATGCAAGTTATATTTATCATCCGATAAATGCATTCAATGAGGGCACAGTTATCAACCTGATATTAAATATTAAATACATGCCAAGAGTTTCAGAAAAAATAAAACTTTTTTCTTAGTGTTTAAAAAATATCTGTTTAGAAATCTTTACTAACCCAAATTTCTGTATCAGTGATATAGAATCATGGGCCATAGACTAGGTGCCTTAAAACTGAACATTAAAAATGTATAATTTAACTTGTATAACAAAAAAATGCTAGACTGAATGAATAATCCTTGTGACAATAATATTCCAAACTTTCAAATATATGTAGATGATACTCTGATTTCAAGATACAAAGTTATTTATAAGTATTTTCATTGCATTATAGTGTTGTGTCATTAATTAAGGAATTATAAGAAAAAGTTGTCAAGCAGGAGTCCACATGTGTTTCATGTTATAAAGCAATAATCTTAACGGGCACATAAAATCTGCATAAGGCTATCATATAAAATTGTAAGCAAGTCTAGGAAATGTATGTTCTTTACTTTGGAAAATTAGCATAGTGTTTTACCTACAATCATAAAAGACATGGTATTTTCTCTATAACTGATTTCAAAAGTCTTTATTTTGCACCTAAAGAAAAAAAATAAGCCCAGAGATTTTAACTGTGCCTCATACTTAAAGATGTAATTATTCCTTAACTCAGCAAATACCTGGGTCATTTCATCTAGTGATAGAAATACAGAAGACTTGTCTGCGACCTCTGAAGTTGTCTTAAATGTGTTCAAATTCTAGCTTCACAACCTACTGGCTGCATGATACTGGGAAAATTAAATTATCAGTTACATCTCAATTTTTTTCAGTTGAAATGGCTTTTAATTAAAGACCCAAGGAACAAGAAGCTCCCTTGCTGTAGTGCAGCATAACATCTGGCTCTTTTATAGAATAAAGTAGACGTCAAGGAGTCACTGTGGATACCAGCACTGAACTCATACTGCAGCAGGTGAGGAGTGAAGCAGGATCTCCCTGCCTGGCACTGAGACTGCAATACATTTTTACATGTGATAAGTTCCTTGGTAGACTTCATCATTCAGTGGAATTACAGACTTGCAAAGGAGACGAATAGTGAAATATTTCATGTGAAATTTGAACATAGTGCTTCTCACCGTCAGCAATTTATACGGACTTCAGAAAAAGTCAACCCTAGTAAACTTTTTAAAATATTGCCTGAAAACTTACCAAATAACTTCTGTGTTCAAGCACACACACACCCAACAAATCTAAAGTAGGGTAGACAATCAGTCTTTTAACATGTTTGGTGATGGTGTTCCTAGGAATTGGTCCAATGGAAACGAATCTGAAAGATGACGAATTCTTTGAAATCTTGGACAGCTATGCCTTTCTCCTCTCCATACTCCCCTTAAGCACCTCTGTATGGTACCATTTTGGACAGCTATCTAATAATGCATCTTAGGTACATAAATAATGGTAGTGATATTTTCAACTAGTATGCCATAACATTCTCAAGACTTGCCTTATCGTATACGAAGAATGTGGGGGTTGGAAGGTGATCAAAGTAGATCACTTACCACAGAAAAAAAGAAAAGAATCCATGATAAGGAAAGGAGTACTAGTGTGATCTGCTGTGAGACTGGGCATGTAGAATGCCACGGAAGTTCAGTGTTGGTTTGAAAATAGATGCTCTTCCCCCTCTGTGTGATGAGCTTTCTTCTTTCTGCAAGTATATCTGTGAAATGGTGTATATTTTGATTTTACCAGACACCAACATTTCTAAGACAGCATTTTCCTATTAATATCAGAAACTTATTCCCATTGTGGATCCACAGGAGCCCATTCACAACAGATACAAAGAACTTACGGCTCAGTGAGCAGAGTTTCAGGAAAAGGTAGAGAACTACAGAGAGAGGTTTCCAGCCAATCCACCCCTTCCTCAGAGAGGGCCAGTTCCCCTGAATACCGAGTCACTCCCGTCCATCCAGACTGTCATACCTGTCATATGAAAGCATTGTTGGATGGGGCCCGGGCCACCCCGAACTCTTGATTACAGTGTCAGCTCCAAGTAAAAAGTCTTCTGAATTTTGAACCCATTTGAGAGAAATATCAAGATGTCATCTAAAATATTAAAATGCTTCAATCCTGGCTATATGTCAATTTTTAAGCTCACAAAATGGGGATGATAAGATTTCTCACAGGACTATTTTGAGAGTTAAAGGAGAAAAAACATGCCAAGTGCATGCTTACAAGGTCTACTGAAAACAAAAACAAACAAAAAAAACAACTAACCAACAAACCAACAAAAATACTGAGCAAAGGATGACCTCCCCCGTTTTGCTATCACTAAGCTAACTTTTCTCTGTGACCCCTATTACTGAAAGCACCCACCCTGCCTCTCTCCCCTCCTGACAGCAGAGGAAACAGCGAGTAATACTGAGAACGTTCTTAAGACATAAAGAAAAAGTCACAGCTCCCCAGCCAGAAGCGAATCAACTTAAATACTGTTAATTTTTCTAAAGCTAAGTAATTGGACGTATAGCTATGGGGTATCTTCTTCTGATGCATTTTCAATGCCTCTTTTTTAAAAAGATTATTTATTTATCTTTAGAGGGAAAGGGAGGGGGGAGAGAAATATCAATGTATGATTGCCTCTTGTGAGTCCCCCGCTGGGAACTGGCCTGCAACCCAGGCATGTGCCCCGACTGGGAATCAAACTGCGATCCTCTGGTTTGCAGGCCCGCGCTCAACCCACTGAGCTGCACCAGTCAGGGCTCAATGCCTCTTTTAAAATTCCTAATTTTTTTTACCAAACCTAAAGCCTTTCATGAAGTCAAAACATGATAGTTGAAAAGCATTAGGCATTGACTTCAAATATGTTGGTGCCTTTATTTCCTTAATGCCCTGTGATCATTTCTTCTTTAACAACACTGTGGCAAATATCAAAGAAAAGGAATTCATGTGTAGAAATGTTTAAAAGAGATCTCTGGTCTTTTCCTTTTGGGACTGAAGATAATGTCATCAGGTTAACAATTTAATTTATGAGAGGGTACATACATTTGTATATTGCAAAGAGGCTGTGCTTGCTCTAATCTTCAGCTAAATTTTTGCAAAATGATATGTAAATTAGCCCTTTAAAAATCACCAGGAAAATTATTACCCAATCCATCACCCACAGAACTTTTCTTTATTAATTCTGACTGTGAAAATTCATCAGCATGATTTAATAATCAGTTACTTATTAATAGTTTTCAAGTTATTTTATTTCAGTTTACACTAGCATATTTTATCTTGCTTTATTGTTTTGGCCTTTTCCCACTCACACCAAAATATTTTAGAATAAAATTTTACTATTTTATGGTATATTCATTAAGTAGACAACTCCAATTAATGAATATCCTTCTTTGTGAGGACAATGGCTAGTAAGCTCATAAAACTAGGCAGAAATCCACAGAACAAATAAGATACTTATAAAACATTATTTCAACTGTGTGGTACAGAACATCTGAGTGTATCACTACAGATCTGAGTATGGGAACAATCGATGTATCTTCAGAGGGAAACAGTCTAAACTGGCAATGTAGTGGTGAGACTTCTTTTCTTGTTTTTCTTTCTTGTTTTCATTTTTTTGTTTACTTTTTATAAGGAGTAAATTATAGCAGTGCTGGAGTTGTTAAAATTTTTCCCCAAACATAAAAATAAGGTCAAAGAAGATCTGCCTGTGTTTCAGTCTCACTGGAGCAATGCCCGGTCGTCCCATCCGAAGATTGTTTAATTGTCTGGGACAAATATGTTTTGGTTTGACTCACTATTCATTTTTCATTAGGGCTCCCACATTCTGTGAAGTTACATGTAAACATAAAGATACAAATGATTTCTAACTGGTAGGAAAGCTACTTCTACTGGTTAAGGAAAGTTATAACTTTGTGCCCTTTAGGACCTCAACCCATTGGATGTCTAATTTAGTAATCGTATTTCACCATTTTTGAGTGCCTACTCATTCTTCAGTTCTGACTCTTTACCAGTCTGCTGTTTTCTTTCTTAGTGAGTTGAATTTCTGATGTGTGTTCACTTCATATTGGGCAATGTGTTATATATGTTAACGCTTTGAAAACTGTACTTTTATAATTTTTATGTTAACTATGAATACTTTCAAGTTAAAGTCAAAGTATTATATTTGGAAAATTATACTTTATTAAGTAAAATGATAACCATTTGTAAAAAGGTTGTCCTTATCACTAATGAAGAAAAGCAATAAAAAACAGAGCAGGAGTCCCTCCTAGCAAAGGAGTATCTCGAACTTGAGACGCACTAACTGCATTGACTCTGCAAATTCTATCTAGAACTTTCTTTTTTTTAAGTGCCATTTTTTAATTTTAGTTTTTATTTAATTCTTGTTCAAGTACAGTTTTCTGTCTTGTATTCTCAGCCCTGCCCCCACCCCAGTGCTTCCCACCTCCCTCCCATTTCCTCCCCCACCCTTAGTTATTGTCCATGTGTCCTTTATACTTGTTCATGTGAGTCCATCCCCTTTTCCCCTATGATTCTCTCCCCTCTGGACCCTGTCAGCCTGTTCTGTATTTGAGTGTCATTGGTCATAGTTTGCTTGCTTGTTTGTTTTGTTGTTTAGATTCCTGTTAACGGTGATATCATATGATATTTGTCTTGCACTGCCTGGCTTATTTCGCTCAGCATGCTTTCCAGCTCCAGCCATGATGTTGCAAAGGGTAGGAGCTCCTTCTCCCTTTCTGCAGCATAGAATTCCATTGTGTAAATGTACCATAGCTTTTTGATCCAGTCATTTACTGATGGGCATCTAGGTTGCTTCCAGGAAGGTTTTAGCTTTTTCTATTTTTTTATGTTCTTCCTATTAAGACAAAGCTACTATTAGTAACTACTTGCTATGAAATCGTTTCCTTGTCCTTGCTCAAGTAACAAGTAAGGGGTATAGCTTTGCAAGGGGCATAGAGAGAAAGAAGAGATGAAACCTTTATTGAGAATTGCTGGGACTCTCCTGCAGAAACTCTGAGCCTGTCGAGGGATGCCTCACAGAAAGGGGGTGAGAGGGTGGATCACTAAAGAACAGCTGAACGGGTGCTTGGGAGTGTGACCCTTCCCAATGGCTCAAATTCTAGGTAGAAAACTCCCTGTCTTCAATTTCATTTTTCATCTGGAGGTTAGTTGGGTTAAATAAGAACTTGGCTACACAAATGTATTTTTATCTGAAAATTTTCTGTTTTTGCTGGCCTTCCTCTAGCCTTTATTAGAATGCTGAGCCCAGCTTCAGTCATTACTCTTTGGGGAAGGAGACTACTGACTTGTTGAAAGGAAAGAAAATAGGTCCAGAAAAAAAAATTTTAGGGAATGCTTTTTCTTTTGGTTTTTGATTTTTGTTGTTGTTGTCTGTTTTTAGCATATTAGACAGATTCTGAGAAATAATTTAATTACTGTGAACCGGTACTCAGTGAGAAAAGTCATTTGAACAATAAGCTACTTTCTTGTGTTAACAAATGAACACTAAATGGCTTGAGAAAAGGAAATTCTGAAAGAAGAATCCTCACAGATTCTTGTAATTCAGAGCTGGATGGGCATTCGACATTTGAAAATAATTCGTCTCATCTCACATTTCTTCAAAAGAAGAAATACCAAGTCAAAATGTACAGTAACTTATACCAGGCCAGACAGTTGGTAAGGGGATGAAGAAAGGGCAGCATCTTACAGATAAACTTTACTAAAAATATAAACAGAAGAAGCCTTATCTTCAGAGCTCATTTTGCCTTCAAAATGTTTTTCTTCAAGTTATCAGGAATGACGTAGAGACAACTAGTACAACTCTATTAGTCTAAGCTAGATCTGGTATAATGTTATCTCTCAATCTTGGTACCAAATATTTTCATATTCAATAATTCTGACAGCTACAGAAAGAAGAACAAAGCACTTCCAAGGATAATAGCTCTGACTGGTTTTTATTTTGTGTTTTGGGAAATAGACTGAAAGTGTATTTATTATATTTATGTGTCCCACAGCTCTTGGTATGAGGTTCAAGCGAGGTACGTGTTAGTAACTGAAATTAATTTTTCTGCTGTTCTATTCTGTAACAGCAGTTTTGATGTACTGTAAATTCCAGGACATACTCATCAAGTATAAGTGGTATGTGAAAAGCAAATGTTTTATTTTGTGTCTTTAATTAGCAATTGCAAAGGAATGGATTTTCTAAGATGTAAGGTGATAAAAACAAATAGTTTAAATTGTTTTAAGATTGATATTTTAGTTTTTGTTTCCAATCCAAATTATGAATAGGAATTGAACATTATGGCATCTATTACAACTAAATAGATGTTTCCAAAGTGATGGCATTTTAATTGAAAATAAGAAAACACAACCTGCATTCAAATTCACCAAGTCACATGATACTACCACATCTCTCAAAAAATTTCAGCCTTTTTATGCTTGCATTTCACATTTTTAATCCAAGTAATCAGAATTCTGTTTAGAAAAAAACATTTATTATTTGGTGATTGACTATTCATTACTTCTCAGTTATGTTTTGCAGGTTGTGATAGAAATGGCAGTTAACAAATCATTTCTTTAAGAACCTTGAATGAACCACAAAATTATAATTCCTTTGAAAATAGAGTGGCAGAAAGAACAATCCATGGTTTCCAAAAATATGTTAGTACATATGCACTAGAAACAGAGACCTCTCTCTCTCTCTTTCTCTCGATACATATGTGTGTGTATATATACACATATGTGTTTCATTTTTGCCATAGGACATCTGCCAAATAAAAGAAGTAAAATGGACCCATGTTCTCATCTTTCATATATACAAGTTATGTCCAAAAGGTATCCAGCCATGCACTATGAAAAAAGAGACATTTATTGACTAAGATACAAGAAACATTGCACATAGTGCTATAGCATTTCCAAGAAGGCAACCTGTGACCTCACACAGTTCTCCCAATCTCCATCAGCTGCCCCATCATATTTTTCTGAATCTCACTGATAGCCTAAAATCTCTTCACCTTCAAAAGTGATTTTAGTTTGGGGAAAGCTAGAAGTCACAGGGTGCCAAATCTGGACTGTAGGGGTGCTGAGCCAAGTAGGTGATTTGATGTTTTGGCAAAAAACTCTGCACAAGACATGATGCATGAGTGGTGTGTTGTTGTGATGAGGGCTGCCAATCACCAGTTGTACATAGCTGCAGCCTTCTCAACATCGGAATAGTCTCCATGGAGGAGCGTTCAAGTTTAATGCACAGTTTGATGCAGGCTCCTCGCTCTACTCACTCAGTCATTTTGAATGCAAGCCATGCAGTATACACATGCTCACTCCAAGGCGTCTACTGCTCCCCACTGTCTAGTACAGTGAACTTGACATTGTTCATGCATGCACATTCTAGTCCACTCTCCTTGGTTGTCAGTTTTCACCAATGTAGTTCAAACCATTCTTGTTATATTAACAATGGCTGAACTTTTTTGAAAAGTCAAGAATGAAATATTTAGTTACATCACGCAAGTAATGTTGATGAACAACTCATAATAGTAAAAGGTTAATGGGGAGGGCAGGAGGGTAGGAGGGGGTAGGTGATGATGATATGCACAAAAAGTAAAAGCTACATCATGGCATTTAAGGACAGAAAGCCCTGCTGTTGATTCTTGACCGTGTCCTTGAGAAAATCAGTTTATCTATTGGGTCCTCAGTCTCTCATTTGTAAACTGAGGAAAATTACTACTTCAAATCACAGTGTTTGGGGTAAGGATCCAAGAAATGTAAAGCAGCTCACAGCGCACAGCATGTATTAGGAAGTAACCTCCTAGTGAACAGTTTTATTATCATTAATGTCTTTTTCAAGATTTATTTCCCTCAATTTTTTTTCTATCACTCATTCAACTATGTTTTATCTACCTGCCTGTACTTTTAGGCATTTAATTTGGACCACATATGTGAATGTCCTTCAGTTTATGTAGGATTCTATGATACTTAAGGGTGAGGGTTTGCTTCATTCGCATGTGTTTAGACATGTTTGATGTGGGTGACAGTTGTAACATAGTGTTGTAGATGCTGACAGTGCCCCCACACACCCGTGTTTCTTGGAACTTCTTCAATAAAAGTGGTTTCCCTCAGGACAACTCTTAAGTGTTAGAGACCCTGATGGTTATTAAACAAGTGTTGGAGAAGGTATTCCAGAAGAAACAAGTTAGAAAAAATGAAGTGGTGTTCAAAAAGATACTTAAATTAATATTCTAATTAGCTGGAGACTTTGGAAAGAACAAGATCTCGGGCTTCACAAATCAAAACGTTTTTGATAGATTTGTATCAGCATTATCTAAAAGCCTGTTACACGGGCAGAATTTCAAGTTTCACCAGGAATCTACTAAATAAGAAGATCTCAAGGGAATTGTTATGCCCTTTGAAGTCTGAGAGGCATTAGTCTAAGGGGGTTTTAAAACTTTTTGTATAAAGTGCCAGATAATAATAGACTTCCCAAGCCATACAGACTGTGTCACAACTGTTCAGTTCTGCTCATATGGTAGAAAAGCAGTCGTAAGTTGTACATACGCAAATGACTATGTCAGTGGCAACAAAACATTATTTTATTAAATAAACTTTGGACCAAATTTGAAAGCTTAATGATCTCTGGCTGACTAGTATGGTGCCTTCTATGATGAGATTAGGTAGAAGAAAAGTAAAAGGAAATGAGGACCTGGGGGAATGGATAGAACTAGATTTGGTTGGATCATTAGCATTGACATTGAAGTTATCAAGAACATTGATCAAAGGATAGCAATAAAACTACTGGGGAAACACCTGCCATACTTTGAACCACATGGCATATGAGGTGTGAAGAAAAACAGTCAAATTTGGGAAGTGTCAGAGTGAGAAGGTGCACATATTCAAAGCAGAGCTTCAGGATAGAGATTATTTTACTATGAGTCTCCGGGGGTATGGGGGGAACTAGCCATGCCAGATTGGGTGTATACAGTGTACATGAGAATAATAGCCCAGGTTGTGAAGGGTCGTCTGCAGCGTTTGGGCATCTTGAGGTGACTGTGAGAACAAAACAAATGTAAACCACAAATGTCACCAGGAGGAGGTGGATAATCAGTTCTAATTTTTTACATTTTTTTCTTGGACTTTTAAGCTGTGAGTAGATGTTGAGTAGACAGTGTTGAGCAGAAAGGGAGGTAGAGATGGTGGTGAATATTTATAGAAGGTTTTTAAAATATTTTATTTATTTCTACAGAGAGGGGGCGGGAAGAAGAAAGAGTGGGAGAGAAACACTGATGTGTGGTTGCCTCTCATGTGTCTTCTCCTGGGGACCTGGCCTGCAACCCAGACATGTGCCCTGACTGTGAATCAAACCAGCGACCCTTTGCTTCACAGGCCCATGCTCAATCCACTGAGCTACACCAGCCAGGGCTATAGACGGGTTTTAAGTACATACCTTAAATCCCACAGTGGAGACTGTCAAAGGTAGGAAGCAGAGAGGTCTTTCCAGAAGCACTAACATGCTTCTTCCAGTTGAGAAAAAAGTGTTATATTCTAAAATATGCCTTAATAATGTGACAAAGCAGTTTTCTCTGAACTTTGACCTCTACGTCTTTCTTATTTCACCTTCGTTTCTAGCATGATTTTTAGAATAGTCTTTGGGATGGTGATATGAGATTAGTATATACTGGTTTAAAGAACTTAATTTTCTAGCTGTTTCACTATGAGAAATAGAAAAGATACATGTACTTCTTCAGAGGATTTCATGGGTCCATACACTGCTAAGTTTCAACAGACACCTCCCAAAATACAGCCAATAGTGATATTTTGCAAAGCTTTTCTCTTTCCAAAACAGAACATCTTGTAGGTAGCCCTCAACCCCTTGACAGAGGAAGAAAAATAAGAAAGAACATATTTCTAAGCATTTTATTATTGCTGGAGCTTACAGTGGAATACAGGATTGCAGGATGTGAGATAAGATGGTCAACAGAAATGGGCTAATCATAGCCTTGAACTCTATTCTGTAGGTGAAAAGGAGAAGTTGGAAGTTTTGTACAGATTTATAATAGCTCCTTGGTGAAGAGATAGTAGCTTACATTGAAGTAGGAAAAGTTAAAATATATACAATAAAGTTAGGAACTTCTGCAGAAGTTTGGTAAGAGTTTTTAAGGACATGACCTGGGGAAATGGTGATTGAGATGTAGTATTTGCATAGCGTTTTTGGAGTTTTTTAGTAGATTAAATTAGCAAGAATGGATGCTAGATTAGACTGATGTGGTGAGTTACAAGAAAAATAATGTTTTCAGATCTTCAGATCCTACTGCCATCTTTAAAACCTAGTTGCTAAAACCTGAATTAGAGTATACAAGAGGATAATGAGGAAAAGATATCGAATTTCCTTTAGATTGAGCATCTGTAGAGATTGTCCAGCAAAGACAGATATGCAAATTTAGGGTATAGTGGATGTGTCAGGCCATGAGATCTAGGGTGACAAGTTCAAACAATGGAACTAGATGCATTACTAAGGCAGAGTGTGCAAAATTATGAAAGTATTGAGACATGAACTGAATCCTATAAAACACAATATCACAGGTCACAAGGTAATTCTATTTTTAATTTTTTAAGGGACTTCACACTGTTTTCCAGAGTGGTTGGACCAATGTACATTTTCTTCAACAATGCATTAGGGTTTGCTTTTCTCTGCATCCTCATCAACACTTATTGTTTGTTAATTTGTATTTTTAATATTTTTTATGTATTGTTTTAGAGAGAGGGGAAGGGAAGGGAAGGAGAAAGAGTGGGAGAGAAACATCAATGTGTGGTTGCCTCTCCTGTGTCCCCTACTGGGGACCTGGCCTGCAACCCAGGCATGTGTCCTGACTGGGAATTGAAGCAGTGACCCTTTGCTTCACAGGCCCGTGCTCAATCCACTAAGCTATACCAGCCAGGGCTATTCATTTATTTTGATACCCTTTCTGACAGGTGTGAGGTGGTATCTCCTTGTATTTTTAATTTGCATTTCTCTCATGATTAGTGATGTTGAGCATCTTTTTATACACCTATCAACCATCTGTATGTTCTCTCTATGGAGAAGTGTGTATTCATGTCCTCTGCTATTTTTTAATTGTTTTTTTTTGTTTTGATGTTGAATTATCCAAGTTCTTTAAATTTTGGATATTAACCCCTTACATCTTTGGTAAATATATGTTTTCATCCATTGGGTTGTCTTTCTATTTTGTTGATGATGTTCTTTGCTCTGCAAAAACTTGTTTGCTTGATGTAGTCCCGTTTACTTATTTTTACTTTTGTTTTTCTTGTTTGAGATTTGTCAGAAAAAAATATTGCTGAAAGAAATGTCTGAGATTTTACTGTCTATATTTTCTTACAGGAATTTTATGGTTTTAGGTCTTACACATAAGTTTTTTATTCATTTTGAGTTTACTAATTTTTGTATATTGAGTAAGAAGGTAGTCTAGTTTAATTTTTTGCATGCGTCTGTTCAGTTTTTTAAATGCCAGTTATTGAATAAACTGTATTTACCCCATAGTCTGCCCTAGCTTCCTTTGACATAGATTAATTAACCATATCTGTTATGCTGCACACCTGAAATTATACAAAACAGTGTTAAATGCAAAGAAAATAAATATAAAATTATAAACAGAGACAAGACTGAGGAACTTTCCAGACTGAAGAAGGCAAAAGAGACAAAACAACAAAAAACAGGATGTGAGCCTAGACTCTCTTTGTTGTGTGGGGAAATACGTCTAATGATCTCTATTGCAACAATGGATGGGATTTGGACATTAGCTGTAAATCAGATAGGAAGAAAGTTAAAATGTAAAAACATCAAAATATTCTCTGAGCTAAAACTGTATCAAGATGAAAAATGCTTCAATATACTAAGGATTAGAGGAGTGATAAATAATATAAAATCCAAAACCCCAAACAAAAACATTCTACTGTTAATGTATAGAATGAGGTGGGGCGGGGAAAGCATTCATGAGTAAGAAAATCAGCCGAAGTATGTTTTAACCCAGTAACATGTTCCTTAGGAAGTTCATAAAATTAAAAGTGTAAGTGTGAATGAGATACATGATCTAAAACTATTTATCTTAAAAAGAGGGCATATGTCAAATTTGTCTTTGCTCAGCACTGCTTGATATTCTTCAGGAATAATTGAGGGTGTAATCTAAGACATCATTCTCATACGTTTTCTCATTAAACCACCTTGAGAGAGTTGTATGATGCTTATTACAACTGGACTAAAGTATAGATATGACTTCACATTAATAAAAGGTAGAAAGCAAAACAAGATATTTCAACAGAGATAAATACATATGTAAATAGGTAAAGATGACCAAATATGTAACACTAGTACGAAAGGAGTTTAGTGCTGGCCCATGTGCCTTTAAGCATAGTCTTCAAAATGCCTTCTGGGATGTGTCATACATTTCTCTTCCTTTTCCTATATTTTTTCACTCATCTGTTTCCTCTAAAGAAATAATTACTATTTCACCATCATGTGTTTTTTTTTTCCTAATTAGTGACTTCACCTACTTTAGCTTCTGAGACAAAAAGATCAGAGCTACCGCTACTGAGCTCACTGTATCAAATTTGCATATCTGATACCACGTAAATTTTATGATAAATGCAAGATTGGGTGATAAACAACAACAACTGGGGACAGAAACTGCCCCCACAACTGTATACCCCATCATCCTCCCTTGCCCAAGAATCCGTAATCATTTGTTTGTCTTATTTCACTGAATGGTAGCAAAATCTATCAAAAGTGAAATCTGAATAATTATTTCCAGAAATCCAAAGATGAGTGGTACAAGTCTCAGCATTTTTTGCTCCATGACTTCTGATTACTGCTGACTCTACTACGGAATTTTCTCCATCTCCATCTAAAACAATTATCATGATAAATCAAGATGTATATTCAATAAACTTATTTGAAATAAAATTGTATTATGTCAGGAAGTTACTGTGATATAGGTAATACTGAGTGCTTCTATCTCTTAAATTCAAGCATGATATTTTCCTTTTACTTTTCATATTGATGATTTGGAAACTATCCTTAGTATTAATGTAGCAAGAGGCACATGCTACTCAACAAACCCATCTATAAATTTTAACTGATGAAGAACACTTATAAAGATATATTCTTAAAAATAATTAGACAAGTGCACAAACATAAACATGATATTCTTCAATGCATTGTCCATGTTAGTAAAAAAAAATACATGAAGATATAACAGTAGGTAGGTCAAATAAGTTAAGGAATGAAATAATACATAAAGATTAAAATGACAATATCTTTGTTTACCATGTATATGCATTGTTTCATAACTAAAGATTATATGTAGAAGTGAATTACTTTTGTCATATATCACACAGGTGTATCATACATGTATTTTTGATAAATGTATGGAGGCTTTTACTTTGTTATATCTTGGTTTAGTAATTCAAATTATTATACTTTCTTGGGGGCTATACTAATTTTTGATTAATTTTTAGAGATATGAAATATATATTGAAAAGAATACAGTCCATATTGCTTTTATTTCATCTAGAATTCCATGAGTAGACCAATGTTGCTTTTTTCCCACACAAATAATGGAGTTTTCACAATAGGATGCATTCAAGAAGTTAAAGGGAATACAAGTAGTATGTAATGATTAAGGAAAAATGTAACACAAGACTATAAAGAATTTTAGGCAAAGAAGACTAATGGCACAATTTTAGCTTAGACAGAGTACCAGGAACGCCATTTCAACTCCGAGTGATGTTTAATGGCCACAGGTCACCAGAAACCTGTACAGAATAATCAAGAAATAAATTTCTAAGGAGTCTTAGTAGACATTTAATTTTTCATTCAAATCCTTCTGCCTACAATTAGCCATAGGGGCAGAAATTAGCCTGCAAGTAATTGCACTTATAATGGGTTCCTTGAGTAATAACTTTGTTACCTGTTCCATAAAATGAACATACTTCTCTCCAGTTGTATGTGCAATTACCTCATTATAAGGTCCCTTATTTTCTGCCTCAACTTGGCAAGTGCAAAAGATTTTAAGGTCAAAATGGTGAATGTGAAGAGGGTAGATTCTATGAATGTACTCATTCTAGTTATCTGTTGCTCCTACATTACAAACTATCCAAACTTAGAAACTTAAGTAACAACTATTTACTACATATTATGGTTGTGTGGATCTGGAATTTGCCAGGAATAAGCTATTCAATTCTTCTACTCCATGTGGCATCAATGATGGTTACTTATTTTATCTAGTTTATGAACAGGTTGACCATGCTTTACTTGCAAATAACACCTTGATGACAATGGCTGAATAGTAACTCTCATCTCAGATTGTCAAACAAAATTTCAGCACGGTGGCATCAGGGTGGTTAAAATTGTTACCTGGAGGTCTACAAAAATCAAGATGAACATTCACAGAGAGCAAGACAGGAGTTACATATACTTTTGGTTTGAGTCTAAAAGTCACTTAGCATTACTTCGATATTTTAATTGAAGTAGTTACAAAGCCTTCCAGATTTAAGAGGAAGACAATAGCATCAAAGAATTAGTGGCCATGCCTTAAAACTGGCAAAAGAGCTAAGAAAGAAAGATGAGAAATACAATAGAAGATAAATGTTTTTATAAGGAAGTACTAAATAAGAAAATGAGTTCTACTTATTATAGATTAAGTGTCCATATTGAAAATAATATAACCTATTTATTACAAATAACATATAAGAAACCTTTATCAAATAGAAAATATATGTGAATAAATAGCTGCAAAGAAGTAAAATATCATTTTTCTTTCAAAAGCCAAAGATTGGTTTCTAAGTTTCCCAACATTTTTATTAAGCATGATAGTTGCAATAATAGCTCATGGACTCTAGGCCAAGCACTGTATTAAGTGCTTTGAATTCTTTATTACATTTAATTCTTGAAATAATGTGATGGAATTTCCATTTTTAGCTCCATATTATAGTTTAGAACACGAACATTTGAAGAGGTGAAGCAACACACCAAAGATCACATAGCTTGTGAATAGAAATAACGACAATTCAACCCCAGGTTATTGGGCTCCAAAGCATTGCTTTAATTATTGTACTGTATGGTACTACTTTTAAATATTTTTTTAAAATTTATTTATCTTTAGAGGGGAAGGGAAAGACAGGAGAGAAATATCAATGTATGGTTGCCTCTCGTGTGTCCCCTGCCAGGAACTGGCCTGCAACCCAGGCATGTGCCCTGACTGGGGATGGAACTGCGATCGTGTGGTTCGCAGGCCTGCACTCAATCCACTGAGCTACACCAGCCGGGGCTGTATGGTACTACTTTTAATACCTTAGAACAGCTTTTAAGTGAAGGTATCTTCATGTTAAGTATTTATTCAGGTAGGGTTACTTAAATGCCAAAGGAAAGTATATTTAATAATATACATGTAATCAAGCATCCATCAAGTAGGCGGTTGATCACCCAAGGGAACTATGCCACACTGGGAACTCAATGTTGTCCCTAATACTGGCAAGTTGGTCACTGGACACAGCCAGGTTGTCTTCGGTGAGTGAAGTCTACATTGTTGAACTCATGCGTCACCTTCATTCCTACCACCACAGCTACTTTGTTCACGAGTCTATTGGGTGTTGACAAGAGTGACTCAGGTAACAGGCTGCCTAGTAGACAGAGAATGGGTCATACAATATATTTGGTTATTAAAAGCCTCCCCTGCTAAGGTTCTTTAGTGAGAATTTCAATGGGACCTTAAGATCTTCACATATTTTGCCTAATCAGAGAGGTTCATTCACGTACCTCCTCCCACAACTTTAATTGTCTCTAATCTCCAATCGTCTTCCTTCCAAGTCCTTGATCATCCAGCCAAACCATTGTTCGCAGCCTGTACAGCAGTGTATAATTAAACATTTGGCCATTTCTCCTCCACACACAGTGAACAACCATGTGCACTGCTCAAAAGTCTGCCACCTGGGAGAATCTTTCTTTACCACTGTCCTCCAGGGATACCCCAGAACAGGACTATAGGGTTGCAGCTGTCTATTTTTAAGGGGCTCCTGCGTATCATCGGGAACTATTTGTAAAACAGGCCTGAGGGTTCTCTTCCTCTGTCAGGTAACTATAGGAAACTTTAAAAAGACCTTAAGTCAATGCAAAGAGAGAGAGAAGGCATGCAGGAATGGAGACCATGGACTTCCGGGCCACTTTTTACATAATTTTCTTGTGCCTTCAGCGTCTGCTCAGGCTTGGTCAAGGTAGACATTAAGTGCATTTGATGTGGGAGTGATGCTGCACATGCCCCCATTTATGGCTTGGTGGTTCAGAGTTACTATATGACTCAGCAACCCCTCTTCTGGGTATCTGTCTGAAAAATTTGTGAATATATATTTGCAAAAATGTATGCACCCTTATGGTCACTATAGTCCTTCAAGAAGATGTGGGATATATACACACACATATATATATATGTACATACGTACATTCATACACACACACACACACACACACACATAATGGAACAGTACTTGGCCGTAATAAAAGATGAAATACTGCCATTTGTGACAACATGGATAGATCTTGAGAATATCATGCTAAGCAAAACAAGTCAGACAGAATACATTAAGCACTGTAAAGTTTCACTCCTATGTGGGATATAAAACTGAAAGCAATAAATGAACAAACAAGAAAAACAAACAAAATCTCATAGACACAGACAATAGTATGGTGAGTACCTTTTCATTTTCAAAGCTTACTTTCAAAAAAACTAAGAAGAAGAAATTTGCCCTTGCTAAAGAGAAAAAGCCATGAGGCATCGGCAGACCTTATCTCAAGGCACATTTTTACTTGGGAAGAAGTCTAGAAAGTGAACGTAGACAACCTTGGGCTATGTGCTGATTTGCTGCCGGTTGCAACTTTATTGATCTTTGGTTGCAGACAGTTACCTGAATAGATGGTAACAGGCAGAAAGGGTGACAGGAAATAGAATGAACAATATCCATCCTGTGGCCCAGAGTCTGCAGACATCATCACATCTTTAACTCAGAGGGAAAAAAAAGAAACAGGCAGCCTAACTCTTGTTAGTTGCATACAAAATTTTGAAGGCATGTTTTCTTAATATTAACACTTGAAATTGTGAGCTGACAACATGCTGTTGTGGGCCTTTTCTGTGCCCTGTAAGGTGTTTAGGGCACCCCTGCTCTCTGCCTGTTAGATATCAGTAACGGCTCTCCTCCAACCCACAAGCCTTGAAAAGCATCGACTTCTGTAGATTGCCAGAAGTACCTGGGGGATGGATCCTCCCCGAACAACTGCTGAAGTATTTTAAGAAAAGAAACACAAAGTATGAACTTAAGAGAGTCATAAGGACAATGTATATACTTAAAATAAATTTTCAGTATAAAGTATAGAGGATTAGAAGCAAGAAATAGCAATATATTCAGTCATAAAGTTATCATTAGTAATTTATTTATTCATTTATTCTACCAACGTTTGTTGGATGCCAACTAGATGTGACACCTGGTGAGTTTAGTCTGATGGGACAGATAATAAATAACAGACAATTTGGGGGCAATTTGTGCACAAGGTATTATAGAACCTCAGTGTCCTGAATAAAAGCATCTTCATAATCATTCTTCTCTCTAAAACTTCTTGAAGTATTTCTTTCTCTTGAGTCATGACAAACTTTTGCTAGTAACTCTTTGAAACTCTGCTCCCCTCACACCACCATCACCCTTTCTATTATTTTCTTGGAGTAATGTAGGAGTTTAAAAATGAAATTAGATTTGTTCCTCGGCATTAGCAACATAAGGACTCATGTGCTATTGGCTGGAGTCCCCCAGATCTTCATCTCCGAGAGAACAGCAGCAGATAATCAACTGACTTTTAAACAGAATCATATGCGTAAGTGGCCAGCCAGTTGGAATGTACTAACAGGCAGCCGACACTTCATGTGATTTTTCTCAGTCAAATCTGGAAAGCTTCTGTCATACATGTACCACTGTGAAATGGTGGGCACATGGTGCAATATCCAGATCATGTATCATAGAGATGCATACTTGAAACCTATACAAAGTTATTAACCAATGTAACCCCAATACATGTCATGAAAAATAAAGTGAACAACCAAAGCTGGTCTTGAGGGAAGGTCTTTTTCCACTCTGCTCAGGCCTGTGTCCCAGACTAGTTGAAAGAGGAGGACACACAGATTAAAAAGAGAAAGGAGCATTCAAGTTTTAAGATAGCCAGGTTTCTAGACATTTCTCAAAAATAGATGTACTTTGATTATCTTGCCCCAATCTCTATTTCTTTTAACTTACTTTCTCTTTCAGTGCACCTAAGAGATTTTCTTTAAAGGAAATGGCTAGGTGACATTCTGACTCAGCTTTTTGTGGAATTTATCTTTTCTTTCCAGAATGTGGTTGGAGTGAGGGAATTGTGTCTGTGTTACATTCTCACCAATTTGCGTGTTACTTATGGAATGAATCCTAGTGTTTGCAAATGTAAAAATGATTATTATAGCATTATTTACTCATTTTTAGTCTTATTTGTTTTCCTGAATTAAAAAGTTAGGGATTTCCTCAAAATTAGAATATCTCAGAATATTAAATGGAGTAAGATATAGAAATATTAAACATTTTAACTGAAGATGTGTAAGATAAATAAACCATTCATTAGATGAATACAAGCCCCCTATTGTATGAAGCCAGACCCTTTCACCGAAATGACGTGGCAAAGGCTGTGGGTGACTGGCAGCCAGCAGAGTAGCCCAGGGAGAAGAGGGTGGGCTAACGGGTCAATAGGCGTTTCCATGAAAAAAAAGGCACGCTGATGTCATCACGACAATGATTTCCGAAGAAGAAGCACTTGTCATAGGACACCACTCCAGAACCTGCAGTCGTTAGGAAAAAAAGTGTAGATCAAGTTGACAAAACATGTTTGCTTCAAAGGGATATAATAGAACTCGGACAGCTTTCAACTCATTTTTTAAAATGATGTTTCTTTTTCTGTTCTTAATAAAATAAATCTCATTTTGTTGGAAATGAAATGGCATAAATGTAATTTACTTTTTATGACATTTATGTGTTTGTTTGTTTTTTCCCCATTTAACTTTATAGGAACCACAAAACTGAGTTAGTTAGGAAACCACTCCTATGTTTAAAAATGTTTTCTGTATAATTGATATATATTTTCCTGATATGAGATCACCACTAGTAATAGTATTACTAGATGTGGATCAGCAGTTATCAATAAATAGTATTCCATTAACGATACATGATGATGTAATTAATGTATACAAAAAAAGGAGCCATAGACTAATCCTGACAAGCTCAGGGCAGGCCTGTGTGGTGGCCTTACAAACTCAGAGGACAAAAGTGACCACATAGGATGGTCTGAAATTAATACTAACTAAAAGCGAATCATGGAGGTCAGTATCTTCCTTGGTGAAGATTGCTCTTCTCCTTAACTGAGCCCATCTATTGTCTTTTTGTATCTATAGTAACACACCTTTGGGACGTCACAGCACTGCCCTTTTTTTTTTTCAGGTTTTTTTTTAAAGATTTTATTTATTTATTTTTAGGAAGGAAAGGAAGGAGAGAAGGAGCAAAATATCAATGTATGGTTGCTTCTTGTGAGTCCCCTGCTGGGAACTGGCCTGCAACCCAGGCACGTGCCCTGACTGGGAATCGAACCGCAATCGTGTGGTTCGCAGGCAGGTGCTCAATCCACTGAGCTACACCAGCCAGGGCAGCACTGCCCTTTCCTCGGACCCCTCAGGGCACATCGCTGCAGAAGCACCAACTGCAGAACCCCTCACTGTTATTGTTTTCACGCTAAGAATGAACTATTAGCTATCTATACCCACCAGTGTAGAGGGGGGTAAGAGAAGTCTGTGTCTACCCCTTTTACTTTTTATCTAGTCTCAGATATCTCCCTGCTTTGTTTTCTCCCCTTCTCTCATCTCTCACCGATGAATTCCATTTAACCCACTTATATCAGACCCTTTAATTCTTATGTATAAAATAAGGGGTTAAACTACTGTTCTCTGGAGCATTTTCTCAAACCCTTGAGATTTTGCTTCCTGGCAATTGCCAGTTTGGTTCAAATAAACTGGTAAAAATTCCCTACAGGTTTAGGCATTTCTTACATTGAAATTATAAATTGTTTATGACATGGATTTTATAATACTGTTATTATTCTTCTCAGAAGTACACTTGAGAGGTAGTGTTAGAGCTTCCTCTCAAAACGTGTCTACAGGAAATAGGAAATGGTTAGAGATCATTGAAAAAATTCTGCATTTATTTGATTAAAGTGTAAAAATGGATGTTTAATGTCTTTATTGAAGGCATTATCTGATACTTTCATTACATTTATATATGAAAAAATGGTTTTTTGAAACAGCATCTTAAATTTTAACTTTTTAAATCACTTTGAGTAATGACTGTATCTGATCCTCAGAAAGCGAGTAGGCAGGGCTTACTGTGACTGCTCCTATGAGAGATGAGAAAATTTTATATCTGAGAGATAACTATCTCAGAGTACGGGAGGGTCTGAGCCTCAATGAGATTCAGCCACTTCACAGCATAACAGTGTAACATTGGTTGACTGGTCAGGGAATGATAACAAAATATCTGGATCTTTACTCAAAACTTTTTTAAAAAGTCCTGACCAGCGTGGCTCAGTTGGTTGAGCATCATACCGCATGGCAGAGGGTCACCAGTTTGATTCCTGGTCAGGGCACATGCCTGGGTTGTGGCGTTCGTCTCTGTGCAGGAGGACACCAATAGATGTTTCTCTCACACAGCAATGTTCCTCTCCCTCCATTTCTCCCTCCTGTCCTTCTCTCTAAAAACATAACTAAATAAAATATTTTAAAAGTTTTTTTTAAAATGTGTTACATGTAATAAACATTACACATAACAGAACAAAGAACAAAGGGGACTATAGATAACAAATAATTTCCATTGGAAAATTGCTCTTCAGATTCAGATTATTTAAGCAAATCATAGAGTCTAATCAAATGTAAACTATTCTTGGAAAATACTTTTTAAAATGTTTATTGAATGCTTACACTATCGTGCACAATTTTAAAATATTAAAATATGCAAATTAAGTAACATATGGTATTGAGAAAACAGAAAATCTCTCCACTACAAAGCTGATATTATTAAAATATTAGCTTGATCTACTTTGTTCTACAGAATTAGCCTATACATATATATGCATATAACTTTAATATATACATATATATATTTAGAGAAAGTATATAGGCACGCATGCAAACACATAGTACAAGCACAGAAAGAGGAGAATTGCATGTGTTTAACTGAAAGGAACCTTCGATGGGTCATTTTGCTTTTGGGAATTTGTCTTTCAATGCACAACTGAAATGAAGTACAGCAAAGAAAGCAAGAGCTAATTTCCTGTACGAAATAAAGTGGGGATTAGAGATTTTAATGAAGAGGATTGTGAATAAAAGGGGTGGCATTTAGGAAGAATTTTGAGTAATGAGGCATATAACAATAGCAGATATATAGAGTGTCAGTAGAAAATCTATCGATTTTTCATCAGGTATTAAGTACATATATATACCTTTGTGCATTGAGAAAGCAGAATCAAACAAAATTCACAATGTTTCTTACTGCTTCCTGATGAGAAAGTCTTTGGGTAGGTCATAGTTAGAGATCTCCCACTGAAATAGTTGTCTTTAGAGTCTTCACTTACACCCCTTCCTACTTGATATTATCCCTTTCTTACTCAGACTCTCTTCTTTCTTGCTTTGTCATTGTCTGTTGATTTAGAGCTAAATCTTTAGTAATATGTAAATCTACTCGTTGTGTGAGTGATACCTTGGGGAAAAATTACAAAGTACACTAGGCTATTGTTTTAGATCTCAAAAGGAATTAAGAAAGAAAGAGTCCAAATTAGAACTTGACAAAGGATTTAGTAAAAATAGAAAATCATAGTAAAGATAAATATGAGGATTAAAACCCAGAATAGTCACAGAAATATTGGAGGAAGCAACAGAATTTTGTCAGTAAATAATATAGAATGTGAGCTTTTCTTAAAGAAAGATCAGACTGACTTGGGATCATATCTGGGTCCATGCAGTTTAGGAGGTTGCAGTTAAGATGAAATAATCAAATGTGTTTAAACAACCCAACACAATGCCTGGCTTTGTAGGTCAATAAAAAGGCAACACCTTTTCCACTGCGTCTTTCCTCAAGTGAATGACTGAGTATGGACCACAGCAATGAGGAATCCCAGGGTAGTCCTAATGTCCAAAAGTGTATTGATTTATTTACCTGTAACCAGTTCTGTCACGACGATGCAGATGTAACCTATACTCTTCATTGACGATATCTGTAAAATCTGTATTTAACAATATCTGTTAAATCTGTATTAACAATACTCTTAATATAAAATTATTAAGAAAAATACTTATATGAGATATGGATCTAAGGACCATCAAAACTTGTAAGTACTTGATACATATTCATTAAAATAAGAAATAAATGTCTGTGTTTGGACTAGGAAACTAAGGCCCAGAAGCTTACATAAGTTAACTAAAGGACTCAAACCCATTTCTTTCTCATTGCAAATTTAGGTCTTGTAACCCCAGAGAATTTTACTTAGCCAAGTTACTACTTCAAATCCTGATTAATCTGTGCAAGGTTGTCTTTCCTTCCAGGTCTGAGAATCCCTGATGTAATAGATGGACAATTCTCCACCTATTTGCCATAGTTAGTGTTGTCTGCTCTAAGCCTATACTGGTGCTATTCATGGGAAAAGCACTACAGTTGATAAGTATTTGCAAGTTGTACCTATGTAATGTGACTCACTGGTTTAATATTCATTAAGCCATTACTTTCAGAAACAGACTATCGATTTTTCAGCTACTGTATAACTTTTTATTTTTATTTTTTTAATTTTATTTATTTATTTTTAGACAGAGGGGAAGAGAAGGAGAGAGAGGGAGAGAAATATCAATGTGTGGTTGCCTCCGTGCGTCCTCTGCTGGGATCTGGCCTGCAACCGGGGCATGTGCCCTGACTGGGAATCGAACCTCGATCCTCTAGTTCACAGGCCCATGCTCAATCCACTGAGCTACACCAGCCAGGGCCTACTGTATAACTTTTTTAGAAATAGGAATAAGTGAACTAATTAAATTCTTATTTTGTCTGATACAAAAATAAAATAATGCAGGTCTAAATTTTGGCCCTGAAGATATGATTGTCCTCTAAAACTCACTAAGGTGAGTTTTACATTTTTGCAAATATACTTGTTAATGATTGGTGTTTGCAGGTCTCCAGGATTCCCCTCATGTTTAGTGGTCTATTAGAAGGCCAAAAAGAACTGAGAAAAGTTGTTGTACTTACAGGTGCCATATATCACACTAAAAGGGCATACAGATTAATACTAGCAAAGTTAAAAGATGCATAGGGAGAGACCACACATGAGCTTCCAGCTGTCCTCTCCCAGTGGGGTCATGTGAACAATTCCCAGTAATCCCAGAGATGCTGTATCACAACACACATGAAGTATTGCCAACCAAAGAAGATATAGTAGCCTATGCGTGTTGGGTTTTTTACTGGAGTTTTCACATAGGCA
Source organism: Sturnira hondurensis (assembly GCF_014824575.4). Lineage (NCBI taxonomy): Eukaryota > Metazoa > Chordata > Mammalia > Chiroptera > Phyllostomidae > Sturnira > Sturnira hondurensis. The sequence continues at coordinate 13,698,608 of NW_028093774.1, read as the reverse complement.
TGGCTGACTATGCTTGTGGCTGATATTAGTCTCAGTCTTCAGCCTCTCCAAAGGTTAAGCTGATACCACATGAGCCAAGGCTCCCACCATAAATCACATCGTTAGTATAAATAATCTGGCATAACCCAACTCCTTGGGTAAAATAGACACTTTTAATCATGCAGGGTTTACAGGTTATCTCTAGGAGTCAGGTAGGGCCAGACTTTTCATGGAGTGTGCAAGCTTTGGACATCAATCACGCTGAAGTAATTATCCGCTGCACAGGGGCAGAGTAATGCATGAGGCAAAAATGACTAGTGTCAATCTCATATATAATATTTTCAAGTGTGTCTGTGTGTAATAGATGCTGAAATCAATATGCACATTGTCCAAATCATTAACATCCCTGTTGTTCACTCCCTCATCCTTACTTATGTCCCACTGACTTCTCATGTTTCTTCCATGTGTGATTGGGAGAACTGCAACGTGGCTCCCAGGCAAAGGGAACACAATTTGTCAAAAAAGCATTAAGTGGAAAAATAATGACCTGGAGGTGTCATCAACATACAAAATAGAAAGATATAGCAAGAAAATGGAAATGTACGCAAGAACGTATATATAAAAACACAGATTTTTGAATAACCTGTGTAAAGATGGCAACTGCAGCTTGCATTGTCTACAATATAAAAAGGGTTAGAAGTTATAGCTATTATTTATTTCTTTTTGTGCATTCCTTATTTAATTTGAGATAGACTTCAAGACTGCACTTTCTCTATCTGCTCTCCCAGTAAATGCTGGCCATTCAGAGAGCTCTGTGGATACGTGGCACTGCATGCTTGTCCCCACAGAGGGGACATGGCCTGCCCTCAGCTAAGCAGTTGCTCCAGTCCAGTTCAGTTGTTTCCAGTTGGAGATTCCTCCTGTATCTTTGAAAATATTTATCTTGATTACACAGACAAGTCTATAGTGCTGAGACTGAATATATATATTACATTTGTATATATGCATGCACATGGGTGCAATTTTATATTCTTAATCATCTACCTTCTATAATGATGTATATTTTAATTTGTCTCTGATATGCATGGTGTAGTACCTGACTTTGGTTTCCAAACACAGGTTTCCTAGTGCAGCTTTGTAAAACATGATTGAATCTGTGACTTAATAACTACAGGTATGGAGAAATGACTTGTGCTAAGCACTAATTTAAGTGCATAGCCCATTCTCTCACAGTGCTGAGACTATTGTGAAGTAGGTAATATGGATAGTGTTTTCTGCATGTGAGGAAACTGGACTTGAGATACATTCAGCTGATAGTCCCAATCTAGCCAAAGGCTGAAATAGGACTCGAACCCCAGGTTTTCTGATTCCAAAGTCCTTTATGTCAAGAACGATGCTTTATCCACCATTGTTTCCCAGGCCGCAGCCTCCACCAAAACATTCCCCTGCTTTCTTGCAGGCCAATGCAAATACTGATGCCTCCGTTGTCAAGTAGAATGTGTCAGAAAACAAGTCATCATTGTGAACGTACGTGCTTGGTTTGTCTAAAAGAGATCAAAAGTTTCCAGAATAATGCAACTATGATTCTTAATCTTTAGCTACTTACTTGTTCTAATTATGCCCCCAAATAATGCTTTGCATGTTAATTGATGCATGTCAGTCCTGGTCCTTGTGTTATAGGTTTATGCATTTTCCCCACATGGATTACTTTATTATGATTCCATCTCACAAGACAGGTGGGCAGGTGGCAGCAGCATGTGAACTCCAAGCCCGTAGCAGATGTCTGCCTCAGGCACATGCAAATGAAACCACGGTCAAGTGCATACAGGTAGCTACACTACCAGAATGATATGGGACACAGAACAGAAAACAAAGCTGGAGTGATGGGTCCCTGGAGAAGGGCCTGGTCTTCCTAACCCTAATTCGGGACAAAAAAAAAGAGATGCTTGTTTCTGGATATTTTTTTAAATTATGGAAAATAAATACATGGGAAAAAATCTCAAAAAGGGAAAAGAAAGAAAACACTAAAAAGGTGAGAGCTGGGCGAGGGCGCTTACTTTGTAGGGTATCTGCCTCCTGCTTCTCAGCTTCCTCCGCTCCCACTCCTTTCAGTGGGGATACCAAAGCCTACGGGTAGGTTTACAAGAGAAGGTGTCAGGCCTGGACGGGATCTCTGGGAGGTGAGAGGGGGCACAAGTTGGGACAGAGGAAAAAGGCCCAGTGATATTGGTTCAGGTTTGAGCCCAGTGAGTGAGGATGCAAAGTCCTCACTCTATTCATATTCAGTCTTCAGAGGCCCTTGACCTGTGAACTGGAGGTCACAGGTGTAGCTCATGAGTTCTGAAATGTTCCTGCTGATGGCAGAGAACTGTGTGGTGTCTTCCAGCTGCTAGCAGTTCTTAGGACCTCCTAGCCTGTAGCGGAGCAACATCAGGACATCCATCTCATAGTGCTTCTCCACCAAAAAGGCAACGCCCTTAAGGGTTATTCTTATATAAGACACAAGCCCAAAGGAGTGGATTTCCCAGAGAACGATTCTGAAACTACACCTGAGACTTGGTGGAGAATTTCCTCTCTCTCAGGGCCTCAGGTGTTGTCCACTTGACCCAAAGCATGCATACACCCTGGTTCTAGAGGCTTCCTTGATGAGTTCGAAGTTCCTGGCCTTGGTCACATTGTCCCAGACACTAGTACACCATGAGCAACCTGGTCTCAGTCCAGTACTCATTGGCCTCCAGATATTCATGACCTTGAAGACACCTAGTGAGAACTTGAAGAGAGAGTCTCAGTGCAGCTTCAATTGAATCTGCCAACCACGAAAATTCAGGAGGCTCCCCTGGGCCATGAACTCAGTGACGAGGCATAGTACTCTTTTCTTCTCCTCATTCACACCGAGAAGCCTGACTTGGCTGCTGTGCCAGAATTTTGTCATGGCCAAGGCTTCATCCAAAAAGACAGTGGAGATTATTGCCCGGCATCAGTTCTTCAAGTTGCATCCTCCCACTGATCTGCAGTAGTTTCAGGTTCTTGGTGTTGAGTGCCCAGCTTCTGGATGAGCCTCCACTGTGCCCTTCCTGGCCTTTGGCCCGGTGAGGCTAGTACAGCATCTATCAGTGTCTGAGGTGGAGTGCTCTGCCTGCAGCATGAACTTCTGGACAGCCACCTCCATGTGGTTGCTGAGCTTGCTGGCTTAGTATCTTGACACAGGCCAAGTTAATGCAATGATGCTCAACTTTGGGTCGCAGCACACACAGTGTGTGATCCCTGGGGTATTTGATGCTTTTCATCACCAGGAACAGGCCTGTCAGGCATCTCACAAAGAAGTGTCTGTCCCCAACCTGGGCCACAAGCTGGTCCTGTCCCTGTCCATGGTGCTGGCCCTGATACTATGCTCAGCAAGGGCTCCACCTCCTCCAGGGAGGTGGTGCCTGTTCGCGTGGGGGCGGGGCTGACACTCTATCCTTGGACCACTAGTTGCAGGTGGCCTCGTTGGTTTTGTGGCCTTTTAAACTGCTTTCTAATGACCCTTTAAAAATGTATATATTTAAAAGTGAATGCTGAGACACTTCCTGGGAATTCATAGTAGTTTATTCTTTCTTTTTGCTGTTCTTTTGTGTGTCTGTGTTTTCAGAGAATTGAATTCACCGTACTTCTGGAGCCCTTACTGGATACACTGGCTTGTGCCAAGGCCTGGGTGAAACTGCTTTTGTGAAACTGCTCCAGCCCACTTTGCAGAAGCTTGTCCAGAAGAACCTTCCTCTCCTGAGACGGCCAAATGGCTGGCAGTAGAGCATGCACTGGCCACACCCTGTGTCTGTGATGCCCACAGCAAAGAGAAAATCTGATGGGATATATTTCTGACGGGTGGGAAGAGCACAAGAAAATGTTATTCCCCAACAGAAAACTACACATTACATATCATTTACATATTTTTTCTATTAGTGAAGCTTTCAGTATGGAAATATATATTCAAAGATATAATTTAGATATAACAAGATTATATATAGATAATATATTCAATACATAATGGTTATATATAGATAAATAAAATCTATTATCTATTTATATATATGATATATGACAAAAGCTGGTTTTAAAAATGAATTGAATATGTTTACATGTTTTGAATTAAAATATGAGAAAAACTTAGCTATAGATATTTTCAAAGGCTACATGTAAATTTTATGCTTGGTTTTTGGATGTTTGAAATGTAATTTAGACCTCATAGTTATGGGCTAATACAGATCTAAATCTCCTACAGACAGGAATTTGAGGTTTAAGGTAATTTTTATCATGTAATATTAAAATATATTTTCTTAAAGGGTCATTATAAAAGACAAGTTAAATTTTCAGTTAAAAAAAACTGCCATAATTTTAAGTTTTAAAGTTTAAGTTTTATTAATTGAGTGGTGGGGTTTTATTTATTTATTCAGGAAAATGTAGCTATTTGCTGTTGGTGAATATTGTTTACTGTTACTGTTGTACTTGGTTAGGAGAATAAAATAGTTTGTACAAGAGATAATCTCTGGTTTTAGCAGGGTGAAAGAAAATTCAAGAAAGTGTACAGATTCCCAGAAAATCTTAGTTGAATATGATGATTCTTGGGGATGTAAACAAAGTATTAATGTAGTTCAAAGAGAAGATATCACAATTAGCAATGTATTTCTTTGCAGTTTTATTGAGGCATCATTGATAAGTAAAAAATGTATATATTAAAGGTGTACAATGTGATGACTTGATATATGTGTACATTATGAAATAATTATCAAAATCAATCTAATTAACACATTCATCACCTTACATTGTTACCTTATGCTGTTTTACCAGTTTTGCATATAGAATACAGTATTATTAATTAAAGTCACTAAGTTGTACACTAGAATTCCAGAACTTGTTCATCTTATTACTGAAAGTTTGCACCTATTGACCAAGATAGATGACTTTGTTATATTTTTTGTTATATAGTCTCATTGTATGGAAATTCCCAAACTTATTTTATATCTAATTCACATCTGTCCACATTCAGAATTACTTTCTATGTTTTTGTCCCCTTGATTTGTATCAAAAAGAGAAAAGTCAACCTTTTACATTAATCATCCTTGATTTGGTGAGGTAAACCTCCTTCTCTTATAGCTTTCCTCACACCACAGAACTCAAAGGTGATGGGCTAGGATGAAAATTATAAATAGGTACAATGCAAGGTGAATTTCTTATTCATTTCTATAGCTGCCAACACTCATGCCCCCAAGTCCTTTTCATCTGCCATTTAGCAAGAATCTAATTACTGAGCATGAGTTTACTACCTCATAAATAACATCCTCTTAGCCTTCCAATCACACCATTCCTATTCTGTATTTTGTCAGCAAAAGTCCTGTTTTTAAAAATAATACTTTGGCCATCTGCTTACCCATATGTGCTACACATCACTGAATGCTAGATTTTCTGCAAGTTTTATAGGCGTAGGTACCACAAACCTTGCATGTGTTTTCTCTCATAATTAGCGTTTTATAACCACATTAAATTGATCACAGGTAAACTGTTTCATTTTGGTGTGTTATTTTGATTGTAATCAGACTACTTGCTGAAAAGTAAATGTGTAGCCAATGTATTTTAATTATAAAGAGTTTTCTTTTCTCTTTTATAGCAAATACATTATTTTAAAGGTCACACTTGTCAGACCCATAAACTGAACCCCAGACTTGCAATGTAAGACATCTCTCGAAGGATCTATCAGTGTTTACACTGGGGTGAAGAATGTTATCTTAGCAGCTCCATCAGTTACAATGACTGATGATGTCATTTGCAATCTCTACAATTGGATCCTCCCAAACTAAAGAGAAACACTTTGTCAATGATTCTGTTTTTTTTTATAAGTCAGATATATGCTTTTGGACCACTTCTTTTTTCCTAAAAACAAGATAAACTGCAAATAGATGTATAGTGGGATCTGAAATACTGTAACCCTTCAACTAAGAAACTTCTATTTATGGATTAATTAGGGAACATTGAAATCCCTTGGACACTTGCCAAATTTAAACTTCGGTACTTTTGTAATATAATCGTGAGGGATAAAACTTTTCAACCGTGGTTTCATAATAAACCATGTTTTCATGGTTAAAATGTAAGTTCAGTAATTATACATGAAATGTGCAAGAAAATTGTTATACTCCACAATTTTTCTGCACTGTTTTTTAACTATCATTCTGTTATAAGTAAAATTCTCTGCGTATTATGTTTTGTACTATGAGTGTATTGTATGAGTGTCCGCTTTGGGTTATCTATTATCAAAACAGATTTTTTCCAGTTTGTTCCAAAGCTTTGTTTCTTTGTTGCTTTCTTTATCCTGGGGATTTATTCAACAATTATCTTCACAAAATTTGGAACTGTGCAATGTATGCATTTTTCATTCGATTTCTTACCTGGAGCTAGTCTAGACCCATTACCTCATTTATATAGGTAAGAAAAAGTGCAAAATTTTCAAGTTTGATTGAAAATCTTCATGGCACAATTTTACTTCAGAACTAAATGCCTAAGGTTCCTGCTCTCACATTAAAGTCATGAACTATGAATCTGTTATCATCATTCCTGGCCATTGATACAATTTAAAGGGCACCTTACACCTTCCCCTGTTTTTCATGATTTCAGTGGTTTTTTACTGGGATGGGTGTTCACAGATTTTACTAGTTCTGCTGCCTACAAACAAGAACTGAGCAACTGAGGTTACTTTTGAGAGCAATCTATTACAAGATCATAATGTACTTATTCTTTACATATTTTCCTAAGTAAAATAATAAAGGGTTCTCACTTTGTACATCCTCTTTCAAATGTGAATTTTAAAGAATAGCCTAGTACAAAGGCTTATTTAACTTAACTTTAGTTATACCAGCTGCTGAGAATTTTTACTAGGTCTGATGGTAGCCAGTAAGTAATAACATTCTGACTCTCTGATCCTGAATGTTACCCATAGGGAGATGGAGGACACCTATTACACTGAGATTTTCTGAGGTAATACATTTACCTAATAGTGAAAGGACTAATTTAGGACTTTTGACTTCCATATGTCCTTTTTGCTAATATTAGCTTAAATATCAGTTGCTTAAATGTATCACATAAGCAGTATACTATGTATTTTGCAAAAATTATCTTACTTAATCTTGAAAGCAAAATAGTAGCTATGAAGCAGCAATTATTCATATTTTGTGGATAAGAAAATGAGACTTGTAGAGTCTTTTTATATTAGTCTTTTATAATTCATAACATTGGAAAGTAACATGAATAGGTTTAGTATCTACTGCTAGATTCTTCCAAAGTCTGTGTGTGTATGTCTGTGTGTGTGTGTGAATGGCTGTATTTACAGTCTGCCCTAGTACATGCCCAAAGGCTCTTAAGAATCACATAATTAAAAAGTCAGCTTGTGGTGATGAGGTTTAGGCTTGCAAAAGAGTCTTAAGGAAGTCTGGGTTTATTCTAATTAAGTAAACTACCAGGGTGATAAATGAAATTCTGTGCTTGGCAAACTTTCTTTGCTTTTGCAAGGAGTTATATTTGTGGATGAAATATTCCGAGGATGAATGTTAAAAGCCCTCGTGACACCTAGACCCATGCAGAATTATTTTCTGAAAACACTGTGCAGTCAGGCAGTTGCTTTGCAGCCCAGGAGAGCATTTTAATTGGCATCACATAACTTCATGACTGAGGGATTTATTTATCCATCCGCAAGATCCCTCCCCTCTTTTAGTCTGTTAGCTGTAATGTTTCAGTTAATATTATAGGCATTTTCTATTATAACCTCTTTGGGGCCACAGTGCAATGAAATGTCCAGTCTTCCTTCATGAAAGAGAGAGAGAGAGAGAGAGAGAATGAATCAGGCTCTGCCAACGACTTGAAGACATACGTTGTCAATATTAGCATATCAATAGAATTTTCAGAGAAGTGCCTTGTGTATTACTGCCTGATAGATTTGTATATATAGCTCAGATGATGTAAGGCTTTTGAGTAACTTTAAGTAAGAATTCTTCCTTACTTACCAGAAAAGAGTAGCTTACATCATTAGCAACATGCCTGTGATTTTTAAAAGTCTAAGCGTCTCTTTCGTTGCTCCATGGATTAATCTTTAATAAAGTTCAAAATGTGGGGTGGTAGAGTAGTGATTAAAAACCTGGGCTTTGAAGTCAGATGCAGCTGGTCTTGAATTTCACCTCCGGTTTTTGGCTCCATGTCTTTGGACAGCTAACTTGTCCTCTTTTATGTTTGGTTTCTTCATCAATAAGTTTAAGAATATTAAGAGCAAATGAAGAACTTTAAGTAAAAAGCTTAGCACACTGCTTTTCAGATAGCTTTTATGCAGTGAATTAGCAGTAGTTAACTATTGCAATGAAAAGTACCATACAAGAGTTAGCAGTACTGTAAGTCATGAAACAACAAGAAATAAGTTTTACAGAAATTGTCCCGATTTGAAGGAACTAAGAAATGATTCACAGATCTATTTGACTATTAAATAATAATTTATCCTATAGGTGGAATAAAAGTTTATGAATACCTACAGTTAATTAGCAGTTTCATATAGATAAAAATGTTATTTTAATCTTTAAAGTGCACAAGTTATTTTGTGAATGCAAAATAAGAAAGTGTTACATTTAATTCATCGGTTTTTGTGGCAGTTTTAATACTTTTTATATGTAATTTGATATTCAAGTAAATTTGAAGAGAGAAGAAATCAAGGTGCTTCTCTTTGTGACTGGCATATAAATTTATCAAAAGCAAATTAAAATAAAATAATGATTAATGAAAATGATGTGTGCCTCTGGTGTTTTAGTTTAATTGCAGAACACATGTCTCTTATATTCAAGGTTAACTATAAAATTGTTTTTACCTCTGTAAATATATTATTTCTGATACTCCTACTTATTTTATTGATTGGACAGAATCTAATTATTTGACAGAGTTGCCAGTTCTAAATATTTTACAAGATTTCAGAGACTGATGGAGGATGAATTCAATTTATATGCACTCTAGATAATCCTTTGGAAATTATATTCCATTTCACTCTAAAAAATTTCTGATAAAAACTGCATAAAGCAGAAAATATTATATTAAGTAAAAAAAAAACCTTAGTAATAAAAGTCTCTACTTTTATTGGTTTTGATTTTTTAACCTTGTTATTTTGAACTATATTGATATATATTTATATGTACATATATAAATATACATGTGTATATACTTATACCAAAACACACCCATATATAACATAAATAGATGCAACACAATAGTATATTGTATTACAACTAATAACTGAAAAAATAGCAATTTTGTTATGTAAAGTTACTTTAAAATTCCTAATAAAACCCTGATTTAAAAAAGATAACCACTTTAGTCTATATTATAACATTATAGGCAAAGAAACTAAAAGCTTTTTTCAGTTTTATTAGATTTAATACCTGTTCTTATCATTGCAATGTCAATCACGTTGTTTTGGTTAGCTTTTATGTGACTACAAAATACGAAGATAAAGTAAAAAATAAGGTATGGCTTCTATCATTTAGATTTTCACAAGCTCTTGAAAATTTTGTCATTGATCTTGAAGGAGTCAAAGTTACACGGATGGCTACTGTTCAAGTAGGAATTTAGGAATTCTTGGAGATCCAAAAGCAAAGCCTCTAAGGTCTTGGATTGAAACATTGATATTTACTTTCTTATTATCATGCACATTGTATTCAAATTGAAAGGTGGGAAAAAGCTTACTTAATTAAAGATGCTAATTGGGCAATAGTTTTATAAAACTGCTGAGATTATGTATTACTTTTGTCAAAGGGCTATGTTTTTGAAAAAACATGAAATAAAAGTTTTTAGGGAAATACTTTTCTTAGAATACTTAGATGTCTAATGGTTCATAATTTCTATTATTGCTATAAATTAACATTTATTGACTTTCCAAGAATTATATTTGATTATAAGTATTATACTGACTTGGAGATGTATTATTTTACATTTAAGACTATATATATATACACACACACACACACACATACATGTATGTATGTGTGTATATGTGTGCATATATATAAATAATAGGGAGAGATATAAAAGGTGTTGGGCATTAAAGACTCATTTGATCACATTATTATGCATATGCAAACATAACAAAAACATATTACAATCACAAAAGTATTTTATTTTATATCTGCCTATTTGTCATGTATCTAACTAAAGAAAAAAATGACCTTTTTAGTTTAAATGTTCAAATTATTTTTGGTTTTTACAACTATTTCTGTGTAAATTTATGCTTATATATTACTAATATGTTCATTTTTGTTTCTGTTCTTTTTTTTGCTTTATGTCATTTCTATGTAAATGTGATCAAAATAATTATTATGGAAATTTTATAAAGTTCTATTGCAACACATTATGTTTTCACACCATGTATATAGTTTTTTTATTTCTATTATTTTTAAAGATTTCACTTATTCATTTTTAGAAGAATAAATTGGGGAAGGGAGGGAGAAAGAGAGGGAGAGAAACATCAATGTGTGGTTGCCTCTCACACACCCCCTATTGGGGACCTGGCCTGTAACCCAGGCATGTGCCCTGACTGGGAATCAAACCAGTGACCCTTTGGTTCGCAGGCTGGCCTTCAATCTACTGAGACACACCATTCAGGGCTATATATATATAATTTTTAAAGTGACAGTTTAACCCATCATATATATGTACAAATAATTTGCCTTTTTTCTTTATTATAGGATATATCAAGTATTTCTAAATTTTAAAAGCTATAGTTAGTATATAATATATATATATTTATGTGCTTAAGATTATTTGCCAATGATAAGGTAAAATTTTTGAAATCAAAAAGTAAGGAGTAATAGTTTTACTACCCTTTGGCCATGCATCGGTATTTTCACACTTTATTATTTTTTGTTGCTTATTTATTAGCATGTAGGAACTTTGTATATTTAATAACCAATAATATTCATTTTAAAAACAAACTGAAAAATACATATAATTTTATATATTATCATGGAATAGGTTTAGAACGCCAAATCAGAGATTACAGCAATCAATTCCCTCTCATAATCTAATGTGTTCAACCAACAGTAAAGTAAAAAATAGAAAATAACATTTCATATCCTAGTCTCTCATTCACAGAGATGTGAAAAACTATCAGCATTAGAAGTTCTATGAAGGCCCTGGCTGGTGTAGCTCAGTGGATTGAGCGCAGGCCTGCGAACCAGAATATCGCAGTTCGATTCCCAGTCAGGGCACATGCCTGGGTTGCAGGCCAGTTCCCAGCAGGGGACTCACGAGGGGCAACCATACATTGATATTTCTCTCCCTCTCTCCTTCCCTTCCCCTCTAAAAATAAATAAATAAATAAATAAATAAAATCATTTAAAAAAAGAAGTTATATGAGCAGAATTACTTTAATCCCAACTATTGAATGACATGGTGGTGAAAGCTGATGATCAGTATAATGTTGATCTTTGACCCTCCAGCCTCATAAATTTCATCTACAGGCCTCCCAGATGACCAATAATTACAGTGGGTTCCTCCAGTTTTCCTGGCTTTTGTGTGATAACAAACTATGTGTGTCTAGGCCTGCTTCATGTCGATTCCCTTGTCAGTTACACGGCATTCCCAAGGTTCTTTTTTCAAGTTGGCTATAAGCAACTGTCCATGTGTTCAGGACAGAGGTTTAGAACAAGTGGTAACGTTCAACAAGTCATGTTGTTTCAGAACAGAGGTCCGTGGGGGGCAATATTCGGCCCACCAAGCGATGCCAAAAACTGTTACAGAAAACTGTTACAGGGACCCCTTCCAAGAACGGTATACTAATACCTACTGGGCATAGATATTTAACATATCTATGAAACCAGTTAAAGGTTATAGATATGTTAAATGACCATTCCAGAGGTTAGCTGCAAAACTATTGCTATGCAAAACCACTCTCAATGTCCCTGCTCCATTTGTTCCTTCCCCAACTGACACCTTGGGGAGGGTGAGGACATCTTAATATTTCCTGGACACCCTGAGCTCTGGACCCAATCTCAAATCCTTTTCTGGGCCCCCGTCTTGGCTGCGCCCTGTTACAATGTCAGATTTTAACCTGTGTCAGAATTTTCCCCAGACCTACCAAAGTGAGCAGTTGGGATATTAATCTTATACTCCTGTTTCTGATTTAGGAGATTCAGTTACTCTTTTTCCTCAGGTCACAACATTAACTGAAGTGTTTAGCCAATGGTGTATGAGCTCCCAGAGGAACAAATTCTCTGAAGGCTGCTTCACTTGCCTGGATGCCAACAGCTATTTTCCCTGAGGGGAGAGAAGGAAACCTGGGCAATTGGGAGGAAAGAGGGCGAAAGTTATGATAAAGATTATTCTGATATTAGTTTACTTTGAACTAATCAAATCCAGGTGGCCCCAAATTATTGCCCAAGGTACAACGTCACACAAAAAAAATATGGCTCTAGCCCTCCCCTTATTGCTAACGTACAGAATTTATCCATTTCATGATGCTTCCCTTTGGGCCCTTAGCACTCATAATGAATGATCTCTATTCACCTTAGAAAAGTAAGCATTTCAAAAAGTATGACTTCGCACATGTCACTAACACTAGAATATCCATAAATTGCTACCTGGGGAAATGATGACAAAACAATTTTAACTCCATGTCTCACTTGTCAAATGGCCCGATGTCTAATCTCAAATAGTTTTCTCTCATAATTCTTTCTTTTAAACACAAGATTGATTATTTTGATAACTCATGGACACTTTTAAAAGGTAGAAACCTGACATTTGCATTTGTATATGGAATTGTTGGGTATGTACTTTAGTCAAGGATCTATTTCATCATTTCATTTTTTAAAAAAGAGCTCAAGATAAATTAGAGTTGTCTTATGAGAACACTGCTTGATAATTGCACGAGGCCAAGAATATTAGAAGGCAACCTGTAAAAACAAGTTAATGACTATTGATTTGATTTGCCAGATATGACATTTACCCGACCTAAATAGCAAAAGAAAAATGATTAAAATATTGTTTACCTGAGCAGTTAGGCCACAATGAGAATGAACAGAATGAACATGATCCAGAGTTATAAAGTAGAAAATAATAAAGAGAGAGTGTTAATAACTGAGGAAGGGGCACACAGGCTAGAGAGTGTTGTCCATGTAAATCCATCACTGAAATGCTCACCCAAAATGAAGTCCCACTGCCTTTTTGTAATAAAGGAAATATTTTTTAAGCTGACAATAATATATGTTTAAAAATATCTTCTATAGAATCAAAGTTAGAAAAACAATCTTGCCTTCTCTAAGTCACCTTCGGAAGTTAGAAAACATGCAGTAAAGGTCAGAGAATGGGAAGAAGCGGCCCCTCGCTTCCTACTGCTTGGGGTTGAATTTTGCCTCCACTAATTTCTAGCAGTGCTGCTGTGGCCTTGTTATTTTGCCTCTTAATATTCTGTTTTCTCACCTAAAAGGAGGAAAATAATTTTTCTTATCTCATAATAAGTTCACGAATAGATAACCATTATTATCCAGAAGAATGAAGATTAATTACCTGAATATATTAAGATAAAGAAGGCTCTCCAGTTATAAATAAACAAAAAGCTTCCAATGGGGAGAAAATGTACTCCTTTTTTGCTCCAGAAGTAAAGGGACTTAATTACATGTTCAACATCTTTACTTTCATGGTGTTTCAAAAGTAACCTATGGGAGTACCTTAGATTTAATATTTTTCAAGCAATGTGTATACATTTTCATATTAAGTGAATAAATAAAGATCACAAATAGTCTCACAGCAGCTCCAATAAGGGTTAGTCTAAAAATAAGTTTGTTTCAAATCATGTAACCTGTGGCTTTCAGATTTTTGTGGATTTCCAAATTTTAGGTCAAATTTTGTGTACAAGAGTCTTATGGAGAGAGCATGAATTGAGAAGAACCAAGTTCTGTTAAGAGAAAAATCTTGATTATCCTCAAATTAATGAATCTATGTGCTATTAACATTGCAGGTAAAAATGTGTATATTACATATTTTTAAGTTTCATGATAGAAAACTTATTTGAGAAGAAATTTAGAGATCACTATGACAGTCAGTATGCTTGGATACATACCTAGGTAAGAAAACAATATTATTTCCTGAATGAATGTCATTAGCTCCCCAAGTTTTAATTTGAACTTAATGTGAGCGATTCTCATCTTTTCCCCTTTTATATCAGAGAGCATCATCACAAGAAATCTTACCAACTACTTTCAAAAATCATCATGGAATATGATTCCTTCCACAAGAAGGAATAAACCATTCTTTGGTGGTGATGAGCAGAGAGTAGAGACATCCGGTGGACACAAATTCATGATCATTATGAAATCTTACAGTGATAATAAATCATAACTAATTTTTGAATGGTGAAACATATGGCAGTGAAAATTAAGTATGTATATTGCCAAATGCATCCTTTGCTCTATGCTATTAGATTTGTAGGCATATTGTAGTTCATGGGACTGAGAGAATCTACACGGCAGAGAATTAGCTAGTGGAATAATACAACTCTGGAAGTCACACTCGATCCTTAAATACTCTGTGAGAGAAGTTCATTTCTCTGAATTCTTCTGGCATTGATTTAAAAATAAAATCATACTTTGAAGAAAGCACTCAAATATAGGACAATGATAACCTACAAATATATTTTAGTTATATCTTATGGTCAAAAAACATAATTATTACATTAGAAGTATTTACCGTTATAATTTTCCATTGTTTACTGATTTAGCCTGAATGAATTGTTGTTGATATCAAAGGGGCTTTACAGTAGTAAAGGATTTTGCTGGGCTATTTATTTTTGCATAGGTCTCCAGGAAAACTCCCTACCTTTCCCTTTACCATTGTTTACCCACTCTGTTTCCTCTGCCATAATGCTTTGCTTTCTTGGACATGTTAAAAGAGTTCTCGCCCTGGCTGGTGTAGCTCAGTGGATTGAGCGCGGGCCTGCGACTCAGACGATCTCGGTTCGATTCTCAGTCAGGGCACATGCCTGGGTTGCAGGCCAGTTCCCTTCACGCCAACTCCCAGCAGGGGATGCCTGAAAGGCAACCATACATTGATGTTTCTCTCCCTCTCTCCTTCCCTTCCCCTCTAAAGATAAATAAATAAAAATCTAAAAAAAAAAAAAAAAAGAGTTCTCTTTTCCATGAACTCTCACTTAAACATTACCCTGTGCCCTAAAACATCCCTTGATCCCACTGTGTCTCTTGCAAACCCTTTGAGTTAATTTAACCTCGGTAGTTATTTACCGCAGACAGTGCTTTTACAATCTGTATTTTTAAAATGTCGTATTATATATTTTTGATATCTGTTTGTATGTATGTATTTCTCAGTAGACTGTGTTCAATATTTATCATTGTATCAGAGTAGCACATAGCATAGCAGACTACTCAGAGGTGCAAATAACTGTTGATTAAATTTATTGTCCAATTGTTCTATCGGACTCATTTGTAAAAATTGTTAAGGTACCAAGTGTCCATGCGAATAAACCCAGAACTCAACTGAGAAAAAATAGATGAATGGTTGTAAGAATATATAGATTATATATAATGTATTGTAGTTGAATTATAAATAATACAATAATTGATAAATAAAACTACAAGTATAAACTCTGTGCTACTCATATCTGTAAATCTGCTTTCACCCACCCATGTGTATTATAGAAAGCAAGAAGCCTTCTGATGGAAGACGAGATGTCCAATTCTACCGTTGGCAACACTGTGTCCATATTATGCATTTTTTGAGAGGCTGTTATGGATGTCAGCAAAGCTAGTTGAGAAAGGTCATGGGAAAAGAAGCTAACCCAGGTGCAAGAGGGTAAGAGAACTGTACCTCTAAGATGACGTCTGTGTAATGAAAGACTTAATTGGAACAAATTAACTCTGAGGGTGTGTATAAGAGATGTTTCTGTCCTCCTATTGCTTAGATGTCATCTCATGCAGCCCACCTGGTTTCAAGGCTAGGCAGTGATATTTTATAAAGTAGTCATTCAGTCTAATTTTGGTTATGAATGCATTAAATAGTTACTTGTTTTCCTCACTTCTCTAATATAGTGAGCTTATCCACCAAATCAATAAGATATATAAAAATATAGAAGGTCAGCAGCCTGATGTAACAGCTAGACCTACTCTAGTTAGATGATATTTTAAAGACGTTTTCATATTCCTGAGAATACTGCATAGATTTGGTTGTGTTTAATAGCATGGGTCAGTCTTCTCAAGTCTTCTCAAGACTTTGAATAGATGAGCTATTTTTCTTCTCTCTCCCTCACCCTCTCCCCAAGCATTTATATATATGCTACTAGGTTTTTTATGGCCTTGGGAGATAAATAGCAAAAAAAAATTAAAGTAATATCTACTGTTAGAGTCCAGGATGATAATCTTTGCAAATGACTTTCTCTCAATATCTAAGTAAACTATTTTCATGGTGATGGAGAGGGGTTATTTCCAGGTAGAAAAGTCTCCCACGGGGCTTCCAGCTGGCCCAGTGGTAACACCAATTACATAATTGGAAAAAATCTTACAATGTCACAGTGGAGGAAAAGCAGAGTCCACAGAAAACTTAGACTCACTTTATCACTAAGTTATCAAATTAATTTCCTATATTTTTTACTCTAAAGAATTTAAACAACAGAATAATGATAGTGTTCAGTTCATGGGATGGTTTAGTGAATTAGATTTGATAATGGGTGGATGGTAGTTATCACAAAGTTTGCCATATACTAAGTGTGCATCCTGCTAACTCTTGCTTTTATGGATTCACTACATGTATAATAGTGGTTTGTTGCTGTGTTTTTTCTTTGAATGAAAATATCTTAATTCAGAGCAAAAATATACAGAATGGAAGAAACGGGAGAAAAAAAATCGAACAGCCTGATCGATGTTTGGGAGAAGTGCTAATTAACCATCATTATGCACATGATGGTGTAGGTGCAGCAGGTTGTAACACCTCTGAACTCCTTGCAGCAGCAGTGACCGTTTCTCGAGCCCAGATGTTTGAATGACTGCTCAATGGGATGTTCAGGATTATAAGTATGTCCCATCTACTGCTGCCGTCTGCCTGCTCTGCAAAGGTAGAAAATCACCCACTGCACTCAGCATCATCCCCAATCCCCATTTTGATCCACAAAAAATTAGAAGGTGACCAGCAACAATTATTTTTGTGTGTGTATGGTGTACCCATTTGGCATTTGCCTACAGAGAATACATGAAGGTCAATGCAATCACTTCATTAACATGTTATTGGCTAGAATTGCAATGGGACATATTTTATGATTTAATTAAAAATATATCAATCTAGATAATCATAAAATTGAGAGTGTACATAAATTTTTAACTCTAGAAACCTGAAGGTGTGTTTGCAATAATATGTAAAATACATAATCCTTTTCTTCACATGGACTTTTAACTGCAAATATTTTAAGACCTTGGAAAAATAGATTATTAGAGTTTGAATATGTAGGACTAAGAGCAGTCTTATTAATACTAATAGTGGTTAGTATTTACAATATTAATAGTCATAATTTATTCCGGTGATGGAGTTCCTTTGCTTTCCATTTGTCTGAGTTTTAGCACCCTAGTTTTGGGGTTGTTTTATTCATACCTTTTTGCACTTTGTAATTATTTTATTATGTATTTGTTTTACTTGTCATCAGCTTTCCACTTCATTAGATAATATTCTCTAAGAGAACAGGGACTATTTTTCTCACTTTTAATACAGTACTAACAAAATGACTGGCATACAGCGGACACACAGTAAATAATGTAGGCATGTTAAAATTAATAAAGATCACTTATATTGTCTAAGGTTGTGCCACACTGAACTGGATATCACAGGAAAATGATCCCATGTTTTCAGATACTTTAATTTCTCCTTCAATTCCTTCTAGAGAGTAAGGCTATTTCATAGGTAGGTATGGCATAGACCTAGTAGGCAACAGGGAAGTAGGCTTTATGGAGAAGGTACTGCTGACCTAAATTTGTGTTGTGTTCTCTTAATTTAAGGAGATTGCACGTTGAGGTGATTCAATTAGCATCAAGAAGAGTTGTCATAGATAGACCGGTAATAACAGATCCTGCCAATAAACTCCCATGAACAGAGGGCAGGATATGGACTCAGACAACTTGAATCTTAATCTTATTCTGTCAGTGACAACCTTGCTCTTGAGCAAGCCACTTGGTTTCAATTAATGCCAACATTCTCATCTATTAATTAATATAAAATCTGGCACATGATTTTTTTTTTTAGCATCAATGACATATGGCATGTGGAAGGAATTTTTAAACTGTGTAGGAAGAACCCCATACTCTAAAATATTAAGTTTGCTAAAAGACTTTTGATGACCTAATTTTTAGAAAGATAATAATGGTTTGATGGGAAAAATATAAAAGTCTAACTATTAGATTTTGACTGAAGGAATGGACTGGAAGAATATACCAAGCCACAAATCAGAATGGAAATCTAGCTACTTATGTCACTCTAAAACCACTGTACATATTGAACTTGTAAAGCATGGGACAGCTACAAATAATATATACATCTATAATATTGATATTTTATGTCAGTTTAATTTATTAAACTAAAAGACAATTTGTTATTTTTAGTATAATTATGTAATTGTATCGTCTGTTCTTTCTCCATCAATATTCAATATTTGCAATGCTTTTCAAACTCAAAGATGCATAAGATTCACTTGGAGAGATCAATTCAAAACGCGTATCTGGGCTTCATTTCTAGAGATATTTTTCCAGTGGGACTGGGATCAGGCCTGAGTCTTTGCATTTCTAACAAGCACCTAAATGATGCTGGTGATGCTGTCTCACTGAAGCCCTTTTTACATTTTCACCATGAGTATGGACAATAATATATTTTAGAATGCATGGTGTTTAAGTTGGGTTCCTCAGGAATCAAACCCTGGGGCAGAGATTGACATAAAGAAAACTAATGGAGATACTCTTATACATGATACCATGAAGAGAATTGAAGTAGATTGGACAGAGATTGCACATTGAATTGGGATGAAGGTGCAGCATAGGATATGTGCATTCTACAGCTGCCATAGCTCCTCGGAGTTGTTCCTACTCAAGGCAAGGTCAGGCTCACGTTAAAGAGTAATCTGATATAAGCCAACTCTGGGAATAGAGTGTAACATTGATAAAGTGATAGCCTTCAAAGGGAGTATAGAGGAATTCCTGGGAAGGTATCCCACCCTGAGCCTTCAGAAGCCAACATTTCTAGCAGTTTAGTACATGAGTGCTTTGCACTGAGGGAGGAGCCTTGGAGTACATGACCCGACCCATAAAGATGGTCTATTTAATATTTTGAATTAGTTCCATTTTTGTGGAATCCAGGTACTGAGGCTTACACTTCAGTTGGAGATTACTTGGATAAAAACATATATTACTTCTCATCTGAAACCTCCAAAATATGGAGTCAGCAAAAGAAAACCAAAAACTCATAAAAGTATATACCCCCACCTTGTGATATTTTTGTTGTTTCCTGCTTTTGAATGAACTGAAAATACTGTATCAGCACTTTAGTTTCAAAACTGTCAATATACAGATTGTGAAATGAAAAGTGGTGAGGATAAAACGTTCTTTAAACCAGTTACCTTTTTCATAAAAGCAATTTAGTAATTGATTTGGCAAAGAACTATTATGTTTGCCTTAATCTACCCCATTGACCCAACAAACACATTAATTAACTATGAATCAAATATAACATTATGGACAATCAATTTGGGTGAAATAATGAGACTTGTCAAATTATTTTATTCAAGTATACCATATTATTTCTATCGATGTGAAAAGGGACAACATTAATTATCTAGCCTCATTCTCAGAATGATAACAATTGACTTTGGTTTGCAGGCCAGCACTCCATCCACTGAACAGCACCAGCCAGGGCCTTATTCTTATATTTTATAGATCAATAAACAAAGTCAAGAGTATCATTCATTTTTAAAACTAATAGTTATTTATCTTCTGCAATGTACTAGTCATCTGGCTAAATGCAAAGATAAAATAGAGAAGAAAAGTCACCTCCTTCCTTGTTCATGCAACTTAAAGATGTGAAGGGTATCTGACAAAAAAAGAAACAAACAAAAGAAAAAAACAAATAAACAAAGGAAAGTAATTAGAAATCACTATACAGTGGAACCAATAATCAAATTATGATCTGGACAAAAGCAGGGCTCCACTTCAGTGGGAGTTTGTGTAACCCCTTTCAATACCTATAAAAGGAGGAGGGGGACCCACCAGTGAAGAGGGAAGAGATCATTTCAGTTAGCGAAATATGCTAAAAATGCATTTTTAACGCAGTGAAGACAGTCCTTTGAGTTAGGCAGGAGTTTAACTTAATGTACTTGCATTAAAATTTGGAGCTTGGGTTTAGATATTATTTTAATTGAAAAATTAAAGATACTGTAACTTGGAGATGGGCAGGAGAGGAACGAGCTGGCCTGTGAAAGGGAAATTGTGGAAGCTGGATATCCAGCACTATGAATGTGCGGTGGGTGTTAAGTGTAGGGGGCAAGGGTTCTTTGGGGAGAGACCAGCTGAGCGGTGGCTGTAGGTGCCAGAATACAGAGTGCCAGCTCAGTTTGTGATGATTACAGACAGTCAAAGCACAGCAGTGAAGAAATGCAGAGTTCTGGGATAGACTTGCAGGATTTGAAAGTGAGCTAAGAAAAGTTAAAGATGCTAAAGAAAGAGGTATAGAAAAAATAAGTTGGCGAGGGTGAGGTTCAAACACTAAGTGGTTGGTTTGAACACACTAAATCAGAGATGTAGTTTATCCCAGTGAAACCCTGATGGAGGCAATGTGATGTACAAGTGTCCTTCATCAATTAGAGATACAGCGTCTTACATTCCTCACTGTGAAAGCTTGTTTTTAGCAAAGACATCTTAGCTAAACAAGATTAATTAAAAAGAGCTTTATGGAGATATCACTGGCAAATAAAAATTGTATAGTATATTTAAGGTGTACAATGTGATGATTATGCATAAATTGTGAAATAATTACCACGATCAACTTAATAGCATACTATATTTTATTATATTTATCTTTCTTATTCTTTTCTCAGCACAACTTTTAGGCTACAAAATATTTTAGTTTCAAAGGTGCTGTTTTTTTTCTCATTCTATATCTTTTATCTGCAGTTTCATGGCTTTATTTATTGTCTGTAGTCTATATAATTTATACATTTATTTCACAGCCCCAAACATTTTCTATGAGTTTACAATGAACATATCCTCGTTTCTAATCTCTCTTAGATTTTGCAAATCCACCTCAACATGTCCAAAACCAAAGTTAATAATCTTCACTGCACACTTATGAATAATACTCTATGAATTTATGCAGCATAATGATCTTTTAAGATTCTTTTATCTGGGAATATCACCAGCTATGTATGCAGCCAAGAACCAAAGTTAATCCTTGACCTTTCATCTATTCCCTGTATCTATTGAGTTATGCACCTATAATACAAATACATATATAATATATATGTATGCATACATATGTAATATATAATATAAATATGCATATAATGCACTTATTATATAATATATAAACAAATATATGTTTGCATTTTCACAACCCTATATAACTATCTTTATTTTATTTTATTTTATTTTTAAAAATTTTGTTTATTTATTTTTAGAGAAAGAAAGGAAAAGAAAGATCAGGAAAGAAATATCAATGTGTGGTTACCTCTCTCGTGCTCCCCACAACTCAGACATGTGCCCTGACTGGGAATCTAACCAATGACTGTGGTTCACAGGTCAGCATTGGATCCATTGAACCACACCAACTAAGGCCCTACCTACCCATCTTACATGAAACTTAAAATATTTCATAATTAATTATGTTTTTATTTGATGATATCAATATTAAACTCCCTCAGGAGGATGAATTTTCTGTGAAATCATAGACTGAGTGTGTTTTGCTCATTTAGCCCTAGAAGATAATACAGTACTAGCATATAGAAGGTGCGAATATAAACTTTTTTAATGAATCAGCAAAGGATATATAACAAAATCACTTTATGAAATTGTCTCAGATATTTTTAAAGTTGATGTAAATCTTTTAAAGATTATTCTTATCTATTCATAATCATGGCCTGAGAGTTCCAGTGATTTTTTGAAATGATACTACATTTACTTTAAATTATCACTAATGAACATATGCTCAGTTTAATGAGTCCATTTTCACTCCAATTATGTGAACAAAGAAACCAAATGGACAAATGACACTCTCCAGTTATTACAAATATTTTGATGTAGCTAGCAACAGATACTGAGTGGTATTTAGATACAGTGCACATTGTTTTATAAAATACAGACATTTAATAAATTGTTTTGAAGAAATAAATAAAATATTAAAACATTTAAGAAAAAAATGACTACCCATTTCAAGATGACACCTTAGGTGCCTAGTGATAAAGTAAGCAAATCTGCTAATTTGGATAACTAGCAGACTGTAAATTAGCATTGTGTAAATATGCTCCTCCACAATAATAAAAGACATTGACCAAGTGATTGCATTCTAGGATTGTGGACGATCCGCCATAGCAAGTCCTTAGCTTATTGAGGTTTTACTTGGACAACTTTGGCAATTAGTTCTGAGTCATCTAAGTAATGCAAGACTTTGGAATGCGTTTTTTTCTTCTCAGTCTGCTGGAGACTTTTCACTTCCATTTAGCTCAGTGACCCACACGCAGACAGCAATTTGTACATCTTTATATTTGCAACAAAAGCATAATCACGTGCAAAAGGAAATGCTGTTATTTAAAGATAGGTGCAAATGTCAGCTGAACTCTGTAGAAATTTCAGAAGACCTTTTTTTTACATCAGCAGTCTTGGCTGACAAAGAAAACGTTTGCATGAAATCACCATTTAGGTAGAAATAAGTTTGACTTTCAATATGAAAAGAATTTGTAATAAACTGAGAGGACACTTTATCCAACCAGTTTTATCCCAGATTAGCTAACAGTGCCTGGCACATTGTAGGCATGATCTGTACCTAATCTCTCTCTATGTATGTACATATTTATATTGATGTCAATATCTAGACTTATACCTATTTAACACATATGTAAATAAATGATGCATTTTTACTGAAATTACAATTAAAATGCAATTATAAATCCTAGCAAGTTCAAAGATTAATTGTAATTAAATCCTTTCCTACAGTATAATTGTACTTGAAGCAAGCAAGCAACAAAATACTACAATATCAGAAAGAAAAAAAATCTGCATTCCTCCAAGAGAAAACTTTTTTTAAAATTTTTATTTAAAGGTATTATGATTCCAGTGGACAAAAGTGATGTTGATAGGGGACTCAAGAGTTGCAAAATGTAGTTTAAGGTAAAAAGTTATAAGCCTAGCAAGTACTGTATATGTTAAAGCTTTTGTTTCAGAAACTACAGATAGATAAGGCCTATCCTAGCTCCCGGGAAAACAGCTGAAATCCTGAGACACACCTAGAGATCAACGCCTAGGGATGAGTTGAGGCATCCGGGCCAGTGTGTTCCAGGGAAACTGAGACCACCTGCCCTTGGGAACAGCTAACTGCCCAGGCCAGGAATCTTCCAGTTTCTTCTACCTAACCCTCCCTGAATTTCAAGACCCCTCACTGCACCTTGTTTATTCCCTGTTATTAAAAGCCTGGCCTGGAAAGAAAAGGGAAGATGGTCTGTTAGGGTGTGAATCCACCATCTTCTCAGTTCTCTGGCCACCTGAATAAAGGGCCCATAAAGATTCAATTGCTGCCGCTGCTTATTGGGTTTGGTAGTGACAGGCATCCCGGACGCTGGTGTCTTTTACAGTTTCAATGTGATTAAGCATGCAAAACTGGCTATTTATGTAGCTGTATATAATAAACCAGCACAAAGAAATGAGTAACTATAGTTCAGCAACCATTACCAAGAACTGATTTTCAATCAGTAGCCAGGCCTCTTTTTTGCTCACTGAAATAAAGAGAAAAAATTTCTGAGCTTGGACTAATAAGACCACTGTTCAGAATTGGAAGTACAATTTTGATTATGAATGTTACTTATTTAATAAACAAGTGAAGTATTGTACCTTGGTATTATTAACAACCACCCATAGGCATCTAGACCTTAGGGGCTGGCATGGTACTTAGAAACAAATTGAAAAACCAAAGTTAAACCATTTTGTTACCCTTAAAAGTACTCAAAACCTGTAACTATGTGTAAAATAAAATGAATATTTTGACAACTATGCCCACAATTTTGTTTTACTTTTACATTAAACAATAATGTGGAATGATGCTATAGAGCCTGATATGAGATATTTTGCTACTAGGAAACAAAGCCCATGAGAAATAGGAGGATTAGTCTCATTTTACTTTCTACCAAAATTACCATATGCTACAATAAGTTCTGCAGAAATACCTACATTGAGTCCTATTGTTACAGAACTCTGCCAATGATGTCCTGGGGCTGTTTTGAGGTTAAATTGCCCATCACCAGGCAGCGTGACTTCCAATGCAAGAGTTTGGTAAAAAAAGGAAAAGGGTTGTTTATTTAAAGGCNAGGAAACAAAGCCCATGAGAAATAGGAGGATTAGTCTCATTTTACTTTCTACCAAAATTACCATATGCTACAATAAGTTCTGCAGAAATACCTACATTGAGTCCTATTGTTACAGAACTCTGCCAATGATGTCCTGGGGCTGTTTTGAGGTTAAACTGCCCATCACCAGGCAGTGTGACTTCCAATGCAAGAGTTTGGTAAAAAAGGAAAAGGGTTGTTAATTTAAGCGCTGTACAGAGTTAGAATAATGGCAGATTTCTGCCATTAAGTTCCACTGCCTTTAAAACACCCCCAAACGCATAGTCCTGCCTCCCTTTGCCAAACCACTCCGATTTCAGAGTATGCCAGTCAGAAGTGCAGTCTTTCAGAAAAGCCCATCTGCTGCTCAGGATTCCCCAGTCACAGTTCAATTCAGCTCCAGGCATCTCCCTGGAATCCGTACTTGGTTAGGCAGGTCCCACCACAGCTCCATCAGCTGCGCTGCCATCTTCTCCAGGCAGGTTTCCCAGTGGGTCTCTTCTTTCTTGCTCCAGCTCTTAGTTCAATCTGTGTCTTACACACCAGCCTCATGGTGGACCAGAGCCCCTTCTCTACACCCCACCTGCCTGACTGCTTTCACTTTTTCTCTCAGCCCACCTTTATTGTAAGTGCTTGGTGCAGAACTTCCTATGTGACTTCATATCTGGCCCCTCCTGTGATATGCTACTTTTGCCGGTTCGCCCATATCTTTTAGCTGCTTTTGGCTGTCACCTGTAGTTAGGACAAGAGTTCTCACTGATGCAAGGGCTTCTGGCTATTGTGTCCCAGGCAGGCACCGAATAAGCTCCATACCACCTGCCCCTGGCTATGTCAGGAGTCCCTGGGTCCCCAGATGCTCCCAATGTTTTGTAGGTGTTTGCCTGGGGTGGCAGCACAACTCTTAACTTGCTATTATTGTGCAAGCTCTCTTAAAGGCTGAATTGACCACCTCTCCCTTCTCTGGAGCCAGGTTTGTGCTTTACTTCTTAAATAAGGAGGTTTTTTCCTATTTTCAGAGACTCCTGTTCTGTACCACAGTACACCGTTAGTTGGGTCACCAACTTTGGTGACTTTGGATACATCACTAAAGCCTTTAGGCTTCTGTTTAATCATTGCCATATGGAAATAGGTCCCCAAATTCTTCCTATGTCATAGTATATTCAAGTGGATGAAGTCATTTGTAAAAAGGTTTTCAGATTAATGTGATAACTACTATACCCGATTTATTCTTTACCACTTTACAAATGACATGCACATTGCAATATGCAAAAAAGCTGTTTTTCAATATGACCACAGGCATTTCTGATCCCTACTCATTCTATTGCTTGGTTGTATATTTCATATATCAAAATATGTTTTAAGTCTAGACCTCTGATAGTGTAACATATCCAGGGGCAGTGATAGAACAAGGTGCTTTGTAATTTGAAATGTGAATCAGTAATTAAAATAGTTTAGACAGTAAGGGGGATGAGTCATGTATACAATGATATGGAGAACTCCCAAGGGGACAAAAGCCAAAGTTATTAAATTAATGAGAGCATAATATTATCTGTGGAGAATTTATCCATATGATGTGTTTGAGTGCATGTATTTGTATGTGTATGTGTTACATATAATATGTGATAGATGTATATATGTATAATATTTTTAGCATTACAACAGAAGCAAAAAAATTCACAAAGTATAATAAAAAAAGATTGTCCAGAGCTTGAGACTTACACCTGCAAAAAAATAGGTTCACCATACCTATGGTAATTTAAAAAGATAAATTTTTAAATGGCAGTCCTGTTAAATTTTGAGTTCCCAGGAAAATGAAAAGTCTTTGTCCTGATTATTTCAATTCTATTTTTATTGATTGATTATTTCAATTATTAAAATTAGCATGAGGAAATACTTGAGGATATGAAATGAAATTTATATTTTCATGTACTTTATCTTATAATTTATACTATTAAAATAAGAAGTAACCAAAAGAACCACAGAAGAAAATACAAATACATCATGATTATTAAATGCTCTGTAAAATCTTAGAAAATATATGTTAGCTTCTGTGTGGGATGGACCAAAATGAGCAATCCATTCACCAAATTTTCATGGATTTTTGATAGGTCCACCCACTAGTCAGACTGACAGGCCACCTTGGTCAAGCACTGCCCCTGTGTCATTCTGCTGCCTGTCGCTCGTGTGACTGCCTCCCCCAGCTCTCCCCAGCAATCTGGCCTAAAGGAGGACAGAAGGAAATGTTCATCCCCCGATGGAGGAATGCTGTGTGATTCCCTGGGGTGTGAAGCTGTAAAATCAGGGTGTAAAATTTTCCAAGTTTTGAGTCCCTTATCACTGCCAGATCCCAAGTCTTATATTATTTTTAATAGAGCACATGCCTCATCGTAACAGCTTGATCAGGAAAACAAAACCTCATGAAACTTACCGTGGGCATCAACACTTACACAATTGTGGGAGCTGGTGGAGAAGTCCAAGCCTGAAGGCATTACAGATCGGCAGGGCTGGGAATCAGGGAAGAAAGCTGGATGCAGTGTGAGGGAGAATAGGAGCAAAAATGCTGGAACTTTAGAGGGCAAACTGGAACCCACATCTATCTCTCACAGCCTTCAACNCAGGAAAACAAAACCTCATGAAACTTACCGTGGGCATCAACACTTACACAATTGTGGGAGCTGGTGGAGAAGTCCAAGCCTGAAGGCATTACAGATCGGCAGGGCTGGGAATCGGGGAAGAAAGCTGGATGCAGTGTGAGGGAGAATAGGAGCAAAAATGCTGGAACTTTAGAGGGCAAACTGGAACCCACATCTATCTCTCACAGCCTTCAACCTCAATGACAGCCGTGAACTGCAGGAGAAACGGAAACCTTTGTTGCTTTGGCCTAGGACTCAAGAAGCTGATGGCGGGTTAGAGACAGGCTGTGAAAACCTCTGACATGTGGGGAGTTTGAGTCCATCCTTAGGAACATAGTGTCGGTTCTGCTGCTTATGAACTTCACTTTGGTCCAATTTCTCTGTGGTCAAACTTAAACTGGAATCATGCAAGGAAAGGAATTCTGGGACAGATTTCCAGCAGGGCTGAGTTGACATGGTACAAAGTAATGATAAGTATATATGGATGATAATATAGAAAGATGATGGTGATCATAAGCAACAGCTGGAAGTGAACTAATAAGCATTTCTTCTGGTGGGGTGATGGGTAATGCTTATGTTATTCTCTACATTTTCTACTTCTAGACCATCTATGTTTTTCCTAATCAGAAGAAATAGTGTTTAAAAAGTTAAATATATGAACCCACAAAAAGTAGATGATAAATAAACTTTATGCATATTTTAAAAACTATTTTGAACTAACACTATTTCTATAAAGTAATAAATAAAACAAAATCTTTAAAAGATGAAAAGCTGTAGTTGCCAGGGGCTGGGTATAGGAGAAAATGGGGAGGTGTTAGTCACAGTATACAAAGTTTGTTTGTGCAAGATTAATAAGTCTTAGAGATCTACTGTACAGCATAGTGCCAATAGTCAAAAAAACTATGCTATATACTTAAAATTGTGCTAAGAGGATAGACATTGTGTTATATTTTTATCACACACAAAAAGACAAAAAATTAATAAAGAGGGTAGGAGGAAATTTTGGAGGTGATGGATATATTTATAACATAGGTTGTTTGGGTGATGAGCTCCAAATTCATCAGGTTGTATATACAAATTGCATATACATTAAATATGTACAGCTTTTTGTATGTTAACCATACATCAAATAAATGAACACATCTAGAGATATATCCACAATTATGACATATAGCAGTATTTTAATACATTTATAAAAATTAAATATGGACACTTTAGTGACAAAGATAGCCAAATTAAAATAGAAAGTATACTGAATAAATACAAATAAGAAAGTATGAAATTAGGCTCAGGACTAATAAAAAAAAATGAGGTTTCTTTTCACCAACCAAGTTGTAAAGGAAAGTGGTTCAGATTGATGAGAATGTGTTGAGACGGAACACACTCAGTCACTACTCTTAACAGTAAATTGCTATAATGGTTTAAAGGTCTATGCTATGGTAAGGTGTGTAAAGCAAGACTTAAAACAGTTTACTGACAAGATATCTTGTGAACATCTCAAAGGCATTTTCAGATACTTTCCTAGTTTGTTAGGGAAAGTGATTTCTTATTTGACTTTCATGAGTATTACAAAAGAATGAAAATCTTCAGCTTGGTGTAACGTTACACGTATTTGACTAAGCTGCTGGGGAAATTGATATCAATGAGGTGGGAAGGCCTTTACATGCTGATCTTATGAACTCATTTTGCAAGTGGCCAATTTGAACCATAAAGTCATAAAGTAAAAACAATACAATAACAAAGATACTGCACACACATACATATACGGAGTTTGTTCTGAATGAAATCTTAGATTATTGTGTGAAATAAAAGGAATACCAAAACTCACATATTCTACTCTCCGATATATAAAATGGGAAGCAGAGTTACACTAGAACATCTTTGTTATATTTTAAAGATTCTATTGTTTTAATGGTAAAAGCACTTTTTTCTGACAGTGAGACATCAGCTGTTTTGTGAAAAAGCATAATTTTAGTTGCCAGAATTGAGCACAGGTCTCCCCACTTTGGACTGATAACTGCTTGGTAGATCCATCTATAACCCAGCAGTTCAATATAGGGCGTAATTCCATCCCATTACCTGGGTGCCAATCTTCTCCACTCCACACAAATAGGTGCCGGCTAGTTGTGATGCAAACTCACAGTGCGAAGAATCAGACTCTCTTCCCACTAAGTTCCTGATGAGCCACCAAATCCCCAGACTAATAGTGTCTCAGAGAGGCCACATTCCAGCAGGATGGATTCCGGGACATGGTTTGCTTGGCGTTGAAGAGTCACCAACAGACTCCAGTAGACCCCAGTGCACAGTATCAGTAGTAGGGGCACGAATTTCCAGAGGAAAGTAAGGTAGATGGTGGGTCACAACATATTCTACTTGGCTGCAACTACCCAGAAATCTGTTTCGGGGCCTGTGGTATTTTTAATCTAGTTTCTTGTGACACATCTTTAGTTTGTTCCGCTTTTCATTGGTTATTCTTGATGACTAACCTCTACACAAATTTTTATGGCTTCTTACTTCCTGTTACTAGCTGTGCAGTATATATGCTAAAAAAGGAGGGATATTCAAATCATATGATATTTTTATTTTTTCTACGTGAGCATTCTCTCCTATGGATTTTATTCACTGAGCAGCACCTGCTTACTAATTATAGTTTAATCATGTCCTTTGGAGCTCATAGTGCTTGTTAGCATTCTACACTTTCCTCTTGAACTTTGATGTCAAAATAAAGCTGCATCCTTCATACCTGGAGGTCTAGCAAATGCTAAGTGGACTTGGAAAGGGATCTGAATATCAAAGGCAAAGCAAGAGACTGACATACCATCTCAAATCCCTGCTTTATGTTACTTGAAGTTAAGAGATTTCCTTTAATGTCCAGTCTTTCATGGATTAACCACTGCTAGGGAAATGCTATTTTCAGGGGAAGATTAATCTTAGGCACTGTGCATGGCCTTGTTCAAAAATCTGGCTAACAATGAAAACAGCAAGGAGTAAAATCCAGGAGCCTCCAGCCCTTTGGAGGAAGTCTGTTGCACACAGGCCAGAGAGAAATCCAATTTGGACTATGATACACAGGAAAAATGTGGAGCACGAGCCAGGAATTTGGCTAAGTTTTTTGTGCCTTCTCAGGCCTTCAGTTTCAATGAATTTTAGAGGCTGAACATCTGTGCATATGATTGATTTTTAAAGTTTGGTGAATACCTACAAGAATGTATAGTACAAACACAGGTGTGTCATCTTAGAAGAAAAACTCAAGTAAAATAAAATACCTCCCTGAGTAAGATGTATTGTTCATGTGTCCAGTTTTCCAAACTATCAATAATGGCCTGGCATGTGACACTCTGATCCTTGAAGTCCTGTGAGACAAGATGCTGGTTATGAGCACAGCATTAGTGAATACAACTCCCTACAGAAAGCATGAACTGCCCTAGTGACAAGTTTGTAGGTTTTCTTCTTCATCACTGAGTGAATGAATACACAAGATATTGCATACAAGCACTAGTTGCCTATATTCGAACAGAAAATGTTTTCCTTGCATTCACATATATTCTCATTAAGATGGAAAATTTAGAGAAAGAGTACAATAAAATCTGCTCACCACCTATAAAAAAAAACACTGCAACTATTTCAGTATACACACATGATTCATTTTTTTCTTTTATTTTCCATCTATTTCAGGGATTATATGAGCATATATCCAGTATACTTAAAATTATGTAACTTTACTACTTTAAATTTTTAATAGTTTATTTGACAGAATCTTTAAAAAATTCAATTAGAAGCTTTTAAGAACTATATTGCATTATATTGAATAGCAAGGAGATATTTGTGCCTGGATCTTCCTTAAGCTGTTATGTTTACTTGACCTAAGCTTTCGGTAATTCTATTAATAAATCTAATACATTTTAAAAAGATTTTAAATTCCATTTGCATGAGGCTTAGAATATCATTAGTATACATTGTTAAGGCCAAATATAATATTTTAAATTTATGTCACTTAAATTCGCTTTAAACAAAATGAGGCAATCACAAGAAGACATGCTGTATAATTCCACTTATATGAGGTACCTAGAATAGACAAATTCGTAGAGATAGAAAGTAAAACGGCAGTGGAAAGGGACTGGGGGTGAGGGAAGGAAGGTGAGTTATTGCTTAATGGGTATAGAGTCTGAGCTTTGCAAGTGAGGGGTTCTGGGGATAGATGGTGGTGATGATTGCACATGCTGTGAGGGCACTTAATGCCCCTGAATCCAGGACACTTAAAAATGGCTAAGTTAGGACATTTTATGCTGTATGTAGTTTACCACATTATTAAATAGCATTTTAATAAAAAAGGAAGTTCTGTAGACCTATAATATGGTACCACTTTATTTCAGTTATTATTAAATACAAAAAAAATA
Source organism: Sturnira hondurensis (assembly GCF_014824575.4). Taxonomy (NCBI): domain Eukaryota; kingdom Metazoa; phylum Chordata; class Mammalia; order Chiroptera; family Phyllostomidae; genus Sturnira; species Sturnira hondurensis. The sequence continues at coordinate 13,666,986 of NW_028093774.1, read as the reverse complement.
TGTTTTTAAAGCTATATCCTGTTTTTTTCAAGAAGACATTTGAAAATCAGCTCAATTTTTAGACTAAAATAACCATTTTTTTTCTTTTTAACCATTGTGAAATTCTCTGCAATGACATCATTTTATTTACTCAAAATGATTGTGAGTATTCTGTGGCAAAGCATGTTCTACTGATTTTGTTTTGTCTGTCATCAGTTCTTTCGGGACTGCGACTTGAGCTAAAGGACTGTTTCTGCTCAGACTTCTATAGAAATTCTTCGCACAGTCCTTTTCTTCTGTGAAAGAGGTAAGCAACACAAATGAAGGGTCTGGAATTGTGCTGTGCAGATATATCAAATTAAAGACAAAATGTATCTGGCTTCTGGGCAGATACATTAAATTAAAGAAGAAAAAATGACACTCACCTTATCACTTATTTAAAAATACTCTCAACCAGCCCTGGCTGGTGTAGCTCAGTGGATTGAGTGCGGGCCTGTGAACCACACAATCTCGGTTCAGGTCCCAGCCAGGGCACATGCCTGGGTTGCAGGCCAGTTCCCAGCAAGGGACTCACGAGAGGCAACCATACATTGATATTCCTCTCCTCTCCTTCCCTTTCCCTCTAAAGATAAATAAATAAAATTGAAAAAAATACTCTCAACCACTTTATCTAATGTATCTTTTAAAAGTGATTTCAAATATTATATGTTGAGAGTATGTTACGTGACATTATTGTCAGAGTTTATGTTTAGTGAAAATCATGCAACTTAGTCAAGATACCCGAAGTCGACATAAGCTAAATTTTTCATTGTATAAATCAAACTCCTTAAACTAATGATTACTTTGTATGCATCTGTTTCAAAAAGTGTTTTCACTTTTTAATTGCAATCAGATACATCCTTTCCAAAAAAATCCACAGCAGGTTTCCTAGAATACCTTACAAAGAAAGTGACACATATTCACACCATGACTGAATCTTTTTTAGATTGCCTGTCTATTTTTTTCTGTCGGTAGTCATTTATTCATTCAGCTAACATTATTGAACCATCAAAAACCATCTTTAGACTCCTCCAGTCTTGTTAATATATACCTGCATTTTTACAAAAAGAAATATATCACCTAATCCAGAAATACATAGCGTAAAGCTAGGCACATTCGGAACATGGAGAACTCCAGGGATCCTAGAAATGTGCTCCTCCCCATGCACTTCCCTCCAAATCACCCAAGTTAGGCATTTTAACAGGAAAAGAAATAGACACGTAGGCTGTTGGATAACTTTCAGCAATTATCCTTTGCTGAATTAGTAAAGCCTCTGAGGCTTGTAGCCACTGTTTACCAGTAAAAATGACGTATGCAAGCTTCAAAAAGTTCTGCCTACAGGGTGACCAGCCACCCCACTGTGCCTGGGGCTGTTGTGGTTTTAGTACTATAAGACCCACATCCCAGGAACCCTCTCAGCCATGGGCAACATGTACAGTCGGTCACTCTGGCTCTCTTAAAATCTTCAGAAAATTGATTCTGAACGAAATATTCACCACCCAAGCAACAATGAGAAAAGCAAGAGTTTGTGTGAGCGGTTGCTAAAAGCTATACTTGGTACCAACCTCAAAATAACCTTATGAGGCAGATGGTACTGTTTTTCCCACTTTATACATATCTATCTGTTAACACCACTCCAGTGTGACATGATTGTCAAGTATGACTCAGTGAACCAAGTCACCTGAAGAATACTATAATTTTACTCTTAGTGAGAACTGTCACATAGGCCACATAATTTTCATTTTTTGAAAATTAGGGGAATCAACATAAAGCATTAGCAAATTAAGGTTATATGAGCAATCCATTTTATCACAGAGTTTTAATAAATGGATTTCATTAACAATGGAAACAGTTAATGCAGCTATCTTAGCGAGAAGTTATATCCAGAAGGCTTACAATAGCATGCATTTCTCTGAAACATAAAATGTGCAAAACAGCTTTACTTCTGTAAGGAGTAACTCTTGGAAAGAAATTGAAAGCTATCATAAATCATATAGAAGGGAGAATTGTCTTTACTTTCTGAGGTAGAAATAGTAAATGGGTGCATTTATGAACTCATAATGTAATGACAGATTTTAGAGTCATTGTAGTTGTAAACTAGAGACCGCCCAATCAAACTATTTTTGGCCTAGAAATTAATGGCATTGGTTTGTCACTGCAGCGTGCCGAAATGCAATAGCATGCAGGTTAGCTTTCCATCAAGCGACTGAAATCACACACCAGGGCTCCTATCTTCCCATTGCTGTGCTCTGTCTCCTGTTGTAATGGCTTTATTTTCAAGTTCCTCTTAGCAGTCCCAATGGCTCTAGTCTTACGTCATTCTTGTGGCCAGCAGTCCCAGAACAAAGAACCGTTCCTTTTCCAGAGTGGTGGTTCTTGATGGGAACAATTTTGCTTCTGAGGGAATATTTAACAGTGTTTGCACGTCTATCATTTATTATACCAGATGAGGAAACTGCTAGCATCCAGTGGATGGAGGCCGGGAATAGGGATGCTTCTAGTTATCTTACAATGCACAGGTTAGCTCCCCAAGAAAAGGGCTTATCCATCACAAATTATCCGTAATGCTAAGTTTGAGAAATTCTTCTCGGAAGTCTAGACCTACACTACCAATTATGGTAGTCACTAATCACATGTCACTGGTGTGTTTAAATGTAAAATACACACCAAATTTCGAAAACCTATTAAAAATGCAAACTCTTTAAGTTTTTGCATTGATAACCTGTTAAAATGATACTATTTGGATTTTCTGAGTCAAATAATATATTTTATTAAAAATGATTTTATCAGTTTCCTTTTACATTTAAATGTGGCTACTAAAATTTTTTAAACTATGATTATATTTATATGGGACAATGCTAGTCTACATGAGCTATAGTAATGCCATTCAAAAGAAATTTCTGCAGTGATAGAAATGTTCGTTTATCTGTGCTGTCTGACATGATAGCCAAGCAACTGTGGCTATTAAGCTAGTGTGATTGACAAATTAAATTGCTAATATTTTTAAATTTAATTAATTTTAATTTGAAGTATCACATAAGCCTAGTGACTACAGTATTAGCCAGGACACATTTATAGTCATATTCAAAGGGTACCTGGGTTGTTGCCATATCTTTGCCATTATGAATAATACTGCAATAAACATAAGGGTGCTAGTATCTTTATCATTAAATATTTTCTTTTTTTCAAATATATGCTCATAAGAGGAGTCTCTAGGTCATATGTTAGCTCTATTCTTATTTTTTAAGAAATCTTCACACTTTTTCATAGTTCACTTTTTCAATGTACCAATGCACATTCCCACCAACGGCCTATGAGGGTTCCTTTTTCCCACAACCTCAGTTATGATTTCTTGTTTTGGTAATAATAGCCATTCTAACAGGTGTACGGTGGTACCTCATTGTGGGTTTGATTTGTATTTCCCTTATACCTAGAGAAATTGAGCATATTTTCATATATATTTTGGCCACTTGAATGTATTCTGTGGAAAAGTATTCAGATCCTCTGTCCATTTTACACTTGGATTGTTTAATTTTATGTTGTTGAGTGGTACAAGCTCTTAACATATTTTGGGTATTAGCCCCTTATTGGAGGCATTGGTTGCAAATATCTTCTTTCATTTGGTTGGTTGCCCTTTTCTTTTGTTGATGACTTCTTCTGTTGTACAGATTTTTAATTTGATATAGTCTCATTCTTTTATTTCCCTTGCCTTTGGCTCAGATACATAAAATACTTTTTGAGGCCAAGGTCCATAAGTTTACTACCTATGTTGTCTTCTGCATATTTGTTTCATGTCTTTTTTTCCTTTTTTAAAAGATTTTATTTACTCATTTTTAGAGAGAGGGCCAGGGAGAGAGAGAGGGAGAGAAACATCAATGTGTGGTTGCCTCTCAAACCTTCTCCCACTTGGGAGAGGGCCACATCCCAGGCATGTGCCCTGACTGGGAATCAAACCACCTACCCTTTGGTTCACAGGCTGGCGCTCAACCCACTGAGCCATACCAGTCGGGGCGTTTCAGGTCTTATAGGTTTTGATCCCTTCTGAGTTAATGTTTGTGTATGTTGTCAAATAGTGGTCTAGAATCATTTTTATTCATGTGGCTTTTTGATGTCTTAGCACCACTTATGGAAGCTGTACACTATCTGTAAACTACTGGATCTTCTCATCAGGTGTGAAAGAAATACATCATAAACTAAGAATAGGACCTCTATTTGAAAAACTATAAGGCTTTTTTCTCTTTTCATCTGGTATAACAATTAAAATATGCTTTGTTGGAGGTTAAGGTACAGTATGGTTAATCATTCATTTAATGAATGATAAAACTTCCTTATTTATTGTTCTGAAAATGACCTGTTAGTGTTTAATTGTGGTAAGGATTGGAGTATGTTCACACAATCTCTTGTGGATAGATGTTTGTGTTGATTTCAATAATGTGCTTTTACAAATAACTTGATATACAGGCTGTTTGCATTTTTGGCATACTATTATCATGACATCCTGAAGTGGGATTTGGGGGTAAAAGAATAAAAGCCAATGAATATTTGTTAAATATTTCTAAATTTATTTTCATAGGATTTAACTCATTGTCCATTACTATGAGCAATTTTGAAATTGCCAGTTTGGTTTTTTATTCTCATCTCTCTAAAGGAAATATGTTGGCAAGATTCTGGATTGTGCCAACAGTTTTTTTCTTGCTTTTATCGGTCTTTTATTTGAGATAAAACTATAGATATTCTCTGCCAGTTTGTCATTGATTTTCCTCTGTTGTTTTGTGCATGCAAAACTTTTGTTATTTGATGGAGCCAACTTATCAATTTCTTATTTTTGTGAATTTTTGGCAAATTTAGAAAAGTAGATCCTAACTCCAGGTAACAGATTTTTGTCATGCATGTGTGATTTTATTTTTACATTTAGACCACTGACATTGTTCAGGTTTATTCAGTTGCATAGTGTTTTTATGTTCCAGTTTTTTTTTTTTGGCCTGAATGTCTACATAATGGTCCCCATACCATTTACTGAAAAGCTTATGTATTTTGCAGTACTTGAAATCTTGTAATTTAAATGTTTTTGGAACTTATAGGAAATTTTCAGATTTTTTTTACATAACATTTTGAAATGTCTTTGGATCTCTTTCTGAGTTTTTTATTTTATTCTGTTGTTCTATCTGTTCAGAATGCTTCTACACTATTTTAATCTTAGAAGCTTTACAGAATGTTTACATATCTGGCAGAGTCAAACCCTCTCCATTACTTTCATTTTTAGGTCAATGCCTTGCAGACACCCACCTTTGAATACGAGCAGGTAGCAAAGAAGAGAAAATTGCTGTGACTTGGAATCTATTCCAACAATCATTTACTAGAGAATTTTCCGATGAAACTATGGTTCTGATACTGCAACTCATTACTTATATACTAAGGTGCTAAGTTTTTATCATGACACAATTGTTAAGACGATATAGCATCTGTAGTCAAAATTCCTGGGGTAAAAATGATCCAACTCTTACCAATTGTGAAATATTGACCAAGCAATACTCTCTAAGCCTCAGCTTCACTGATGGAAAATAATAATATCACAACTTAGTGTTGCAGTTAATGGTAAAAAAACAGAAAGTGCATAATAATAGGTTAACATAGTGACTGGAAATTGGAAGCTCTCAAAAAATTAATCCTTTATTGAACTTGTATAAAATATTTTCTCTTAAATGTTGTGAGGATAGCACTTAGTTATCTGTAAATAGCTTATTTACACACACTAAATCTCCATAGATTATCAACATAAGAGGCTCTATCAACATAGAGTCTCAAAAATGAAAGATTCTCAACTCATCTTATTAAATGACCTAAAGTCACATAAAAGAAAACTGTACTCAGTAAGTTCCTGATTTCTCACAATCCCACAAAAAAAAGGTAGTGACAAAGTTTGAGAGAGTGTCCAGCTTTTTTAGTTTTCTCTTCTTACATTCATAACTTCAGATTATGACAAGATGATATACAAATTACTTTTCCAACTTCAAGATCTAATGTAAAATGCAGATATATCTGTTTTTCCATAGATAGCTGACATTTGTAATGCTTTGGTTTTTTGACTATCACTTTTATTTTTACATTGTCCCATTGCTATAGTTTTTACCCATTTCATTCTATCACATGCATAATATAATGTAGAAAAGTTTAAATGCAGTGGTCGAAATACATCCGTCCATATTCTATCACCAATAATAAAACCTGGCTCTGATCCTGATATTATTAAGTTTCAGCCTCAGACTAACCATTTAAACACTCTTCAGCTGGGAGGCTGCTAGCTTAATAAAATTTGTCTTTGTGTTTGACTGACAAAGTATAAAAAAACATCATATCATATATTCTCACATCCTGGTGCTGTCAACTTAATCACACCAACAGCATCACTGTTTCTGCGATAAACCACTGTTCTACACAAGGACTGGTTATACAGCCTGACGTATTTCAGAATGCAATTTCACACTCCATAAGTGCTTATCTCTAATACAAATCACTGTCCCCTGCACAGTTAGAAATCATCAGTGGAGGATTTCTTCTTCACTGACGTGGTCTTCTCTAGGACTGGCCTGTGTTCTATGATAGGAGAGTAGAAGGGAAATTAAAAACCAATACCCATCCTCAAATCTCCATAATAATGAGAATGAAAATCTTATGTGAGAAAGGTAAGTCACTGAAAGGTATTACTGAAAGGTAAATAATATTGGCGGGGGGGGGGGGCTTTTCCTATTCAGCATTCCTCCTTTGGTAGCACCTACGCTTGAATGTGATGTACAGATTAGCTGTGATAAAATGCATGGCTCAGATGGTAGGCATGGCTGATCATTTCATTGAAGAAAAAGAATGACAAGCAACTGTGCTTGTTTAAAACACAGATTCTCAGATTCTCAGTCCTCTGTAAGCATTTTGATTTAGTAGATCGTGGAAGGAGATTAAAATTTTAATGTTTCACAAAGACCCTAGGGGAATCAGGTACAGTTGGTCCAAGGAGTACAATGGGAGATGTACAGTTGGTCCAAGGAGTACAATGGGAGATGTACAGTTGGTCCAAGGAGTACAATGGGAGATGTTTTGGAGGTGGAAGGAAGCACTGCATGGCACTAGCCGTGTGAAAGCCAGAACGTAGCATGTGGCTGCCAGGTGTAAAGAGGATGCACAGTTCATGGTGTTACCCAGGATCCACATACATTAGGATTTTATTAGTGAAGTGATATCTGTTACATAAGGCAGTGGTTTAAAACCTTGAGTGTAGGGGACCAGTTTGTCTTAGCCTGGCAATTGTGACTCAGCTCGGTATGGAAAACCTACAGAAGCGAGGTGGTGGGCAGGAGCCAGACCGTCAAACCTAGTTTTCCCATGGGAATCAGGCCTAGAAAATGCTTACAGACGGTTATGGCTTGCTCTTGCTGAAACTTCATCACCTTGGTCTAAAACAACAAATGTGTATTGTCTATCTCCAAAGCCTGTATAAATTTTCCCAAGGATAGAGCTAGTCAGCTCATTGCCATTCCCCTCTGTATGTTATTTTCATTCCCTTGATTGTACCTAAAATGTAAACAATAGTATTCTATGTGATAGATAATATATCATTCTCTGATGTAAGACCCCAGGAAAACAATAAAAGCCTGTCTAGGCAAGGGTCAAGGTGCTCCCCTCTTGAGGGAGTGGCCAAGGCACCCATAGGCACTCTCCCCTTGAGAAAGCAGCCATTCTGTCCCCCTTTTTCCCCACAGGATTGTTGTTGCCTGTTCATTCTCATTATCAGCCACAACAGGCAGACTCTGCTGGCTGGAGTCCACCACACATGAGGGCAGCTCAACATGCCTCACAGGCATTAATTTTCTGTTGTAGGCTCTGAGCATCTCGATTTGAGGACAGGTGATATTTGCCCAAAGACCAGAGCAAGTTTGAAATTTTCTCTTCAATGTTTAAATTACAAACCAATGTAAGTCTCCATTTGATACCTAATAGTATTAGGGAATAAAACAACTTTTAGTCAAAACATTCGTCTTGACTAATATAATATAACCCATCACCAATTGCTATCATAGATCAATAGAGACAAAATTTTAATGTAAAATTCACTTTATTTTGATATTTGATAAAGATAATATTTAAATGATGTCATGCCTCTCAATGAGGTTTTAAAGATATGGCATGTCTCCTCTCCCTAATACAAATTTCTTGCATAATATTTCCAGGAGTGGCTTCATGATCAGGAGACATTCAATCCACTGTTCATCACCAAGGTCAGTGTTAAACAGGACTTTGTTCTAAGTAGCAGAGAAAAAAATCACCATAGGCTTTGTGAAAATAATTTTAGTTTGTATGTATAATATATTATTTTCAAAAGCCTTTCATATACATTTAGTTTAAAAGCTAGGTTTTACTTTCCCCAAAAATCATTTAATACTTCATTATGGGAAGATATAAATAGAAAACCATGGGACATAAAGTAGTCTAGAATCTGTGATGCTTCTAATCAAGTAGAATGAGTTAATTTTAGATTATTTTTTGTTTTTCTCCTTCAACTTTGTATCACTTATGTGTTGCTTCAAAACAAGTTACCACAAAATAAAGTGGCTTAAAGTACAACAGTTTATGTTTATTTTTATGACTCTGATGATTGATGGCTCTTAGTTTGGACATTCTTCTGTTGGTCCCTTGTGTTCATTTATAAAATTGTTCATGAGAGAAGCTGGTCCTGGAAATCTTAAAATGTCTTATTTTCATGCCTGGCATTTAGGGTAGGTATTGGCTGAAGCATCTCATTGATCTTTCATGTGAATTTTCATCCTCCAGAGATCTAGGCAAACCTCCTCACTGGATGTTTTCTGTGTTTCAGAGAGCAAAGGAGAAATTACCATGTCTCTTAAGATCTAGATTTGGAACTCACACTTCATCATTTTTACTATATTATGATGGTTGAAGCAAATCATAAGGCCAAACCAGGTGCCATTGGTACAGGTACTCTCCCTCTTTTCCCTGGAGAATAGGTAGAAAACACAGTAATGGACAGAATTTTGGTGGCCATCTTTGTAGACAATCTGCCCAAATTGAATAAAGAAATTTATTTTTATATATTAGCAAATTGGTTATTTTAAGTAAACCTACTAATTTTCCACTTATAGGGAACCAGTCTGCTTGGCATGGCAAATGTAGCCCAGCCCCTGACTCCGAAAATCCAGTGGGAAGCGAGGTCAGCACATAGGAAGCCAAATCCATGGATCGGTTTTTTTGTGGGGAATTAGGCCTGCATTGTACCTAGGCTGCTGAGGCTTGCTTTTACTAAAACTCCCTCACCCTGAATTGAGGCAGAAAATGTTTGCCACATATCTTTAAACCAAATTCCTAAAATCTGTGCTAAACCTCCCAAGTATGGAATGTAACTAGTTCAACCACTTTTCCCTTTGATCTGCAACATCCTTCTCTTTGAAGTAATTAGCAACATTCTTTCCTTTGTTATCTGTAAAAGGTAACAAAGGAAACCTACAGTGAACCTATGCATAGTAAATGAGGACCATCCTCGATGTAATGCACCCAGAAAAGCAATAAAAGCCTGTCCAGGCAGGGGCTGGGGCCCTCTCTCTCACTTACAGAGCAGTCATGCTCTCCCTTTTTCTCTATAGGACTTCTGTAGTCTGTGTGAATTTGTTCATTGCAGCTACAACACACAGACCCCACAGGCCGGAGTCTGCATTATCCACCGAGTGAAAAATAACATTGGACAGACTTTAATGTATACTTGCTATGTAACCTTTAATTTCTAATATAATTCATAGTTATAATACTTTTAGAATTCTTAGTTTGGGAAAATGTAAGAGGTCAAAAATGGAACAGTTTACAGGGAAACAAAAATAGAGTGGATGAAGCCAAGAATCTAATCAATTATTTGGAACATAAGGAATCAAAAAACAACCAGGCAGAAGAAGAAGAAAAAAGACTCCAAGAAAATGCGGATAGTATAAACAGCCTCTGGGACTTCAAGAGGTCCAACATGTGCATCATAGGGTTGCCAGAAGGAGAAGGGAAAGAGCAAGAAATTAGAAATCTATTGGAAAAAAAAATGAAAGTAAATGTCCCTAACCTGGTGAAGGAAATAAACATGCAAGTCTAGAAAGCACAGAGAATCCCAAGCAAAATGGACCCTATGAGACCCATTCCAAGAAATATCATCATCGAAATACCAAAGGATAAGGATAAAGAAAGAATCTTTAAAGCAGCAAGAGAATATAACTTAGTTACCTATAGGTTAGTAACCTGTAAGGTTGTCAGCTGGTTGCTCAAAAGAAACTTTGCAGGCTAGAAGGAATTAGCAAGAAATATTCCAACTCATGAAAAGCAGGAACCTACAGCCAAGATTCACCCATCTTTAGTTTATTATTTTCACTCATCTCTGAAGATATTATCATTAAAAAGACAAAGGATACGTTTCATCTATAGCTACATCATTCTTTTCTCTTCTTAGAGAAGACTGTGCTATCTTACTTTATAGTGGTTTATATGAAAAACTAGTAAATTCTAGAGTGATAGTAATCACTTTTTAAAATTATTTTTTAAAGATTTTATTTATTTTTAGAGAGAGGGGATGGGAGAGAGAAAGAGAGGGAAAGAAATATAAATGTGTGGTTGCATCTCACACACCCCCTACTGGGGACCTGGCCTGCAACCCAAGCATATTCCCTGACTGGGAATCAAACTGGGACCCTTGTCTTCGCAGTCTGGATCCTTAATCCACTGAGTTTAATACAGTGAACTCAATCCACTGAGCCACACCAGCGAGGGTGTAATCACTTCTTTTATATAAAATTTTCATTGATGAAATGTAGAGAGCTTCTATACTCAGAATGGAACATATATAATAGTTGGGTTGGAGCTTTCATGCCACTTTTTACTCCTGTGCACAGCAAACAACACTTAGCATGAGCTAATCTCAAGCTTTGCAGATGACATAAATGGCATGACATAGAATAAAATGACACAAAGGGGGGTTATACTCTGGGAATGGAGACTATAGAGGATGATAGAAGAGGGGAAAGAAGCCCCAAATTATTAATTTTATATTGCTTAGAAAGTCCCATTTTTATTGAGTAATTTTGATGATGGTTAAAAAGAATCACAAAGGGGAAAATATTTTACTGGAGTGCATATAAGCTCATTTGTGAACAAAGGCAAACATTGTGACTTAGAATATGTATTTTTATTAGACATTCAGTGAATGTCATTTTAATCAGCCTTCATTGTGCTCAAAGTTTTTTAAGATTAGGCAGTTAAAAATAAAGATCTCTTTAACTAACTGTTGTGGAGAAGAAACTATATGCCAAATACTATAACATAAAAATTCCAGGGAAACAACAATGGTTTCCATTTCTTTAAGGAGCTTAGAGATGAGTTTGCTGGGAAAATTTTAATTGATCATTAAAATCTAGTAATTTAAATGTTGTTTAAAAAAAGGCCCAGGGTGTTAGGACACTCACACTCTATCTTATTCTGAAAAAAGAAATAAGACACTTACATAATACATTATATTGTGAAGACTTGTGTAAGAGGAGTCTCTTTAGATGAGTTATAAAGGATAAGTTGAAATATAATAATTAAATATGAAATAAGAATGATATTCCCATTGGAAAGAATAGTGTGCACTTTCACGAAGTGCATAAAAGACCACAAGTATATCAGGTGCTGTTAGTTCCCTACTCATATCCAGTCCAAGCACAGTTCCAGTGTGAGCAGATGTAACTCACAGCTGGCACCTTGGTTTGTTCTGTTCCTGAAGGCTCTTTCTTAACGTGTGTATCACGTGGCAAGCCCGTGGTGCAAAGGAAATAGTGATGCCCTGAGAAAGCCCTAAGTCATGTGATCAATATAATAACTTCCTGGCATTTTTGTGGGATAACTCTGGGGTGTGTCCCCCGTAGTTCCAACAATGTATAAAACGAATTATATGCCATGGTCAAGTGTGCCGTATGTGCCCGTTTGGTTCAACATTTGAAAACCAATGTAACCTACCACCTCAAGAATCTAATAAAGAAAAATTATAAATCATGTCAATTGATGCAGAAGTACTTGAAAAAATTCAACATCCTTTCATAATAAAAAACTCAACAAAAATAAAAAAGGAGAAAATATATTGAGAAGGATGATAAATATCTAGAGCAAAACTAACAACTAAGTCAGAGATGTGGTACTTTATTCCTGCAATTGAGAAAAAGCAAAGATAATCTCTCTTAACACTCAATTTGACTTTGTAATGAAAGCACTAGCTGGTAAAATAAAGCAAGAAAATAAATAACAGGTAATAAATATGGAGAAAGAATAAATACATTTTTCTTTCATCGTATTATTGTAAGATTAGATATTTACCAAACTGATTTGACTATGTGTCTTCATACAAAAATCTATTTGTGAATGTTTGTAGCAGCTTTGTGATTGACAAAAAATGGGAATGATCAAGTTATTTTACAATAAGTGGGTGGATAAACAACTAGTGCATCCCTATAGAATAATACTTTTTCAGGTATTGCCCTGACTGGTGTGGCTCAGTGGATTGAGCACCACACTGCAAAGCAGAGGGACACTGGTTCAATTCCCAGTCAGGGCATATGCCTGGGTCACAGGCCTAAGTATCAGCAGGGGGTGAATGAGAGGCAACCACAACTGATGTTTCTTTCCCTGTCTTTCTCCCTCCTTTCTTCTCTGTCTAAAAATAAATAAATAAGGTATTTAAAAAATGTTTTTTCCAGACATTTAAAAATGTGAGCGAACAAACCACAAAAGACAAGGATGAGTCTATTATTTTTGCTGGTTTTATAACTTTATTTGACATTATAAAAGGAGCACCAGTTTATCCTAGAAATTTTGAAAATGAAAAAATATCAAGAATGTATTTTTTAAAATGCAAGCTGGAAATGAATCTTAAATTCACATTACTACATGTAAGAATTTCCTCTGAAAGGTTGCATAATATACAGTTCCTATTTAATGATATTCTGGAAAGTATAAAACTATGGTAGGGCAGGGGAAAGTGGTGGTGGGAAAATGGACACAACTATATCTGAATATCAATTTTAAAAAGTAAAAAAAAAAAGCTACAGTAAAAATATGAGTAGTTGCCAGTAGATTTGGGGGGCAGGGGTTGTGTTAATGGGGAGGGCAAGGGGGTTGTTAGGGTGATGAAATTAAGTATGAGACTGTAATTACAGATATATGACACTATGCATTTGTTAAAAGACATAGAACTTTGTAGAACACAGAGCAAATTTCAATCTACATAAGCATTTAAAAAAATTATTTAGGAGTTTGGGGACTGCAAAATGGAATTCAAAGTATGATAAAACAAGCTAACTGCAATGTACAAAACCATTTTACTAAAAGTGGAGGAAGAAATACCAAGTATTTCTGACCCAAGTAACTCTGGAAATAAATGAACTTTGTGAGAATAAAGGAAAGAAGAAGTATACAGAAAGATCGTAATCCAGTTGACAAAATTACTCCCCATGCATAAATTGAATGAACAGTTCTGATTCTTCTATACAGGTATGCTGGAAGTGAACAGTTAAGTAAATGAATGTGAGATGGCAGAAACCCAATTTCTTACTAATGTACTGGAAAGTCATAGATAAACAAATGAAGGAGGCTAAAATGATACACTTGATAATGCATTACAGTTGAGAATACCATTATGAACCCATGTTTTACTCAGTATAGATACATGTGTTTACACAAAGCCATCTTTATTTTGTAAATATGCACACAGGCTCAAATACACAGGTGAGTATACTTTCATAATTTGCTCTCTCCCCTGGGAGGTCCTAGAAACTAGGGCACCCCAGTAGCAACAAGTGCACCTACCCCTGAGATCTCGTTGTTAATACCATTCTTCTATAAAAGGACCCAGGTCTCCTTGCAGAAATGACGAACTCTAGGACTGGGGAAGAAAAATATAAAACGAGCTTGGGGTGCCTTAGTGCCAGAGTAAGGCGATGCTATAAACTCACAGAGACACACAGGTAAATATAATAAACAAACAAACAATAATCTCTTGTGAAGGATTCCAAACAAGCTATGTAGACACTTTACCCCTCAAGGAGGAGGAGTGCACTTAGGAAGCACACAGTAAATTCTTTCTCATGAGCACATTATGAAAAGTGAGATAAAAGAGTAATTTTACATTGGGAAAAAATGACAAGCCCAACCTTGTGTGGGTGATCAAGGTTAACGTGAATAGTTCATAAATTTTGTGGATATCAGGCACCCTTGTCATAATGTGATGAAGTTATATAGTACCTGTGTGGTCTTTCTCCCCAGAACTCATTCCCCCAGTCCCACCTTCGGAAAATATCAGATCCATCTCAATTGAAGGATATTTCACGAAACACTTGACCAATACTCCTCTCCACTGTAAAAGATGTAAAATACAAAGGAAGTCTAAGGAATAGTCGGACAATAGGAACCTAAAGAGACATGCCAACTAAATGTAATATGACCTTCTAAAAGTGATATTTAAACAGAAAAAGAGCATTAGGAAGAACTAAGGAAATCTAAATAAAATATGGACTTTACTTAATAATAATATAGCAATACTGATTTAAATATGTGACAAATATACCTCACTAATGTAAGATAGAATAAGAGAAATTAAGCTTGGAGTAGTACATGGGAAACCTCCACTTTCTTCATAATTTCTGTGAACCTAAAACTGTTCAAAAATAAAACTTAAAAAGCCCACAGGACTTTAGGTAAATACAATATTAGGAATGCAATGTTGACAGTAACACATAATAGCATCACAATCTGACACACGTCAAATGGCTAAGAAACACTTATATACCACTATAAGTCACACTCTACCATTCCTTGTGCAAATGGGTACCCATCTCTCACTGGCCTGCCCACCTGAGTATCATGCCTGCCACCCTGTGTCCCAGGGAAAAGGACAAAATAAAGATAGGCAAGCAGTGAGAAAATTGAGGGACAAAAATAGCAATGAAGAGAGAGAAAAAGTACAGGTTGAAAAAAGGAAGACATATTTAAAAGTGGAGAGAACATAAGGCTATGTCTGAAGGGTTTTATTTTCTGAATTATTGTGATTTCATGGAAGATAAGCCATTTGAAATCAGATTGAAAGTTATAAAACCAGATAAGGACAGATGTGCTTCCCAGCACAAGAGGTGAGCTGACATAGCTGGTAGGTGTTTGCAGTGTGTGTGGCTGTGTTTGTTTGTGTACAGTCCTACTTAGTTCAGCCAGATGAAGTTTTCTGTGTTTTCCTAGTGCTTCTCGCAGACAAAGTCATGCATAAGCAAAGGTGAAATTTATGTTATGCTCAAACTGTTCCCTAATATATCAAACACCTTGGAATAAATTCACATTTTCAAAACAAATATTAGGCTTCAGCTGACTGTGCCAGCTGTTATGAATACAAATACAAAGCCCCTTCTTTCTCATGCAAAAATAACTTATTTTACTAAACATCGTCCTTTGCTCCTTGTTTCTTTGTTGGGAATGACCAGCATTTAAAAACAAATATTTCAATGATAAAATGTCTATATTAGATTTAATTTTGTACAACGTAGACACTATTACTGAACATTGACCTATAAATTAGTCATTTACAAGCCTCCCTCAACACAGGAAGTGTCCTGCATGGCTTTTGGAATGGAAAGAGCTTCAAGGCTTGTTCTATGCCGGTGTCTTTCAAACTTTGTGGGCATAAAAAGCTTGGACTGCTTATTAAAAGTGGACTTTACCAAGTATTTCTTGAAAACTGCCCATCAGAATGACATGAGATTTAGGTAAAGTCCCGAACTTACGTATTTAACAAAGAGGCAAGGCGATTTTAAGCCAAGTAAACTTCAGGTGCGTTGTTTCAGACTCACTGAATCCGAATAGCTGCAGCTGGGTTTCTGGTGTCTACATATTTAAAACCGCAACTGATAATTATCGTGGACATTCACGTACCGTTTCTCTTTTTTACGAGAGAAGTGACTTTTATAATTAAATTTATTGGGGTGACATTGGCTAATAAAATTATACAGGTTTCAGGTACACGGTTCTACAATACATCATCTGTAGATTGTATTGTGTGCTCACCACCCCAAATCAAATCTCCTTTCATTATCATTCATTCCCCCTGTACTTTCTTCGACCTCCCCCAACTCTCCTTCCCTCTAGTAATGACCACACTGCCGTCTGTATCCACGTCTTCCTTTTTGTTGTTGTTGCTTAATCTCCTCAGTCTTCTCGCTCAGCCTCCAACTGCCTCCCTTCTGACAGCTGTCAGCATGTTCTCTATCCACTAGAATTTAGTTCAGGAACATTCTTACTGCCACAAAGCACATAACGGCAATTCGTCTGGCAACTGTTTTGCCTAGATGGCCGCTTCGCTGAATTTTGCTCAACTTCAACAATCTTCCAGTGGGAGCTAAGGTTATATAGAGTAATATAGTAGACGTATATTTGAAAACTGTAAAGCATACATAATTTTTCTCAAAGATGCTTTTAAAAATCAAAGTTGAAAAGTGAGAGTGTCGCACAGCATCTCTGCAGGGTAATCTGGATTGTGTGTGTATCTTCTCTGCTACATCTGGAGCTTATTCTTCACTTCCCCAGATTGTTTGTCTGTCTCTGTGATTTTCGTTCCACTCATTGTTGGCTGCAGTCTGGCTACATGGTTTGCTGATACTGAAATGATACCAGCTGTTCATATTTCTGTGTCACCCTTTTACAGGCTTATCTGTCTTTCTATTTTATTTTACACTGCCCTCTCTTTCACATATATTGGGGTGTTTTTTTTGTTATTTTTTTAAGCCAGCCACCTATAAAGAATGTGAACTCCATCTTCTCTGACCAAACAGAGGCTAGACCAGATGTGACCTGCAATTTGCTGAATGGGAAACAAATACAAGGAAAGCAGCCATCTGCCATCTGTTGATGCAGAAAGCAGCAGGACATGCCTGGCATTTCGGCAGGGCTCCCCCGCTGGGACACTGAAAGAGAAAAAGCATTTGTTTTATTTTTCCCCTTTCCTGACCTGACAGCTCCTTTGAGCAAGGTGGGGAGGAAGAGAGAACATTGTGCCAGGAAGCAATGAAAGCTTATAGATGTTGCAGCTCAATAAATAAGCTCGAGTTTGCATTACAAGTGCTACCCTTGCCACGGTTGCCTCTCCTGGGTGGTACCAGGCATCTAATCTCTATCGTCTTCAGAAACGCAGCAGAATGGCAAATTCTCTTCTTCCAAATTCGTAATCAGTTTTTCTGCTTTTCTTCTCCGAATGCCACATAGAAGGCTCTTCGGGGAGTTAAAGGTAATGAGACAGGTGTTAGCAACAGATACAAACAAAAGGCAAAGATTTCTTCTGGATGCAGAGTCCTGGTCTCACATGGTCAGAGCACATCTGGTTCACATTTTCTGAAAGGGATGAATGCAATAGAACAGGTTGCCCCGGTGACACAGACATGTTGACTTGGACCCCTCTCTCTCCTGCCTGGTTGTGTGAACCATCATTGCACACAGACACACAGCACTGAGGAGCGATTTCCTTGGATGTACACTCCGAGTCAAGGTTTCTCTTGGTCTCTGGGATGAGCCATAATAAACAAGTACATGTCCTAGTATCAAGAGGCTCGTTATGTGAAAAACAAAAACAAAAACAAAAACAAAAAAACAAGTGCATTTTTTAAAATACAAGTTAAATTAGGAACGACCCTTATTTTAAAAAGTGAACACTGTTCCTAGTGAACAACCCCACACATCAGAATTGTAGAACCTGTGAGTTCACTTCATATGACCATATTAGCACGATAGAGGATATGAAATAACAAGTAAAAAATTCTTTTTTAAACAACACATAACTCTCAAACAAAAAACTACTAAGTGACAACTACTATGAAATACATTCAGGATATAAAAACGGGAGTGGCCTTTGTTCCCTAAAATCCTTTTTGTCCCACTTCTAGGAGAAGAGACGACCACTAATAAACACTGCTATGTATAAATGGTATTACTGATACCTGTAAATGTAGTAACAGCACAACTTTTACACAGGAAATCACAACATTCCTCAAAGAGTAAAAAGTCATAATTGGACCTAATGTCATAGACATTACTTAGTATTTGTTTTATTACATTTGTGAAGAAGTAAATCTTGTGGGAAAAGGTTGCAAAATGATTCTTTGTAAATATCCTATAATTATGAACTACAATTCTAAAATAAGTTCTTACAAAATCTATATTCCTTAAATAATGGACTAATGTGCATTGTTAAAGAAGATGACAATTTTCCAATGAATTCAGGCATTTTGAAAATTCACTATATTTTGATGAGAAAGACACCACCAAAAACTCAGTGCCAGCTTGTCTATGGTATTCTTGCCAATGTGACAAATGTCTTCTGAGTACTGTAAGTGATAACATCACTTGCATTCTCAACTGAAATCTGTAGTCTTACTTACAGAAGAATAAAATTTCAGTGAGTTTATATAATGTGTAAAACAATTTCCACTAGCCCAAACTCCCTGTCACTGCAAAATGACAGCACACTTGCTGCCTATTCACAAATGGAAATGAACCCCTGCGTGTTGCATTGTTGGAGACCAGCTCCCCTCTGAAAGTTGCCACCTGTTTCTAAGACTTCCAAATTCATGTTGCATGTGTGTTTACAAACAGCCCATCATTTGCATTCCTTACACACTGTTTCTGTATTTATTTCTCTTTCCTACAGAGTCACATGCTCTGCTCCTCAATGTAAAGCAAAAAGCTCTTTATGGTCACTGCCCGTCAAAAACGTCATTTTCAAAACAATGCGAGAATTTGATTGCCAGGTAAATAGTGGGATCTGGAGAGAATTGGGAAGAAGGGCCTCTCTTCTCAGTGTGATATAGTGACGTGTGCGTTCTGTAACTCTTTGGTTCTGCCCTACTAAATGTTTAACAAAGTTTATAACATCTCAAAAAATTCGGTTTCTTTTTCTTCTTTCCATGGGGCTCAAAATTGGATAGAAACTGAGTGGAGGAAAAATAATAGTTCCATTCATTCATTCATTTGGATGATATTTATTGAGACTCTATTATAAACCAGGCACTGTTCTTGTTAAGGCCATGCGTGGGCAGCGAGATACAGAGGCAAACGTAGGAGTCTGAAATCCCTGTCTTCATAAAATTCACGTTAGTGTAGGAGACAGTTAACACATCAAAACCAGTAATACGATGTAGAGTATATTAGATTGAGGTGAGTATGAGTTGCTATGAAGTCAAATCAGGGGATATGCTAGGGACTGCCTGGGGTTCACTTTTATGTAGAGGATAAAAGAAGAATAACACTTGCTCTTTATGAGCATAGGAACCAGGAGAGCATGAGGAAGCCAGTGAAGTGGATATCTAGAGGGAGAACACCCTAGGCAGAGAGAACAGTGGGGTGCAATGGCTTTGAGGCTGAAAAATGCTTGTCATGTTCAAAGAAGAGAGAGGAATAAAGGTGGTAGTTGTATATAAGTCAGAAAGGAACAGAGGTTAGGCCCTGGAAGGCTTTACATGCTGTTGTAAGGACTATGTTTTTTTTTTCTCTCCCAGTGGGATAAAGAACAAATGGAAGGCATTGAGTGGAGAGGTAATAAACTCTGACTTAGTCTTAATAGGATCATTCTAGCTGCAATATTGAACCTAGACGAAGGTGCTCGAGGGGAAGAGCACAGACATCAATTTGGAAGCTATAGAAAGAAATTGAGTAGAAGATCATAGCTCATACTAACAGGACAATAATCTTAGAAAAGGCAAAAGATAATAGGATTTGAGGAATGCTTTAAATAAAGATCACACAATATATGTTAATCAATTGGATATGGAGTAGGGAAGGAAAGAAGGAAGGAGGGAAGGAAAGAAGGAAGGAAAGAAGATGAATTTCAGTTTCAGACCTGAACAACTAGAAGAAGGGAGTTGCCAAAAATGGAGATAGTAAAGAGTGTAGAAGGAGTAGGTTTAAAGGAGATGAGCAGATTTGAATTTTGAACTTGGAAAGGTCAAAATGACCATTAGACAAGTAAGTGGAGATAACCTTCAAGTAGGAGTTTGGTACAGAAGTCTGAACTTAAGGGGAGAATAATTGTGGCTATATATTTCTTAGTTATCAGTATATGGATGGTATTTAAAACAAAAGGTGAGATGAGATTGCCAGGGGAGTTAATGATGATAGAAATAGAAAAGCATGGACGCATGAGGGAAGAGCCCTGGGGCGCAGCAATGGCGAAAGTTGAGGAAGTGGAGGAGAAAGCTAGGAAAAGATTTTCTTTCAGAAAACGTTGTCATAAAGGGATGGAGAAAATTGAGCAAAATCTGGAGAGAAATTTAAGTCTAAGATATGTTAAACAAGACAAATACAAATGATTGTATACTGATGGGCAGATTCAGTTAAAAAGGAACAAAGTGATGAAACAGGTGAAAAACAATGATGTGATGTTTCTGAGTGTGTAAGAGGGGATGGAACCTAGTGCACAAGTAGCAGGGCTTATTTTTACTAGGATCCCAAGGTGTGTCTTCTAAAGGAACCAAAGAGAAGACAGAGTTCGTGGATATGGATGTGCACAGTTGGCCAGATGAGTGATGGACACTTACACATGGAAAACAAAGATTGTTTTCTATTCGCTCAGTGAAATAAGAAGCAGCACAATCAACTAAGGAAGGAATACAGAAAAGGTCTTGGATATAGTCTGGGTTTGAGGTGAGGGAGGGATTATGAAATATTTATTTAGGAGACTTAGCTGCGTCTTCCATCATTTATTCACTTGCCACTTATATGGAAACAGTATTTTAAAATTGGGCAAAAATCTAAGTTGTAAGCAAAAAAAATGAGAACAGAGCAAGGAATTTAAAGATATCAGACAAAAAAGTTATTGAATATAATCAACTGATGAATTTATTCTGAATAAGAGAATGATGATGGAACCATGGAGAGTAGGTTAAATAAATCGAAGTGTTGTGGGTGTCAGTTGCTGCAAAAATCATCGGACATAAGAAAGTTAGTGAAATAAGCTAAAAAGATGGAGATTTTTGTTGCTGGAGAGTGGAGTTGTTGAAATTGAGTCTAAGGTGGGCTGAACTTATGAGTAGGGACAAGTGTGACCAGAGTATCGTCATGTGATTGAGTAGTTTTGATAGGATAAGAGACAAGAAAATCCCTAAAGTGAGGGGCCAGTTTGCTGGAAGTTTCATCAACATAGGTGTTTGAATCACTATGTGGAAGAAATGTTATAATTTAAAGGGACAGTGAGCCAGAAGGTACAATATATAAAATGGGAGGAGATGAGTGTCCTGAGACCTGGTGGATGACTTCTAACAAAGGAATGGTGTGTGTTTTAGCCTGACGCCCTGGCATTCAAAAATTGGTATTCTTATGGAGAAGGAAGTTAATGACTGTGAGAAGTAAGAATGGTTGCTAGTTTTTCTTAAGACAAAGTAGCAGGAGTAAACTCAGAAGAAAGTCACCTTTATATGAGAAGATATACCTTAGAGTCTCAGTTTTCCACCAGGGGGATAAAGAAAGCTTTCAGATGAATTCCGTAGGTTGTGGAGGATGTTGCCGATGAATTGAAAATGCCTATCGGAGAACACAGAAGAGGGAGTTCCAGAGTGAGGAAATGATGAAAAATGGAATGTACAGAGTTAGAAGGGCCCGTGGCTGACATCATTACCTGAGTAACCTGGGTGTTTTTATGGTGACAGGTATATCCACAGATAAAGAAAATAAATTATTTCCCCGATGATTCTAAGGCAGAGCGAAGTAGGGACTCTGACGTTGTTTTACAGAGGTTATCCTAATAGGGACAAACAGAATTCAGTGGGTTCACCGGACTCAGCTGATGGACGTGCAGTATTTGCAGAGGGCCAGTGTTTCTCAGACAGTGCGGACCCGCTCTTGTTTCTTTGCCCAGGTAGGTTCATCGGCCAGCAGAAAAGTGGCCATGCTTCAGTCCAGAGAGTTTCCTTTTCATCCTTTTTTATTTGCCCTACCATAACTGCCAGCGTGATTCCCATTCAAATAACAAACCAGCCTTCATGGAAACAGGTAGCATTCACAGTAGAAGAAAAACAACAGAACAAACTTGGCACTATAGATTTATTTTCAGAACCGCTGACTTGAGAGGGTCTTTCTCGGGAAAACACATATTGTAATTTTGAGAAATATGTATGTATTTTTTGCATGTTTAAAATTAGTCCCAGAATTTTTTTCAAAGTTTTCTTCTGTGAGTCATGATTTGGATAGCAGAATTCAGATTTTTTTCCCCTTGGAGAAGCCAATAATTCTTAACTAGCACTTTTTATCAAAAACCTAAGATTACATATCTCCCACTTAGAGTTTTGCACTCTTATTTACAAAATTTCCTAAAACAATGTTTGAGAAAAGACTGAATTATCAGGAAATATTATCAAACAAAAACAAATGTATGATACCATCTAGGGGATGAAAGCACCATAATGAATATCAATCACAACCCCACTGGAAATGGGTCAAATCTTTATCTCGTAAACCAGCCTGCATGTTACTCATACTGTCCTTTGATACATACTCAGTTTCTCAATCTCTGACTGGGACCCACCTCTAGGGTCATTCACACACCACCCCTTAATAAAACAAATTACGTGCATTGTTTTGTTTCAGCAACAGGAGCTCTTCCTAGAGATACAATGTGTTACCAGTGTGTTACACTGATATTTTTCTTCCTAATACTACTGAATTTTGTAGAATATTTTATTTTAAATACCATCTGCACTCAACTCACTTTATCTGTCCCTGTCTCTCCTTTGTTCTGCAACACGGCTTCACCAGGATGCAGATTACAGTAGAGACTCATGGACATAAAATGCTTTTTTTAAAAATTTTTGTTTTTCTGCTGGTGGTGTTCTTTATCCAGATTTAAACCAAAAATGGTGACATGAAAATGGGGTGCCCTACAATAAGTGCCCTATAATGAGCCCTGGCTTGTGTGGCTCAGTAGATTGAGTGCCGACCTGAGAACCAAAAGGAGGTCTGTTGGCCTAGCCAGGGCACATACCTAGGTTGTGGGCCAGGTCCCCAGGAGGAGGAGCGTGAGAGGCAACCCCACCCTGATGTTTCTCTCCCTTTCTTTCTCCCTCCCTTCCTCTTTCTCTAAAAATAAATAAATAAAATCTTTTAAACATATAGGGTACCCTGTAATGAGAAGGAGGTCTTGACTGACATCAGATCTGATTCAGACTGTACAGGGTGTGTGAACCCCCATGATTGGGAGAGGTAACAGGATGATGTGTTTTCCTGACATACATGAAGATGTCAAATGGCAGAATGTGGAAAGAGAAGTTAACCGGATTCCTTTATTATGCCTCGGGTGCTATCTCAGAAACTGAGTTAAGTACCCCTTCCAATGAGATCTCTGTGCAGGCTCAAAATATTGGTGAAGTCAGAAATGTTTTACCCGCTATGATTTGGAGGCTGGGATGGTACTGGAGTTGGAGTTACCCCAGCATACTTTGTTATTTCATTAGGAGTTTACTGAAAAATAAATCTTCTTGCTTCTGCCCTATTTCTACACTGAAAAGAAGTGATCAGTCATCAGCGAGTGTGCTGCCAAAAAGTTTTGTAAAGTCAGGAGCCATTCCAAATGGGAATTAATGGGGAGCAAAAATGATATTTTCGTATTCTCGGCATTTATAATGTATGGCAATCTATCTTTAGGTGGGCCTGCAAATAAATTAAGCATGAATGAATGATGTATATGGTGTAAAATACGACCTTAACAAGTTGTCTTGTACCTGCCTTGATGTTTCCATCTGATTCGTGCATGGAATGCTCAGACGAAGAAGGAAGATTATGATTTCAAAAGAAACAGCCATTACGGGTCGCTATCTTCCTGGGCCTGAGAAGTTTTATCCAAGTTGCCTGGAAGGGAGGAACTCATAAAATACTTTGTCTGAAGCAAGTGCAGAAATACCCATAAACTCAAAGGTTAATCACTGCACCAGAGGAACAGATGAAGGAGACAGGGCAGTTTTATGCTTCTTTACTGTGCTGCCCTTATTAATCATGTTGTGCATGGCTTTAAAATCTGCACCTGCACTTTCTTTAAAAAGCCAATGGATGGACAGACAGACAGACTCTGGAAAGTAACTTGGATTGATGATGATATGATTCTTCTTTCCTTCTACTTGACAATACTTGCAGGAGACATAATCAAGGTCAGGATGTACATTTAGTTTTATGTGCAAAATCTCTTTTACTTTCATGCCATGCTTTTTTCCCTAGTATTTTTATTTCACTTAAAAATTCAACTTTCTTATTTATATGAAGCTTTAGGTATTTACTTCATTTAGTTTTCAGGGCAAGTGACATTGTTTCGAGCCGACACTTGGGTGGCTCGATCACCCGAGTAATGATCTCTTCAGATTTCAGTAAATTATGCTAATAATGTGTTGTTGATAAATCAACGAAAGGATTTCATTCCTGCCTGTGGATTTTTGCAGACATCTTTGGACAAGTTATAGCACAAATAATCTGTGCAAGTATTCATAAGATAAACTACATAGTTTGTTTGTTCTTTATATATGGTGCACATTGACGTAATAGGCTCTATACACAATTTAAAAAACCTTACTCTGCACTGTTATGTTATCAAGACCAGGGATTCACAGACTTCCTTTTAAAGGTAAAATAATAATACTCTTGACTTTACAGGTTGTATGGTTTCTACCATTGAAGTGTGGAAGCAGAAATCAATTATGCACAAGTACATGTGTATGGCTGTGTCTCCACACCTTTATTTACGAAACACCTGGAAGTTAGAATTTAGCTATTGGTTTAGGTTATTTGTAAAAATAAAATAAAGTTGATATTTAGAAACTGTGCTTTTTACTTAGGTCGCTACACAACATGCATTTGGAATCTTTCTGTTCTTTTTTTTTCTTTTCCATTCCCTTTTAAGGATTGTAGACTTAGGTGCTTACAAAGACCTGGATAAGTTACACATATCTGGCTGAAATTATATAATATGATAAATCGTGTCAGGGCCTGTGATTAACTAAAAGATGGGTGGTCAGGTTCTTAAGCGATATTTCAGGAAGATTTGGCCAAACAGCTAGCAGTTTGCAACTTCCATTACTAATGACATGTGAAATTCATTGTTCTTTTCTTAATCTCTTTTTAAGGTAAACTTTGTTTTGCTTTCTCTTGGGATACAGTGTCTGATCTAGTGATGATTCCACATTTTTCAATGACATAGCATTTTCCTACATGAAGCATTTTATGTTTCTAAATTATAGTCAGATAATTCTTATCATCCAGAATTTTGTTATTTATATTGTCAGCATTTGAGTTCGTTAATAAAAAGATTTGGGTATATTTTTATGCACAGTCTTTACTGAGGATAAGTAGGCTATCTCAAATTCTAGAAAATAAAGGAAAAAAAGATTTCAATCATGTTTTATACTTTTTAATCCAAACTCAATATGTAAACGTGTACTCTCCAAATAAAGTTGGTCAATAGATGTGTATAGCAAGGAATATTGAAGGTGCATTGTAGCTCAGGGCAGGCAATAATACTCTTTTCTAATCCATTAGGACCATTTTATTAGTTTAGAATTATTGAAAGCCTTTCACGGAAATCTACTCTCATTCGATGACTTTGAAAAAATGTCTAACTTGGTTATGGCCTACAATCTTATACATAAAACAGATTGGGCTGATAACTCCATCATAACTTCTGCTATATTAACTACTGATAACGCTGTTGAAGCCACATTAGATTTTCAGTTTCACAGTCTTTGCCAAGTGTAACCATTTTACCTATTACTCTTTCTTCTTTCTGAAAAAATGTCTCCTGTTCTTTTCACAGCATTTTAGAATCCTCTTCCTCTTTCAATTCTATCCTTAAGTGACGTACTTAGAAAGGACCCTGTAGAAAAAACATGCTAGTCATTCATTCATTCAATTCACAAATATTAACTGAATGCTACTGTGGGTCATATACTCTGCAAAACTTGAGGGATCTGATGGTACATGAGGAATACTGAGTCCCTACATTCATGGGACTTATATTCTACACTATGAAGTTACCTGGAATTATTCTCTATTGTGCCCATCTACTCTCCACTGCCTGGCTCTGCTCTGCATACACAGTTTAAATTTAGCGCTTATTGAAATATGCAGTTTTTTAGCAGTAATTTACTTTTTGCAATCATGTAATACTGTGAACTTCAGGAACTATGTCTCATTCACCATGGAACCTTTGGCATCTATCACTGTGCTTGGTACACAGAAAGTATTTTTTTTTACTAAAGAACATAATGAAATAATGCAAAAAATTCTATTTTAATATGCTTTGATTTGACTCAAATTTCCAATGGAACTTTTCTCAGGTATCATGTACTTAGGTTGTTAAATGTACATGCAGAGTAAATGTTCTAAACATATTTTAATAGGGTATGTGGCAAACACTTATAAAATTACTATGGTTTACCATTTTGCAAAATTTATACAAATGAATCTGCAGCCACTAAAAGAACAAAAAAATGTCAACACGTATAATTTTATTATTTTGTTCTGGCTTTCATCAAGTCAGCGGGGAATTCTTATTTGGAAGGAGTTCAAATTCAATTTGAATATAAATATGTCGAGGTAAATTATCTTCCAAAGGGTATCAGATTTAACATGGAGACATTTTTAAGTTTCATTTCTAAACTTGTATCAGTTACTCTAAAGCCTTGATGAACACTTTATTTGGTCTGCTTCTGTGGATACAATTTTTCATGAAAATAAGAAAATAAAGTGTGGAAAAAAACCAAAAATGTTTTCAAAATTTAATTCAGAAGCTAATTTCACCAGAAGCATGTTTGTATAGTATATTTACCATGAACTAAAAATATTTTGTTTTTTAACCTTTAAACATTTTCTTCCACAACATATAGGTAATTAAGAAGTAGCATATATTGTTCTAGGAACAAAATAATCACGTTTAAGGTTTAATAAAGGAATTTAGCATCATTTTCAGATGAAGCATGGTCCAATTATTTTTATTTTGCTGATATCAGAAGGTCTGCAAAGCATAGATTTTATTTACAGTAGTGACCTGCAGTAAAGCTTGAGTTATAGTACCTAATAAATAACTTCATTTATATTTTATACCACCATGTTGAATAGCCCCAGTATTTTCTCCTAGGAAAAATGAGAACAATCTTAGATGTATTGCCAAATTTTTAAACATATCAATAATATGACACACTCCTATATCAAATGTAAGGTCTATAATCAAAGCTGTCAGTAATGTTTTAGGAAACGCTCATCACCTTCTCAATGACTGAAATGGTTCATATTTTTCATATTGGTGACAATTTTCTCAGGACTAAAATTAGTTTCGTGAAATTGAAACAAAGAAAGTTCTCTACCCCATAACTTGCCCCCACTATCTCTCGTTATGTACAACTTTGATTTTGTGATTATAGGAAAATATAAAAGTATTCAAAAAGTCCAGAATATTAAGAAATGTGATTAGAAAAGAGAGTAACATTCCCAAAATCTGGGACACTACTCATTCTGAGGTGAAGGCCAAGTTAGAAGCATTCATGAGACACTAAGACAATAAAATTGAAATGCCTTGGGGAAGTCGTTCTTACTTGAGTCCTTTGACTGGATCTCTATGTATATGTTAGAATAGAGATCAAGGGAAAGTCAGAAAATGGGAAAATGTGTCTCACTGGAAAATCTAGCCAGTACTGATGGACAAAGACCACAGGCTTAGGAGCCCTGTTATGCAAGACAATATAAGGAAAATATTTGCAACCTCTTCAAAGATCATGAAAATTCAAGGAAATTGGTGACAACCCATTGTCTATCAAGGACTCTGGTGATGGTGAAAATATGGCATCTTCTTGGCAGGAAACCATAATTTTATCGAAGAATTCAATGTGCCTTTTAGATTGGAGAAATGTATCCATGTTATCTAGAAACAGAACCTATATAATAGGAAATTTGTTATGAGGAATTAAATCACAGGATCATGGAAACTGAGAAGTCCTGCAGTCGGCTGTTCACAAGCTGGAGAGCCCAGAAAGGCTGATTCCAAAGAAAAGCCTGTGATGGAAATTCCAGTCCAAGGGCCGGAGAGGATAAGAGGAGGTATCTCAGCTCAAGCAGTGAGACAGAAAATAGGGCCGAAGTCTTTCTTCTGCCTCTGCTTCTATCCAAGCCCCCAGTGGATTCCATATTGGGGTGGAAATCCTGCATTACCTAATCTGCCAATTCAGATGCGGTTCCATCTGTACACCCCCTCATGCATGAACACTCAGGAACAATGTTTGACGTGGGGAGTCCACGGCCAGTCAGGTCAATACATACAATTGACGATCACGGAAAGTGATTTTGGTACCAAGACAGTAGCAACATGAGAGCAATGGCATCTCTCTCTCTCTTTGGCTCACTTGCGTGTTTTGTTTTTTGCCCTGAGCGGCCCAACCTTTGAGGAAACACAGCTGGCTTTCATCTTTGGCTGTCCCACTGATAGGGCCCATGGTAGCCAGTTTACAAAATGCCTTTTTCTCAACCTTGAATTATTACCACACATTTATCTGCTATGCCTATAAGTCCACTCAGTACACATGGCTTTGTGATTAATGAATTTCACAATTTGCTGTGAGAGTGAGATCCAATTCCCCACTAAATATGTATTATTTTTTCCTCTATATCTAACAATTTGTGTTTTCTGCTTTCATGCTTGTGATTTGGCATAAAAGTAATTTCTGACTTTTTGGATAACAATCATAAATGCTCCTTACTGTAACATGCAGTTTTTTTTATACTTCAGCATTTGTCATCAAAGATACATTTTAATACCAATAATATCATTTGATACTATGGTCAGGTTTGTTTTCTATAAAATGCTGTTAAATCATTGATGCATTTAAAATTTTTTTAAATCATAGAATATATGATAATACTCTTCTGACTTAATATTAAGGTTACTTTTTTCTGAGCTTTTGATTTATTTAGAGATACTGAATCTTACTCTTATATTTTGGTTTAGCCTGGTGTTTATTTGTATTTTGTTTGTGTTTTTAAACTCAAACCAACTATCAGAAGCACATAATACAACCAGAAGCTCATAATTGACATTCTGTGTTAATTTGAATTTGAATTTTTTTCTTATTTCTTCCCATGGGAAATAAATACAACGCTTCCTATGTGTACATTTTACAGGTAGACACAGGCCTGAATGTCCATCCTTGTAAAATTTAAGTCTGAATGTGTTTTGTTAATAACGGTGGGCAAATTGTTAAGGTCCAAGAATTCATGGCTGTGATTTGCATTTGTTTTTATTTGACATCAACTCTGAATTTTCAAAAAAAACTGCTGGGTATTGACAGTTGCTAGATGTGGTGTGGAATAGTAGCAATCATTTTCCAGGGGCTAAGGCCAGAAAATTGCTATTGGACTAACTGCTGTGATAATCTGTCTCAATCTTAGTATTGAATATAAGCCAATGTCTCCATTAAGGGGGCTTTCAATGACATATTTCCATAATCTTAGTGAGTAAAGAAGAGAGCACTGGAAACTCCTCAGGGCCTTTCAGACTAACTATTGTGAGTGGATACTAGGTTGCTTCAATTTTGCTTATAGGAAAGTTTTAGCTAGGGAATAAAGTATCAGCATGAAGAATCAGCAGAGTTATACAATGGGATGATTTATCCAAATGAAACTGTACAATGAATTCAGTCTCCAGCTGATCACAAAAATTAAAAGTAAGGCATATTGTCCTAGTTTAGATATTTCTGTTCTGTTATGAAATTTCCCATAAAATTATTTTTAAAAATGAAAGTGTCAGAGAAATGGAAAATATATTAGCAAAGTCCTGATAAAATTGAGTTCATCATGTTGGCCATTAGATGAAAAGAAATGTGTTTTTATTTATCAGTCAAATAAGATAAGTCAGTGAAAGGAAAATTATTAAGCAAAACCCATATATGATTACAATTCCCCATAGTCATTAGTTTTCTGTCTAGTTTTTGTTTTCTACTACAGTTTACTTTTAACAGGATGGCATGGGGAAAAGAATCGTGAATCTTAGGCTCACATCATTGCTTTTCCTTTGCTCAAGGATTCTACCCACTCAACTTACCTTAATTACTCATTGATGCTCTTACTGTTGGTGGTGGTCGTTGGGGGCGGGGGGTGATGGTGGCTGTGGTAGTAACTTGCATACCTTCTGTAATGGTTCTCATGATAGCATAGATCTGATACAAGTTATACCCTGATGGCCAGAAGTGAAAGTCCCTCAGGACTGACTTTTTGTGAGCCTGCAACCCAATTGGAAGAAGTAGACTCAGGGGCATCAATTACTTTACCCTATTAGGTGCGGGCACTCAGTGTTTTGCTATAGGATTATAGCATGCTGTTCAGTCCTCAGATTTTCTAAAGTGAGAGACTGTCAAGGGGATATCAAATGAAGAGATTCTTTTTTTTTTTTTTTTGAGTGAACGGATGTGTGAATGTAAGAGAAATAGCCTGCTCTTTAATCAGGTTTGCAAGGGGTTCGAGTGTAAGAAAAATTGAACTTGATGTGAAAGTGCTTGCGATTTTGACGTAAGCCATTTAGTTAACAATTTAAAGAAACGCTTACACAACTGAAAAAATCAACTATATCTTGAATAATTGTCCAATTAAAATTACAGACAATAATTATTTTATCATTTTGGCAAGAGCATAAAAAAATGAAAAAATTCCTGAGTATTTTGGTTAACTGAAAGTGAACAATATCATTGCATTTGTGCCCCAGTGAGTGAACTGAAGGAATATTGGAGTCGAGTAGCCACAATTTAAATTCACACTAAATTTTCGGATACCTCTAGTTATTTAATAATAATATAGATAAAATCATGGTAAGATTTAATACCTCAATTTTCCCTGTGGGAGATCAACATTTTTTTTCATTTAAAATGTTTTTATCTTTATTGAGACATAAGGGATAGATAACTGTGTGATGTTAAGTTGTACAATGTAACTGGTTCGGTACATGTACAAGCACGTATCGTGACACCGAAAGGCCAGTTAGCTCATCACCTTACACAGTGATGATATTTTTTGGTGTGGGGAGAACTTTCAAGATTTATCTTCTTAGCAGTTGTGATCATCAACTTTTGATTTCACAAGTGACTTTGAAATAGGAAAAAAATTAACACATTTATTTGTTGGGATCGTCTTCATAATTAGGCCTCCAGCTTAAGACGAAATGTTAACTCTCCCTATAAGGACACGTTAAAGGACCTTGTTTTGTTTTATCCACTATAATCATACTTTATAAATATATTATTGAACATGGAGTTGATTTGTACTACTTTTTAAATACATTTCTGGATGAAGTCTCATTGGTAACCTGTGAAATTAAAATGACTTATCAGCGTAGGAGCATAACGGGTCCTTTAGTGCTTCATGAAATCACAACGTCTCTTCTAGACCCAGACTCTTGTCTGTGTTTCCTGTTGTCCTGTACGAGGAAAAGTGATATCGATATTAAAATTGGACTCTCTATTTTTTACCCCTAACCGGTGATACTTTGAGGAGCATATCAAAGTTTTTCTCTGTTTAAAGGTTTGTGAGTTAAGAACAGGGCTGGCTTTATTAATTACTCATTGGTAAGCCTACGGTAGAGAGTGTTGGTAAAATGCGAGTATATCATGAAATAAAAAGAGTTGAACTATGTATACAAACATCAGATTGTTATGCTGCACACCCGAAACTAATATAATGTTATATGTCATTTATATTTCACAAAAGGTAGAGCTTGTTTTTAGGCAGTGCTATCACTCTCCTAGTCTACATAGGTGTGGGCTATGAAAATAAGTCATATAGCTGCAGTAAGTCTGCCTAAAACTAAAATTCTTATACTTGTATTTATAACGGGCATTGTACAATATTAAAATAAAGAGTATAATCAGTGCTCTTAAAAGTTTTAATGTTTTATCTAGAATGACATGAAATAACCACTAAAAACACAATGCCAAGTTGAGAGAGGGAGAGAGAGGGAGAAAGAGAGAGAGAGCGATTACAGGAGAAGTAAGACAGCATTATATCCTGGCACTTTTAATAAGAAAGTATTGACTGATTTTTGCACAAGGGCCATTTCCTGTTTGCATTGGGCCTCACAAGTGATATATTCACCCCTGGGTTAGAGAGCTTATGCAATCAGTCTTACTGTGTATTATCTCTCCATGAACATTATCTGTGTGTTTTTCGTTTTTCATGTCTCTCTATCATTGCAGATGAAATTATGCCTGCAAGAATGAATTGCAACCCTGGGGACTTCCTTGGTCGACTTCCATGATACTCTGTGAAGCTGTGGACTTTAAGCTGCAAGTTAATTTCTCATAAAAATAAATATAACTGGACAAAATCCGTTTGAGGTTTGTTGATTAAACATTATTTTGACTTGAAGAAACGAATAGCGTTTTAACATATGATAGGACTCATTTTTTCATGGGTGAAGTTGGTATTTCTTCTCTTCCTTGTTTTCATTTCAAGGAGAATGCCTAGAGCTTAGCTTTAAGAGTGAAGGATAGGTCACAGGGAATCTGTTCAGATATTAGTTCATTCTTGTTCTTATTAGTTGTGGCTTTACTTGTAGACTTCTATCCTCATTTTCCATTTTTTAAATGATGATAATAATACTGCCTCATAGGGTTGCTCATGAGTTGAGTGATACCATGTATGCCAAGTGTCTGGCTTGGAGAAAGTTGTTGTTATGTATAACTACTATCAGTATGTTAGATCTTGTATAGACACTCTGCTCTTCCAACAGACTCAGACACTGTCACCTTTATTCGACAATTCTCTCAGAATGTTTTTCCCATCCAAATGTATGTCCTTACTTTTCTCTACTGACTTTTTAAAAATCTGTTATGAAATATAACCTTGCTTCCCAGAGAACGTACACGTGAATGCTTTTATCAGACTGGTGAGCTTAATGGCAGAAAAGGCTAATTGGGTAGATTTGTAATGTTTGAAGATAGGTTCTTTGGGTTTCTTTCAAATTAGTTCAGAAACAACACAAACTTTATCAGTAAGTCATTCTTTTGTGGAAACCAAATGAACAAAAGAAAAAAATCTTAAATGTTCTTTTTATTCTTCTTAAATAACACTTCACATCTCTAAAATTGCATCGCATGGCTATCTCAACTCTTCAGAATATAATTGAGCATCAAAAATTAGGGAGACAAGTAACTGAAATTCAAAGATAGAAATTATGAATGAAAAATTATTTCTCATACACTATAGTCAAATACATTTTCAGAAAAACTCCTGATATATGCAGTATGTCTAAAAATCTTGAGTTAAAAAGAAATATACAGGTATTTTAAAAGTGAAGTTTACATGAAATGAACAAGTATAAAAGACACATGGACAAAAATTAAGGAGGGTAGACGTGGGAGGGAGGTGGGGAGCACTGGGGGGGTGGGCTGGGATGGGAGTAAAAGACAAAAAACTGTACTTGAACAACAATTAAAATAAATTTTAAAAATGAAGTTTAAATGTCCAACAACTTATAAGATTTCATTCCAAATGAAATTAACAATGATGTCTACTAAATACAACAGTTATCAAAATTTAGTAGAATAATACATTCATTTAATACAGCTTCTGTTCATTATCTCAGTGATTTTTTTAATAAGGCAGAATTAATAGGATTTAGAGAATGACCGTGGGGATGAGATGAAGAAGTTCAGATGAGATGAAGAACTTCATTTACCTTAGGCAATTCTCTGCCTTGGACAAGTAAATGATTGGTGGTAAGCCTTTAATAAGCATAATGAGAAGCATATATTTGAGAATAGTAATGATGAGTGTAGTTTTCTGTGGTAAATGTAGATGGTAAAGTCTAATAAACCATTGTGTATAAGCAAGGCCACCACGTTGCACAGCCTCGGGAAGACCATTCCTAATGCACCAAGCCTGAGCTACTGTAGATGCCTAAAAATTGCAGTTTCTTTTATTTCACTTACTAACATTTGATATAAAAATCATTACTTACACCCCAGATCATTCTGTGTTTGCAGCTGATTGTTGGGAGGTAGATGGGAGCTTAGTGTGTCTTGCAAATGAAAATTGACTTCTCTACTAAGACTCTGTGCACAAAAGGCAGGGATAATGGTAAAGGCCAAGAGTCACATAGTATTTTACTTTTGTGAATTCACAGTCCTCACATTGCGCCCTGTTAACTCCACTACCACCCTTGAACTTCTGAGGTGTATTCCAAAGTTCTGGAAATTGGAAATAATTGGAACAGGATGAGGAGGGGAGGGTAGATTAAGGTACACATATAAATAGAGTGAGAAATGATCATGAGGTTTCTAAAATAACACTATCACTAATGGAACATGAAACTGTCATTCCCTGGGTAGCAAGTTAGTTGCTAAGATTGCGCTGGGGAGGTAGAAGCAACTGCACTTTCCTCAGCCTCCAGTGTGGTCCAAATTTCTCTGTTTGAAATAATTCACTGCAAATGACTGATTGTGAAATCAAAAAGAAATAATGTATGTAGCAGTTAAATTCTTCTTCAGTGTGACAAATTGATCAATCATAAATGTATATATATGTAAGGAATTTACATGAATTGCCACATGGGTTTCAATGTTCAGTGTATTTATTTCTGCTAACTTCTAAGTTATTTTTCATACTCCCCCTATTTACTTTCCAGGTCTCTTTTTATTTTTGTCTTTATATAGTATTTTATTTGCATTGAGGAAAAAAAGAAAAGTAAGTTGTGGGCATGGACACCATTGTTGTGATTGAAGTAGGGTGGGCACAGATTTAGGTGGAAGAGAGTTTAAGGGAGATAAATGGTGATAGATTAAATACTTCTAAGTTCTTATTTTAAAAAGACATAAAGACATCAGTATATTTAAAAGAACATAAGGACTTCTACTAGAAAAAAGAAATCCATTCTATATTTTAGATTCAATTAAATATTCTGCTATCAATTTCTATTTTTTCACATTCTTCTTCAGTCTCAAGTGAAAAACCATTCACACCCTTGGGGAACTATTTATTATTTCTTGGTATCTAATAGAACGTTATTTTACATTTCACCAATTCCTAACTAATTTCTGGTTCAGATGTATGCTAACTTGTGCCTGTTTCTTGCCAGTCAAATAAACTTTCCACATTGACTTTGAAAGCCCACATGGATCTATATCAAGAAATATTACTATAGATCAACAACGAGGAAATATGTCTATTCAGAATGGTTGAATTTTATTCAGATTTATTGTAAACTGTTTTATTTTGTGGGAGACAGCACAGGGCCATGATCCTGTTTTGTTGTTATTGTTGATGTTTCTTTTGTTTGTTCGTTTGTTTTCTGGTCACCTTTAGAGGTTTCAGCAACAAAAAGCCAAGACAAAAGAAGCTGCTCCTGCTATGGACGTCCTTCCTTGTTTTCAGTCTGCCGAGGGTCCCGACAGAAAAGGGGCAGATGGACGTGACATAATACACATAATGGGAAAGCATCTGACTCCAAAGACTCCATTTATTGTTCCAATAAAATACTTGAAGTTTTCTGTAGTATTGTCAAATGCATTTTTTTAATATAATTTTTATTTAATTCTTGTTCAAGTACAGGTTTCTGTCTTATATTCCCAACCCTGCCCGCCCCCCACCCCATGCTCCTGGCCTCAAATGCATTTTTTAAAAAACAAATTTCTAACAATTATGGAGAAACTTGTATTTGAAATGGATACATTATGAAAACAAATGTTGGTTTTCTAGTAAAGCTAAAAGAGTGATTATTTTGGAGGATAAATGAACTACTTTTATTGGCTTACTGACAGGGTGGGGCAAAAGTATTATAGGTTTACAAGTTTTTTTGTAAGGAAAATAATACAACAACTAATAAATTATAATACAGGAATAAACTCTGTGTTTTATGTACTCATAATTCTAAACCTATTTTACCTCACTCTACATTTTAGTTACATCTATCTATCCCTTGTTCAGACCACCTTTTAAACAAAATTAAAATTGAATTTGAAATTTTGTTTACATTTAAACAAAAAAAAATTTAAATTATCTTATTGTTGTTTAGTTATAGTTGTCTGCACTCCCCCCCAGGACTCTTCCCAATCCCAGCCAATCCCACCTCCCTCCTCTGCTCCCACCCTCCTCCTAGGTTTTGTCCATGTGTCCTTTACAATAGTTCCTGAAAGCTGTTCCCCACATTGTTCCTTCCCCCCTCCCCTCTGGGTATTGTTAGATTGTTCTTAATTTCAATGTCTCTGGTTTTATTTTGTTCACTTTTTTCTTTTGTTGATTATGTTCCAGTTAAAGATGAAATAAATTCTTATTAGATAAAGTTATCAGATTCTAATATCCAACAAGTATGTTCTAATGTGTACTTGTTATACAGCATTTTGGCTTGAGCTATAGTAAATGATGCCTGATTTATAGTCAACCTTCTTTCAAAGAGGTTTGCCAATTGGGTTGATTCTGAATGACCTTGTTAGCAAATAGGCATATTTCATCTTATTGCCTGACCGGTATAAACATTCAATTATTTAGCTAAAAAATCACCAAACAAAAACAGTTTTAAAATGTTTAAAAAATAGGTGCAATATTGGAATATACATATATATATATATTCCACAAATTAAATATCACCAAAATTAAGTTATGATTCAATCTAATTTTCTATTAGTATAGGTGATACAAAATAATTCAAT
The DNA here is from genome assembly GCF_014824575.4 of Sturnira hondurensis. Classification (NCBI taxonomy): domain Eukaryota; kingdom Metazoa; phylum Chordata; class Mammalia; order Chiroptera; family Phyllostomidae; genus Sturnira; species Sturnira hondurensis. The sequence continues at coordinate 13,630,225 of NW_028093774.1, read as the reverse complement.
TGAAGAGATATTTTGACTTACCAATGTTTTCCACAATGTCATTCATTTTCCAAAGGCAAAAGTAATGAGTATAGGTTGAATTATTTTTAGTACTTCAACACATATTTATAATTGTACTTAAATATTATGTAAAATATTACTTATATCACTTATTGATTAGCATTAATACATAAATAATAATGTATATATCATAATAAATGTATGGAATATTTGTGTATGAATATTTGATATTTTATCCTCAAAACACTATTTGACTATCACATTAATTTTATTATTGCATTTGAGCAAAATGTGTTTCCTGAATTGTATGTGGCTTAACCAAAGTGACTGCTTCCTTCACGTGGTCTGGTTTGGCTTTAAATATCTTACCATTTTTATGTATCAGCCAACTGTTAGCTCTTTTTTGAAACAAGAGCCTGCAGATGTATATATAATTACATATGTAATGATTCAATTCATTAAAAATGATTTACATCCATTGTAGTGGCTCTCCTGAGGAGCAGACCAATGCACGGAGGAAGCGGAGCTCCGTTCAGCTCAGCAACCACATAGATGGTGTTTCCTTTAGTTCTTTTCCTCTGCTAACAGCATAGAATCCAAGGCCCTACTTGGAGAAGCCAACAGTGCAGCGGAGGAGGCACACACAGCCTTTAGGAGCTTTGCTGTCGACATGCAAGGGATATTATTAGAGCACAGATGGAGATCACCTGTAGCTGAGGCCTGGGTGAAGGAGTTGTAGGAGGCAAACTGTTTGAGTCTTGAAGGAGCAAAACTGCATTAGCTGCATAAAAATAGGAGTGGGTGAACGTTACTGACAGGAGAAACATCACAGCTAAGAACTCTAAGAGTTCATGATATGTAAAAGCAAATCAAGTTGGTACTGATGTACCATGAGGACAGCTAAAGGAAATAGAGATCTATGGGTATAAAGCGATGCATACCGTTTTACCATGCATAGTGTAATATGAACTATAAATAACTATACCTTATAGGGAACAAATGAAACAAAGAAAAATGATTGATGAAGGCAGAAAGTGAACACGGAGAATTTAGTACTTTTTTAAAAGCACTTCTGAGACAGGAGTATAATGTTACATATTTAATCAATTTTACATATTTAAATTCTACAATCTATATATTTCAACATATGTATTACCTGTGAAACCATCACCAAAATCAACATGATGAATATAACCACAACCCAAAAGGTTTCATAGGCCCTTATGCAATGCCTGCCTTCCAATTTTTTCCACTGCCCACTCTCCAGGCAACTACTGATCTACTTTCTGTCACTATAGATCTATTTAAAGTTTCCAGATCTTTCAATAAATGGAATCAAGTAGTCTGTAACCTTTTTTAGTATGCTTATTTCACTCGACATAATTTTCATAATATAGTTCTCCCACAATTGGTTTATCCAACGACCTTTCGATGGTTGTTTCCAGTTTGAGGCTGTTACAAATTAAACTGCTATGAACATTCAAGTCCAAATCTTGGTGTGGATATGCGGTCATTCCCCTGGGGCAAATGAATACCCATGAGACAACTAGTACCCTGTGTTTACCTTTTAAAGAAACGCTTTTTTGTTTTTTTAATTGGTCAACTATTGCCCCCTTCTGGCCGCTGAACGCCACTCCCAACCCCAGGAATTTGTTTAGCAGTGAGATGAATGACACACAGGCACCAATTAATATGAAAAACGATATATTACTCATATAACAAAAAAGATGTTTCCACAAGGAGGGCTGTGGTTCAGTCTGCAGTAAACCAGGTGAGAGACTGGGCTTTTTTAGCATCGACGAGATGTGGCTAGAGCCAGGGTTCCTCTTGGCCATGTCTGCTTGGCTTGAACTTTTTGGGTGCTCCAAGGAAGGGGGCAGGTGGCTTTTCTTACTGTCTGGCTCAGTTGTGGGACAAAAGGGGAAAGACTAGCATATCTGAAAGCTGTCGGGGACCAAACATCAAAAGTGAAGTCTTTTGAGTTTTTACTGCCGCCAAACTCTTCTCCAATGTGGTTTACAATTTTATTCCCATGAGTAGAATGAATGTTCTATTCCTGCATTTCCTGGTCAATATTTGATATGTTTAGTCTATTAAAACTCAGGCATTTTAGTAAGAATGCAGTGATATCTCTTTGCAGCATTCAACTGGCATTTTTTTAATGACTGATAATGTCAAACTTTATTTTTTTTGAGTTTTTATTTGTCTTTTTATTATCTTCCCTAGTTAAGTGGAAATATATTAATCATCTGGAAAGAAACACATTGACATTTCTTTTCCTCTCCTCCTCCCTTCATTTCCCTTTCTAAAACTAAATAAAAATTTTTTTAAAAGTAATTGACAGGTAATTCTAATAGACGCTCTTTGTGCATCTCTGAAAATAATCATTTTTATTCTTCTGTTTTGTTATATTGCATTAACTGATTCTCAGGTGTTAAACCAATCTTTTATTTCTTGTAAAAATAATCTCATTAAATGTATGGAGAGAAAGATAGATATTTCCTATTATAATAAGGAAGAACAGTTTAACCTACATTTTGTTCTTATCTTTAAGATAAAGAAAACTTTACCTGAAATCATGAAGTTGAGCACAATTTTGAGGAAACGGGTTATGTTGCTAGATTTACAAGTATAGAAAAATTAAATTCTAACTAATAAAGGACACCAGTTTCAATCACAGGAAGAGATGGTGTAGTTTGGTTATTCTAGGAATTTACTAAAATTACTTGAAATTAATATGCAAGGATTTATTAGGGAGTTCATTTAAGATTATCACCTGTTAGAGAAGAGAAGGAAGCAGAATTAGGTGGAGGAAGTATCTGGTCCTCACAAGGCCTCAGGCAATTCTCCAGTAAACACTGAGGCTGGGGTAGTCCTTCAGAGTTGTCCCCATTTAGGACTAAGGGCCCAGACATTTGGTCCTTTATATCCCTACATGAACTAGTTATAAAAACCACGGTGTCCCTGGACAGGGACATGACCTTGGACCGTTTCCTCCTCTTCAGCTGAGCTAACCGTTGCAGCTCTCATTTGGTCACATCCTGACTATAAGCAGCAGAGTAAGTCCTTTCAACCCACAGGGGACTGAGGACATCTCAGCGTAGTACAGACAACAGTGGCCACAGGAGTGGGCCCGTCCTCAGATGCAGACAGGTGTCACTCCATGCACTTAAAGTCTGGCATGATTATAAAATTGGCTGTGAGGTGGTATTTTATGAAGGCTTGGTATTAAAGTTCAATTTCTAGCAGTTGTCACTGATTTATTAAAGAAAAGTAAAATGAACCTTGTTTTTTTAAAAATATGTATTATTTAAAAATGATATCTAGCAACATCTTTGTTTTAGCAAGGCATTTTATAAACTAAATTGTAAGTTTTGAATAAAGAAGAGGACTCTAGGATGAATGATAACATGGTTGTAGTCAGAGCTAGTCGACAGGTTATACTCAGTACCTGTTGATAAGTGGGTCCCACAAACTTGACTCTCACCCTTTCTCACGCTAAGGATCCCTGGTAATATCTGACAGCAGAATGAATATCATAATGATAGTTCCAAGCTTACAATAAATTTTGTTTTTTGGTTTCTTTAAGATTTTATTTATTCATTTTTAGAGAGGGAATGGGAGGGAGAAAGTGAGGGAGAGAAACATTAATGTGTGGTTGCCTCTCATGCACCCCCTACTGGGAACCTGGCCTGCAACCTAGGCATGTGACCTGACTGGGAATGGAACTGGTGACCCTTTGGTTTACAGGCCAGATTCAACCCACTGAGCCACACCAGCCAGGACTAACAATGGACTTTGTAAGAAATCAAAATTCTTCAATGTGTTTTAAAATTAATTTATTAAAGTGATATATATTTTACTTGAAAGATATATATATGTATATATGTATATATATATACATGCATAAGTGTATATCTTCAATTCTATGAAAATACACTGTATTAAATGTGAGTTATCATTTATGACATTAGTTAATTTATAGTCATCAGGTTAATTATCACAAAATTGGTGAATGAAGTAAATCTCTTATTGCCAATATAGTCTAAGTTTTAAGTGAATAGACAAAGTTTTCTACAGACATATTCTAGTAAATTTAATGCCTGAAAATGCCATATTCTCAATTTGATACATCAATAATCTTTGGAATTATTTAAACACATTTTTATTTTTATAAAAAATATATTGCATATTTAAGAAAACATTCAGAAAACATAATAAGAATATGTATATTTAGATATATAAAAAAGATTTAACTTAAATTTTATGGGGACTAAAATATAAATATCTTTAAACACCTTTTCTACCTAAGCTAAACTAATAAAGGGCTCAGTGGTTTGCCTTCTGAAAGAAAATGCTTGGCAGAGTTACTTTACTTAAAATTTCACAGTAAGTGCCACTGAAAATTAAATCACTCATTTCCTTTACAACTTTCGAAGTATGATTTGCATTAAAAAACATGCACACATACTTTCTCACGGTAGGGATTACTCATTGATACCACAACACTGCTTTCCTTTTTCTTCCTGGGCATCAGAATATCGATGTGTAACTACTACATAGCCTCCCACCTAAAACATAACACTTATCAAGATCTCTTGTAGCTACAGCAGCTGGCAGATATAATCTATGGACTTTCTTTGAATTCTCCATCAAACTGTGGTACACTATTTTCCTGCAGTGTCCTTCCTGCTAACACGGATACAGATTTGATGGCTGGAGTCCCAGCAGCCATCCTGGAGTAGGAACCTAGTTTTAATGATTGTGGATTGATCACATTATCTCTTTACCAAGGACTTCTAGATTTTTTTTAACTAAGAAAAGAAAGAAATTGATCTTCTTTAGCCAGTGAATGTATTTTTTATTATTTTTATAGTTTTCTATAAAGACAATTAAATTGTGATAAACCATGAATGTAAATTCCTATCTCTAAGTCAGATATCATGTGTTAAAGTCCATAGCAATTTAAATGGAGAGGACTAAGCTTTCAGTTGAGTGCAAATTCCCAATGAATTAATAATGAGGCAAAAATGTCCAAATGGTCTCTTCACATAGTCAAGTAGATGTGAAAGTGAAGTTCATCCACACAGAGAAGCAGGTGCTGGAGAAAGGGTCCTGGCTGCACCCCATTCCTGTTCCCATAATTTTCTATCAGTAGCCTCCCCGTCTGCCTGTCTGGCCGAGTGAGACATTGTGTTCTCGTTCTCTCTCTCTCTCTCTCTCTCTCTCTCTCTGCAAAAGTTAGTTAAAATTTGGTACACAGAACTACACCAATTTATCAGATATGTGAGGGGCCCTTGCAGTCGGGACTCAAAAATTGCTCATTAGAAAAAATAAGTTATTTTATTTTTTATTTGAACTTCATGCCTAAAAGAGTTCAGCTGATTAGAATAATTATATATGAAACAACTTAATACATGGAAAGTGCAGGATATTTTTTTCTATGAAGCAAGTCTCTGCCTCAATTGGCCATTTATTGAATGGTGATCCTTCCTAGGGACACAGCCCAGGTTGTTACAAAAACTGGAAAAAGTAATTCATGCTGGTCCTATTCACAGTAGGGTCATAAATATCAAGTCCAATTTTAACATCTAGAGTCATATAAAACATTTTATATGACATTAGAGATGAGATTTATTTTCAATAACCTGGCTTTTAAATAGTATCTTATTTGTCTACTCACCTTTATAATAAAAATTTTAAAAATAAAATATAAAAAGTCAGTAACTTTTAGAAACAGAAGATGGTTTGGTGCTACTCATCTGTGTTTTCTGAACCCATACTGCAACGATTATTATTATTATTTCCTTGAAAAAGTCAACAAGAAGGTGTCCACTGAGCTTTCATTCAGTAGCTTGCTAGAAGCATTTTTTATATAGAAAGAAAAAACAACACTGAGTTTGGTTGACTGAGAACAGGGACATTTTCTTGAGAGCAAAGTGCTACTGCAAGATCATTTCACAGTATTTACAGTGCCCAGCCTGTAACAGAACAGATATTGTTGTCATTCTGTACTCAATGCTAAATTTATTAAATTATCTTGACAAAAAAGTTATTTTTCAGCTAGAAATACACTTGATAAAAATCTATATTTTGCCAATATCCCATCTTTCACTCCTGATTTTTCCCCCATGCGTGATAAGCTTATCTAAGTCAAATCCTGAGAAAAGTTATTTTCTGCAAAAGGCAATCCTCTTAAAAAATGCCCTTCTCAAGGAAACAATTTTCTATTGGCAAAAAAATAACTCTTTTATATTTTTCTTTGTGTTATATGATACCACTACTTAAAAATATAAAGTCTAATTTGAACTTTGCATGATTTCTGTTTAAGTCTACTGAATTTTTCAAGCTGTAGTTTCATGTACTCTTAGGAAAAAATAATAATTCAAAGTTCAGTATGCAATTAGATTCTCAAAAAAAAAAAGCATGTTGACTGCCAACTCTCACTTAACCAATACTGTAAATATAATATATTAAAAACAATTTCTTTTGCCCTAGCTAATGTGGCTCAGTGGATTGAGTTCTGGCCTACAAACCAAAGGGTCACTGATTTGATTCCCAGTCAGGGCACATGCCCATGTTTTGGGCCAGGTCCCCAGTAGGGGGTGCATGAGAGGCAACCATACATTGATGTTTTCTCTCCCTCTCTTTCTCCTACCCTTCCCCTCTGTCTAAAAATAGATAAATGAAATCTTTAAATATCATGTTTAAAAAAAGAAATGCTATTTAAGGGTCTTTATTTAGCATTATACTATTTAACCCAAAATAATAGGATAGAGTTTTTCCTCCTTAAAACACAAGATCAATTCATCAAAAAAAATGGTGCTTGGAATAAAGAATGTATTTTAGTGTTATAATTTTAAGGACCAGTTTAGTTTGTAACTACATCATTTGCTTGAAGCTTCCACAGTGACATGTTTGAAAAGCTACTGACTTATCTGAGAATATTTAATAGTCATGTAGTAGGCTACAGGATGTTTAAAAGTCTTAAATTCCAAAGGTCATCTTGTTGCTTGGAATAAGGTCATTGTTTGAAATTGACAAGCTAGACATTTAGCTCTTGGTTGCTTGATTAGTGTTTATTTCAAAAGGTACTAGCTGGTTTTAACTATGCTTTAAGATCTGCTAAAGTATTATTGAAATATAATTTGTAGTTTATTCCCTAACCTCAAATAAAAAACCAGAATAAAACAAAAATATGAAAGCCCAAACATTTTCTCAATGAAAGTCCTTGCATAATTTTAAGAAGGATAATAGTACATTTACATTACACATAATAGTACATTTAATAGTACATTTACAATAGTACATTTACATTTACATTTACAAATGTACATTTACATTTATATGAGTAGAGGAATACAAAAATGATGTTAGAAAAGACATTGGTAACAAATGAAAGTAAAAGGTAATCTTTAGGAGTTAATTAAAATTACCTACATTTGAGTATTGTTCAACAACAAAGTTTGTATTACATGAAATAATCAATAAATTCATTTATACTTGAAACTAAGCCATATCTATGCCAGGGTAGACTTATCCACTTGTTTTTACTAGTCCCCAATAAAGCTACAGTTTTACTCTAGTGATATGAATCCAGTATAGGCAAGTCAGATTAGACAAAGAAACAGAGCCCATGAACCCTCTAGATACCCGAATGTATCAGTCTCTCCAATGTGTCTATATAGTTTATTTTTTGCATTTTTTTGCAGCCAAGGCGCTTTCTCTTATGCTTGTCTCTTCCTAAGTTAATTGAACAAAGGGGAATTAGTAGATTTCTTGTTTGTTTTGAGGGGAGGTGGCTAACAATATGCCAAAGATAAGTAGTTTTCCATCTTGTATTTAGTGGCATCTTGCATGAAGCTGTGCGCAGTTGTTTCTAGGCCAAATAGTTTGCTGAGTTATGATTAAGGAATGGGTTTATTAGCCACTGTATACATATGTAGTATCATAAGTCCTGAAATTAGCAGCAAAATTACATGGAGTCATTTGGAAGCACTTAACTCAGAAGAATAACATTCTATTTTACAAATCCTCATTTTGGAAATAGAGCAATACACTCTCATAAATGGCATTCCAAATGACAGAAGTAGGTAAAAAAAAATCAAGTTTAAATTTATGTAAGTGCCTAAACTCAAAAGATTACATGAGAAATTTGCAGAATGTATGTGTTCAAACTTTCAGATATTTAATAAAATCATGATGTTCAGTAACACTCTTTGGATTGACTCAGTTAACCCTAAAGAACCTAAAAATAATACAGAAGATCTTTGATTTGGGGTTTATAAAGGGGCAGTCAGTAAAGTTTAATGAAAAGAGGGTGGGATTAGTTAATAAAAAGAAGGAGAAAAGAAAATAACATGTCCTGGGAAAACACAGTTATTATGATTCTAACTGTTTTTTATTTCTTCAAAATGCTTCAATATCTCTAATTTATTTTCAGAAAGTAAGCATGAGCCTGTGAAAAAGATCATTATATGTATGAAAGAATGCTCGATGAAAATAGAATAATAGAAAGGTATTATTGGTACATTTTTATATTTACATATTCTATTTAAGTCAATTTCAAAAGTATCCAATTGTAACAAACGACACACTTTTAGATGATTTGAATCTGTTCTGTTGGGTGCAGGTAACTGTCTTAGAATGAACTCAGGAAAACAGAAATTGCCCTAGGCACTTTGGTTTTAAGGACTTAAACCATATTTAAGAGAAACCATCACCAAGGATTTCACCCTACAAGACTAAAGTTAAGGAGAGCTGTTCTAGAGAACTCACACAGAAACTCCTGTATTCCCTAAGACCACTAGGAAGAGACTTACACTACCCCGGAATGCACGCACGCCTGCATGATTCTCAGATGCTCTATCCATCACCCTCATCTTTACCTAGGTCGTTCATTTTCTCACTTAGCCGCCTGCAGTAGCCTGAGAAAAATAACCTTTCTCTCTCTCCCAATTTCAAATGTTGCATGATTGTTTTTCAGTGGCAGAAAAGAAAAATGGATTCTGGGAAGCGAAGTTCTGGATTCTCTTCTGGAAGGAGTGAGGAAGGCTTAGGTTTATGCATCATGCTGCCTGATGCCAAGTCTAGTTCACTGACTCAGGAGGTGAAGTGATCAGTACTCCCTAGGTAGCCAAAAAGGATATGTATGCATGTACTTGCATATATAATCGATAGCTGTTAGAAATGAATTCGTACACATGTACAATTGTTGTGCATCATTCTAAAATTCTCAGAAAATCCAGAGTTGTTGCTTCTTTTTTCTTTTAAACTCATTAGTTTGCAAACCTGACTTCACCTGAACTTCACCTGTTTTCTCACCTGAACCGTGGGTGAGAAAACCTGTCTTGCACTGTCCAGTTCTATACTCTATCACCTTTATCAAATTAGGAAAAACCTACATTCTGAAGCATGTCAGTTCTGGCGTCCAGGCTGTGATTATGTACTGGTATACGATTGATTCTCTCCTTTGTTAAATTGTACTTCACTGAAAAGATACCTCCTTCATTAATATAATTTCTCAACAATTACCTCATTTGGTGGAACACTTTATTTTATGTCTTAAATCAAAACAAGTTTTTTAAAATAATAAAAAACTACCCAAATTGCACTTATGTTCTATTACCTAAATAACTAATATAGTATTAGTTAAATATTAAAAGAAATACTGAGTGACAGTTTAGCTGAACTTTATCTGATGAAAAAATTGAATTTGTCATATAACCAGCATATTCTGTTTCATTATTCCAACCTTAATTATCATCATTATTATTTATAATAAGTGCAATTCATTGAACATAACCCTGAAGAGTATGTCTCTCCTAGGATGTAATGAATATACCTTATGCTTAATGCTTACAGCTGCTCTTGTGGTCATCTTCTTAATGTACAAATTTTAATTTTTAAGAACTCTCATATTTCTCTTTACTGTTCATGTGCAATACACAGGAAACTTAAAACAGTGAAAACCCTTAAGTTTAATGATTTAATATGAAATAAATGCATCCTCTTTTATAAAAAGTTCTTTTTATTGGGCTCTGGCATTAATTACTGAATTGGATATGCAAGTGTAATTGACACACATCTCTCACTTGCCCCAATGACCATGTCAGAGGTAATGAAACCAAAAAGTGAAACTGACTCAAAGGTCTAGTCACTGAAAAGGGGAGGGCTGTCCCATACACAAGGACCGATGGACAAGACACTGTGATACATTTTTATAAACATACTTAGATTCTGCCGTTGTTACAACAGTGTGGTCTCTCCTAATCCTGTCACTGTTCCTCTGTAGAACTGCAGCACCTAATGGAATAACCAATGTGGTATAAGTGTGTAGAATGTAATTATTGGAAACATGGTACAATATCACCAAGTTTCAGAAAAGCTTGAGCATTTAAACGTTTTTAGTGCTGTATTTTCAACCCTTATGGACTCAGGGATTAGAGAAAATCTGTTCGTTTGGGGCTGTTTGTTGTACTGTTTTTGAATCAGAATTCTTCTTTATGTAAGATTTGCAGTTGATTGCTTTCTTCATAAAAATGAACTTTCTAGTTTTAGAGGCATGGTTATAATGATGGAAGGTCTGGGTTTTTATTTTAAACAATAGATATATACATAGATATTTTAAACAATAGATATATTGTAAACTGCACAAACTGAGAAAAGTGAGAGTCCATCATTGCTCATTCACATACAGATACAGTTTTAAAAATTATCTTTGATAAATGAAGTCAAGATAAACAGCTGTTTTAACTTGTTCACTTTAAATTGATAATCTACTGTTTATATTTGTTAATTCCATATCATAAGCTAAGAAGGTAAATATTTATTTTTCTTTTATATAATCTTTATGTACAAAAATGAGGTAAATAATATATAATCACAAATATAGTTACAAATGGAAATGGAAATATCTTTTATCTGGAGTGGCATTTAGAAGTCTTCTATTCCAACATCTCATCCAATGCAGAAGGCTCTCTTAGTTTATGTCACCATAATTTAATTAATTTAAATGCCACCAGTGCTAGAAAATTCTTGAGTCCCAAGGGAGCTGTCTCCCCCTCCCCCAGGAGAACGATTGTTCAGTTTAGTGTATTTTCCAAAAATCTAGCACCCAAAACTTAATGGTTGGTCTTTAACTTTTGGAGCACTACACTACATGTTTGTCATCTGCTTACCACTGATAAAACTTCAAATGCTGAGCACACTCATTGTGGCTTCCTCTAGGCCTTACTCCATCTCTCAGATACATTGTAACTAACTGTTCTAGTGTGCAGACTCCGGATTTAGATGGAAAATGATTCATATCCTGACCTTAGCACTTCTAGATGAGAAAATTCAGGCAAATAAGTTGCTTACCAAATTAACAGAGCTAATAACATGACCTAACTTACTGGGCTGACCGAAAGTAGGTGTCCAGTAAATATTAACACTATTTTAAATCATTCTTACTTTGTTCATATCTAACATAATTGTTAGATATTAGTTAAATATCTAGTTTCCATTTGTTACGAATTTAACCTTTGTCCAATGATGTTGAAATAAATTGGAAACTTGATCTCAGAAACTGAATGTATAAAAGAACAATAGAAAATCTCAGCTTAATGTATTATATTTCTCATGCTAATTGTGTTGTCTAAAATAATTCTGCACAGCAATATGTACTGAATGTTATTCAAGGTAAGTTAAAGTAAAGCTTCACACTCCAAGAAATTATGAAATTATAATTTAATATGTAGTTTATTTCTGAAATAGGACACACAGCAATTTTAGTTATTACAAAGTTGGCACAACAGAACGATGTGTTAAGATGATCTTTTACTAAATAATATTGGTCAATTTGACATCTATAAAAATAAGTAAAACTTGACCTCAAGTTCACACTATGTAATACATACACAAGTCACAGATCAGAATATAAAAGATTGATGAATTTAACTCCATTAACTCTACAAAATTTACTTGATCAATAACATCATTAAGAGAGTGAAAATCAAAACCACATAGTAGAGAAAGACACCTACAATGGTAATTGGCGAAGGAAATGTTTAAACAACTTTAACAAGTCAATAAGAAAAAACAATAAAAAAACTTGAATGGAAACTTAACACTTGAGTATTTCCATGGCCAACTGACATTTGATAGGGTGTTAAGCTAATTAATTATCAAGAAAATACTAATTGAATCTACCAGGAATATAAGACATATCTCCAGAACTGCAAAGATAGAAAGACTGATAATACCAAGTGTTGTGGACTAAATTGTGTCCTCCTAAAAATTCTGACCTTTGGGCCCTAACTCCAAATATGATTATATTTGGATATAAGACCTTTAAAGAAGTAATCAAGGTTAAAGTCACCTGTAACAGTAAGGCCCTGATCCAATAGTTGTGTCCTTGTAAGAAGAAGAAGCAGTACTTCCAGGCAGGAGAGAAAAGCCATGTGAGGACACAATGAGCAAATGGCCATTTGCAAGCCAAGTAGAGAAGCCTCAAAAGAACAAAATCTGTTGACAACTGATAATGATCCTTGAGCCCCCAGATCTTGAGAAAATAGATATCTGTTTTTTAATCTATCCAGTCTGTGATTTTGTTATGGTAACCCTAGAAATCTAAAGTAGAAGTAAACATTGGAAATTCTGCTTTGAAAAAAATGTGGCTATTATTTACGAAAATTGGACATACTCCTAGGTCAGTGTTTCTCAACCCTGTGCAAATGTCCCCCCCCCCCCTTCAGGACATGTGACAATATCCGAAGACATTTTTGACTGTTTACAGTGTAAATGTGCCTGGGGGTATGGAAGTGATATTGACATGCAGTGAATGGAGATCAAAGATGTAGCTTAATCTATAATTCACTTGCTAGCCCACCAGAAAACAGAATTATCCAACCCAAAATGTCCTATGTATCTTTGTTGAGAAAAGTTGCCCTAATTAGGCAAAATGTACTAAATTAATTATGCATGCACGTAATCCAGGATAAATGTGAAGAATGTTGAATATTTATAATAGTTTAAATTTGGGAACAATGCAAATTCTAATGACTATGGAGCAGGTCAATAAATTGTGGTATGTACTTAGAGAACTCTGTACAACCAGGAATTGAACAAACCACAGAGACACAAAACTCATGATTTTCTCTCACACACATAATGTGGATCAAAAAAGAGAGTGAGAAAGCAATGCATGCTGTCATTGTTCTGTAATGCATAATTATATGACAAAATAATGGGAAAAATAAAGGTGGGAAGTAGAATCTAATGGTAGGTAGGGAGAGACTGTTTGTGATGTGAAGGGTCATATAAGGCTTTGGAGATGCTCACAATATTTTATTTCTTCTCAAGGAAGACTTATTTAAATATTCAGTTTTAAATGATTAATATCTACTTTATATGCATATTTCTAAATGTGCATTGTATTTCCTAGTTTTGAAAAATACTTTAAGTATATGCATATATACAGGTACAGAAGACATTTCTAGTGTTCTTTTATTTGGTTTGGTTTTTTTGGGGGGGCGGTTGTTTGTTTGTTTGTTTTTGGTTAAGAGAGCTTCATCCAGTTGTGTGGCAACTCATTGAATGTATTCATTTCTCTGAGGTCACAAAAAAATCTCAAAATAAAGAATAACAAAATGATTATCGTTTTGACAAAAAAATTTCTCTGTCTCTGCACTTTTCAATCTTATGTAATTATATAATAGATGAGAGAAGTTTGAATTGTCAGTTAAAATAAAATTGTAAAGAAGCTTCATGGGGAAGTTGAATCTCAGCTGGACCTGAGAAAAAGGCTAGAGGAAATCTCAAAATCAAACAAATTATAATAAATTATCTCCAGGCAACTCCGTAGAGGCTGGGGATCAGTGTTCAAGATCACTCATTAACCAACTGTTCTCTGTGCTTTGAAATAGCATGTGTCTTTCCCAAAGTGATGCTCTTTCACTCAGTTTTCTGAGAGAGCAGTTTAGTGGAACATCCTTCCTTCTCCTCACACCAGTTAATCCTCAAGTAAAGAATGGTGTGTTTTCAGAATGGAACTCCTAGGAACACAAGTTAACTTCTAAGTACAGAACAATGTGTTTTCATAATGATTGCTTAGATTTCTTTTAAAAAGTGCATCTGGTTTTATTATTTTTAATGGAATGCTCTTAACTTGAACAGTTATACTTAGAGCCATTTCCAAGCTAGGAAACCATTATGTGAGGGGCTTATCTTTTGAAACTCTAGTTCTCATTAACAATGAAGTGGTTAACTATAACAGAGCAAATTTTCTATCTTGGATTCACTGCTTCCACTTAATTCTCAAGAGACAAAAATAATGAATATAAGGAGTATACCTAAGTTCCAATTTGCTGCCCTCTTTTTTTCTGGCTTTAGTGAAATAATTCTATCCGACTCCTTCTATCACTTATGATGTCACATTTTTAAATGATCCCTGAAGTCTTGCCGAACCCTGTCATCTGGACTGCATTATACTGGAGAGTGCACAAAGAATTTGGGCATTGAGAGTCCCTTTTATGAGTGAAAGGTGTTTTGGTTTCTATGAGTGACCATGGCCTTAATAGCATATGTCTTGTTAACTAGTGTCTACTGCAGAAATATTTTCTCACATTCATGCTCCCCTTCTCCTTTCTGACAACTCCAGTATCCACTTAAGATCTCATATGGTTCTAAGAGAGACAATCCTCACCTGCCAATTTCAGTAGGAAAGAAGGGACAAAATAAATCAAGATAAATCCATTATACTGGCTAATGATAATTTTATAACACACAGGATATTTCACTCTGGACCAGCCAACTGTAGGATTATTGAAGGCAATGTGAAGACAAATATTCTATCTCTGCCCTGCTGGACAGGAACAGGAAAGTATGCTCATGAGCATTAAATGAGAGGCACCTGGCATGGCATTTACGTAGGAAGGCTAAGTGAGAAGAGAATGGAAGTCAGATTCAACAGTGTTGTCGAGTCACTTGATCAGGCTTTGCTGAAGTTAATGTCTTTATTTTACTCTTTATGTCTATGTCTTTAAAAATATTTCTAGCTAAAAAGTAATAATCCTGCTAAGATTACATGTTTAGCTGATTTTCCCGAGGATTCAGACTTGGTATCTTTGTGGAGATGTATATAACCCACTTGAATGTCTAACAAATACATAAAGTTACATTCACTGAAATTGGCCACTGAACTTTCTCCTGTTTCATAAACTATAACTTGGAATATAATTTTAATTGAGAGAGAAAGAACATTTTTTACTTTATAATTGTGTAAGTCAATTTTTTGTTTATTTTTCTCACATTGAAGCTATAACCATAAATAAAATGGGGTTTTCCTCTGGCTGGTATAGCTCAGTGGATCGAGCATGGGTCTGTGAACCAGACGATCATGGTTCAATTCCCAGTCAGGGCACATGCCTGGGTTGCAGACTAGTTCCCAGCAGGGGACTCACAAGAAGCAACCATACACTGATATTTCTCTCCTTCCCTTCCTCTCTAAAGATAAATAAATAAAATATCTTTAAAAACATAAATAAATAAATAAATAAAACGGGGTTTTCTATAAGGTTTGTCTGTATATAGAATAGAAAAATATTGTTACAAGAAAATTATTTTCTCTATAAATTTTGTATAATACTGGATTGAAAAATAAATATTCAGAACAGAGAAAAGATTTTCTCTTGCTTTAGAAGTAAGACAGGGTCCTAGAGTAATTAAGTGGTAGAAGAGAACAAGAAAAAAAGTATGCATATTTAAATAACTCCTTAAATATTTAAAATGCCTTTAAATTATTGCATACATATAATATATGGATACATATGTACAGTCAATATATGAATGGATATTTTGCTTGTGATATAGCTGAGAGAATTGCTGATACTTTATTAGTCTTATTAAAAAATACTCAGTAAATTTAATCTAATGGACCTGCATGTATAAAAAAAGACCAAAATATTTTACCACTTATTAAATATAGTCCAGAAAAAATCTGACTCATTTTTAATATTTAATACCACTACAAAAATGTCAGACATCAAATTATGATTTTGTGTGATTTCTAAGATAACAGATGTGTTGTTGGAAATTATTAATGAAGAAAAACAAAAGGAGAGGAACCTGCTGGTGATGTACCAAGCTTGTAAATTAAAGGTCATAAGCAGAGCACAAATTAAACATAGCAGAAAACTCAACTTCTTTCCTTCCTGGCAAATCAGGAAACTATTTACTGGTTCTTGTTAACTAAATTAAGAGTAAAATATAATTATGGCTTTCATGGTGTGTCTGCTTCTACATTTTCTGTGCTGCTTAATTATGTTAGCTCTCTGATGACAGTCTTACCAACCTCTCTGTGAAGTTTTTACTCAGGCAATAACAGGCTTTTATGCTCAGTGTTTAATCAGCACCACTCATATTTACATGAAGTCTGATTGGAAGAATATTGCTTTTTATGCAGCATAATGCTGCATTATGATAATTTTTGCTTAAATCCAATACATTGGTTTACAACCAGAATGACTAATGATTGCTGCTACCTCAGAATTAGACTGTGCTGTGTGGGGGCAGTAATGAGAGCTGCAAACGTGATGGACACCCTTGACAATGGCCATACCTGTGAACTGAACCCATTCGCTCTGTCCACTGCATGCAATGCAGGGGCTTGAAAGTCAAATTCCACCCAGACATATACGCTCAGTCTTTACTTAAGTAAGGGTGCGCATGTGGTTACTAGAGTCAAAAGGCATCACCTTAAATTTTACTAACATTATCAGTTTTTTGTTTTGTTTTATTTGGTTTTCACAACTCATTGGTGAATATCAATATACTGCCTCACACAGGTTTATGTTTAGTCTTCTTTACCAAAGAATCGTGGGATACACACCTAAACAGAAAATCTTAGCAGTGCTATACCTCTTCCAAATCACATATTCTCAAAGATTTTCTGAAAGAAATGAAGAGAGGGTATTATTTTTATCATGAGCCAGGTCTTGATTACAAATTAATGAAAATTAAAACACAAAATCCTGGCATCCAGTAGTTAGAACAGTACCTGGTACATCTGTAAGTGTTCAATAGATATTTTTGGATGGGTGAATAAAAATGAATTAACCTGGATATAGCTAACAAACCTTCACTTTATACTGTCTAAAATAGTGATTTTCAACCTTCTTTTTAATCTAATGGAACACTAAATACTAAAAGTACGTGGCACACCAAAAATTATATTTTTTGCCAATAGGACAAAGATAGGTATAAATTTGATTGATTTACAAAAAGAATAATAATAGTAATTACCTACACTTTGTGTTCCAAAGTTACTCCTCCCATAAAAAAACAAAAACAAAATCAGATGCCAATACTTGTATGTAAGGATTTCTGGTATGAAGAATTAACCAATGAGACACAAACTTATCATAATCAGTGACCAATAAAATGCAACCGTATTATATGTTCTACATATTTATGGTTCAAAACAAGACATTCATACTGAAGGGCTATTGTTGTGTTAGTTGTTGTCATTTTTTGATTTGACAATCTAGGGAAAAATGTTGGTGACCCTCACTAATGTTTTAAACGATCTTGAGGCACACCAGTTAAAAATCACTTGCCTAAAATGTACTCAACTCCAACTGTGCTATTAAAGTTCAAATACAAAGAGATTGGAACCATGAACATATGCAGCTCTTTTCCAAAATTAAGCACCTATTTACGATCTCTTCTTGTCCAAGTTTTACTGTGATAATTGCAATAGTTCAATTATAAAAATTGAAATATAAATGATAAATTTGATAAATGTATATAAACTGATGGGACACTAACTCTACTATAGCAAGTGCTTTTCATTCTGTTTTGTCATTTTTCTTATCAAAATAAATTAATAATTTCATAATTTTTGATGGAATTACAATGATACTCCATATTTTTTGGTGTTCAAATACTCCCATATTTGAATATACTGATCTCTTTCAGACAAACTCCTAAAATATGATGTTTATAGGGAGATAATTCTCTTGTTTCATTGAATAGAAGTTGACACCACAAATGCGACTCTGGCAGCGGCTGGGGTAATGAATGCTTCTTTGAATTCAGTATGTCAGCTTTGGCTTTTGTTTGTGAAAGTTAATTTTTTTTTTACCTTTTTAAAAAAAATTCAAACTCTTGCAAAAGTATTTTGGGGATGTTCAAACTTGATAAAAATTACTTAGCTAACCTTTAGCATGTATCCTTAATATATTTACTTTTTTCCTCTATTATCCTGCATAAATAATTAATAGTATTTACATTCAATGCAAGAAAAATAAAGTGTGCAGGTGACCAACATAGCTATATAACCATATAAGTATATAAAGATATGATTCAAAGTACACTTATATTATTATTAAATTTTGATATAAATTTATATGGAGATGAAAGTATAAAACATTGCCAGATCCTTGAGGTCTAGAAACACTGTTTAAGTAGAAATTTATAAACTTCAGCTGTAGTCATTTTTTCCATTCAGTAGTATTAGGTGACATGAGATGACATCACATGGCAGTTCTGTTCAGTTTTGTTGTTTAATATTAATAATATTAGTCCACATTGTACTAATATTCAGAATAGACACTTCATGAATGAGACACTGAAAAAACTCACTGCAAAACTTTAAAGTCAGCATCATTTTTATATCTAGAAAAGTTTAGTGGTTGAGATATTGAGTTATTTGCCATTGGTAAGTCAGACAGTAAGTCATTCGAATTTCCTACCCACACTTTCTTCTCCAGCTCTATGGCTTATTTCTCAGTAAACTCTTTCAATTATTAAAAAAGTGTCAATTTCCAACCAGTGCTGACTCTGGCGCATTTTTATTATATTCTAGGTAAACATGTGCTGTTACAGATCCAAGAACCATTACAATACATAGCCTAAAATAAGACAATAGCACATACACCAGGGGTGTCAAACTCATTTTAACCGGGGGCCACATCAGACTTGCTGTTACCTTCAAAGGGCTGAATGTAACTTTAGGACCCTCTAAATATAACTACTCCCTAACTGTTAAGTGAGAGCTTGGCACTGCTGCTGATAAAACAAGGTGCTGAGCCAGATAAAAGAAGGTGGAAGGCCAGATTTGGCCCATGGGCCTGGTGTTTGTCACCTGTGGTATACACACACAACTCAAAAAAGTTGACTCTGCTATCAGTAACAACAGCTAACAGTAGAACCCTGTGCTCTAAGCAGTCATTAAATTATTTTAAAAATGAGACTTTTAGAATATAACACAGTGTAGACAAATTCATAAGCACATCAGCAAGTTCTGTATAAAAATAAACAGAACTATCAACATTATCCCTGATTCAAACTAATACACCATCTGTATGCAGAGGTTTGCTGCTTCTGTGTCATCGCTTTTTCAGACTTTGATCATGTTTGACACTGATGCTCCTGCCACAAAATGTTAATCCGAAGCACACTATAAAATGTATATCATTTTTCACTAGAGAGTTATTGACTTTTTAATAATGAGTCAGAATGGATATTTGAGAAATAAGTATTTCCACTAAATAAATCTCAGAGCTTATTACCTTAGTACTATTTTTTCTTAAAAAATTAATCTAATTTGCTGTAGTATGAGTTATAGAATAAGAGCCTGAATACAGTCTACATCCAACCACTTGTGGTTGGCAGCGGTGCCAGAGACCTGCAGGTTTCTGGTGCGCCTTCTCTTTGTTGAGTATTGTCGTAGCCAAAGTGTATTGCAGGAAGCGTTCTAAACATTCTAAATATATTTTTTCAAGTGCATAATGAGAACCCTATGACATGACGACTGTTAGTGTCTTTTCCATTATAACCATGAGGAAGTTGAATGATTTAACCAAAATCACACAGCTAGTGTGGGCTAAGCTGAGGAGGGCTGCATGCCAATGCTCTTGACCACTGTTATTTCTCTCCTCTTGGCAGTGGGCAACTTTTTCTTATAAGAGCTGAGGAATCATACTTGAGTAGTAGATACAGAAATAAAACAGTGGCCACTGCTGGGGTTATACCCTGTGGATCCTGAAACACCAATTCAGAAGAACCCATGCACCCTAATGTTCATAGCAGCACAATTTGCAATAGCCAAGTGCTGGAAGCAACCTAAGTTTCCATTAGTAAATGAGTGGATCAGAAAAGTATGGTGCATTTATACAATGGAATACTATGCAGCAGAAATAAAGAAGGAGCTCCTACCCTTTGTGACAGCATGGATGGAACTGGAGAGAATGATATGCCAAGTGAAATAAGCCAGGCGGTGAAAGACAAATATCACATGATCTCACCTATAAGTGGAACCTAATCAACAAAATAAACAATCAAGCAAATACAGAGACACTAAAATAAAGAACAAGCTGACAGTTACCAGAGAGGAGCAGGGAGAAAGATAATAGGGGAAAATAGGGGAAGAGCCATCAAGGAACATGTACAAAGGACACATAGACAAAGCAAAGGGGGTAGGTTCAAGGGTGGGAGGCAGGAATGGCTGGGGAAAGGGAGTATGATGGTGTGAAAATGAAGACAACCGTACTTGAACAATAAAAATAAATAAATTCTTTAAAAAGATATAAAACAAACATTCTCTTATTTTTCTCTTACTTCCTCAGCAGACAGAAAAGCAATTTTGCAAAATGAGCTTGTTACTTTAAATTTTTTAGAGTTTAATGATTGAGAACATTGTGTTGAGAGGAGGCAACACATTAATCATCTCTGGGAAGTGTACGTAGCCCCGTTTGTCACCTTCTAGATGTTACAATCTGTGGAGACAGATCTAAGCTGAGTAAGGAGCGATAGCATTTTCAACGAAATGAACCCGAGTGTCTGAACCATTAAGGTGCTCTCATTTATTTGACAGAAACAGCCTTATCATTAATACACGGTAGACAACCTTGGCAACATTAAAGCAATTTAACATTTTTTTTAAAAACTGGTACCATTCGTAATTTAGATAACGCCTTAATTTAAATTTTTGCAATATGTGTAACTTTCACTCTCATTCTGAGACAACTGTTATAGTTTCTAACTCGGTTCTTTTTTGCTTTAATGGTATACAAGGAGAATATGCTTATTAAGAACCATGGCACTCCAAAGTAATTGTTTCCTCCCGAATAACAGTCAAGGCTATTTCATAACTTTTAGCTTTTGTATAAATTAAAGAGATCCTTATGCTATATTAAAAGATTTTATCTTTCCACAAAAGCTACGATGAGATGATTTCAAGCCGACGCCAGGCCAACCTGGAATATAAACGAGAAACATGGTCACTGCTAATTCCAGTGGGTTACTCACATGGCAGGTAAGCTATGGCTAACTCAAAGGCACTTTGTGGAACAAGTCAGTGAGGATGATTCAGAAAAAAAGCTTACACTCAAGGTGGATTCTCTTGTCTTCCTCTCCCTCAGAGTAAACAATATATTTCTATTGATGTTAAATTTCCAATTTCCCCATTTATAACTTTCTGTAACATTAACTCTTCAACATATAAGGATTTAAATTACTCAACAGAATCAGACATTCTTTTATAAAGGTCACACTTAAATAGCACTTATAAACTGGTATAACATAAAATTAAATGAGACCCCCCCCAAACCAAACACTTTCTTTTTGTAGGTGCTGATTCATTATAGATTTGGAATGGTTCAAAGAAGCTGAACAATGAACATAATATTAGCTAATTTGTTTTTGCCTTTGGTATTTTTGTTTTCTGCACTGTTGAATTTCTGTGGAGTAAGTATTCGAACATCTCCAATTTTTCAAGTGGGGAAACTAGAGCAAAAATGGAATAAGTAATTCCAGAAAAACCACACAGCTAGACACGGGTAGAGCTGGCATTGAAATCCAGGCAGCTTAATTCCAAATGTTATTCTTAATCGGTAAGTTATACTTTTCCCATTAATCAGTTTGTATTTCATAAATACAAAATAATTTCTTCTCACTCTTTATCTTTATGGTTTATAATAAAATAGGATTAAGGCTAGATTATAAAGTATTAATAAATCAGGTCTCCCAAATTCCTAAAATGGGTAACAAGTGCCATAAACACTGCACAATGAAGCAGGGAGGGGGAAGAATCAGCAGCAGAGTGGAGTGGTAAGGAAGGATTGTAGAAATATCCATGAAACCATAGAGTCTACTGCTTGTCCTCCTAACACCATTTTAATTCATAGATTTGTTTGTCCACACCATATAAATCTAAGTAAATTATGGAGAGGCTTTTATCCAGAGTTTAAAGCAACCTCATTAGTTTACTTATTTATGCAGTACATAGTTATTACGTATTTATATATGACAAACAAAATCCCCAATGTCAATGTTAAACAAGAGAAGACAGACACACAAAAACACCAAATAGTTTTGAAAAGCTTGACAATCTTTATGGTATTATGATATATTGGGTAACCACAACCATTTGTTTCTCATTCAAAAAAAAAAAAGGCTGGTCAGAATTTAGAAAGAAATAAACCTAAAACAATTGTGACATGTAAGGTTATGGAGGGCCTCAGATTCCACATAACAGTATTCATTATTTGTTTTTTGTTTTGTTTTTCCTATCCTAGGTGAAATGGGAAAGTTTTCAACTGGGAATAAAATGAACCAGAGTTAGGTGGTGGAAGTAAGTCAAAATTATTTATCTTTCTTGCATGCACTATAATTTATTTATTAATGGTTTAACTTGTGGGCTTTTTTCATTTTTAAACCTTAATAACAATAAATGACCTTTGACTAGGTTTCCATGTACATGAACAATAGTTTCTTAAAGGTTATATGCTCTAGAAATGAACTTTAAGCCATAATATATGCACACTTTTGCTTCTCATATATTTTAAAGTTTAAAAATGAAAGAAAAACCTCTAAAGAATAAAGTGTAAAACATACATATATTCATTAACTTTAAATTAGTGATTATTCAGTTAGCCTATTTCTTCAGATTATTTTAAATATGGTTAGACCACCAAAGATCCTGCCAAGGTCTACCATGCCCCGTACCCCTTCCTCTTCCCAAAAGCAACAACCACTATGATAAACTTGGGGGCTTCATTCCTGCCTCTTGTTTTATTTCCACTACATATTTAACAATCCATAAACAACATAGCATACAGTACTTTGTGGGCCATGTTTCCCATTTTTATTTTATTTTACATAAAGCCTTTTAAAATGTATACTTAGCTATGCACTAGCAGATTCTATGAAGTGTTTTTATTGCTCCATGGTGTGCAATTTTTTTTAAATTTAGGAACTATCTGAATATATATGGGAATTAACATGGGAAGAAGGAATTAAATCTGTTCTATATTTACAATGAACTACTCTATGGTGTTAATGAATGAACTGAATCAATATGAATCGACATGATGAAAGAGTGAAAGCATAATATCAATAGTTTTCCTTTGGTGATGAGAAAATAAAACTTAGTATGTGAATAAGTATGTGGTAAATAAGTACTACAGTATGCGGTACTGTGTATGGCTCTCCTGTATGTTTTTAATTAGGAGACAATGTTTATCTCTTGGCATGAAACCTTACCAAATCTCCTCTCTTGGTTACAATGGTCCAGAGCCCTTAACCTTTATTCAAGTTGGAAAATGTTATACAAAAATAAACCTTGTTTATTTTTTCTCTGGGTAAATAATTATTTGATGCTCATTTACTATTGCCTCTCTTAAGTTTTTCTTGAATCAGGACACCATATAAAAATTATGTAAGTGAAAATATATATGTAAGTGAAATGAATCATGTGAAAATAATACAAGGAATAAGAGGAGAGAATTAGCATTATTATTTTTATTATAAGGAACATACACTACCTGTGAAGCACTTTAGCATTATGTAAAAATATAGAGAAGAGAAGTTGTACATGGACTGTATTTTGCAAACTCAACAGAAGTCACTAGAAAGTTTTCAAAAATTGGAACTGATATGCTAAGAAAGGAGATAAAATTAAAACATGTATAATGCTCAATTAAACCAACAAAAGACAAAAAAACCTGTGAAATACACACATAGAAGCACAGAACTAGGGCCACAAGTAGAAAACAGTAACAAATATGATAGCTATTAATTCAACTCTGTCAGTAACAACTTTGAATGTTAATAGTCTAAATGCTCAATTTAGAAGACAGTGATGGTCAGAGTAGATAAAAAATATAGCCCAAACATATGTTGTCTGCAAGAAAACCACTTTAAAGATAGAAGGACGAAGAAAGATATGCCATGCTAATTTTAATCAAAAGAAATCAGGAATAGCTGTATTAATTTCAGACAGAGAAGACTTTAAAGCAAGGAAATGTATCAGGGCTAATGAGGAGCATGACAAGATGACAAAGGGGTGAATTCTGCAAGAAGACAAAACTCTTCACGTGTATCTGCCTGCAAAGAAAGCATCAAAATCCAGGAGGCAAAACTGATATAATTGCAAAGAGAAATAAAAAAATCCACTGCTACTGTTGGATGCTTCAACATCCCTCTATCTGAAATGGACAGATACAACAGGCAGAAAATCAGCAAGACATAGGTGAACCCAATAACACCATGCATCAACAGCATATGATTGACATCTGGAGTCTACTTCATCAAACAACAGCAGAACGCACATTTATCTCTGGCTTACATGGATCATTCGTGAAGATAGAGATCATTCCGGCAAATCTAAAAGAATAAAAACCATACAATGTCTGCTTTCAGGACACAGTGGAATTAAACTAGAAATGAATAGCAGAAAGATAACTGAAAAATCCCCAATACATAGAAATTAAACAACACTCATTTCTAAATAACACGTGGCTCAAAAAATAAGTTTCAGGATAAATCTTATTTTTCTTATGAATGACTAAACGTCATTGATAATGCACTGATCAAAATTCGTGGATGAAGCAAAATTGTGGTTTTGAAAATACTTTTAATATAGTTTAAAATCCCTCAAAATTATAAATATATTACTTCTTTTATCATAAAGCGACATTTAAAAAATGACAAACTGGGTGATGATCATAACTCTTGTCACTGGGATGTCATTTCTTTTAGGCTCTCTTAGCTGTCAGCACAAAGAGATACATATGCGATACTAAGCTAATGTGTATACATGCAGCTACAAAATGTTTCTATACATAGCCATTTGTTTCTATAATAAACTAAATATAAATCGTTTGATGTCCCCAACTCCAATGCATTAACACATGGAGCCTTTGGACCCCTTTCCCTTGCTGATCTGTTAATTTTACCCTTAAGGGTGAAAGACTTGGCTTTCATCATCTGTTTACCTAATTGCTCAGTGGCAGCTTCCATTCATACCTGTAACAGAATCACTAACCTCTACCCCTATGGGAAACAACTTCACAGACTCACTGCAGTACCGTTTGTGTTTAGACTCACAGATTCAATTCATTTCCAAAATTACTCATGTCAGCAGCTTTCCTCCCTTCAGTGAGGCTGCTTTGTACATTTCTAATCCCGTTAACATCTCCTGTCACAGCCTCTGTTCTTTCTGTGGAGTGCTGACTTCCTAATTTTCAATTTGCGTACATTAAGGTTCACTGTGTTATAAAGTTCTGTAAGTTTGACTAATGTATAATGTCATATGTCCACCATCACTGTAGTATACAGCATAGTTTCACCACCCTAAAAACCCTTGAGATTCACTTATTTACTGTGCCCTGTCAACCATAAAACCCCACCAGCCACCCATTATTTTACTGTCTCTACAGTTTACCTTCTCTAGAATGTCATGTAACTGGAATTATGTACTATGTCACCTTTTCAGACTTCTCTCTCTTAGCAATATATATATTGAAAACTCCTCCATGTCTTTGGCATGAGAATTCATTTCTTTTTATGGCTGAATGATATACCATTGTACTGTATACATATATCAAAGTTTGTTTATCCATTGACTTATGGAAAGACAACTTGGTTGTTTCTTATTTTTTTCAATTATGAAGAAAGATGATTTCAACACTCATGCACAGATCCTTATGCAAAAATAAATTTGCCAATTAAAGTATTATTAGTAGACTGAATGACAAGACTCTTTTTTTATGTTTGTAAGAAAACACCAAAGTTTCTACTAACCGTTGGACTTTTACATCAGTAAAGAATGATAGTTAGTGACTGCTGCTCCACATTATTGCCAGCATTTAGTATTGCCAGTGTTTTTTTCCTTTGCCTACTTTTATTCTGGCTTACTTATGTTACAAATACACCTAATAGACAGTTAAAGATCTTGTACAAAAAGACAAATAAAGCAAACTAATGTAATTTACGCAGCCCCCACTTGCAATCTGGCCATTTTTTCTTTTTTCTTTAATTTGATATGGAAGCTACATAATATTTACAAACCATTTTTACTAGGGGTACTTATTTTCATTTAGTTTCCACAGGAAGTTACTTTTTAATATAATTGGTATAAAATATCATGAGGTCTCCTTCTAAGGAAGAGAGTTCAATATTTTAAAATATCTATAAGATTCAGAAGGATTTATATAGATAGTGTATCTGTTGTTTGAGTTCTAAGCTTTTCCCGTTCCTAAAACTGTAGCTAATTGTCTTTTATTCTTTGTATTGAACTTTTGGTGTTTAGACAATTTATTAGGTTTTATTTTATTTTATTTTTCATTTTGAAAATTTCTAATTAAAGTAACATGAATTATTACATACCTATATACCTATATCTATATTTATCACATTTTATACATCTATAAATATAGATAATTTATCTTTGGTTAAGTGTCCATTTATATTTTTTGCCCATCTTTTAATTTATTTTTTCTTTTCTTATTTTTGAATTATTATATTTATTTGTATATTTGTCTAAAATTTTTTTTATCAGACGTGAGTGTTGCAACTATTTTCCACCAGTCTGTGGCTTGTCCTTTCATTCTTTTAACTGTATATTTGCATAGCAGGAGCATTTAATTTTAATGTAGTCCAACTTATAATTTTACAATTTTATGTCACTTTTTACATATCATTGATCATGAAATTGACAATGTACCTAAATACTTAGAGCCAAACCCAAGGTCACATAGATTTTCTCCTATGTTATCTTAAAGAAATTTTATAAGTTTATATTTTACATTTAGACACAGGATTCATTTTGAGCTAATTTTTGTGAAGGGCAAAAACTCTTAGTCTAGATTATTTTTTTCTTTTCTCTTTTTTTAAAACAATGGACATTCCATTGTTCAACACCCGTTGTTGAAAAACCTGTCCTTTCTGCATGGACTTGTCTCTGCCCCTTTGAAAAAGGCTCTCTATCATGTTCCACAAATGTGTTTGTTTGGTCTTTCACCAATACTACGTGGTCTGGATCACTGTAACTTTATGATAAGCCTTGAAGCAGCCTACTGTCAGCGCTCCAAACCGGTTGCCATTCGGTGATGCATTGGGTACCTGGATTTTTTTTTTGCCTTTCCATATAAGCTTTATAATCTGTCAATATCTCTAAAATAGCTCAATAACTCACTGGGATTTTGATGGCTGTTGTGATGAATCTATAGATCAAGTTAAGAAGAATTGACATTTTTGTAATATTAAATTTTTCAGTCCATGATCATAAATTTATTTAGATCTTCTTTCACCAGTTTCATAGCACTTCTTGTTGTTGTTGGCATATGATCCTATACATATTTTGTTCAATTTATACCTAAGCATTTTATTTTTATGCTAATATAGATGATATCATGTGTAAATTTCAAATCCCAATTGTTTGTTGGAAGTATAAAAGAAGGCAATTCACTTTGGTACACTAATCTTGTATCCTGTGATTTTTGTATAATTACTTTTTACTTCTAAGTGCTTTTTTTGGTCAATTTTGGGGATTGAAAATTTTGTCAATATATTGTCTCTATACAATCATGTCATTTATGAACAAAATTAGTTCTAATTCTTTTCTCCCAAATACACACGCACACATGCACACACACACATTAGGTGGGGCAAAAGTGTGTTTACAGTTGTTATAATACAATGAATAATACAAGAATAAATTCTGGGTTTTGTGTAGTCATAAATGTAAATTTACTTTTGGCCCAACCTGCCTGTGTATGCATGTAGGTGGGTGTATATATACTCTTACTTTTTAAATTTTTACTTCAATTATACTAATGCATTTGTTTTATTTTCTCCCAGAAGTTCTCTCAGTTTTCACCCTATGTATTTGAAACTTGGTTAATAAGTACATATTTATTAATGACTATTATGTCTTCTTGAAAAACCAGACCCTTTATAAATATAAAGTGTGTTTCTTAGAAACAACTTTCAGTGTATCTTTTTTATATTTTTACTGATATTCTCTACCCTTAAATTGGTCTATTGAGATAACATTGATGCGAAGTTGTTATACGGAAAAGTAAAATGATCAACAGCTGTGTTATAAAGGGTGGGAAGAAAAATTGGGGATACTGTATTATAAGATCCCTACTGCAAAGTGGTACGGTGTTATTTGAAAGTAGACGTCAATTAGTTGTAAACATATATTGCAACATCTATGGCAACCGTTAAATTTTTTAAAAGGAAGTATAATTGATATATATAGAGAAAACAAAGTTGGATCATCTAAAATACTCAGATAAGATCAGAGAAGGCAATAAGTAAAGACAAAAAGGAGATAAAAGACCAATGAATAGAAAGTTACAAATATAGTGGACATTAATTCATCTACATCAACAATCATTTATACTTCAATTGTGTTACCTACGTGAACCCCATGGTGCTTTGACCAAGTTGTATACATCAAGAAGACTGGCTCTTTGTGAAATCCTTTCCCTTTATCTACGCTTCTGCTATTAAGTGGCTTTGTTTCTATTTTTGATATTGGATTTGGTTTTTCTTCCTTTTAATGTGTTCTGCGAGATGGTGGCTGTGCAATGTTGAGGCTCTCCGTATTTTTAAGCAGGTACCCTGAGACTGTTTTATTTTCCCTTTAGCGCTGCATTTTTTATTATAATTGAAATTTTCCATTCTAAAAAGTTTTATCCTTTACCCTTTTGTCTCTGGAGAAATTTCCATATTATGCTTTCTGATTCTTTAACACACAAAAAGTTCTATGTTTTCTCACTTTCATTTGTGTACGATGTCAGGTTATATTGAAGGCAAGGAAATGTCTGACGCCTCCAATTCTATACTGGACTTGTCTGCGGTAACAGTACAGAACGTGTTTACCTGGCCCAGCAGGCAGTGGCCAAACAGTGAAAGAGGAAAGGGTCTTGTCCCCTTGTTCCATCTTGTGTAATTACATAAAGTCAGACTTTCTTGAAGGTGGAGTCTAGATTAGGGTCAACATTACACTTCCCTCTCCCCACACGGACGTGGCGAACAACGCCTGGTTATCAGGTTCTATGGTGCCCTCAGACATTGTCCACTGAGAATCAGCTTATTTTGCCTTTAAGTAGGAATGCAGGCATGGCTCAAAGCAGTGAATACATTCAGACCAATGTTAAAAAAGTATTCTCCATCTTTTCCCCCACGATAATAAATGAGATTATCAATAATATTTTTATTGATGACCCATACCCCATATGTGTCCTCATATGTCCAGCCATTGCCTTAGCATCAAGAGACAGAGATTGGTCACATGGAAGGAGAAAAATTCCGTTTCCTCTGACAATGGCAGTATCTGTGGGTTGAAGTCATGGCCATGCCAATTTATGCTTGTATGAGCTAACTTCCCTTTTTCATAGATTAAAACTGAGATGAAACCTACATTTTCATCAATCTACATTTTCATTTTCAAAGGATCAAAGTAAAAAAGTCATCTTTGTCAACTTTTGCAAAATGAAGCTACATGTATTCACTTTCTTTCTCCCTAACTATAGATGTATTTGTTTGTCATATTATGGTTGACTGAATTTCTAGCTCTATTGGTTGAATGCAAATGCATTGTTTTAATTAGTGATATTTTTGTATTTCAGATACAATGCCAAAGATTTTCCCCCCAGACCTAGTTCTCTCAAGCATCTACATGTGCTTATCTTTCTTATCTGCTCCCTGAACTTATGCTGGTCCAGGATGGGAATATTCTGCAATGTATTCTTTCTTTAAATGACGCTGTGTCTGAAATTCTGTCCATGGTAATGAAAGTCCTTTGTTGAAAGAACCAGTGAATAATCAGCCTCACATGAATTAGATGCCTGCCTAGAAGCAGAGATTGATGAAGCCCATACTGGTCATTTATGTTTTATTATAAATAAATATAAAATAATAATAAATATTATCCTTTTAATGTTGTAAAACTAACTATAAACAAGAGTCTAAAGAAAAGCAAACTGATGAAAATTAGTAGGGAATCTCCTGTGAGAGGGGAGAGGTCATCTCCCTAAGTCAAGGTCTTAGCAGAGCTAAATCTAAGTGGGTCTGATCTGGTGGGCAGGGCTAATCTAAATCCTAGTAAAAATGAACATCAGAATCAGGTGTGTGGCTCTGTTATTATTCATATTACAACATGTTTAAACATAATTTATTTTCACATTTTAACAAATCTAAACAACTAAAACTCATATGTTTAAATGGGATGGAAAAAAGCAAAAGCCTTTTCTCAGTAAATTATGGGTTACTTTGGGTAGAAAGAGTTATTAGAGCTCTAGACAACAAAAGTAGAGTTTAGAGTAAAGCATTATTCTTATGGAAAAAGGCATAGGCCATAAATCACAGTAACAAATGGCAAAGCCCAGGAACATGGGTGGGAAGAAGGAAGATATGAAAATAAATCCATGGGCCCTTGGGTGCCATGCTAGGCAACCCACAAGTCACAGTGAAGTTGCTCAGAGACAGTGGCTGAAACTGTGACTGGCAGAGACCCAGGTGAGGGCACAGTGTAAATGGGAATGAGAAGGAACAGACAACTGTGCAGACCTGGAAAGGGCTAAGGAGAGGATGAGAAAACAGAAGATCAGGAGAGCTCCCCCTCCACTGTCCATTCCTTAGCCCAAATAAAGCTCGTGATGTGTACATGTTGCAGTTTTGCTAAGAGTTGGTCCTGTTCCTAGTAGAAGATAAGACTTTGTAGCTTTGAGGACCACTGAAAACTAGATATTTTTTGATATAGCAAGTATATCAATGGATCAGGAAATGTGGACTCAGAGATGAAGTGACTTGCGGCAGTTTATAAAGCATGGGTGAGCTGCCTTAGCTCACTGTCCATTGGTTTCCCCCAGTCAGCCTCAGGTTGGGTCCTGAGGAAGGCAGGCTCAGACAGAGTGTATAGGGAGTTAATCATGGAGGACTTGGGGACAACAACTAGGGAAAGGAAGAGAAGGGGAGGGATGGGGAGGGAAGGGAAGAGGAGAGTAGTGGAATGAAATGGAGAGGGAGCAAGATCGGGCAGAGGAAGAAGTTTAGCTGCAATGCTTCCAGTGGAAGATAACACAATGACTCATTCATGTCCCTGAAAGCCTGAGGTCTTTATACTTCGGTATAATCAGTCTTTGAATGTCTTTGTCTTGTAAAGGTGACATGACCTTGGGCAAAGGGTATTATTCAGGTGAGGCCTCACCACTATGTTCTAAGAAGTGAGGGCTCTCTGCCCACAGCAATTCCAATTTCCAGGGTAATAAGTTCCTCATTCCTGAGGAGGTGAACACCTGGAGGGCACATCACAGCTTCCACCACGTAGATGGGTATGCTTTTTTATGACTCGGGGAGAATGAGATAGTCGCACAGGCAGAGAGGTCCATCTGGTGGGATGCGCACCCTCAATATAAGATCTAGAGACAGGTTTTAAAATGTTTTTTTTTTCCTAAGGGAAGGTACTAGGTAGAGGTGAAGTGTGCACTCCTGTACTCAGAAGACATCAGCTTTCAGATGGTGGGCACAAAGCGTTGCAGGTTCCTGGGTAACTGTTCACCGAGGGCCACTTTATTGTAGGTGGGCTGGGACAAAAAAACACTGATCCTGGAGTCCAGAGACCAGAGTTCTCACCTGTCTCTGCCATGACCTGATGGAATCAGTGTTGCAGCCTCCTTTAATCCATTTCTTCATTCCTAAAAGAGTTCACTAAAATCCCTGCCTCATGGAACCCCAGTCAAAGCTATAAGAATAAAATAAATAATTACACAGGAATGCTTCGTAATCTAGAGAAGGTTGCATCAATGTTTTCACAAAATTCTTTGGGATAATGTAGGTTGGGTTGATTGGCAGTTATGACAGCTTATTTCAAATTTCTACTTTATTGTTTTGCATTTACTTGATCGATTTTCAGTAATTAATAGTATTATTTTTTAATTCCGTTGAATTTAAAAATTATGTAGGTATTTCTAACAGTTTGCATCTTTCTTATCCATGGAATCTGAAAAAACATAAAAGTAACTAAAATCTTTTGTTCTGCCTATCTCTCTCCCACGGAAAAGCTTTCTGCTTGCTCTTAACAAAAGAAGAATGTAATCCTTATTTTATGAGATCATTAATTCTAAGCCCCGAGTAGTTACTGTGCCCTGATAAAGCCTTTCACGGTCACAAATACCAGAAAAATAGAAGTTGGGTTCATGGATCTAATTCTCAATGTTATAACCTCTGAAAAACTTTAGACCTCATTTGTATTTCAATTCGACTTCTCCAGAATGAGAATTAAAAAAATATATCACATTAAGAGTCATAGGTTAAATATAATTAGTGTAATTAGTAAAGAGATACTAAAAAATAGAAATAGGTCTTTCTTTAACGTTGACCATAATGATCATACTAGAGTACTTACAGAAACACCTTCCACAGAAATCAAAAGTTAAATTGGCTCACTGTAGACTATGGGTAAATGAGGCTTTGTTTCTGGAAATTATGTTTCAAACTTTGTATACTATGTAGCTTAATGTTTTCAAATGCCACTACACAGTATCTTGCTTATTTTTTCCTTTTTGTTGAATGTATTGGGGTGACACTGGTTAACGGAATTATACAGATTCAACATATCTTTTAATAATGGTTTAAGTTTTCACCACTATTTCTATGATTTAGGACTTCTAAAGTCACTGATAAAGAAAAACACCTATCTGAAAAGATTATCACCAAAATTTTAAGGTTTATTCAATTCTACAATTAGGCAGTAATTTACCCTCTGAAAGAATAATGCTGAGTTTTTATTAGTAAGAAATGGAAAGGTCAGATTTGGGGTCATCATCTTTGTGACCATTAGCTTGAGCCAGAAACTGAGGAATTTTAAGGGCCCTCGCTGGTGTGGTTCAGTGAATTGAGTGCTGGCATGAGAACTAAAGCGTCGCAGGTTTGACCCTTGGAGTCAGGGCACATGCCTGGGTTGCAGACCAGGTCCCCGGTAGTGGGGCACATGAGAGGCAACCACACATTGATGTCTCTCTCTCAGTCTTTCTCCCTCCCTCACCCTCTGTCTAAAAATAAATAAATAAAGTCTTTTAAAAATAAAAAGCACTGAAAATTACCTCAAGTAATTCAAATTTTGGTTACCATCGGTATTCTTTATTTTGGGTAGAAGGACATTTACATTTTTCTGTTTTTCAAAAATTGGTCTGGGTTATGCAGGCAAGCAAGTCATCAAACTATAAAATCTGCATATATCTGAATCTTCATATGCTCTTGTACTTTTGAAATCAGCTGCAAACCAGGAAAACTATAAAAAAGACTGTATACTTCTTGGGAGTTTTACCTTTTATCTGAGCTATGAGCTGCTTTCTACAATCAAGCAGGCCTCATATGTCCCCAACTCTAAATTACCTATTTCACTACAGTCATCCTGAAAAATGTATTAGAACTAAGAACTTGGTCCCCTAACCGGAAAAATGACAATTCAATACAGTGATTGGAGATTCTGATATTGACTCAGCTATGGATAATTAAGACACTTTCTTGCTTATTAACCTGAGAGATCCTTTGGGGCAGGAGATGTGTCTCATTTGCATTTAAATTCTAAGGGTGTTAATTAGACTGTCAGGTTGCACGTCATAAAATCATTGAGCATTTTTTTCATTTATTATCAGGATAGGTAGGAAAGAAAAAATACTAGAAAAAACCTGTGCTCTGAACTCACAAAAAGCATTCCCAGGCTTCGTCTCCATATGGAGGACAGTTCTGACATACGTGATGGTCTCCCCAGCACCACCCTGCTTCCTCTCTGCCTGTTTCCTCTCCACTCACAGTTAGCTGCCATTTATTTCCCCCCCTTTTTTCATCCTCACAGTTTCTTTCTTTCTTGTCTGTATTACTTCTTTACTTGTCTTTTCCCTTCCCCTACATCTACTTACTACCTTCTTCTCTTTGTATTACTTTACATGAAGGGTCCCTCTCTTTTCTGCCTCTATGTTCAGTCTTCTAAAAGGCAGAGTGTGATTGGTCATGCAAACCTTGTTCAGAAACAGAATGTTCTTTGTTGGAAGAGCATTCATTTCAGACCAACCATGGTTTTCTTAGCCAAAAAAAAACATAGAGTTTGTTGTGGCTAGGTCACCTGTTTCAGTGTACGTTTACTTCCTTCAAGGTGTCATCTGTGTGTCAAAGAAAAACGAAGGCGGTATTCGTTAAAAAAGATGTGAAACAGATTTTACTCAGTACCTACTGACAGTGCGGGGAAAGCTGGGCTCCGTACTGGTCTGCACAGAGCCGCACTGGGCTTTGTAAAGAGGGTGTGGTGGAGTACAGAGAATTCATGAATGGGGATCAGTTAGAGTCAGGGAAGTGAAAAATGATGAAGGGTTGGTGGGTGTACATGCTGATTAGGGCACTGGGTCTGCTGACTGGCCATGACCTAGTGGCAGTGGGCACTAGGACCCCGTTTTCCCATGGAAACACAGAAAATGGAGAAGCCCTATCACTCCCAGTGGTTTTATTCTGAAGGAATGGCTTTTTGGTTCTTGAGAAAGACACTCCAGAGTCGTAGCATACTGCACATCGCAAAGAGAAAGGGACATTCACACTTGTAAGATCTATTTACCAAATAAATGCTAAGAAAGGGAGGTAAAGGGTCTGTCAGCAGGTGGTGACTGCAACAAACACTTAATTCTTTTGACCCTTTGTGTTTTTTCAGACAGAAACTCAAAAGTCCTGGGTTGTCCCAAAGACTTGGCCTCGGGCTGCTAGAAGCCATGTTCAAGAGTAGACATAGTTCTTAGTGTGAGTTTGGACAGAGTTGTTAGAAGCCAGAGTTCTTTGATTGTTCTTAAGAATTCAGAGACTTGCCCTGGCTGGTGAGTCTATGGCATTGCTCAGAATCGGAGTCACATTTATTTTTTATTTATTTATTTTAAATATTTTATTTATTTATCTTTAGAGGGGAAGGGAAGGAGAGAGGAGGAAATATCAANACACTCCAGAGTCGTAGCATACTGCACATCGCAAAGAGAAAGGGACATTCACACTTGTAAGATCTATTTACCAAATAAATGCTAAGAAAGGGAGGTAAAGGGTCTGTCAGCAGGTGGTGACTGCAACAAACACTTAATTCTTTTGACCCTTTGTGTTTTTTCAGACAGAAACTCAAAAGTCCTGGGTTGTCCCAAAGACTTGGCCTCGGACTGCTAGAAGCCATGTTCAAGAGTAGACATAGTTCTTAGTGTGAGTTTGGACAGAGTTGTTAGAAGCCAGAGTTCTTTGATTGTTCTTACGAATTCAGAGACTTGCCCTGGCTGGCGAGTCTATGGCATTGCTCAGAATCGGAGTCACATTTAAATTGGTGTCGACAGCAGCACCCGAGGTCCCATGCTTGTTGAAGGACTGTATGTACACAAAAATGCATGTTTTAATGAATATGAGCTGGGATAGTTGTATTTTGTTTCATAAAATGAAAGCACTTAGAAATGTTTTGGTAATAATATCAATGACCATTGTTATTCATCCTCTATAGGAAAGATGCTTTTTAGGTGAAGTTACAGAAACTGTGGTACCATGTTGGATAAGAATCAAGAAACCTAGGCTCTAAATTGTCTTCTGCCCAGGAATGCCCATGTGGCTGCATGGGCGGGGTCACATTTGGGGGTACCAAATGCAGCCCTGCTCTCTCGGGTGGCCTGGGGAGTGGAGGAGGCACAGAATCTCAGCTATTCTTATCCCCTTGTCGACAACTCCTAGGAAAAATATCATTTTCAAGTTCTTCTAAAAGTGACGTATTGGCTAGTAATGGGCCTGGATATGATGCTACTTATCTTTATAACCATGTAATATTCATTTAACTGTCACAGGCCTTAAATTCTCACCTGCAGATAACAACATTTGGCTCTGCTTAATGGGAAAACAACTTTATTACAATTCTAAGATTTTGTAACTTCATTGAGAAATGTATAAAGGTAAGTAGCCCATTTTATCATAGCAACTTTTGTTTGTATATTTTTATGCTAATCTAAAAACAAAGTAATAACATGATTCTGAGAATGTGATTCTAGATACCAAGTCCACAACGGATAGAAGTTAATTTACTTCATTATGTATTTTCCAAATGTGCCTACTTTATCTGTTGCCTTTGAGAAACTCACTACTTCTTTACTTTCATACAACACTTCTGAAACCATAGGAATAGATATTCCACACGAAGACATTCTGACACTCACTGACTGAAGTTAGCCTCAGCTCCCATAGGTTGAGGGTTCAGTCCCACAGGATTGCCCCTGCTTTGGACATTGATAGCAAATCACAAGTTGCCCCAAGTACCTCTTACAGACTGGCCCAGAGTTCCCCAAACTCCCTTCGTTACTTCAATAATCTTCAATGGCTCACAGAACTCAGGGAAACAGTTATGCTCATTCATTTATTATAAAGATTACGAAAAATCACATAGGCGAGAGGTGGGGGAAAGGGGCATGTTGCTTCCAGGCTTCTTCTGGGTGCTCCACCTCCCCACACTTCTCTGTGTTCTGTAGTTCAGCAGTCCGGAAGCCCTGCAAGCCCTGGACTTTGGAGTTTTTTATGGAGGAGTTGTCATCAGACAGGATCGATCGTTTACTCCATCTCCAGGGCCTCCTCTTACTGGGAGATGGGTGTGGAGCTGAACATTTCAATCTTCTCATCACAGCTGATCTTTCTGGTGATCAGCCCCATCCTGAAGCTGTCTGTAGGCCGCCAAGATTAGCTTCATTACAACGAAGACTTCCTTTTTAAAACGAATTTTATGTATTTATTTACTTTTAGAGAGAGGAAAGAGGGAGAAAGAGAGGGAGAGAAGCATCAATGGGTGGTTGCTTCTCATACACCTTCTACTGGGGACCTGACCCACAACCTGGGCATGTGGCCTGACTGGGGATCGCAGAGGTGACCCTTTGGTTCAAAAGCCAGCACTCAGTCCACTGAGCCACACCAGCCAGGGCTAAAGACATCCCTTTTACTCAGGAAATTCCAGATTTAGGATCCAGGGCCAAATACTAAATTTAAAACAAAAGGTGCTCCCACTGCTCTTATCACTTGCTGCTGTTTGTTTCTGTGTTTTTTTTTTCACACTTCACATTTATTTTCCTTTTTCCAAACAAGAGTCATAGATAGTCCCTGCTGTGGAGGCTTCATTTAGACAAAAGGATGGGAGGCACCCACAGGACAAACTTACTCTCACAGCAAAATAGTCACTCAGTTATTTAACAGAACCTTTCTCTATAGAGTAATGGTATAGTCACATAAATGGTGAATTAGGAAAAATACAGAGCACTGTGGACATCTTGGACTTTGACTTCACAATTTTTTTTTGGAAGAAAGCAAAGATTACTCAGTTGTGATGTAGACAGCTATCCATGCAAGTCTCTAGTTTCTCAGTGTGGGGAAAACCCTGACTGGCCCTTCCAATGTGGAGCCCACAACACCCTGGGCAAGATCAGACTCAATTCAGACACCAGTGAACAGTCTAGAAACAGCAAATCAGCTGACTGCTAACTTCCCTCAAAAGAAAACTGGAATACAAACAAACAAACAAACCAAAGACTTTGCCAGGTATAGCAGTTTCTAACCCAGTTTGGATATGTCCTGGTGGTGCCCTCTTCATTTTCTTAGCATGTAAATAGACACCTAGCATCCTCGATGAATCTGCCTGTTTCTCTCTGATCCGGCTGAGGAGCCAAGAGCAGATGAGGTCAGCTGCTCACTGGACAATCAGAACATAAAACCATCAACCTTGCTGACTCCGATTCTGAGTGATGACCACTGGGTATGTGCCCAGATGTTTCTGCTGTTTTAAGCCACCGGCTTTACAGCAGTTTGTTACGGACATCCCTTAAACTCACCAGTGTTTGCCAGTTGCCAGTCATGCCTCTGGAATTTGTAATGGTGTTGGAAGGATCCAAGTGCCCTTTTAAAACAGAACGCTCTGCCATCATTTAGAGAATGATGCATAAAATTTTAAAAGGTGACCCTGATTTTGGAAAAGAAAGGTTATTTGTTTTTAGTAACAAAATTCTGTAAAAACACAAGTTTCATATGTAGAATATTTTTAATTCGATAGTGTTTTTGTCTCCTTTTAATGACATCTCAACGGAAGGAAACTGAAAGAAGATGAATACATCGTGAAAAGCCTTGATAATTAGGATGTCACCTAGAAAGTTCAAGAAGCACTAGCATGAAGCTTAGTATTTTATTCGAAAATAAGGATTTCAGTACCTAGTGTTCACAGCTGGGATGCCCCATCAGGCTACACAGTTGTGTGTACATGGAGCGGAAACACCACAACGGAGAGCTACATTCAGCCCTGCATTTACGGAGAGTACCAGGTAGCCAGATGTGAGTTATCTGATAAGCTTTCCAATGGCTCTCTAAATGTTTCATTTTAATCTTTTGTATGTGCGTGTGTTTACATTGGCAATAGTTGAGTTACTTTGGAAATGTTTTTGACACTTTAAATGAGCTGTTCAGAATTAAGTACCGGTGGAGATGATTTGCTGTCTTTTTATTATTTTATTTTACTCTACAGTATTTTATTATTGGTGATTCCAATTACACCTCCATTTAATCATGCATTTACTCAGTTAGCACACATTAATTGTACAACTATCAGGTGCAAAACATATTTGATATTGGGTCCTTTAGTGTCACCTCATCTGCAGAGAGCTGTTTTACCCAAAGTTATACACTGATTTGGGACAGTACTCATTAAATAGCTGATGAAGTTGGAGTTATCAAACCCTTGCACTTAATTCGAATAAGAAACAACTTTGGTAGCTTACTTTTTGTACCAGAGCTCACCATGGGGCTGGTTAAGGCTGATAGAGGTTGGAGAGACCCTGGCATCAAGAGAATTTCAGTGGTAGCTCTGTATGGTAGTCCAGAGGCAATCACGAGGAGGCCATTACAGAGCTGGCTTCATACTAGCAGTTGGGATTGTAGGGTTACAAACAGCGAAGACCGGGTAGTTGTGCTCAGTCATGAGAAGGCAGGACTAAAGATTTTGTGGGTGACAAGGTTAAAGGAGAGGCTGAGAGCCCTCACACACATACAGTTATGAAGATGCTTAGCAGAACCCAGTGTCCCTAAGGACGTGCAGGCAATGAAGACCCTGCCAAGCCCTGAAAACCCAAAGTCAGGAAGACCTGTGAGTTTTGTTCCTGCTCAATTACTTACCATCTGGGTGGCATTGGCAAACTCACTTCACATCTCTGAACTTTTGTTTTTCTAAATATCAGGAATAATAAATTCTGCTTTGCTAGATTACTGTTAGATTTAAAACAATTACATAGCAAGATATATAAGACAACTATGGCTCACAGTAAAACCTCAGTAAGAGGTAGCAATTATTATTTTATTCATAATATTGACAAGTAAAAATATCATTAACTATTTTTCTGAACATTTAGCAAAAATGGCTCTATAAGCAATGAATTAGGAGAAGTTTTGGGGGGGTGGAAATGATAGATATCCAACCTGGCTTATCAGTCACA
Organism: Sturnira hondurensis; assembly: GCF_014824575.4. NCBI lineage: Eukaryota > Metazoa > Chordata > Mammalia > Chiroptera > Phyllostomidae > Sturnira > Sturnira hondurensis. The sequence continues at coordinate 13,590,431 of NW_028093774.1, read as the reverse complement.
GAATAATTATAAACGTTATAGGTGTATTTAAATAGTCTCTAAGGTAAAATAATGGGAATGAGGCAGGGATGGTTTGGAAATAACAACTAATAAAAAAAGAAGAAATTTGAAACACGTTTCCTACTCCATATTATGAAACTTAGATAGAATTTTAAATAAATACACGGGGGGAAAACATTTGACTTTGAGGAAATACTCCAGAGGAGAGCAAAACATCTTCCCAACAACTGGGAGTTGTAGAAAAATAAACAATGTTTTATACTTTTATAGTCAAAAGATAATTTTATATTATGCATTTTGAGGTTTGCCTACTAAAAAATGACATTTCTTTAAATCTAAACATAAATGCACAGCAGAATAGACAGAAACAGCTTGTCCACATGTGACAGTCATCTGCTAAATTGTGAATGAACAATGAAAGTAGATGGGAACATATGACGTGAAGTCTGCTCTTAGACTTAGGGAGCTTCAAGTGTGACAATATTATACATTTTTCATGGAAATGAAAAAATAAAAGCAAAGCTAAGCATATCCGAGAATGTACAGTTTATCTGTATTTTCCCAAATTAATTCACCATCCCCCAACACCAAGGCACACTTTCTAAATTTTACAGCTATTTTTTATATCTTGTATAGCTGTTTTCATTGGCAAAAATGTAAACACCTTTAAAAAGCCCCTTTGACCAATTTTATTTTCATACTATTAAATATTAGAATATTTGAATCAATTTCAGTTCTACTACATAATAGCTATACAATTTTTGGTACCTTAACTATATATTGTTTCATCACCTATGAATCATGGATTAAGAATATCTTCCCTTTTTGGGTAGCTAGTTTATTTTCGTGTATTCATTTGATTGTATTTTTGCTAATAAAATACTGTCTGCATGCAGGTATTTTTAAATTTTAAAAGATTTCCTAGGTTACGCACTTTTATTACCTTTCTGAACTGAGTGTAGTGACTTAACAGTTAAATTGAATGTGAGTCTATTTTTTTAATGTCAGACTTTGGGTGACACGGAGAACTACCCAAATGACCTAACATACTACTGACCAGCACTTCACTATAGCCTGGGCTTTGAACAGCTTTCCTAGAAAAGAAATTTCATGCTCCCTCTCATCGTTGATATATTTTCCTCTGTCATAATTATTATATCAACCAAATGATAGCAAAAAATGTGAAGAGAAAAGAAAGGTAATGAATAAAATTAAAGTATTTTTATGGTGATGTATTTTACAAAAATAAAATACATATATTTGTAGTGTTCTGCTTGATGAGTTAGACAGATCCATATATATTACTGTCCCCCAATCTAGTTATAGGACATCTCCTTTGGTCCAGAAAATGTCCTCATCCCCCATCCCAATCAGTCTATCACTTACCTAAGACAGCCATCACTCTTAATTCTATCCTTACATCTTATTGTGTTTTTTCTAGCATTTTATACAAATGGAACCAGACATTACATATTTATTTGTGTCTCACTTTATGTGTTCAAAAAATATTTGAGATTCATCCATATTGAAGTCTGAATCAATAACACATTCTTTCTATTTTTAAATCGCTAAGTACCTCATTTTATGAATATAACACAATTTGGTTTAATTATTTTTCTGTGTATGGACATTTGAATTTTTTCAATATTTGTGATTATGAATAAAACTGTTTAAAACATTCTTATATAATCATATTTAGACGCAGGTTTTTGTTACTCCCAAGTTAATAGGAAAGAGCAATATTCCTTAACATACTTTTATTTTTCAAAACTACCAAACTATTTTCCAAAGCAATTTCATATTCTACACATTCACCAAAAAGGCAAAAAAGCCCCAATTGCTCCTCATCCATCCAGTACTAAAATAATGATGTTCAAGAAACTCTTTGAGACAGCATGGATGAAATTGGAGACCATTACGCTAAGTGAAATAAGCCAGGTGGTGAAAGACAAATACCATGTGATCTCACCTATAAGTAGAACCTAATCAACATAATAAGTGAGCAAAATAGAATCAGAGACATAGACATAAAGAGCAAACTTACAGTAACCAGAGAGGAGGGCAGAGGGGGATAATGGGGCAAAGAAGGGGAAGGGTCATCAAGGAACATGTATAAAGAATCCATGGACAAAAACAATGATGGATGGGGAAGGATGGGAGACAGGAATGGGTAGGGTCAGGGAGAATAATGGGAGTAAAACGGAGATAACTATAATTGTACAACATTTAAAAAGGAAAAACTAAAAAGAAACAATCTCTAAACTCTCTGGCTTATAATAACAATAAAATATGTCTTACAGACATAGTTTTGCAGATCAGCTGAGGCAGTACTGAATTTAGGATGGATCCAAGTTGCAGGTTGGATAGAAGCTGGATTTTTCTCTTCAGTCTGGGGTAAACAGCTAACTAAGCCTGTTCTTCTAAGTGGATAACAGAATTACAAGAGAGTAAGAGTGGTAATAGATGTTGTATGCTAAGCATCAGTTTAGAAAAGGTAAAGTATTATTCTACTCATATTCTATTGGCCAGAGCAAGTCACATACCAAGTTCAAAGTCATTAGAGCAAAATATATACATACACACACACACACACACACATATATATATGTATGTATAATACACATATACATGTGTATATATACAATATATGTATACATTATACATGTATATATAAATATATATTCATACTATATATAGTTTTTCTATCCTACTAGGAAATACAACACAATTACATAATAAAGGGTACAGTTGTTACTCCTATAACAGGAGTGTGAATAATTGCAAATGATGATCCAATCTACTTAATCAGGAATGACACTTAGTATTATTTTTTTCCTTTCGATTAAACTTCAGCCACTTTTTCTTTGATAAAGTGTCTTTCCTCTGTCCGAGACATAATGTGAAATGAAGGCTTATTCTATGTGTGTCCCTCTTTCTATGCTTGAATGTATAATAACATAATTTACCATATAATTTGCCATTGGTTCTATTTTCAGTTATTCTATCACTGTAGTGGGAATCTTCTCAAGTCCTACTGTGGGTCCTCACATTGCACCTTCAGCACTTTGGTCTGACTAAGCACAGGCTTAGCATTTGCAAATGTTAAGTAAATCACTTGACTAGACAAATGAATCCCTGATTTGCACTTATTCTTCTCTGCACTTAATTAGTTTCACTTTCAATTGAACTATGAGATGCAAAATTATAGTTTTTAAGGAAGTCCAGTGTACCCAAGTTACTTTCTTAACAGTGAATAAAAATATGTCCAAGGAAAAGAAAGACTGAAAGAAAGGAAGCAAAGGAGAGAGGAAGGGGAAAAGGAGTAAGGGAAGAAGAGAGGAAAGAAGAAAAGCTAAAAGAAGAAGAAAGAGTAGCCAGAGGTTTAAAATCTGAAAAGGAAATAGATATAGAAAAGATACTGAAACAATATAGTAAAATACACATCTAGTGTATTTATTTTTAAATTTATTTATTTTAATTGTCGTTCAAGTACAGTTTTCTGTCTTTTACTCCCATCCCAGCCCACCACCCCTGCAGTGCTTCCCAACTCCCTCCCATTTCCACCCTCCCTACTTTTTGTCCATGTGTCTTTTGAGTGCTTGTTTCTGTAAACCCTTCCCCTTTTCCCCTGAAATTCCCTCCCCTCTTCACTCTGGTCCCTGTCAGCCTGTTCTCTATTTCAGTGTCTTTGGTTATATTTTGCTTGCTTGTTTGTTTTGTTGTTTAGGTTCCTGTGAAAGGTAAGATCATATGGTATTTGTCTTTTCCTGCCTGGTTTATTTCACTCAGCATAATGCTTTCCAGTTCCATCCATGCTGTCGCAAAGGGTAGGAGCTCCTTCTTTCTTTCTGCTGCATAGAATTCCGTTGTGTAAATGTACCATAGTTTTTGGATCCACTCATTTACTGGTGGACACCTAGGTTGCTTCCATCTCTTGGCTACTGTAAATTGTGCTGCTATGAACATTGGGGTGAGTAAGTTCTTTTGGATTGGTGTTTTAGGGTTCTTAGTATATAATCCTAGCAGTGGAATTACTGGGTCAAAAGGCATATATATTTTTAGTTTTCTTAGAAAATTATTTACTGTTTTCCATAGTGGTTGTACCAGTCTGCAATCCCACCAACAGTGAACTGGGGTCCCCTTTTCCCCACACCCTCTCCAACACTTGTTGTTTGTTGCTTTGTTTATGATGGCCATTCTGACTGGTGTAAAGGGGTATCTCATTGTGGTTTTAATTTGCATCTCTCTGATAGCTAGCAATATTGAGCATCCTTTCATGTATCTCTGGATCCTTTGTATATCCTCCTTGAAGAAATGTCTGTTCAAGTCATTTGCCCATTTTTTAATTAGATCGCTTGTCTTCTTAGAGGGGAGTCATGTAAGTTTTTTGTATATTTTGGAGATTAAACCATTGTCTGAGGTATCATTGGCAAATATGTTTTCCCATACAGCTGATTCTCTTTTGATTTTAATACTGTTTTCTTTAGCCATGCAGAAGCATTTATTATTATTTTTATTATTTTTTCTAAATTTATTTAATTATTTTTCAAGTACAGTTTTCTGTCTATTACTCCCATTCCATCCCACCCCCCGTGCTCCCCCATCCCTCTCATTTCCACCCTTCTCAGTTGTTGTCCATGTATCCTTTATATACGTTCCTCTAAATCCCTCCCCTATTTTCCCTGAAACTCTCTCCCTTCTTCCCTCTGGTCACTGTCAGCCTGTTCTCCATTTCAGTATCTCTGGTTATATTTTGCTTGCTTGTTTGTTTTGTTGTTTAGCAGGAAAGGACTTGAACAGACACTTCTCCAAGGAGGACATACAGAGGATCCAGAGACACATGAAGAGATGCTCAATATCGCTTGCTATCAGAGAGATGCAAATTAAAACCACAATGAGATACCCCTTTACACCAGTCAGAATGGCCATGATAAACAAAGCAACAAACAACAAGTGTTGGAGAGGGTGTGGGGAAAAGGGGACTCTGGTCCACTGTTGGTGGGATTGCAGACTGGTACAACCATTATGGAAAACAGTATGGAATTTTCTCAGAAAACTAAAATTGGACCTGCCTTTTGACCCAGCAATTCCACTGCTAGGATTGTATCCTAAGAACCCTAAAACACCAATTCCAAAGAACCTATGCACCCCAATGTTCATAGCAGCACAATTTACAATAGCCAAGAGTTGGAAGCAACCTAGGTGCCTGTCAGTAAATGAATGGATCAAAAAACTATGGTACATATATACGATGGAATTCTATGCAGCAGAAAGAAAGAAGGAGCTCCTACCTTTTGCAACAACATGGATGGAACTGGAAAGCCTTATGCTGAGTGAAATAAGCCAGGTGTTGAAGGACAAATACCATATGATCTCACCTTTAACAGAAGCTTTTAATTTTGATGAAATCCCATTTGTTTATTCTTTCCATTATGTCCCTTGCTCTAGGGGACATATCAGTAAAAATGTCGCTGCGTGAAATATCTGGGTTTTTCCTTCCTCTGTTCTCTTCTAGAACTTTAATGGTGTCACAACTTATATTTAAGTCTTTTATCCACCTTGAATTTATTTTTTATATGGTGCAAGTTGGTGTTCAAATTTCTTTTTTTTTTTGCACATAGCTGTCCAGTTCTCCCCACACCATTTGTTGAAAAGGCTATTATTAGTCCATTTTATGTTGCTGCCCCCTTTGTCAAATATTAATTGACTATAGAGACTTGGATTTATTTCTGGGCTCTCTGTTCTGCTCCATTGGTCTATGTGCATTCAATTTACTATTACTCATTCTTCTTAGACTTTCACAGAACATATTTTGCCTTAGCATTTTTCTAGAGATTTTTCCAACTTAAGACAGAATGAGCAAAATTTCACAACAGGGGGATGTTATACAGAGCATCCATACCCGTATAATGATTTTGTACACATAACAGAATTACCTGTATGGGATAATCGTTTTATTTATATTACCCATATTAAAATTTAAAACAACTCTGGCAGAGAGGTGTATTTCTATTCCTAACTCAGATGGTGATACAAATTTTAGATGGTTAAAGGTACTTCTCAATGACATCCAACTATTAATGACAGAGCCAGGGTTAGAACACAGGTCTGTATTTAAAGTAATGTTTAATATACTTAATTTCACAGTGTATACACATATTAAGGATTTTTGAATCAAAAATGTTCATAGTTTCAATACTAAGAAAAATTATATATTAATCTTATAGTGTCTAGAATTACCTTCTTCTTAACTTCTCTCTCTCTGGCCCATATATATATATTTTTTCAATTCTGATGCTAATAGACAAAATAAAAGGGCAAAATGAGACTTTTAAAATTTAATTCTTGTTAATAAGATAATAGTTTCCATCCTTTTATTCATCTTTAGCCTTTGAAACTAGGACTCTGCATGAGCATATTCTTGGCAATCACTGTCATCTGGAATATTGTTTTATCTTTCTTTTTCATTTGGCCTTTTACTTAGTCCTCATTACCACCAAACAAGATGTCTTCCCTTTGTTAACATTGTTACCTCTATTCTCTTTCAACTATGATTTATCATCAGAATAAGCTATATGTTTTTAGCATAGCAATTTCTTTGATTTGTCCAATCAAATGAAGTCACAACACGTGAATTGAGTGACTTCCAAAGATGCAGCCTTACATTTCTGGGGATAACTTCTGATGGCTAAAACAGCCACAGAATTCATTCATTAACACCTATGTAACGAGAGTCCTCTTGCCTAAGGCCTAGGGCACGGCAATGCTCTTTGCAGTGAGATGCTATGAAGACTAGACCCAGCCACTCTCTGTAAATAGCATTCAGTCCATCTACGGAAACTTGAATTTGCCCTTCAAAAGATAACATTATTTTAATAAAATGTCGAGTATACCCTACATTATAATTGAGTACTGGATGCTGGTTTATAGCAGTTTACAAAGAGACAAAAACCCTCACTCTTATGTACCTTATATTTTAATGAGGAACATAAACAGTAAAGAAAATAAAGGTGATAAATAATAACATACTTAAGAAATTATGAGTGCTGTGGAAAAACACATGGGATAAAGTGGGTGGAGTCCCTGATTTTAGATGCACGGCCAAATAAGGATGTAAAGAGAAAGCAGTACATGAGCCAGGTGACTGCCTTGTTGGTGATTGTCACTGGTAGATGGAGCAAACAGTGAAGAGACTTCGAGATGGGAGCACCTGGTCTTTTGTGTTCAAGGAGTAGGAAGTAGACCAGTATGCTGTAGCAGAGTGGGCAACATGTGACTAGGTAAAAATACTAAGACATTGACATTTTGGGGGGTCTTTTTGAACACTGTAAGTTCTCTGGTTTTTGTCCTGGGGAAAAAATGGAAAGCCCTTGGCAGAAGAATAACACTATCTAAGTCCATGGGGAAATAGGTGTTTGCCAAAATAATTAATTGAAGAACACATCAATAATCTATGTTAGTGATGATGGAGACTTGGACTGAGTGTGGAAGTGATGAAAAGCTATTCTCACCAGAGACAGGAAAAAAAATTTAGTCCAGAAAGCATCCAGCCATGCAATATGAAAAATAGAGACATTGACTAAAGAAGATACAAGATACAAGAAACATTGTACATAAGACAATGATATCTCAGTCCCCTTCAGAGCAGGCACTGTGGGACCTCACACAGTTCTCCGACCTTTGTTGATTACAGCTGTACATGTTCAACATCCTCAGGTGTTCTGCTTGTTACAGGCCTTCCAGAACAGATGCTCAACCATCACTGAGGCATTTGTGCCACACCTTTATTTGTGCTGCACTCATTGCATCATCCCTGAATCCCTTCTAAATCATCCGAAGAGTTTCCACGGAGGAATGTTCGAGCTTAAAGCAAAATTTGCTGCAGATTCGTTGCTCTACTCGCTCAGTCATTTTGAATGTGACAGACGCACAGTACACGTGCAGCATCCACCGCCCCCAATGACTGGTACGGGAAAGTCTTCATTGTTCAAGCATACTCTTCCCAGTCCATTCTCCTTGGCTGCTGGATTCCACTGATGTCGTGCAAACTGTTCTTGTTATTTTAACAATGGCTGGACTTTTTTCAGATAGACCGTGCATTCAAAAAAAGAGTCGTCAGTGTTTTATCATATATTAAATGTAGTATTTGAGAAAATCAGAGAGATGACTTTAGGACAGAAACTTCTAAAATAATACTATGAATTTATGGAACGCGGGTAGTTTGATATAACCATAATAATATCTACATTGGTGAAGCAACCCCCCCAAAAACCTACTAAACTAAAACTTTATGTATGAAGCCGATTAAAAATTGAGTCTTCATAAAAGTCCTAGAGGAGAACATAGGGAGGACAATTTTAGATATTCCATGTAGCAAAGTATTGTACAAAAATTGCTCGGCACAGTGCCTGGTGCAGATATCAATCAATTGATATGTACACACATTTCTATGATTTTAATAACTAATAACAATTCCAACCACTAATAGCTCTGATAATGATAAATGAGAGTTGATACTGCTTTTATTGTACCTATAAGAAGTGCTTATGGTTATGCTACTTTAACGATTTAAAATGTGCAATTTAAAATACTGATCCATTTAAAATTTTGAAAGTGGTAAGCATATTTTAAACAACATAACACATGGAGCACTTATTTCCATAATGCTTTAATACTAGCCACTGAAAATCATGTGCCAAGTGCAGAATTGCCCTAAGTAATAAAGAATCATTAGAAATTCTTTCAGTTTTCTTTTAAAGTATAATAACAAACTAACTAATGTTGAAAAACCAGGCAATTACCAAGAAGTTTTCTATATGATATAATTAAACAGTGTGAGAATGAGCAGTATAATTTCTTAGTTTTATTTCTGAAAGGTCTAGGAAAACAATATTCCAAATCTATAATTTAATTATTATCTATGAAAGCTAAGAAAAGAGATCTAATTTCTCCTCTAATTATAAATGTAAGAACACATATTCTGTTACATACAGCTACAGCGTCTAAACACAAAACTATTAAAATGTGCATTTGAACCAATTTATAATGATTAGGAGTTTGAGTAGGAAGCAATGTCTTTCTGGTGTCAATTTCCTTAAAATGCCAGTCTACTTTATTATTTAATCATAACCACAAGTTGTTTCGCTTTCAGGTAAAACAGCCAGTATTATTTTGCTCCTTATGTGACTGTCCTCCAAGTTTATTTATTCTTGCCCTAATGAATGCATTATCTGTTCTTTCCTAATCCCGCTGCACAGCATTGGTAAGGGATATCCGGCACGAGTGCCTTTGACCTTAATCTTAAGTGCATAGCAGCATTCCTGAAAGTCAAACCAGCGTGCTTTTTTACTTCGCCATTCCTGAAATCTCATACTTAAAGTGTGTTGTGTTTGTCTGCTTGATTTGCCTCGGGACAGAAATCCTGAACTTCTGGGCCTTTCACTCTACCATGCCCCTTGGAGGTTCCTGAAAGCTATTTTACCCTGGAGAAAATGAGCTACAGCAAGGTAATTGAGGGCTCAGATTATTTTATAAATGAGGGAAAGACAGATTGATAAGAATCAACTATTCAGTCAGTCTTTGAATTTACTCATATATGTTATATATTTAAACATTTTAGAGATATTTACATTTTATATAATTATATTTAGGCACATATATAATGTACAGTTCTATTAACTTGCTTATATTAAGACATGGTATCGCCTGGTCCCATGCTTAAAAAGTCAAGTCTGTAACCATCATGATGGATCATTCTTAACAAGCATAAAATTGAGCCAAAAGAGTCAGACCCAAGGAGTGCCTTAGTTTTGATTTTATTTTGCACCAATCTATGCTGTTAGAGATCATGCTAATAATTTAATTGGCAAGGCAGTAATGACTGGACAAGGGTATCAGGAGTATTTCTAAATATAGAGTCTTGGATATGTGTGTGGTCACTGTGAAAATTTACCAAGCTATACTATTGTGACATAGTATTTTATGTATATTTTAAAATAACTTTACATAACAATAAGTAATATAAAATGCATTTTACCTATAGAATCAAACTTATAATTCTTCTTCATAGAGGTATAGGCTTATTTTATCTATTATAAAAGGCGTAGAAAATTTCACTTCATGGAAAGATCCTTCTACAACACTTAATTCCACCAGGGCTTCAGAATGTGGATACACATGCTTAAATCAACTCCCTAAAAAATTATCATTTCTTTTTTTAAGATTTTATTTATTTATCTTTAGAGGGGAAGGGAAGGAGAGAAGTAGAGAAATATCAATGTATGGTTGCCTCTCGTGAGTCCCCTACTGGGAACTGGCCTGCAACCCAGTCAAGTACCCTGACTGGATATCGAACCATGATTGTGTGGTTCGCAGGCCCATGCTGAGTCCAAAAAATGATCATTTCAAGTTTGAGATTCCTGGAAAGTTTAATGGGCTCAAAGTTCAGTTGAATTAATAGAAAATCAGCTCCAATGGCAATATTTAATCTTAAATTTTATTGTACTGTAAATATACTAGGTCCCTCATAAAGGATTTTATTCATCTGCAAAACAAAGCAAACTCTAGATTATGGCTTACGAAGTTCATCCTGTGGGTTCTGACCATCTTCCCAGCCTCTGTTTACCCTGTTCCCTCACACTCACAAGTGTGTTTCCAGTATGGTCACCTCCTTGTAACGCCAAATCACCTGCGCTTTGTCATACTTCCCCATTTCTAAACGTACTCTTTCCCAAGAATGGCCATCCCACCAGTGATAATACATCCTCACACTTTCATATTGCCTAACAAAATGAAAGCTTTTCACACACATTTGTGAGGTGAAAAAAATGAGAGAGCACTAGATTGAATTTGTGAGTTTAGAAGCATTCTTCAAAGTTATCTGAATGCTCGATTCAAATAACCTATGAACTTGGAATGCTGATTACCTCCTCCAATGCCCTGGATCTTCATCAGACACAACTCATTGTTTGTCACTAGGTGATACCAAACAAAGGTGATATCGTGTTCCGAGAGGGCCTCAGGTGAAATACTTTAGTTCTCACCAACAGGTTTGAGACAGAGATATTATATCTGGAGTGAAGTGAAAGTATGTTTTATTTTTCCTGACTTGGAGCTTAAAAATGTAAAATTCTCATTTTCTGTTCTATTTGTCTATGCTCATTGTCTAGTTCTAATGTTACTGCTGAATTGTAAAATTATCTTGACTGTAACAATACTGATAATCTACATTTATTAGAGATTTACAGTATGCCAGATACTGTCTTATTTAATATTTTTAAAAAGTCATTAATATATGCACATTTTAGAGATGAGAAACATAAAGAGATTTTAGATATATTGCCCAAGAGTGCACAACTGATCAGAGAAGGAGCCAAGATTTTAAGGCCTAAAGGGTCCAGGATCCTTGTTCTTAGTTTCCATGCTCTTATGTTTCCATATTTCTACTGTAGTAACATTTATTTCTCTATGATGTATTTATAGTACATATGTTACTATATTGGCATGTATTTCTCAGCTCAGAACTCAATAATTTGTATTAACGTTATTTTATTTGGAGTTTACTACAATGTTGTTTACTGCATAAATGTCAAAAACATAATTCAGGCGAAGCTCATGGCCCTAAGTTGTGAAATTAATTAGTTAATTGTCAAAATTAATTCTGGATCCATTTCCTTGAATTAAAAAAAAATGAAATGATCGTGCTTGGGAAGAAAGCACATATTATTTCATAAATGCTTTCCAGTATGACAAAAGTATACAATACAAAAATAATAATGAAGGAAGGGATAAAGGAGCATGGGAAAGACGGGAGTGCCTCCAATGAACTGTGATGACAAGCAGAGACCCTGCTAATTTACATGCATTTTTCTCTGCTCAGGTTAAGAGAATTAGAAGTTTACTGAAAGTTATCTGCAAAGACAACAATAGGCCTCGAATGCTTTCACCTAGTTATGGTACAGTTTTAGAGGAAAGTTCACCCATTGCCCTCTCCTCCAGTGGGAACAAAACCTGTCCCTCCTCTTCCTCCTCACCCCTATTTATATTTTCCTTAATCACAGACTGTGCTTATTCAGATATAAGACAATACCCAGTAAGTGGTACTGCCGGTTAAAAAAAACATAGCTCATCTAATTCATTCCTTTTATTGAATGCCAACATATGCAATTTATTTTTTTAATCATTTTATTCTCAGTGCCCAGGGCAAAGCCTTTATTCCTACAGAAAAGAGTTTGTAGCAAAAAAGAAGGAAAAAATAAAAATAGTTACAATGCTCAAGATAAGTTTAGTAATGGACATATGAAGCACTTTATGCATCTATAAGAGTAAATTATGGAGTCTTGAAGTTGGCCCAAGGAAGTCTGGAAACACACTGTAGCTTTGGAGCTCCCCTCCCCACCACCCCTGTGTCCCCTGAAGGTTTAGGGCAGGACTAGGGTAGGACACCTATACTGATGACTAGGAATACTGAGCTTTTCAGAGGAAGTTTTCCTTGTAACTGCTTGTTTTATTTTAAACTTGGTGCAGCTTTCTTGTTAGCCAAAATTTATATGTGTTTTTAATTTGAGATATAAAATTATGTAGGTGCTTGAGTAAAATAAAACACATGGGGGCAGGGGCAAGGGCTCTGTCATAAATGCACTCCAGTTGGAGAAGAGTTGAAGTAGACGATGGCGCCGGGCTAAATGCAGTCCACGTGTGAGAGAAGGCGGAAGTGGACAAGGCCCAGGGTGCGCAGAAGCCTGCAGTTATCAGAAGCTGAGAGGGCTCACACGTTTGCCGAATGGTGGGGAGATCAGAAAGTCCAGTGCCGGGTATGCAAACTGGGAGTACTACTAGCAAAATAATTTGGCCAAATGGGGTTTGGAGAAAATATTAACAGGGACAAACTTCTATCGGGAGATGTTGGCAGACATTTTAATATTATTAGTTTCCCCCCATAGATTTCACAGCAAATTGTTTTCTTTTGTTTTGGGGTGACTTTTGTTATTGGGAAGAAAAAGAGAGCGCTATACTGTAACTTTTTGTATTAACATCATACTCAATTCCACTCTATTCATTCATCAGACCATAGAAAAGGTGAAAGTAATGCCTGAAGTTCTGTTTATAAAATATTACTCTCTAAACTCTACAGGAATATAGAACTTAATTTTTTTAAAGACTTTATTTATTTATTTTTAGAGAGATGGAAAGAGAATGAGGAACAGAGGGTGAAAAACATCAATGTGTGGTTGCCTCTCAGAGTCCTCTACTGGGGACTTTGGTTGCTAACCCAGGCATGTGTCCTGACTGGGAATCGAACTGGTGACTCTTTGGTTTGCAGGCCTGCGCTCAATTCACCGACTGAGCCACACCAACCAGAGCTAAGATTTTTTGAGAGGGGGACTTTACTATTGATATTACTGGCTTTTCTATTATAATTATAATTTTTATTTATTCTTAGAACATTTTTTCTAAAAGAAAATGTATTCTACATCTCCCACTTGAAAGCAATTTTCATTTTCCTTTGCTTCTTTATAATGTTATTTATCACTGAAAAGTCAAAGTGCTCTGTATTGATAAATGCTATCATTTTGTTTTATGTGTTAAGTCAAACATTTGCTTTCACCCTTCCGTGCAAGGAAAACACCGCCTCCTCATACAGACATACACTTCAAGTCTTCTGCTTATTTTGCTCATTTGAAGTCATTGCTCTCATATATTGCAAGCCGTAATTGCTTCTGGCAGTATAATGCCCTACCTCACGAACGTAATCGTAATGTAGTTACTAAATATTTTTACATGACATTATCATCTTTGGATAACCATTATGTCAGGTATTATTATAATTCTTTCTGTGTATCATTGTAGTTTCAGGATGTGAAGAACAGAACTACTTCTGTTTGCTGAACAATTAAATGAAATATTTTAAACAGGACAGCCTATCGGTAAAGCCTGTTTACTCGCTGAATTAGCATTCAGCAGAGAAGCAACTGCAGCCTAGAATGCTCTAGGAAAAGACACATTTCATCTACGATACTGTAGGCAGTGTGCTTCCGTCATGAGTTCCGATACTCACTTCCTCTGTTATTAGAAGGTAATAGTAATAGGCCAGGCAATCCAGCGTGGTTTGACTGCATCAAAAGACCATGAAGGATATCAAAACACCCCTTGTTTAGCTCACATTCAGAAATTGTGCTGATCTAACAGAATGATAATAAAAGCTAGCATTTAGATTATGACTTTCATCCCAGAATCGCAGCCCATGCAGAAATCACTTCTCCCTTTTTTATAATGTAATTATCATCACTAGGGTAGGAGCTAATTACTTTTTAAAGAAGCCAGTCACTAATCCAAGTATCTTTATATAATCATCCATAGGACAATATGTAATAGCATGATGTAATCAACAAATCAGAATTGTTCTAAGATCTAAAGTTACTTTCCCATCTTCTTTTTATAAGACTTGTGTTAACTAAAATTATTAGGAGATGTATTTTTACATCTTAAGTAATCATCGTCCAATGTTGGTTTTTAAGACCATAGACCCCCAAAATTTGCCATAGAAAGATGTTAGCAAGTTCCTATACTGTATTTCCTTGAGATGAGCTAAGACACTTACCTGTCTTAGTTAATGCAATCTCAATCAATTCCTCCCCTTTTGAATTCTTACAGCACTTACCTCAAACAATTTCTTGCTACTTTATGCATTATCATGAGTTTTATGTATTTTAATCTCCCATTAAGAATAAAATGGTTTGAGATATCTCTGATCCACTTTGCACCTATCAGAGTTAAGAGTTAAGTGGGATTTCAATTGATTATTAACAATGAATTAGATGCTCTAAGGAAGAGTTCTATACCAGGTGCCTTTCTTATTCTTGAGTTATATGTTATATGCATACATAAGCACAACAAATGAAGATTATTTAAAAAAGAAAGTGTTTCTGTGGAAGTGACACATCTTTCAAACTATGTCTGTGGGCTACTTGAATTTAGGACTTCTGAGTAATCATGAACTATTCCACACTAAAGTTGTTTTATGATTTTAAAGGATGTCTAGATGTCATTTTAGAGATAAAGCCAATGGCACTTATAAAATCAAAATTATTAAAATTATATAAATTTGTAAAGTTAAATAGAGGATTACCTACAGTGAAAAAATATAATTTTTCTTATCACTCACTTTGCTGTCATGGAATCAGACCTTATCTTTGTCATATAAGTAAGATACCAACTTTCATACCTAAATTATTGTTGATGGCAGATGGAAATAAAAAGGAAGAGGGTGAATCCTTAGTGGCATTGGTTAAATTTGAAGCAAACTAATTTCTGCCATCTTGAGCTGAAAAGTAAACAAGGATTTGAAGGAAGGATAAGTGCTTTTTAAATTATTTAGGTCAGAACTATAATTAATATACAGCAGTATTGATTTAATTAAACTAAGTTGCCTTCCTACTAGGAAGGCCCAAAGCTAATTAGCACCATGGCCCTAAGCATTTCAGATACACTGAGAAAGTAATTTAGTGGTAAATGGTAAATGCATGGTTATCTATTGCAATTTCAAAGACCTTAGCTACTGGAGCAATTTATTATCATTAGTAGTTTTCCCCTACCCCCTCCATGATATTCCCCTCTTATGTAATTATCTTAAGTTTGGTGTCTTACTAATAAATATCATCTATACTGAGAGAGTGGGACCAGTCCTACAAATATGCTTGTTTAATATAAATTGATCCCCCCATGGAAAATTGGCAGAGCCCACTGGTTTCAACATGCCCAGGGATGAAAAGGATCCTTCTGCCCACTCTCTTCCTGTTTATCTCCAACATTTATTGAGCACATACTAACTGAAAGGTAGCACTAACAACACAAAAGATGGATGTGAGACCTAAATATCACCTCATGCACTGCTTTATACTCCTATATCCAAGAAATAATCACTAACTGCCAATTCTGCCTCCTAAGGGTCCTTGTTACAGGTACAGTGAAGGAACAGCATCCAGGGCACTTTCCCAAAATGATGATCTTTTCCTTCCCTTGATGTCTCATTCACTGAAACTGTGTCTCTTGCTATCAACTTAACTACCCCATAGCTCCTGATATGAACGCTCTGCAAAACTTTTAGGGGTATTTTTTTTAACCAGTTCCTGCCCTACCTAGTCAATCACTTCAATGACTGCCTCTTGTATAGCAAATAAACTCCAAACTTCTTAGGGAGTGAGCATGATGGTTCAGCACATCCAGGCTAATAAATTACACATTTACAATAGCCAATGGCGCGGTCATTTCTTTTCAATCTCTTGTGCATTCCCCATTGTGTTCTCTCGGCCCAGGTTACCCCTTCAATCCCAACCCCACTTTACCACACTGACCGGTTTTATTCAGTGTTCACCAGCCTCACTCCTTAGCTTACCCTGGATCCCCTGGGCTGAGTCACATGTGCTTCTCAAGGATCTGTGATATCTTATTCATACTTCTAACCTTACTCTTTGACACAACAGCACATGGTTGTATATGGTGTGTCTGCCTCATTAGATGATGAGCTCTTTTAGAAGAAGGAAGGTATTTAATCTATCTTTATATCTGTGGTGTCTACTATATCACTGTTTTAGCATCTGGTTTAAAGAAATGCATTGCCCACATAAGAGGAAATTATCTATTTGGCATATATAATAGTAATTACCTGTTGGCACGTATTTTCTACATGCTAGACATTTTGTATATATTATTTCTTTTGATTTTTCCAAATCATCGTGAAGTATTTCTCCCACGTGACACCTAGGAAATTAAAGCTCCGAAGGTTTCAGGAACTTTAACCACATGTTTTACAATAGAAGTTTGAACTCAGGCCATCTGTGGTTGCAGAGTCAATTCTCTTAACCACTATCCTGTAGGAAGCGGTAACTTTGACAAAGAACTTGAAAGCTATGGCTGTTGTTGGCATGCTGCATAAGAATACAGTTAATTATTCAAAAGGTCAAAGCAACACTGTGGCCAATAGGCCCAGGTCACGTTTCACGAGAGAGTTTAGGCTTGAGCATAATTTTCTTTTCTGGGTTCAGATTCTCTCTTCCTTCTCCCAATTGCCTCCTTCTGTCCTTCCCTATGCAGCACTAATTTAGATGTTTGTGGCTTCATTACGAATTTTCTCATAAGCAGCAAACTTCTAAGTATTTTCTTTTTATGTCTCCTCATATTTAATCTTTGAAAATATAAACAACTTGATCTTCAAAGATGCTGAAAATTTTGGTGATTTTGCCTTTGCTCTGAGGGGATGCATTATCTATGGAAAATATTAACTGGCTAAACATACGTTCTCATAAAATCGGTAGCTGACTTATCACATCTTATAGCGACCTGTCAAAAGAAAGAGCTACCATAAATCCAAGCATCTGTAAAATGTAAATTTAGAGGGTGTTAAAAGCCTGTGTGATGACACAAAGCAGAATCTCATCTCATTAGAGAAATAGAGGGAAAATGAAAACTATTTATGCACTAACTATAAAGTTGAATACACTAAAAATTAAGCACCTGAATTAATTATCTGCTCCTTTCTCTTTGGTGTATTGTCCTGTATATTTTCCAAAGAGAAGCAAATGACAATGAATTAAGGTTGCTTAGAGATTGAAAGATGTTAAATCTTGCCCACATTTGTAGGACAAAAGGGTACCTCTATAGATGATTTTTCTACCCTCTATATCCAGGATCCAGAAAAGCATCACCTTCTTTCTTGTTTCTGCCATAACTAAACATATTACCCTTCACTAGAGCCTCTAAGGAAAAAATACAATGATCTATATCTTAATATTAATAGTTGGATATTCTATCACCTAGTTGGTTGTTTATGTATTTGTAGGCTACTGTCTCAGCTAAGTATGAAAATACAGTCCTAGAGTTCAGCTTCTCCAAATATATTAATCTAGGAAAATTGCTTTCAAATTCAGTGATGCTTTATGGTAAAATTCAATATTCAGTTATTTATTTTCTTAGCAAAATTCTCTAGCCTTGATATTGTTGACTGTTTTTATTCTGATTCTTCTGTGTTTATAACCCCCTTTTTGATTTCCTCCTGTGATTCTGTTTCTCAGCTTATTTCTCTTACATGTCAGGGTGCCTCGGGCTTCTTTCCTCAGCTCTTTTATCATTCTATGTGTTTCCTTCGGACAATGTCACCCAATTGTATGCCTTCCATCACCATCTGTGATATCAATGACCCCAAAAATATGAATCTCCCTCCTAAACTCTTCCCTTGACCTGCAGATACTCACAGCTCCTGGGCTTGCCAGTCAAATGCTCTGTAGCTGTTCCACCTCAATGTCATCACAGTCTAACACACTGATATGTCCCTTAAATCCTTTCACACTCCTCTATTTCTGGACCCAGTGGGTGACTCATCTGCTTCCAGCCTTTTAAAGAAAGCTGGTCTGTAACTTACATATTGCAAACTTCATACTGAATTTCCCCAACATTTGGAGCTCTGTCCAAGAAGCAGAACCAGCTCTGTAGACATATGGGAGAGGGAGTGTCGAGTTGTCTGCTTCTCAAAACTTGGGGCGATCTGGTATTTACATGAAGCTGACCCCAAGTGAAATACAAGGGAATTGCCTAACAAGAATAATTGTTGCCGAGCCAAAGGATGTTAACTTTTTAAGGCAAATGGGAAGACATGTCTCAGTTCAAATTTGTGTTTCACATTGGGGTTTAGTATCTAGGAGTCTTCAAGTAGCCTGATCAGCACAGGGACAGGAAGACTGATGAAGGAGGGAAGAGAGAATCAGCCCGCCATTCCTCGCATCATTTCAATGTGTTTCAAGGCTCCGAAATGGGATTTCCTGTATCTAAAATGTCAGACGCCTATAAACCATCTAATCTGTCAGAGTTCAATGACCTCCCTCTCAGTGAAGGTAAGGTAAAGGGAGGGAGCTCCTCTGACTTGATAGCTCATTTCAAGTTGACTTCTTTTTTATGGCCTTGCCCTTTCTGAATCACCTGCCCTGACAGCACCATGGTCCTTAACATGCGTGAGTAACGCTGAAGATTTACAATGTATAGCTTCAAGATTTCCTTCTGTATAGCTTTGAGGATTTGAAGACAAGTACCAGGTAGATAGGATAAAGGGAGTTTTCTAGGACCCCAGAATTGGTTGGATAAACTCTGGCTCATTTAATAAATATGTTCTGAAGCCCACAGCTGTGTTAAATACTGTACCCAAACAGAACCCCAACATTTTATTATTTTTAATTAAAATGCATATTTATACAATGTTTACTCATCAAATATGATATTTACAAAGTTTAATGAGACATTCTTATCTTCAAATAGTAGTCACTGATTAAGTGAATTCATTACCTACCATTTAAAGGATTCCACCATTGTTTACCTTCCCACCAGACTGTATCATCCACCAGCAGCTAAAATTGAGAATCAAGACCACTTAAAAAGCATCTTAATAGTGGTTTAATACAGAAATTATCACAGTAGTTCACCCGTACTACTAGCTATGTAACTTTTATGTCACTGTGGGTACTGCCAGGGAATTTCTAAGTATGGAAGGCTGGTCTGCCTACTTACATTGGCACAGATATTATCAGATCCAGGTATCATATGCATTCTTGCATGGTATTTAAATATTCCACTTTAATAGAAGTATGGTTCTAATACCATTTGTTTTCCACCACTGCCACTGTGGCCAGAGTGTTTGTGGCTGGGAATTTGAATTCCACTGTCTTCTTTTCTCAGAAGTTGCTTTATTAGGGACTTTTCTCCCATTACAACTTCTAAACACTGTCTACTTACTTTATCCGACCATTCAGCTGTCCTCTTACTTGGGTGGGAAGGGAAAAAACATAAAATGTGATACTTAATTAGTTCTGCATTCCTCCCAGTGTTATTCCTCACTTAAAATAGCCTAAAAAAGTAATTTCTTGTCAGAATGCATTTTTATTGAATTTCCTCCTGTGCTTAACTTCAGTGGTGAGGCCTAGTCTCAGAGTCTTGCTTCAGTGTCTGCTCACTGGCACATATTATTTGTATCACGTTTCAGGAAACCATTGAGGGGCTCCCTTGCTTCCTTCAATTATGGAATCAGATCTGTGAGCCAGATCTCAAGTTGTAGACGCGTCCTTTCCTGGTAAGTGAAACGTATATTTCTTGTGTCAGATGCTGTTCTTGTTTCATCCCTTTACTTCAGTTTTTAAACAAGTGCATGAAATTGCGTTTGTAGAGGAGAACCTTTTTGGGGTTTTGATGATATGTTGCTTTGAAATAAAGACCTCTATAGATGGTTCATAAACATCTCATTCTCCATAATTCCTACCAGAGAAAGGAAAACAAGATCTTGTTTATACAGTAGATAAAATAAATATTAAGTGCTTCTGCGACCAATATCAAGTTGTTTACAATTCATCAACCGGAACACTCACATCTTCTGTCAGATCAATCCTGCTATTAAATAGCATATCAAATCATACACAAAATGCCTGCATTTTCAAAGCATCTCAAATTAGTCTTCTAAAACTGAATTAGGAATAATGCCAGTAACTAATTGGGACCTAATAAAGAAAGTTTGTTTTTTTGTGGCTTACTATGTCTGAATTATACCAAAGAATCATTCTTTCTTTTTAAAATATAGCTAGCTGTGAGTATAAGAGCAAAGAAATGAAATGTCAAAAGTTATTGATAATTGCTTTATTCTGATTATTTGAGAACAAGAGTATGCTGTATATTAGAGAAGGTATTTTGATCATTTAATATTATTGGTGTTACATTAATCTATAGAACATTTCAACAACTCCTGTTGTGAATCAGAGTCAGAAAGTTCAAATATACCACCATAGAGTCAATGTAAAGCATAATTATGAAAGCAAGTAAAACCAGGAATAAGAACTTGATTTGATTAAGTATATATGCCAGGTGCATGCTATGAACTATGAGGTATCTGAAGAGACTAAGAGACAGGGTCCTTTCAGCACTCTAGAAATCAAAATGACTGTAAAAATATAAAATAAAAGCTTTACCAGAAAAGAAAGTACAAGAGAGCCCTGGAGAATAAAGTCACATGGGAGAAATACACACACCTCATTCCAGACAAGAAAGGGAGCTGTGTGAAGTCTGTCAGGGAAGTCATCTGTGGCAGTGGCTGTAAAGGATGGCAGGATATAGACAAGCAGAGGTTGGGGGGGGACCATTATTCACGGGAGAGATTTAAAAGAAAGAGAATGAAGATAGAACTAAGCTTTGTGCTTGGACACCGAGAAGGAGAGTGTAACAGAGAGTTAGGAGGAAAAACCATTGGTCTAGACTCTACAACCAGATCATAGAGGGATATTAGTATTAAATCACCGTAATATATGAAAGTAACTATACAATTTGATGAACAACTTTTACACTCAGAACCACTCCATCATATAACTTAAAAATAAAGGGACAAAACACATGTGTTAGTACAACCTAGTAGCTGCAATCTTGACCCTTCACCTTCAGACATATTTACTTTAAATGTTCACCTGCCTCAACTGCACTGATGAACCCCCTGTTTACCTCCAGTTCTTTCCTGTTCTCCCTGTCCCTCTAAATCACTGATGTAGCATTTTATAAAGGATGTCAGTGGTCTTCTGAGACTTGCAGGCCCACTGTTGTCCTAAATTGGTTTCTGAAACTTCCAAAAAACAACATGCAAGGCCCTGCAAGTGTTTTCTCATTTGCCTCAGTCCCACCAGGGCTGCTTGTTAGCATGAAGATTCGGAGCTATTTCTCTAGAAATTTCGATTCAGTGAATTATGTATGGAGCCTAGGAAACTGCTTAAAACTGAGATGAGACAGAGTCGGCCTTTTTAACTACAACCTCCTCTGTCTTGGTGCTCTTTGTTCCTTAGTCCCAATTTACCAAAATGCAAGTGTGTTATCACTGCTGAGTTTAAGATGAGAGGACATCTCATAGAACAAATAAAAAGTCCAAAAATCCCGCTAGCATTTTTTGAAATTAAGATGTGATAGGGATGTCTTGTTTGCCCACACAATGCCTAGCATGTGAGCAACCACTAGATAAAAACGTACCACATGACTGATTACATCAGTTCATTCACATTTTCCACATTAATGTTAATGGCACTAAAACATAAAGAAGGGTGCTGTGCATGCTGTTGCACCAAACTCTTGTCTAGATGCAGTAGTAGTCCCAAGGCATATTTCCAACATAAAGTTTAATTCTTAGATAATCAGTGTTTTACAGATAAATAATCATTATCAGCTTATTATGCATAGGAAGACTACTACTGCATTAACCTTTTTAAAAGTAGAAGAATATTATAAAAATAAAGCTAATATATTGTCGATCCCGTGGTGCATACAATTTTTCATGATGAATAATTTTTACAACCATTATCTTCATGGGGTTTGTCTCTAGTATGGGTTCTCTCATTTTGGTCTGAAGACTGCGTCTTTCCACTGAGGGCTTAACTATTTCCACTGTATTCAGAGCATTTATCTCCTATATAGCTCCTCTGATGTTGCAAGGAATAAATTCTTGGTAAAGGATTTCCCATATTCATTAGTTTTATGGACCTTAGTCTACATAGATGCTCTGATGTTTAGTTTGACATAAAGTATGTTTAATGTGCTTTTCCATGTGTCTCACATATGTGGGATTTTGTTCTTGTAGCAATTGCCTGCCTTATAATAGGACTTAATCTGACTCTGAAATTGATCTCATGTTTCCAAATTTTTGTTTTTACTTTTGAGGAACTGCAATTTGCCTCAACTTTCAGAGCAATAAGCCCATCTCCAGAATTCTCCTAACCTCAAGAACTCACATTGTAAATATTTCCCCAAATGCTCATTTCCCAGAAACCCCCTAATTTGATCATGTATTCTCAGTCCCAGATAATTTCTCAGTATGAAAGAGAATGATTGCATTTAAGTTTCAGCTGAGGTCCAAGGAAGCATTAGATGTGGCTACCAAATATAGGTGCCAATTCAAAATACAAATATTCAAAGCAGGTGACATATGGATGGCTTCAAATTTATTCAGATCCCTCAATCACCTGAGAAATATACAAAAGTGTCTTGGATAATTTTGTAAATATATTTATTTCCTTGAAGCTTGGAGTCTCTCTCTCCAGAAGAGCAAGAGTATGGAGTAACCATCATCCCAATTAAAATCTGGTGACGGGGACCTTCAATGTAAGTACTAAGAAAATTAATATATGAATAACTCTTGCAGTTGAGAAGACAGAGGACATTTTAACTATTACCTGGACTAGGCGTCTGAGTAGAGACTTTAACTGCAATTGAAAGTCCACTTAAGACTTTCACAGAGAATGAGAACAGTATGAGCCTTTTGCAATTGTAATGCAGGAAATAAAAAGAATACCCCTACTGAGAGAACATGCCAAAGGAACAGTGGGAGAAAAAAATAGAATTGTATATTGATTACGTTTCCTAAATTTTGTCCTGATCAACATACAGCTACTGTGAATTGTGGATGCATGTCTTTTCATCATCCGTAACAATCTCTTGCTCTGATTTGATGTCAAATTCATCATCAAAGGAAACATACAAGTCTGTAGAACAGACTCCACTTGGCTCTTCTTCTTGGGTATATTTCAGAGGCAGATTTTAATAATAATGAGTTTCAGAACTCACCAACCTTCTTCTCTTTTGTTATTTTTCCTACTGTGTCTTAAGGTTTTGCTTTTAGAGGAGGAAATCCCAAGACATCCAAAAGGAAAAAAGAATTCAGCACAGAGTGTTTTGCTGCCCTTTTATCTTTGAAAATGCAATGTAAATGCAAAGTTTATGGATTCTAGACTTTTCCTAAAAATGGATATTTTAATTGGTTTGGTGAAGATTGTGGCCTTGGTCCCAGAGCTGACTCCTTCGGTCTTTGATAACAGTGTGAATTGAAAGATGGGTGCTCATACTGCCTGTGTGAGACCTGTCTTTGCCAGGTCAAGTGGCAACATTCACCTAAATGTTACTTTATTTTGGATATGATGGGCAATTTTTATTATATCATTAAAACAAAGGAAATAAGCCACATAATTTTCTAACCAAAGAAAAACTTCCATAGGACATGGTTTCCTCTATTAAAAGAAAATAAAATATAGTCACAGTCTTTGAATTATGTTTCCACTATGCAAGGGAGAAATGAGTACATATTCTACCAAAAGATTTTCAGATATAGTGGCGATTTTCTCTTTTTCTTTCTATTTCACAAAGAAAGTTGGCTTCCTGAAAGGATCTTCACCTTCAGATACTGTAATCAAAACATGTGCTCAGGTACCACATCCTTACTTCTCCTAGGTGTTTTGACTCTACCCAGGCCTGAATAGCCCTGGCCTGATGGTCAAAATCTGTGGTGTAATATGAACTGAATATCTGTGGAGTTATTGAAAGCAAAGCCATGGAAGGCAATTCACAGTTTCAAAAGTTAAACAACTTCCAAAGATGGAAAAAATTGACTAAGTCTATTAAAATAGTGTTATTAGGCAAAGTTCTGTTTCCAGACAATTTATGAATCTCCAAGTCTCAGCCCTACAGATAATCTTGTTCAAACCATTTTCTTAGGTAAAATTGGTTCTGAGAAAATAGAACAATGTTCAAATGGCAGGTCCTAAAATGAGATTTTCCACTGGATGTGAAAAGAAGGTCTACAACAGAAAGCCAATTAACTTTAAATTGAATTAGAGAATAACTTTATCTGTATGTATCAATAGTGTTATACAATTCTGTTTCTTAAACTCACTGCATTAGTCAGAGTTCTCCAGAGAAACATAACTAATAGGATGCTGTGATAGTTCCTTTTATGTGTCCACTGGATCACAGGGTGCTCAGGTACCTAGATAGCATTATTTCTGTGTTTGAAAATGGTTTATGTAAATCAATGAACTGAGTAAAGCAAATGCTCCTCCCCAATATGTGTAGGCATCATTCAACCTGTTGAGAGACTGAATAGAACAAAACTGTGGAGAAGGGAGGATTCTCTCTCTCTCCACCCAAATATTGAGCTGGAGCATCAATCTCCTCTTGTCCCAGTGCTCATGGTTCTCAGACTTCCAGACTCAGACTGGAACCTTGACCATTGGCTGTCTAGCTCTCAGACCCTTCAAACTACACCCCTGGCATTCTTGTGTCTTCAGTATGCAGAGGGCAGATTGTGAGACTACACCACAATCACATGAGCCAATACCTTATAATAAATCTTTAGTTACTGCTTATGTTTCTCTAGAGAACTTTGACTAATACAGATGTGCACATTTATGGAAGGAAATTTGTTATAAGGAATTGACTCACATGATTGCAAAGGTTGACAAATCCAAACTTATAGTGGGGCTGATAGGCTAAGGGCCAAATACAGGTGGTGTTTCGGTTATAGTCCAAAGACTACGAGAACTGAGAGTCCCCGCTTGTTCTGGAAGTTCTGAATTTTTGGTTCTATTCAGGCCATCGACTGATGGGATATGGCCCACTCACATTACAGAGGGCAATCTTCATCCAAAGCTCACTAATTTAAATCTTTCTTTTGCCTCAAAACAGGCTTTAAGATGACACATAAACTTAGCCATCATACCTACACACAGAGAAGAGACAACTGTTATGTTATATTATGATCAGTTATTAGAAAGAACATGAAACAGCATAATGCGCAGAAAATTGAAAAGTAGAAATATCAAAATTGTGTGCCTAGGATCTGTGGCTATTGTTTTCAATTTTTGTTTTATTCATTTCTTTATGGAGAAAATGAAACTGAATTACTTAGTAAAATCTCAGCTCCAAAATTCTGAACCATAATAAGTTCAGTGGCTATAAATAATATAAAAATAGAAAAAATATAAATGATCATTTTCATATGGTCAACACTGAATAATTTAAAAGCCAGTAATTCAATTTAAAAATTATTGAAAATTTTTCCATTCTCTTTTCTTCCAAATTCTTTTTTCCTAGATAAGTTACACCTTATCCAAAGTTGACCTTAAACTTACTCTGTATCTGACTGACTGTGAATCTAAATAACTAATGATTAGCCTTTCAAATTATAATGGATTAGCATGGAATGAATCTCTATTGAGTTCATGATTTCATCTGCTGGTACCCTTTTGATTGCACTGCTGTTATTTCCTCACTTACTCAACATGTCAACCTATTACACTCAACATTTCATTCAACCTATTACACTAAAATGACATGATGCAAACTAGTTGGAACTTCTGAGTGGTTAAGATCTCAAAGGGGTAAGGAATGCTGTTAAGTTTAACCAGACATGATTCTGATACATAACAGAAATTTTGTTTTCCTTTTGAAGTCATAGTAATCTTTTTTGTTTCCCCATCTAGAATTTAGGCTGCCCTCCATGGGCTTAAATGAATATTCATTTTGACTAAAGAATTAAAGGTGATTCATATTTAAATCATCTACAGGAGAAGGTTAATAAGACAGCCAACACTCTACGTATCTTTGGACTCTGATATCTTCTAGAATAAAACAAAAATAAAGAGAATGATATATTTTACTTTACAATATATTATTTCTCTTTGGGCCAAATAAGTAGGGGTCTTGGACTACAAAAGCAATCCAGATTATTTTCAGTTTGACAAGAATTAATCATTTCTCTTTGTTTTGTGGAGTTAGACATTCTCAGAGGATTTGAAGACTGCTTTGGCACGCCCTTCACACAATGCACATAGGCACACCTACAAAACAGAATGCAAATAATTCCAGGCATCTTGAAGACCATTCATGGGTGAGCCCAGAACCTCAAATTAAGATGTCTTAATCTAGGGCTTTCATTCCCCATTTGAAAACGCTAACTACAATTGGGTTTTTAAATATAATAAGTAAGAAATATAAATATTGCATTTTTAAGAAATGCTCTGACCCAGTGACTTAAAGCCAAATTCTCAGATTGACTAGGAAATAATTAGAGCAAAAAATAGCATTTTGATAGTAGACCTAAAGCAACCACAACTTTGCTATGTGACATTGGACAAGGTGTTCAACCTTTCTAAGGCTGTTCCTGCAGTGTTGGTTCATAAAACATGAATGCCAGTTCTCATGCAAGGTCATTTATGAAACGAAGAAATAAATGTTTTTCTGGAATATCTCTCTTGTGCCGGGGACATTCACTATTACCATAAGTAATCAATGAACTCACATAAATCAATGAACTCACAATGAGCTTTCCTCGGCCCCAATCAAAAGGCTTGTTAAGCCTTGTAACAAGTGCAGTTCCCTAAGAGTAGTGCTGAAGTCCACTCACCTACATAATCACATGGAGTCAATTAAGAAACAGTAAAGAGAGACGAAATTGGCCTAAGGTTTGTCCAATTTCCAAAGCACATTAGAGGGCTTAGGTTGTAATCATCAACAATTCTCCAGAAAAGCTACCTTTGCATTCACAAATCGACTCTCGGAGAAATCCCTCAAGGAACTTCTCAGAGGCGCTGACACATTGCATCCCTAAAAGAAGAAAAATTTCAAAGTGTAAGTAAACAAAGTTAGGGGCCTTGGAAGTTAAGAGACCCAATAGACTTTTTAAAGCAATTTTAAGTCATACCCACAGATAAAGCGCAGAATTCTTTGGTGCTATAATGGAGACCTTTGGGATCAGGGACAGTTGCAGAACAGAGCTGGGGAAATGTGGGTGTGTGGTGGTGATGCCTCCACCCAGCAGATGTGTGATGATTTGGAGCCAAGACATGACTGAGTTGCCTACAATAACAATTGCGATGCCCAACAGTGGCCAGTTGCTTCTTTCTCACACGCTAGCCCTCAAAATTCAGGAGCTGTACCTGCTTAAACTAACATTAAACATCTAGGCTCAACTAGGGATTCTTTTCTAGATCCTTTTATTCTTCATCCTCTGAAGAATATACTGGGGCTAGGTGTGCCTCAGTTCTCATTTTACCTCCTCTAGTTAGGAAGGCAGACTGGGATGATTTAAAAATAACCGTGATCTGCTTTTCTTTTATTTGTATCAAGTGATTTCTGCCATAATCGTTTGTTTGCTACTGCATTTACAATTTCTCCCATTTTGTTCTTGTGATTCTGTTATGTGCATTCTGCCACATGCAGATAATTATACGTTCTTTACCTACCTATACACATATGCACAGGTACACACTTTAACTGCTACTCCCCAGTCTGATCCCTTTTAAAATACACTAGGCACTATGTGAAGCATTCTGATAAACATCTTCCTATGTATTTTTCTCAGGTTTATTGACATTTTAATGATGAAATCAAACCTCAGTTTCTTTCCCAATATCACAATATATAAAGTGGGATAGTCACAGTGCATTTAAAATATCAAAGCTCAGAGAGTGTACATACTTCTCCATATACAAAGACTACCTACGTGTGGATGCACACAAGTGTTTCTTAAACCTGAAACTCAGAGAGATTCAGAAGTGCAGAAGTTTCTTCTATAAATAGCATCAACAGAACCAGCAATAAATTTACCTAAAGGAAAGTGTTCTGCATTTTTCCAAAAGTATGATGTGATTCTCAACTGGATCATAGTAATGCAAGAGAGAAAGCCTGCCAGAAGATAAAGGTAAATATTTAGTGATATTATGGTGAAGAATCCAGAATATCCCAAATTCTTTCCTGTCCAGACAGTCATCCTATCAGCTTTCCTAATGTCCTAAGGAATCTAAATGCAAAGAACTTTGACAAAAGGGGAAACCGAGAGCTGTATAGTTACCAGCGATAAAGCTGATACAGGGATTTCCTGACACCAATGTGCCAGCCTAAATGGATTCTCATACTTAGCTTGTAACCTGTCCTGGTGGTTAGCTTTCCTCGGCCCCAATCAAAAGGCTTGTTAAGCCTTGTAACAAGTGCAGTTCCCTAAGAGTAGTGCTGAAGTCCACTCACCTACATAATCACATGGAGTCAATTAAGAAACAGTAAAGAGAGACGAAATTGGCCTACGGTTTGTCCAATTTTCAGGAATATAAGGAGTAGAATGAGAATATGAAAATCAGATAAGACATATATTGCTCTTCAAGGATATTCAGTCTTGTTGCACAGACCAAACATGGGTATAAAACTGATAGCCCTATTATAAGTGAAAAACAATATGGAATTAAATACGCAATGTGTTTTTAAAAATTCTAGAAATTAGAAGAGAGAGAGAACTGAGTTGAAGTTGAGAGTTTTGTATGAACGTTTTCTTAATTGTCTCTTTCAGCAGTACAGCCAAGTTGACGTTCTAAAGGAGGGTGTGGTAAATGTACCATGTGAAAGGTACATCGAGAAACACCATAGGTGCTATGTTAGAAATAACCTTCAGAGCTATGTAACCAAATTCCAGTTGTCTGCAAGAGGATTAAACAGGAGCTGCATGAGATGTAGAAGAAAGATGAGAGAGTATGAGGGGTAAAGAAATAATAACAAAGTCACATAGAGCCAAGGATTCTCGGTGCGAGTAGAACAATGTGAAATTGAACAGACTGTGAAGGACTTTCAACTTTGGACAAAGTAGTTGGAACCCTTGCTTCATTATCTAAGGTCACTGCTGCGGCTAAAATGATTATCTTCCAAAAGATGTGAGCTCAGAGTTGGGGCATAGTAGTACTGTGCTGCTTGAATTTACCTTCGATGTCTCAGGCCTGGACTGAGCCAAGTTAAGGGACTCACAATCTTGGTTCTACAGGCAGTGCCGTCTTAGGAGACGAAGTGCCACCCACAATTAAAATGAACAGGTGAAGCATGCTTGTCCCTCAGCCTGGCTGTGTGTAATGGCTACTGTGGACAACTCTGCTCTATTTGAGAAACAACTTAAAATGTGTGACGTACATGGAATCACTGTGAATGAGTGTGGACAGGGTGAGCTTTGACTATGCGATGTGGGGATCAGGCTGTTCGTATTAGAGAATAGATGACAACCCTTTGAGCCAGAAGGAGGGTTGCATTTTAAAAGGAGGCCGTTCAGCCTTTAAAATGCTTCCATTTCTCAACATCACTTTGCAAGGGAAACTCGTCTCTGCTTCCGAGATTAAGGACATTTATATATTAAATATATGTTCTGATTTAGTATGCATCTCATTCTAGAAATGGCAGAAAACTTACAAAGGTTAGCTGGCAAGAATGGGAAGGTAAACCGTCTAGATCTGGATTCTCAAGTAATGGCTATTTACAACACGTGCACAAAATAAAGAGCTTTCAGAAAGTGGACACTCCAGAATATCTACATATGTAAATGAGATCTCATTACAATTCGAACAGCAACTATTTAAAAAAGTGTTAATGATTTCAAATCAGGTAGTTACAAATCCCAGGGCTAACTGTATAGCCATCAAGATCTATTTCACCTATATAAACCTCAGTGTATTGTCAAATAATTATATTACTGCATATCTACAGAGCTTCTGAAAATTACATAAGAAAGCTTGTTTAAAAAATTCAATGGCACATAATAGGTACACATCAAATAATCCTTAGTCAATCTGCTTATTCCAATGAGTTATTGTTTTAACTTTTCTGAAATTTTCCTAATCTAGGTCCTTCTTAATGAAAGGGCCTCAATATAACGAGTAAGAGAATGACTTACAGAACTTTGTTAGATAAAGAGATATACCATTAGTTCACTATAGAAAATTAAAAATGTCAGGGCTTCTTTCCTGGACCTTTCTCACATAGAGGTGAATGTTCTTAGACTACAGTGCTCACCTTAATCCACAGCCTTTATTCTTAATGATTTTTGAGCACTTCTCAAATTCAAATATCAGACACAAATCACAGGCAGGCACGCTATGAAGTCTGTCACCCTATTTATTGCCAAGCCT
The DNA here is from genome assembly GCF_014824575.4 of Sturnira hondurensis. NCBI lineage: Eukaryota > Metazoa > Chordata > Mammalia > Chiroptera > Phyllostomidae > Sturnira > Sturnira hondurensis. The sequence continues at coordinate 13,559,664 of NW_028093774.1, read as the reverse complement.
GACTGAGAGGGCCTGGCGACCAGTGAGTATTACCTTCCTACATCACAACTCAACCAGAATCCCTCCTGAAGATGCAGTATCAGAAATGATGATCTTTATAATCTGTTCAGAAAGAGGAAGTGATATAATCCCATCAATAGTGTGTAGCAAGTAGCTGACCTCTACCATAGTCTCCAAATACTCAGGAAGACTATCTTAGGAGAAAATAAAATGTAACTTTAAAAGACAGAAATTAGATGTGACAACTATCCCATAAAGTATACCCTATCATTTCACCTTCACTTTTATGAAGATACCTCTAGAAACATGCAATCACATTGCCATTGATCATGGAAGGTGCATGGAGGAAGTGAAGCTGAGAGGGTTCTGGGTCAGAAATTGTGATCCTCCCTATACTCTTATTAGATTATGACATTGTCCACAACACTTAACATCTTTTTTCTTCACTTTCCTTATATAAAAATGGGTAATAATTTATATCTCCTGGATTGTTGCAATGGTCATTTGATACAGAAATATATATCCTGCCCTCAATTCTGAGGGAGATGGGGCAGAGAGCCTCATCTTCCTCAGAACCCAGGAAGCTATGGGATATATCTCTGGTCACCTGCCGGGGTGGCGGGGGCGCAGGAAAGCAGGCTTTTATCAGCCTTCTCATAGCTCCTCACAGTCCTTCCATGCTTTTGAGCTGTGCAAGGATTACAAGGAGTCCATCCGAGTCTCACATACTGTCCTTCAAGCCTTTGCTTGGGTGGTCTATGTGCATGTGTTCAAGGTCATTACTGTATAATGACAAAGTTAATCTCTTACAATCACAGTTGTGCTAATCTTTCACAACAAGGGACGTGCATTATTTTTCATCCCCCACCCAAAATATCAAAAGAAATCATATCACGATGAAGGCTAAAATCATAAAATCTTTACAAAAAATTTCTAAGCCATAATTTGACTATCATGGGCCAAAAATGCATGTTTAAAATTGTGAGATAACTAATGTAGCCTCTTCGCAGCATTTAAAATGCATTAAATTAGTTTTCATTTGGCATTGAAAAAACTTACTTTCTTATAAAACCATGCTTCCTGATCCTCATCATAATTCATTTTGTAATCTAATTTGAAGAGGCTAGAGGAGACTCTAACCACCAAAACTCTCTGTCAAGACTGACCCATAGCATTAAAAGAGAAGGGCAAATAGGTCATATGAGAATCATTGAAAGCTAAGCAGGGATAATTTCTAGGCTTGTATTCATCTGACTAGGAGTTACACCGCAACATTCTGCTCATCTGGCTACCCACTTGTCATGGCTTAGGTCAGGAGAAAGGTCAGGAGAAAGGAAGCACCTCTAATTCACATCTTGACTATGTCCTGTGCAACATTTACAGGCATTGCTTAACCCGTGATGAGAATCAAGCTCAGGTGAGGAGAAATCTCAGGCTCTGGAAGCAGAGAATATCAGAATACCTCTGATATTTCTGAGTTTTGTAATCGCCAATGAATTAGTAGAGTCACTGCTGCCTCAGTTTTTTATCTGCTAAACTACTGTGATGAATTATATATGTATATAGAACCATACATATTGCATTATATATGAATGCATATATAACAATAATATTATTATTATTGACCAGCATTCTTCTTGAGGACAGAACATTTGTTTAAAATAAAATTTGGTGGGAAAACAAACTCCCAGAGAATACCTAAAAAAGTACTAACCAAAGGAAATGGCCATTCACTCGGTTGTCATGAGTAAGAAGAAAAATTTATCCTGCTTCAGATAGATAGGGGGACAAAATCAATAAAGAAAGGAATGGGAAGAGGGGAGAGGAGAGGAAGAATGGGACCGATGACGCCATTCTCACTACAGAATGATCTAGCCCATGACCCCCAAACTTTCATTTAAATCTTTTAATCTTTCATTTAAATTTTTCACATAGGGTTCTGTGTGAAAAATTCCTTTTTTTAACTCAAATGAGGGTAAGTGGTGGTGAGATACCAATGTCATTCTTTTAATCATTTAAAAAAAAAGATAATTCTGTGACTCTGAACCTACCTCATGAGAACCAAGGAGGCAATGAGAAAGTGTCTGTATCATTATCCATGCATTTACTTCTACGAACTCATTGTACTTTAGACACTTCAAGAGATTTTAAACACTTAAAACCTGGGCCAGGGGGATATTTACTAGTTTCAGGAACACTGTCACTAGTGAGTGCAGCAGAATAGAAGTGCTAGAGAGTTTATGCCCTTGGAGGTAGCCCAGCATCTTGAATAAATGTCTTACTTAGCCTTGGCTGAATTGTTAACTCTTTAGGCATGTTCTACAATGTCTCTAAGGATTCATCAGCAGAGCTGGGCTCCCTTTGGATAACTGGCTTCATTACATAACTTTTATTGGCATTTTTCTTTTCTGCCCCATTTTCCCCTTCTCTATCAGTGTCCTCTTGGATGAAGTTCCACATAAATGACTAACACTTAAATCTTGTCTCATTATCTAATTCTGGGAAGACTTAAAACAAGATAAAAGTTCTCAAGGTGAAACTCACAAAATAGTGTAAAAACGCCAAGCATCCAGGATTCAAATTTCACTGTAGAAGAATATGTTACTTGAAATTTTCAGAAAATTAGAAGGTAAACTTTATAGTTAAACAAGACATGAAATCAGTGGCTTCTTAGTAAGTTAAAACTATGTCTATGAGAGGGAAATCTGTCATTGAACTTACATTTAAAAATGTACACCCTACCCATTTAGGTGGTTGTGAAGTCTACAATAAATGGCATAAGACCCATTTAAGTGTGTTGTGAACTGTCAAGCATATGAGAAATATATAGCATTTTTATATCTTGTGATTTGATATATATCAATTATTGAAGTTATTATGAAATTAATTGCGATCACATACATTTTATAGCTTTGACCTACTTTACCAAGTTAATTTAACTTTACCGTAGGTTTCAAAGAGAATACTCATTGTTACTCTTTCTCCTCTTTTTTTCCAACTCAAAGTCTGTCCTTTCTCTTATTATCAGGTGAGATCTACAAACCCAGCAGTTTGTGTGCGAAATCTCTGTGCTAAAATACTCAGCGTGGGGGTAGGTCACGTAGGTGAGTCTTCACACAGTAGAGTGGAATGGTATCAGGATCTCACAGAAGGTTTGATCTCTTTCCTCGGTAGTTATGAAAAGGCAAAGCTTGACTTCTTCATGCAGATTATGGGTGTCAGGGTTTGGTTTTCTGAACCAATCATGTGCAGTCAGTAAATAAGAACTTCAAAACTATTTTTACTTGTTAGTTTTGTTCTGTGAGCATTGTTTCTTAATTGGGGATTGCTGTCCTTTGAGGTTTGAGCCTCATAACACCGATGTGCCAAGTGCTGCTCAGTAAACTAGCCTTTTGACATCGGGACTCTTGAAGCTGACAATAGCATGTTAAAAACATGGTTTTGTTCCAAAAACAACCTGAAAACTTGTTCACAGAGTATGTACAAGAGCATTGAGACATGGGTAGTATGACTCCTTTTTCAGAAATATTACAGGCCTGTTGTTCTAGATGTCCAAAGTAATTTCAAGTCATCATAAAAAAAAGTATTGTTGCTATCAGCATTCACTTTTAGCACTCCCTAACCCACTTACTGCTTTATTATTTGTTGATGGGCAGCATTGTCCAAAGATTTTTCATGAAGTTTTTAAAAATAATAACTAAAATGAATATCAGTGGGTAAAAGTTCCTGGGTTTCTGGATTGAACCCAGACCACTATGGAGAATGTGACCCAGAGAGCTCACACACGGGACAGTTAAAGGCTTGTCCCTTGACTCGTTTCGATTCCCCAAAAGAAAAGAGGAGATTGAGATCTTGGCCTTTCAATATTTTGTTGTGTAAAATTATTGCCAGGCATGGACTTCTATAAGAAAGCACATGTTTAGGTCAGCATCAGAAGAGAATGCACTGGGCAGTTCTCCGAGGAGCCCCAGGGAGTGGAAGACAGGCTCTTGGCTAACCTCGCTTACTCCACCTCTCACGTGACTAGCAGCTGCTGAAGTCGAGGATCCAAGTGCTGCTTACTGACCCCAAATTGAACTCATGAACCCCTACATACTACACTAACCAATAGACACACCTGCATTGCATGCATACAAGAAAGAAAAGAAAGAAAGAAAGAAATGAACAGAATGAAAAAAAATAGTAAAAAGAATTAGATTGTTAACAGTAAAGTTATTGACGGTAGAAGAATATTCCTTGTGCAAACATTGTCAGAGTGGAGAAAATGTGGGCTGAGGATAAAAAGAGGTTTTCTCCCTTGCTGTGGTATCTCCAGTTTTATCATCTGTAAAGCAGGAATGTCTATCCATCTACTTGCAATCTAGTTACTCATCCTTTTTTACCCAAAACACCAAATAGGAAGAGCTGTAATAATTAAAATCTATATTTGAAAGGTGTTTTAGCACACCATCTAGAAAAAAGGGAGATGCTGGATCAATGGCGAGGATCAGCAGAATTGTTCAATATGTTTCAGTGAATGAAATCTGAATGACTCTCCAAATTGAAACCACTGACATGTTCATAAAATGTTCTGTTAGGCACTAGTAACAGAAGGAGAAGTGTAAATAATCTAAAACAGCAGATAAACCAGAAGTTGTATATGTTTTGAAAAGCTACCCAGTGCTAATTTTGATACTAGTCTTCACTTATGAACTTGAATTCAAAAAGAACAAGACAGACAATGAAGAAATATAAAGTAATTGGAATTTTACCACTAGTATCTGGGTCTAGAAAATAATGATGCCATTAACACCTCAGTATCAGTCATAATACTCTAAGTAACACTGAATATACCAATATATAACCTTACACAATGAAATTCACTCCATCGATCTTGGCTTAATTTCTGAATGTACTAAATAAAGAGGTTGAATAAGATACTTGGTGCCTAGCCTAAAATAGTTAGAGAAAATTCAACAATTTTGTGAACCAAAAATAAAGTAAATATGATTTTCCTGTGCCCTAAAACAACATGTTTCCCAAGAATTACATACATTTACGTATCTTTTTCAAAGTGAAATTCTAGAACACTTTGTATGTTGAGACATTTAGTGTCACCACTGCGAATTTCTAGTTTTGGCTGCCACTGCCATCGTACTCTGTGCGTTTGGTTCTAAATCTCTGCCCTGGAGCCAGCGTGTGATACTGGACAAAGGGAGAAAAAAGAAGTAGAGATGCCTACTCTACTTAACATTGGCCCCACTGTATCCACAGAATAGATATTCCATAGGTCAGTAATTGTAAAAAAAGGTACTATAGAAAAAATTGATGTGTCATACCCTAAGGGTAAAGTACCAGAATTTACTTCTCATGACTATTAGAAAACCTGAACTCCAATTTATAGAATACAGCTGAACTTTGTAGCTTCGTGTTCCATGAGGCTTTATGATACCTATAGAAAGTGAAAGGGAAATCAGTCCAAACAATGGAAGCGCGAACATATAAGACGCTTTCAGTGGAGCACATGGCAGGTTGGAGCCCATTGAAGGTTACGTGTTTGATGGAAGTAATCTTCTTTAGGCCTTAATGTCTTTATCCAGGCTACAATAAAACAAAATGTGTTACAAGAGCCTCCTCTTGTGAGCTCCTGCAGACTTTCAGTTAGTGTAAGGAGTGGTGTTCATATGCATGAAAGTCTGTTCCTTTTCCCGTCTAACCAGGCTATGTAGTGCTTTTGTAGTCGTTGGGGAGTTTTGGAAAAAGTGGGTATTTCAAATGCTCAGATTGCAAAACAAATCAAGACTGTTCCTCAGAGAACGAAGCTCAGTAAATGTTTGCTGCTGGCAAAGGGATGTGCTCTGAAGCCATCCCAGGAGTTTGCTTTGACAGATGTCGGCTGATGGACATTTGCACAAAAGTCTCCGAAATGCCTTATTTTACACCCAATGTCAGTTGGCACATTACTTTCTTGTACCTTCTGTGTTTCCATTAAATTAGGTTGGAAACAAAACCTCCTATTTACTGAGCAAATTCTTTTCTATGTGGAATGGTGAACAATTATGACCATTACCCTGTCAGCCCTTTCCACCAGTTCAATTAAAAACGCCTGCACACTGAATTCTGAATTAGAGTCACCCGGAGTGGAGCCCGACACTGGCATTCATGACTGGTGAAAAGTCTCTGATCACACTGGGGTGATGGTGGAAGGCTCTTTCATTTGTATCCTTCTTACAGATGCTGAGAAAGTTAACCACGCTCTATGAATAGCTGGCACAATATCATGTCCCCATTCAAAGGAAGAGCTTTCTATGACTTACCGAAAAGCCATTACGAATATCAAAGAGACACTATGAAAGCCTATTTTGATGAATTAGGTATAAATGAAGGCAACTTATATCAGCTGTAGATTGTACATCTTTAGCCATAAGTTGAATGCCCATGTATTCTAGATATAGTCAAATTCAAAAAACATGAGGAAAAAAGTAAATAATATTAAAATTCCAAATATTGTCATATTCTCAGTGCTTCTGTTGGTATTCCTACAGTTTATCACATGCCAAACATATCAATTTAATTATATGTAACAATGGTAAATATTTCTGAGTTAATACATCACCTACTAGTCACAGAAATGTTGTAGTCAAATTTACAAACATAATAGTTCCTTTTTTTCATTCATGCTATTATTCATTCATTAAATCGTATTTTACTGTGTGACTTTAAAGTCTATTAACACTTTTCCAGATGATGAAAGAATTCAGTTCACACTAAAACTCTAGCCATTTTGACATTATACATTTGATGAGTAACATTTTAATTTGAAAATATGTACTAATACAAGTCAAGACATTATTACAAGCTTGGGTGAGTATATCAGAGGAGGTTTTAAGAGGCACAAAAAGAAGGACTTTGGAAATGCATAATAGACATATTCTAAAGTTTAATATTAACTTAATATATTTACAGAAATAACATAGTTGCTTCAGTCCATAACTGACTGAAGGAGATTGAGAAAAGCACTTGATATTTTAGAAGAAAATGCTTCCACATTCATCTAGTATTCAATTTAATAACTGTCCATTTTTGTTGACATTTTAAATTTTGGGGAGTAACCAGTTTTCAGGTGGAAAACATATTGCAGGTCAAAATAAAGCGTCATTGTTTGCTTCACTGAAAAAAAAACATATAACACAATGATTCCAAGTTACAGTTAACAACATAAATTCTATTTTTCTCTAACATTTTCTGACACTTTGATATAGAATGATATTCCAATAACTTCCTGGCTTATAATTCAGAGCATATATCTCAAGAAGAAATTAACAGAGTTTGAAACATTCTCTGAGTAATTGACTTCTATAAATCACTGATATTGATTCTAAATACTTTCTTTGAAATTCTCTTTTTTACTTGCCTTCAAATGGTAATTAATTTTGCAAGGTTGTTATTTGAAATGTGTAAGTTTGTTTTCCAAATAACAACTTTAATTAAAAATATAGACCAAATTTGATGAAATGATCTTTCATTGTTTCCTCATCAATCTTTTTCTATTTACCGGTAATAATGACCCATATGCCAAAAGAAAAACAAGAATTTACTTCTGACATAGTTATAAATTTGATTTTTAACTTTTTTAATTTCACATATTCAGTTATCTTTATGTAACAATATCCAATCTACTTAGGGGCAGAATACAAAAATGTAGCAAAAAAAGGTAGACCAATATATAAATAAAAACGAGAGAATGCTGTATAGAGGTTGGGCTATGGGAACTTAAAACAGGAAGGAGGTAGTTGGAATACTTTTGAGGAAAAAAAAACTGCCAAAATTGAAATTCTCATTTATCAAGTAAATGAAACATATGGAGGGTTATAAATTCTGAGTTGGAGAGCATGGTTGCTGATACGGATTCTGTCACATATTAACTATCAAGGTGGAAAAGTCACCTAGTTCCTTTGGTATACCAAGGAAGAGAGATTTACTTTCTTCTAAGGGCAGTGAAGCCCAAATTCAGCAATATGCTGAAAACATCTGTAAGCTATAACACACTCATAATAGAATGTCAATAATATGAGTATAGCAAAGTTCTTAGGGTAAATACTTCCTATTCCCTTCTTACCATAAGACATTGGTATGCTGTGGGAACTCATCAGAAAAGAACAAGGGCCATTAGGACTTTAACTATCTTTAACAAAGAGACTCTAGGATTGTGCTAACAGCAATTATGAGTCACACATACCCTGTCAAGTTAACAAATGCATTGAGAAAATTAAATATAAGTAATAATGTAGTGTTTATGACAAAGTAGCTCCCTTTCAAGTGATTAATTAACACGTATGGCTAAAGGCTACAATATTGGGTCACACAGATAATTTCCACCAGCACAGGAAGTTGTTCTTCGTTTTGTTTATTATTATTATTTTTTATTTTTATGAGGTCTGTCCAGAAAAGTCCAACCATTGTTGATATAATAAGAATGGTTTTAGCCACATTGATGTAGCCTGGCAGCCAACGACAGTGGACTGGAATGCTCATGCATGAACAATGGTGACTTCACTGTACTAGTCAGTGGGGGTGGTAGGCATTGTACTCTGTGTATAATGTGGTTGTCACATTCAAAATGACTGAGTCAGTAGAGTCACGAATCTGTATCATATTTTTTATTAAGCCTGAATATCCCTGTATGGAAAATGTTCAGATGACTCAGAAGGCCACAGTTATGGGCAACTGGTGACTGGCAGCTTCATCATGACAACATGTCCAACATGCTTGGGCAGAGTTTTCTGCTGAAATGTCAAATCACCCAGATGACTCAGCCCCTCTCCAGCCTACATTTGATGCCCTGTGACTTCTGGCTTTTCCCCAAACTAATATTGCCTTTGAAGAGGAAGCTATTTTAGATAGTCAACGAGGTTTAGAGAAATACTGTAGGGTAGCTGATAGCAATTGGGAGAATTGCATGAGGCCCCAAGGTGCCTACTTTGAAGGACACTGAGGTCCCATTGTCCCACGTGCAACATTTCTCCCATCTTGTGTCTTCTTCAGTAATAGCACATGGCTGGGTAATTTCTGGACAAACCTGCTCTAAAGCTGAAGCTCTCAACTGGGGGCCTATTTTTACTCTCCAGGGGATGTTGGCAGTTCCTGGTGACAATTTTGGTTGTCCCAACTAGAATGGTAGAAGCTACGGATGCACAGAGAAGCCTTCTGTAGCCTTCGACGACAAAAAAAAAAAAAAAAATTATTGGATTCAAAATCTCACTAGTGCAAGCAGGGCCGAGTTTCAAATATGAACTCCCCAAGCCTGTGCCCTTTAGGGAAAGGAGTCACTAGAAGGAAAAAAAGAAAAGCCATCTTCACTCGTACCTTTGGTCAACTTTTCAAAAGAAACTCTAAGAGTGATAACTGATTTGTCACCTGACTTGGCCCATGAAAGATGTATTGCAAGTCCTTCAGAACAGAGAATTCTGGAAAATATCCCTAAACCACATCTGAAGAAAATCAAATGAAAAACCACACTACCAGGAGTGGCTAGGACAGTACTTGGGGACATGCTGTCAAGATGAGGAAATAAAGCACTGACGTTGCTATCTTCAGGCTGCGTCAGGGCAGCCCAGACAAAGAGTGAAAAGGAATGTGATGGAAAAGAAACCACAAGTAAGCATCTGGGGAGGTCAGAAGGGAACCTGAAGAAGGACTTAATACAGCCAACGTTTTTAGAAGCCGGTGATAATTTGTGATGAGGCACCATAAAACATGTGTCCAGTGTATTAGAGATTATCTCTTCAAATATTAAGCTATTTTTCACTTTGAAAAGGAGACTAAAACATACCAAGTGTGGCGGACGCTGCCCAGATTGCCTCTGTTGTTTTTCTTATCAGTTCTGCGCCCAACCGCATGTAGTTGATGACTGATTAAAATACAAAACCCAGCTTTCTTGCCTTGAGGGAGAGCAACCTCTGAGTGTAATTTATATTCCAGATCTCTCTGCATGGTCAAATGGAAGTTATTACATCTTTTTTTTTTTTTTTGGCTCCTAGTCCTTTTTGGTCCTGCTCCACTCTCTCTGGTTTTCTCTTCCGAAAGCTTTAGCCTTCCCTTCATTCATCACTGGTATGATATGTGTGCAAGTGTGTGTGCATATGAAATATTTTTAGTTGGATAGCTTACAGAAAAGGAGAGGCTGAGATAGATAGAATAGAATTCACATGGAAATGAACACATCCCTTCTCAGGCTGTTAGTGTGGGGACCAAGTTGATCTTGTTAATTGAGCAGTATTTGAGTTTCGTTGTTATTGTATACAATTTAGTCCACACAAAATTTAACTTCTAACATTGCCTCCTATTTAGGGTGGGGCTGGAATCCAGAGGGCACTCTCTGAAATTGTGCTTCACTCTGTTTTCAGTCCTTGAACATCTCTGTGTGCCACGGAGAGAACTCAGCCTCGTGTTCTTGTCCTCTTGTCTCTATCTTTCTTCATTTTTAAATAGGGTCTGCAGTTCTAGGCTTCAGAATAGAATTCTATCAATGTAGATAGGGGCTTAAAGAGGGATTTTGATTCTTAAAACATTATTGGAAAAGTTGGAGAAGCTATCTGGCAGATGGCCTTCTGGAAACTACTCAAGTAGCATTTAGAATTTCCCTGCCAAGAACCTGCTGTTCTGTCACAGTGGAAGAGCTGAGAGATGAAGGGGTCAGTGTCATATTGGGCAAAGATACCATCTTCTTAGCTCTGATCCGATCCAGAGGTTGGGAAGGAAGCAGCTTCTATACCTACTGGCTCCAAAGCCGTGCCTGCTCCGTCCACGTCAGTAAAATGTATGTTTCATGTATGCCGCCGTTCCTTCTGATTAAAATAGTTCCATATTTAATGTGATCAGGCAGGTGCATTACTGACAAAGCTGAACTATATCCAGTGTGATAGTAGCAAGGGGTTCAGGAAGTAGTTTTTTTTGTGTGTGAAATACAGTTTACTTGCAGTGGAGACCAGTTTATTGGCAAGGGTTGAGCAAGCCTTTCCATCATGTCTACGACTGATGTCAATTTTCCGTACATTGATGAATAGAATATCAGGGACCTTCATTGGATTATGAAATGTATATGGAAGAGCAAAAGAACAGGTATAAACAGCACATTACTGAAGAACAAAATGAAGATAGTAGATGTCCTCTACTAGAAAATAGCATTTATTGTGAAGTGATAGAAAGAATATAGGGCACGGTTATCATGAGCATAATCTAATAGGTCAATGACACAGAAAGGTGTTTTTTACAAAATAGAAAAATTTAATTGAGATAAATGAATATATATAACCTGCATATAGTTTATATGCCCCTCTCTATATATACACATATATATTTTTTTCCAAAAAAATATTGGCCTAGCATATATAAAGTAGAACTCAAAACTGCTAGAAAAAAAGAATAGGAAAACTCTTTATTCTTTGTGATGACAGTTACAGGAAAAGATGTCTGAAACCCAAAAGTAATAACGAATTCATCTCTCTTATCGTTAGTAATGTCTATTTTCAGTTGACACCACAAAAACCATAAAAAGACCAAATACAAACTGGAAAGATATATTTCTAGTATATATCATGAACACATGATTGCTAAACAACAGACATAAAACAACCATTAAAAACACTACAAGAAAAAAAATATTACAATTATGGGCAAAATACCCAAACATAATTAACAAAGGATGAAAGTCTAATGACCAATAAACATACAAAAAGTCTTTTGCTTTGTCAGCAAGTACTGGCCTACAAATTAAAATAATGAGATGTTATTTCTATTTATCAGATTGCTCCCTAGAAAATCTGATAATATCCAGCCCCAGAAATAGTGTGGATTGACAAAGACAGGTACATATCTACTTACAGAAGAAAATAACTTCCTACCACTACAGTGGAAAATAATATTATGTCACTTAATAGAACAAAAAAGGCACACATCACCAGGCTCAACAATGATACTCTTAAGTGCATATTTACATAAGAGAAATCCTTGTACCTGTGCGCCGGTATGTGAACATACAGAAGAAGGTTTCTAGCAGTTCATTTCGTAAAAGCAAAAACACTGGAAGCGTCAACAAAAGAGAGGGCAAGTAAGTTATAATATATTTACACAATGAAATTCCACAGAAAAGAGAAAGGTCCAGCTAGATACATTGATGCAGTTGAGTCAACAAATAATTTTGAGGAAAGTTGAGAAACCCATACATGGCTACTTATAGAACAATATCAGTTATACAATGTTCAAGAACACAAAACAAACCCCTAACAAATGTTTGGGACAGGCATAAATGTGTATGTTGTAGAGCTATTAAGACATCCACGGGGATGGTAACGAAAATTTGAAATAGTGAGTATCTATTAGAGAAAGAGAAAGAAATGTGATAAATTTATCTCATAGGTTATTCTGTGTCTTAAATGGGGTGGTAAGCAAAGACATGTTTATTTATTATTATTGTACAGTGATGCATTGTATATATTTACACATGCATCTATATATTACAGATACTAATGTGTATTTATATATTTACATGTATTGATTATTTCATGATTTAGACAAAAAAACATTTTGTAGGAAAATCATTGGCAAGAAGTGAGATATTTTATTAAAGTTGTATAGGAGAATTTGAGAAAGGTTTTCCATTTTATACTTTTCTAATTTGCATGCCATCCCTGTGCCTCAGCCAGCTCGAAAGTTACCTATTTTTTTTACTTCTCTCATTCTGTATTAGTCACAGTCTAGGCAGAAAAAAGGAAACTAAGTGTCTCAAATAGAAGTGATGTAATACAATGACTAAATACCAGATATCACCAACAGAAGTAATGCAGTACCGGGATATAAGCAGGGTGAAACTAGAAGGGAAAATTTGGCAAAGGGAGATATATGAGAGATTATTGACTCCAGGAAGACTGGAAAATGAAAGGAAGGAACAGGGTCTGGGAACCAGAGGAGGGCCCCATTCGAACACTGCCACCACTTGAAGCTCTGGGATCTCGGAGGAAGATCTCAGAGGATCTCCTCTGACGATGGAACTGAAGAAGCAACAGACCATTTCCACAGACTATGAAAGACAATTAAAGAGAAAGATCAGTGGAAGAAAAGACTTCGCCCTGCCTTCTAATCTATCCTTAGTGACCCTTGCTGATAGGACCTCTCAATAAGCCAACAGGTAGAGTAAAATGGGAGCTGAAGTTTGCAGATTCCCAGTTTTCCACCTTGTTTTCTGAATGTCTGTAAAGCCATGTCAAGTTTCAGTACAGAAACCATTTTCAGCACGAAACTCAATGTGAAGTTACACAGAGCTGCATAAATATATTTAATTGCCACTGTTGAATCCTTTCTTCCCAAGAAAGGCTATGTGTGTGAACAGGTGCAATTTTTTTAATTCTCATTTTCTAGAAATGAATCTTAAAATGCATAAAACAGGGTCTTGGTCTAAGGACCAGGAGCAGAGGGTGAAAGGGTGTGGTGTGCAACAAGTGAAGGAGGCTAGCTGGTCTACAGACAGGAGATGGGACTCCTGGGATGTTTTGTTGTCAATTCTACTCTAAGGATGCAGACACCCAAACCACAAACAGAGACCCAACAGGAGCCAACTCACGTTACTGGATGTGGCATGAATTCCAGATCCCCAGCCAACACCTTCCTCAAGGTCTCTTCCTGGCTGATAAGGTGCATGTAGTTTAGGGCAAGTTACTGATGCCATTTGCTTTTCCTAACATTTCCCCTTTTATTTAACAATTAAAAAATAACAAGTATTTCCTTATTAACTGGTATGCATGAATGACCATTTTAAAGCCCCGACACTATTAACTGCCGTCTCCTGTCTTGCTATAGCCCACATTACAATATTAGGTGTTTTAATGATCCCTTTTCAAAAGACACCTATCATATTTACCTTTTATCCTTTTAAAAGACACACACTAGGCAAATATTACTCCTAGAACACCAATGCCTAGAGCAAAATTAATCAAAAAGCTTCCCTTTCCACCCTTTTGCAAGTGGATGTGCTCAGAGTTGACTACCAATTTGTAGGACATCATTTATTGCTCTAATCACGCTTACTGCCTTTATTATGCCCTTTGATAGGAGTTTGAGATCCTTACGCTTTGATGCCAAGCCTGAGATCCAACCCAGGTAAAAGAAGACAGAGATGGGAATGGGTTGAAGGGAGTTTTAAAAACTAGCCCAGGGCTCAATTCAAATGAAGTGCCAAACAACTGTTTGACAATTGCACATTTTAATCTTCTAGAGATGAAATTGGAACATTGGGGATGTGAGAAAGAGAGACTGACACTTATTTCTTTAAAATACTTGGTTGGGATGTAGGAATAACAGACAAAAGCCTCTGGGTTTAGCAGAATCATTAGTGTAAAATAGTGTACCTGACTCCAAAAATATGTCAAAAAGCAGTGTGGAATATAAGGCAATTCCCAGCAGTTTGAATTTATTATTTATGATGCCAGTTAAACAAGGCTAATGTTCTCTGCAAAAGTGGTTATAGCTGCTGTGCAATATTAGTAGGAATTAGTCAGATGTTACCAGCTCAATACAAAGTAAATTTGCAAAGGTTTCTGCAAATGACATTTTGGCGGAGTTAACATGACAGTTGAGAGCATCTAAGCTGTTTCACTGTTGGCAAGTGGGTTTAAAACCAAAGTCAGCATTTATCAGTGTAGGAAACAAACTCAGCCAAAATGGGGGAGCAGGGGTAAGGAGCTCTAGCACTTGGCCATTGTGCTGGGAAGGGTCATAATCTCATTTTGCTCTCTAATCCTACTCTTAGGGGGTTTCTAAGGAAATCTATACGTCACCTTCTTCATGTTGTCCAGCTGCTTCTTTATCCAGCTTCCTCTGATAAAATTCTGTGCCCTAGAAATACCCTCCAGCAGTGGGTTCTGCCCTACAGGTCTGTAATTACGTCAGCTTGCTGTTTCTCCCAGGGGATCTTGTTTTACAATACTGGGTGAGTTAGTAAAATATTTGATTTTGCAAATCAAATACATAAAATCATAATACTTTATTTTTAATTTATGAACTCTTTATCACAAATCTATTAATGGTGTCCTTCAATAAAAAGCTTGAGGCAATAAAATATTGGCTCTTTTAGTAGAAAAATGATACCGCACATCCAGTACTAGAAAATACACATATATTCCAAAATATTGTTTAAATTACTCAATCTGAGCAAGGAAATGTAGTCTGCCCATTTGAAACTTCTTGCTGGAAAGAATACAGGACTGATTTTCAGGGGGACTTTGAGGAATTCTTGAGGATTGTGGAAGAAAGCAGTATATTTTCAGGGGATGTGTGGGCCTTAGGAAATCCACCTTGAAATTCGGTTTAAATAAATCCTGCTTTCTTTTCCCTTCACTTCCCTCCTTTTTTTCCCCTTTGATGGACGTGTACTGTACTCTCATTAAACACTAATTCATCTCCTTTGTGGTAAAAAAGAGGCAATGTTCCGTTCCCTGTGGAGCTTGCTTTCTATTATTGACTAAGTGAACTGTAGGAGCTGTAAAAACACTTTGTGCATTTTGGTGATTAAAATAACGGGTATAATTCTCGTGATTAGTGTCATACCTCAAGCATGGGAGTCAGAACGCTGTATGCAAATATATGCAAATTAGATGCAGGTGGGACAGATTTGAATCTAGAACTAGGCTCTTAAGCACTAGGTTGTTCGAGTTACATTTATAATTAACTTTCTTCACTCCATTAATTATTGAATATTCTGTCACTACTATTCTGAAATATCTCTATCTGTTCTTCTATTCCAATTCCTACTTCTCTACTGGATTGTTGCCCCATCCTCTAAACTATTCCCAGTGCCATTCTGAAGATTCCTTGTAGTTTAATAAGATCTAGGGATCATAGAAACAAATAATACAAAATGTCAGATACCTAGGTAGTACAGTGATAATCTTGCATGCCACCCAATTTTATTTATAAAAACACCTCCTTATGACACTTGCCTCAAGTAGTACACACAGTAGTCTGTTCTTACAGCTATTTCTGGGGCCATGCTCTTACCTGAGCTTTGTTTTTATTTTTAAAATGGATGAATCAGGCATAATTACATTATATTATATTTAAGTAAACAAAGGCCAAGAGGCAAGAAGTGGCATGATCCAGGTTATGTGTCATTAACTGATAGTTACACGTATTGGTTTGCTAGGGCTGGCGTAACAAAGGACCACAAACTAGGTGTCTTCAAAGACCTAAATGTACTATCTTACAGTTCTGGAGAGGATGTAAGTCTGAGATTAAGGTGTTGGTGGTATAGGTTCCTTCTGAGGTCTGTGAGGGAAGGATTGGTTCCAGGCCTCTCTCCTTGGCTTGCAAAGATGGCTTACATGGTATTCTCCTTGTATGTACACTTATATCCAAATTTTGTCTTTTTATGAGAACATCAATCATTAATTTAGGTCTACCCTAATGGGCTCCCTTTAAGTTGATTACCTTTATAGAGACCCTATCTTCATATAAAGTCACATTCTTAAGTATTGGAGGTTAAGATTCAACATATGAATTGAGAGAGCATGATGCATCCCAAAGTATTATAAAAATCCACATTCTTTACTGCCACACTTGGCTGTTAAAGAAAGATGAGAAAGTAAACTTGAATCAATCAAGAGATAAATGAATGATGGGAAAATAAAAGCCAAGCTAGGCAAACATAATAAAATTACATAAATAAATATATATGTAACTAGAGATTGAATGTAGTTCAAAGAATTACCCAAGATGTTGTAAATTTGATAATACATAGATTTTCTTCTATACTCTGATAGGATTAACCACAACAAAAGAAAGTTTAGATGGCAATAAGAAAGCCCTTGCCCATTCTATTTAGTTTATGGTAATAAATTCCAATTATTTTGCGTTGACATTGTTCTGCACAGCCTAAAGTTGACTCCAAGAGCTTCCTTCTCTGCTCTGTTTAAGTACCAAAGACAAATGACCGTGCCAAATTCTTTGGCATGGCTCCATTTATTTAAAACTCATCTAGTCTTTTCTTTCTGTCTCTGGGGGACCTTCCAAGGAAGAAAATACACACAGAACAAATCTTGAACATGTTGTGGATGCTGTGATTCCAGAAGAGAAGTGATCTAAATCTAAAGTTTAGCAGCTTCTGTAAAGAAATCATCCTGATAGGAATGATCCCAGTTTATCGTGTAAACCCGGGAGGGGTCTCCGTCACCACCTTTTCCCCACCCACCTCCCTGCTCTTCCAATCCATAAAATACTGCAGCTATTAATTCAAAGGACATGTTCACACATTCTGCTTAGTTCTGCCCCTAATCTTATTCTCATAAATATTTGGAAATTACAGCTAAACCCAAATATGCTTCTCATGTAATGAAACTGCAGGGTAGTATAACACCACAACACTTTAATGTTCCTGGAGGAGGGAAGTGAGAGATGATGAGATTTAGGGACAGTTTATGTGAACAATTTGTTATGCATGCGGGAGGAATGGCGACTTGATGACAGATTCACTTCTTGGTCTTGAACCTTCATTACCAAGGCCCTCTAAGAAACACACTGAGAAACAATGGGGAAATTCTGAGCATTTCACAGATTATGCACTTATAATCTTTGGGGACTTATTTTATTATTATTTTTCTTTCTTTGTAAGCTGCAGCTTTGTTGCCTTGACATCCACACTCAAGAGTTATTGGTATCAAACCAAGCTATATAAAAAGCTATCAAGCACTTCTCAAACTTTCCACAGTTCAAAGCAGCGTTGGCAGCCTGCCAGCCGCGAAAGATGAGCTGAGCCCCAACGTGGTGAGTGTGGCTGTATGTGCAAAAAGGAGCCAGGGGTGAGCTAGCAAAGGCTGACAACTTTGACGGCCTGGGAGGGAGAAAGAAAGCAGGATCCTCCCCCTCAGACCTGAGGGTCACACTCTCCCCCTGCAGGGAGTGAAGGGAACTTATAATGCTGTGCACTAAATATAACCACAGTAGAAATACCACTCTTAGAAATGGAATCTTTTTTTTTTTCTAGGAAAGAGGAGACTCCTTTGTATTAACCAGATAAAATGTGAATGAGAATTTTATTTACTCTGACCCCAGATGGACCAAAGACCTTAAGGTTTGAGAATCTGCATGGACCCAAATGTGAATGGTTAGAACTTGTGGTGACAATACTCTCTTAACACAATCAGAGATTATGAAATTCCAAGTTTTTTAAAAACTTGGTTACATTTTATTAACCTGTTCCTGTCCCATGCACAAGTTTAAAATTTAATTCTAGTTTTGTAGTTTGCAGTTTGTAATCCTGGTTGGTCAATGGAGATGAACTTAGGACACAGATTGGTTTCTTTTTATCCTTCCAAAACATAATTTTGTTGGGTGTGATTTCAGGAAAAGGAAGTAGGCAGTGCTGTTGATATTTCACCAGTCATGACACTAAGACCCAGAGATGTTCAATGGTTCCTAAAGGACCTATAGCAAGAAAGAATCAGAATTTGAATTCAAGGTACCACTTTTTACCATCCCATCTCATCATCTTGATGCAGAAAGTTTCCCCTGTCTTAGAAGATATCACTTACAAGTTGAGGCATCCCATAAGGCTAATAGGAAGGATTCTATGGGTGCCCCTACTATTTCTCCTACAAGTAGTCTTTTGGTATTTTGTGGTGTGGACATGGAAAGTAGAAGTTAACCCTGCAGAGTAATCTTCATCCGGGGAGGGATAGAAATTAGTGGATAGATACCTCAGCTTTCCCATTTCTCAGTGGTACAATTCCAATGTACATGGCTATGGGGGGGCTCTGCCCGCTGGGCCACCCCAGGTGCCATGGATGAGAATAAGTCTACCAAGACACAATCTGCTTGGGGAGGAAAGGTGGCCAGTCTCTCAAAGGAGAAGGACCAAGAGCCTTTTCCTCAACGGGCTTTTATTGGGTTCATTTTGCACAGGAATACAGGTAAAGCTCATGAATCATTGTCAGGCAGTAAGGATCAAACAAGAGATAACAAAGAACTCTGAGGGCCTATTTTGAGTGAGGGTCAGATAGCTAAGGAGCTATAAAACTTTGAGGAACAAACTCACTTCTTGCTTGGACCCTTATTTAATTGAGAGCATTCTAAACAAAGGATTAGAGCATTCTCAATCACAAGATTTTACATATTCTTTCTTAGGCCTGATTGCCCTAGGGAACTCGCCCTTTCCAGTGAAGTGCAGTACCCACCACCACCATTGTTTCAGGCTTAAGGCATTGTCTCAGGCTTAAATCAGGCAGCAAAGATATTAGGAAACTTCTTGCAGACAGAATAAGGACTCAGGCTATGTCACAGTCAAGGGGAGGGAGAACATCACCCCCTTTTGCTGTAGCCCCCAAGTCCTTCCTTGGTGTCTCCACATGATCATGCCTGTCTTAGGTCATTCCCCCATTGGGGAATCTTACCCGTCATCGGCTAACCCACCTGGCATTGGGGGCCAGTTATGGATGAAGTAAAAAGAGCAGAAGCGGTGCTCCTGCCAGGGAAATAAGCTTTGTCTCCTTAGTGGCTTATGGGCCCTAAAGTCACTCACTCAGTGTTAGTCATGGGGGGGTTACAGCTTCTGAAACCAGGCAGGCCTGTTCCCAACACATGGCACATGGATTCTCAACAGTCCACACTGGACCAAGCCTCGGCTCTCCACAGCATTGGCCTGGGCACTAATT
Source organism: Sturnira hondurensis (assembly GCF_014824575.4). Taxonomy (NCBI): domain Eukaryota; kingdom Metazoa; phylum Chordata; class Mammalia; order Chiroptera; family Phyllostomidae; genus Sturnira; species Sturnira hondurensis. The sequence continues at coordinate 13,539,988 of NW_028093774.1, read as the reverse complement.
CACTTTTTATTGACTGTTTTTTTTTTTTTTTTTTTTTTTTAAATCTCAATTCCCCTCTTGCTCATTTCCAAATATCCTACTTGCATTCAAATCAACCTACACTTCCACTGTTAAGTTGAACACTTCTCACATACTACACTGATAGACTAAACCTAAATTCAAAGATGCCACAGCAACCAGGAAAGTCCAGCTATATCCAGAGCCTTTGCTCAAAATATGTTTTTACCTGTGACTTACATTGATACTTCCTTTTAAAAATATTTTGGTACCATAATACTTTAAAAATAATAAAACTTCATTGTAGAACATAATGAAAGGCAAAAACCAAACAAACAAATTTCAGAATTGACCCTTAAAGTCTACTATATCAAATAGAAATAAACACTATTTACATGTTGGTAAGTAGGTGTATATATACGTTTTAAAATAAAGCCATTATGCATACTATTTATAACCTTTTTTACTTAATATATTATGAACACCCTTTAGAGTCTTCAAATATTTTTATTGCTTTTATAACTGCAGACAATTTAACCACCTCTATCTACAGAACTTTCCTCAGTATTGTAGTAGTTTTTTCTATTTTCAACCAACACAAACATTCTTGAACTTAAGAAATATCCTTATTTATATTCCCACTAGCAGTTCATAAAAGAACTGGCAGCTTCCTTACAATTCAGTGTTATTTTGTTAAAATATTTGCTAATTTGCTAGTGGAAACTGGAATTTACTACCTCCAAACTAGGTTTTTTCTTACCCAGTTTTCTCCCCTTTTTATGGTAAGTATTTTGAGAATTGGAAAAGCTTTGTTGTGAACTTTTCAACTTATATTTCTTTGTGGTTGAAAATCATCTCCAACAGCTGCCTGAAAATGTACTCAATTCCATAAAAGCAGCTGTTGGCTCTTGGTGGCCATTGAGGTAGTAAGAATGTTCCAAGGGATTGAAGCACTAAGAAGGCAGGACTTTTTGAGGTATTGGGAACTGAACTTCAGCAAGATATTTTCTTGTGGGTTTTTTTAATGTGTGGGAGAAAGACTTTTAATGTGTGACCTTCCCACAATATCTAAATCAACAATATCCTATCTGTCTCTAGGTTTGAAAGAAAAGCTCCCTAAAAGAATGCAATAGAGATGTGTATAAGTCTGACTTTATTAAACTCTTATTTCCCCTATCAAGACCCTCACGCAATAACTCTCATAGCTCTTGGAGGGTTTTGAGCTTAGTATGTGCCAGAAACACTTGAATGATTTTAGAGGTTTTCATATTTCTTGCTGCATCACTTCCACTCAAAAATTTAGGAGGGAAATTCTCTCCTAAGCATCTGTGCTCTTCAGGATCAGATTTCTAAAATGTAAGCAAACTAACCACAGTGCCAGAAGAAAATGTTCCATTGGAAAAAGACAGGAAGGAAAAAGAGAGAAGAAATAAAAAGACAAGAAGAGGTACAGGGCATGAGGACAAAAGTAATGAAGAGGGAGAAAAAAACAGAAAAAAGGAAAGGGAGAGAAGAAGTTGCATTAATGGTCAGGCTAGTTATACCAAAGCATAAAGTGGAATACTGTAGCATCCCATTAGGAGTAGTTTCTACTGTCACCTACATTCCTGGATGATACATATTTTTAATGAGAAGAAAGTGGCTTCTATGAGCTATGACTATTTTCATAAATCCTGCTATTCTTCCACAATTGATATCAATTCTAGGTGGGCATGTTGTGGCGCCATGATTTGGGCTGTTGGGATTGCTCCCTAGAAGGATTCAGTTACAAGTTCATTCTGATGTAGTCCAGTGACTTCTACTTTCTTGTAAGCTTTGTTACTGATCTAGCCCATTGATAAATCTCTTCCCACTGAATCTACAGCTGGAGACAAAGAAAGCAAATCGATTCTATTGCCATTCTATATAGCATCTCTTACTTTCAGAATATGTCCCCTCATAGTCGACTTCTCTATTTTTTTCCACCTTCTTTCCTCAACAACTGAACCCAATCCTAATTCTAACTTTCCTACTGACCTGATCAAACAAGAGCTGATAGCAATATTTCAGTTTTTCGCAGTGTCCATAAAGAGTTTTTGCCTTAGGCAAGTACTTTGACCCAAAATGCTTATTCAGGGTTTAATTAGCACTTGTATGAAACTAAAGCTAAGTGGGTGAATCACATGATCTTTCAGCCCTTAGATTTGATGGATTTTCCAAGTGAAGTTGAATTACCCACAAATTGAAGAATATGAGAGGAGGGTTAAGGTCATGAGGAACTTTCCTCTACCTTTAAAATGATCCCCAAGCCAGTGATTATTGTACCAAGAAGTGTAATAATGCCAACAATGTAGTTGGGTAGACCTTGGACTCATCAATTGGTATAAATGCAAAACAAAAACAATGCAAAAATATCCACAATTCAGGGAATGTCAGGGAACATTGTGCCAATATGTAGAATACATGACAATGTTTTCTTAATTTCATGGATAAGTTTTTGTAGAACTACCATGGGTCATGTACTTTCAACACACTGTAAATATATTTATAAACAATGCCAACATTTTTTTAAAGTACTGTTATTTTACCCATGGTACAAATTAATAAATTGAGGTTCAGGCACTTAGGTTATTGGTGCCATGTCAATTAGCTGATAACTCTCAGTAGAAAAACTGAAATAATGTGACTCTTTTTAAAAATTTACTTATTTATTTATTTTTAGAGAGAGGAGGAAGAAAGGAAAAAGAGTGGGAGAGAAATATCAGTGTGTGGTTGCCTCACATGGCTCCCACCGGGGACCTGGCCTGCAACCCAGGCATGTGCCCTGACTGGGAATCGAACATAATCTGATTCTTTAACATATGCCTTGACATGTCTACACACAAAATCAAAGAATTAATTTCTACACTTTATTTTGCTCCTATGTCAAATTCGAGACATGGAGGGAATTTATGCCATGCCTCTCTTCCTTTCTTTTTTCTTCTATTCCCTTTCCTCTTTGTCTTTTCCTATCACTACATATTTGTTTAATCTCCCAGCTATTTTGTTCACAGTGGGAGAGGCTGAATTACCTATTTTCTTTAAGGAGCATGATAAAACAAAGATCAGGGTATAGAGAATTTGTGTTTTCTTTTAGTCTCTTTGCCAAAGTCCTCATTTTTAAAGTGCCTTTATTTTCAGTAAAAATATAAAGTTGCATTGGTTGAAATGAATATGAAAGAGAATCATGAGTGTGAAAGAGACTCATTTTATCTTGTAAGACAGCAAAGCATTACAAGTCCATTTGGCAGAAATGCATTGTGAATAAACATGGGGGTTGTTTGGAGGTGAATAGGGGGGTTTCATAACTGTGCAGACTAATAACAAATATTTTGATTTTGCTGAAGTGTTATTATTTTAATCACAGAAGAGGTTTGTGTTTTCAAGAGCACACAACAAAACTTTCCAGTATTCTGAGGGATTGAGACAAATATCTTATACATGTCATAAATCAAGGAGGCTGTTTATATTTTCTGAGACATTCTGTTACAGTTTCCTTCTTGAATGATAAGCTTCTATGAGAGTGCTGAGTGTTATATTCAGACTACAAAACAGAAATGCTCTTTGTTTTGGTTAAACAGCCACCAACTTTGAAACAGAATGCTCCTTGCCATTCTAGGAAATGTTTTACAGTGATTTCTCAGAAAATGAGATAAATGGTCCTTCTCAAAAGATGTAGAAGGGTGCTCCGGGGGACTAGACTGGAGGAGAAGATATGTAGAAAACAAAGAGTAGAGCTTCAGTCTCATGACTTCAAAATTGACATAAGGATGTCACAGTTATAGGGTTATTGTTTCTTTTTTCTTTTCATCCTCACCTGAGGACATACTTATTAATTTTAGAGAGAGAGGAAGGGAGAGATAGAGGGAGAGAGAAAGAGGGGGAGAGGAGCATGGGAATGCTAGAGAAATATTGATTGGTTGACTCCCATGCATGCCCAAACCAAGATCAAACAGGCAACCTAGGCATGTGCCCTGACTGGGAATCAAACCCCTGAACATTTGGTTTATAGGAAGAGGATCCACTAACTGAGCCACACTGGCCAGGACATTACTGTTTTCTTTCTTTCTCTAGACTCTTTCTCTCTTTCTTTCTTTCTTTCTTTCTTTCTTTCTTTCTTTCTTTCTTTCTTTCTTTCTTTCTTTCTTTCTTTTCTTTCTTTTCTTTCTTTCTTTCTTTCTTCCATTCTTTCTTTCTTCTTTCTTTCCTTTCTTTCAATGCAGGTACTATTTGGATTCTGTAAATTTGGTTTGCTTTATAAATACTGTGTGTGTCCTTTTTGTATAGTTATTGTTTTTGAGATCAATGAATAAAAATAGCTTACATATATTCACTTTATAATACCATATATTCACTTTATAATTCACTTTACAATAAACATAAACATATATACACACACTACCATAAATGTTTCTACACCTTGGTTAGAAGACAACTTATGCTATAAACCTTTATTATATCCATATTGACTCAGCTGTAGATGAGATGAAGGATGATGATCCACCCAGGGTGTCAGATTATCTATTAGATACACAGAAAACAATTAATGGACCAGGGGTATATTTTACTTGGAATTAGAAAAAAAGTGTCATGAATACAAAGGGTTTTTTCACNCTCCCATGCATGCCCAAACCAAGATCAAACAGGCAACCTAGGCATGTGCCCTGACTGGGAATCAAACCCCTGAACATTTGGTTTATAGGAAGAGGATCCACTAACTGAGCCACACTGGCCAGGACATTACTGTTTTCTTTCTTTCTCTAGACTTTCTTTCTTTCTTTCTTTCTTTCTTTCTTTCTTTCTTTCTTTCTTTCTTTCTTTCTTTCTTTCTTTCTTTCTTTCTTTCTTTTCTTTCTTTCTTTCTTTCTTCCATTCTTTCTTCCATTCTTTCTTTCTTCTTTCTTTCCTTTCTTTCAATGCAAGTACTATTTGGATTCTGTAAATTTGGTTTGCTTTATAAATACTGTGTGTGTCCTTTTTGTGTAGTTATTGTTTTTGAGATCAATGAATAAAAATAGCTTACATATATTCACTTTATAATACCATATAATAATAGTACAATAAACATAAACATATATACACACACTACCATAAATGTTTCTACACCTTGGTTAGAAGACAGCTTATGCTATAAACCTTTATTATATCCATATTGACTCAGCTGTAGATGAGATGAAGGATGATGATCCACCCAGGGTGTCAGATTATCTATTAGATACACAGAAAACAATTAATGGACCAGGGGTATATTTTACTTGGAATTAGAAAAAAAGTGTCATGAATACAAAGGGTTTTTTCACTTAATACTGTCATCACTGGATCAAACAGTGGAAGGTTATTGCTGTGTTACATGTTTGATTTCAACTTTTTAAAAATATTATTTTAACTATTTGAAGCCACAAAATATAGTAGTTAAGGGGATAAGCTTTGAAATCAGTTTTACATGTTTATACATTTTGAAATTTTCTCTCATAATCAGTATCTATGTGTCCTGGTCAGATTCCCAATTACTATTGCAAGCCTTCCCCTTTGTAAAATATATATGTACATATATTATATATGTATAGAATATATATTAAATATTGTATATATATAACACACACACACATATATATATATGCACACTACTTTAATCACAGGATAACTAATGAACTAAAATTGTTAACAAATATCAAATATTGACTTTAATTCTGGGCTCTCTGTTCTGTTCCATTGGACTATGTGCCTGTTTTTATGCCAGTACCAGGCTGTTTTGACTACAGTGGCCTTGTACTACAGTTTGATATCAGGTATTGTGATCCCTCTTACTTTGTTCTTCTTTATTGGATCTGCCTTTTGACCCAGCAATTCCACTGCTGGGATTGTATCCTAAGAACCTTAAAACACCAATCCCAAAGAACATATGCACCCCAATGTTCATAGCAGCACAATTTACAATAGCCAAGTGTTGGAAGTAACCTAGGTGCCCATCAGTAAATGAATGGATCAAAAAACTATGGTACATATACCCAATGGAATTTTATGCTGCAGAAAGAAAGAAGGAGCTCCTACCTTTTACAACAGCATGGATGGAACTGGAAAGCATTATGCTGAGTGAAATAAGCCATGTGTTGAAGGACAAATACCACATGATCTCACCTTTAACAGGAAGCTAAACAACAAAACAAACAAGCAAGCAAAATATAACCAGAGACACTGAAATAGAGAACAGGGGCAGCGACCAGAGGGGAGAGGGGAGGGAATTTCAGGGGAAATAGGGGAGGGGTTTAGAAGAACATATATAAAGGATACATGGACAACAACTGAGAAGGATGGAAATGGGAGGGAAGGGGGAGCACGGGGGTGGGATAGGATGGGAGTAACAGACAAAAAACTGTACTTGAAAAATAATTAAATAAATACTTAAAATACTGACAACACAGATATTATCTGGAATCTCCCTTCATTCTTGAGATTTCAGTAATGTTGGTTCAAGCTCACAATTTCATTAGCCATGGGAATGAAGAGATCACTGCATAATTTACAAATATTTCTGAGAGCTCACTCTGTCGTAGTTCTTGTTTTCTCAGCTGGTTTATCCTTATGAGCTTTCTCAGATTTGTTCTTGAGCAAATGGGTACCAGACCCGTTTGCCTCTACACAGAGAATTCTACTCACAACAATGTATTTAGTAACATATTACATATTTTACAGCAGTTTGACAATCTCTTTGTTTAAAACCATACTACATTTTACATCTTGGCAACAGCAGACTAAAAAAAAATGTTTTTGTCTCAGACATTACAACTTTAGTCATAGGCAACACTCCTTGGGTTTTCAGTTTCAGCTCCAAGTCCTTAATCAGGAACTGCTTTAGCATTGCATGTAAGCAGATATCTATCTATCTAAGAAGAGTTCATTTTACAAAATCAATAAAATGTGCTGTGTATTTTTCACACTATAAATGGCTTAATACTTGTTCATTTGGGAGAAATATTTCCAATTTATTATTGATGAACACTTAAATAGTAAAATTTATGGTACTGGCATAAGAACAGACACATAGTCTGATGGAATAGAGTAGAAAGCCCAGAAATATCCCAAATCTCTATGGTAAATTAATATTTGACAAAGAGGACAGAAGCATAAAATGGAGTAAAAATAGCCTCTTCAACAAATGGTATTGGAAGATCTGGACCGCTGCATGCAAAAAAAAAAAAAAAGAAGAAGAAGAAGAAGAAAGAAACTTGATCACCAATTTACACAATGCATAAAAATAAATTCAAAGTGAATAAAATACTTAAATATAAACCATGACACCATTAAAGTCCTAGAGGAGAACATAGGCAGGAAAATCTCAGATACTTCCTGCGGTATTCACTGATACATTCACTGATATGTCCCCTAGAGCAAGGGACATAAAGGAAAGAATAAACAAATGGGATCTCATCAAAATAAAAAGCTTCTAAATGGCTAAAGAAAACAGTATTAAAATAAAAAGAGAACAACTGTATGGGAAAACATATTTGCCAGTGATATCTCAGACAATGGTTCGATCTCCAAAATATACAAAGAACTTACATACCTCTACTCTAAGAAGACAAGCAATCCAATTAAAAAGTGGGCAAAGGACTTGAACAGACACTTCTTCAAGGAGGACATACAGAAGATCCAGAGACACATGAAAAGATGCTCAATATCACTAGCTATCAGAGAGATGCAAATTAAAACCACAATGAGATACCGCTTTACACCAGTCAGAATGGCCATCATAAACAAAGCAACAAACAACAGTGTTGGAGATGTTGTGGAGAAAAGGGAAACCCAGTTCTCTGTTGGTGGGATTGCAGACTGGTACAACCACTATGGAAAACAGTATGGAATGTTCTAAAAAAACTAAAAATGGACCTGCCTTTTGACCCAGCAATTCCACTGCTAGGATTATATCCTAAGAACCCTGAAACACCAATCCAAAAGAACCTATGCACCCCAATGTTCATAGCAGCAGAATTTACAGTAGCCAAGAGTTGGCAGCAACCTAGGTGCCCATCAGTAAATGAGTGGATCCAAAAACTATGGTACATTTACACAGTGGAATTTTATAGAGCAGAAATTAAGAAGGAGCCCCTACCCTTTGCAACAGCATGCATGGAACTGGAAAGCATTATGATGAGTGAAATAAGGGGCAGGGAAAGACAAACACCATATGATCTCACCTTTCACAAGAACCTAAACAACCAAACAGTCAAGCAAGCAAAATATAACCAAAGACACTGAAATAGAGAACAGGCTGACAGGGACCAGAGTGGAGAGGGGAGGGAATTTCTGGGGAGAAGGAGAAGAAGGGTTCACAGGAACAAGTATAAAGGACACGTGGACAAAAACTAAGGGGGGTGGAAATGGGAGGGAGGTGGGGATCACTGGGGGCAGTGGGCTGGGATGGGAGTAAAAGACAGAAAACTATACTTGAACAACAATTAAAATAAATGTAAATAAAATAAAATAAAAAGGTAAAATAAAAGAATAAATGAAATCTCAAACCAGATCATATGATTTCTGTATTTAGAATTGGTTGGTAGGTGTATATCATGATTAGCATATAATACTAAGATTTACCCTCACCTACAGGGCTTGCATGATCCAGTCCTAATTTTCCTATGGATTCCGTTTCCCTTGCTCATTCCACTGTGGACCGCACAGTCTTCTTACAGACCTTTAAATGTGACTTTAGGGCAATTTTTCCTTCTTCTCTCAGTCTGGAACACCTTTTCCCCAGAATAAACTTGGACCTCATCTTCTCAAAATATCTACATCTAAACTCACAAACTCTGGGAGGCTCATCAGCCCCGTTCCATTCAGTTACTCTGCTTTAATATTTTTCTAGTACCCACCATAATCTGCTGTAATAATATCTCAGCCAGTTTATTTCTTGAATGTCTATCTCTATCAGTAGAATCTAAGGTAAATGAAGACAAGAGATTTTCTGTCTTTCTAGGTACTTAAATATTGATTAAGTAAATAAAAGCATTAGTTAATAGGGAAATATTAGAATCGCCTAAAGTAATAATAAAAAAATAAATATCACAGATTATATTTTCAAAAATATTTACTAATCTGAGTCAATAATTATTCAATATTAACTTAATTATTGTGATACAATACATTTATAATGGTTGATTCAACACTAGCATTCTTATACCAACACACAAAACTTTAATGTATAATGAATATTTTTGAGCTACATTATTATAAATGAATTTTACTTATCTTACAAAGTTTTCATTATCCTTTAATGTTTAACAACAACAAAAAAAACTTCTCATCAGTTTGAAACCAAGCTTAGACCCCACAAGCTTGCCATCTGTATAACTGGTGAAGACCGTTCAAGATCATTGAAAAAATGGACATTTGGTCAAATGTCTCCACTGAATTGTTGTATCAGATATCTTTAGGTTTTTCTTTTTAATCTTTGAACTCTCTCCTCACTTCAACTTGCTCTCTTCCTCAGAAGGCTGACTGACATGTAGAGATCACACAAACAGTCTCTGTGCTGTCTTGGGCCTTAGCGTCAGTAGTTGGGGAATCCCAGAAAGACATTCAGGGTCCCAGGAGAGTTCATTTTCCCCCAGGTTCCCTGTCTGGTCACCCCTATTGAAGGTCATTGCTTTGCTAGTGGGACCTAAACCTACTCATCCCTGTCTGGGTTCTAGTAGCCACTTATTTCCTAGTCATTTTCAGAAAAAGGAAGCTTGGTTGATACTAAGTTCTCATCACTGTTCCATCTCTGTGGTCCTCCTACATTGACTCTTGCTAAGTGAAGCATTTTTAAACTATCGTGTTCCATCTTAGGCTATGTTTTTCCTAGGAGGGCTGTAAATGAGACTGCTGTGATGGTCCTCACTTCTCAGCCTATCTTTTACTCAAAGCGTTGCTGCTGTAATAGGATCCACTAGGGTAACCTCATGTCATGTCACAGCAATTACAGCTTACGTGGCCCTCTCTCAGAACAGGGACCCTCAAATTCCCTACATGGGATGTTTTTAGGAGTCTACTGGACTATTCTGATGCATGAACAATGTTGAAATTGAGATGTTAACAAACCGTGAAGGAACCTCTGACCAATAAGGCACAGGAGCTGGTGAAAAATACCTCCTCTTTTCTCTCATACTGACAACTATGAGACACAGATCTTACTTTCTTACCTAGATCTTGCAGTGACCCTGATTATGTATGACACTGGACAAGCTCAGTAACGCATTTTACGATTGGCTTCCTTCCAACCTTGTTTCATTCTTCTAGGTCCTAAACCATATACCTTGAAATGATCCCAAAATAAACAACCTCTTGTAAGCACCTCTTTCAGGCTGTTTTCTAGAGAGATCCTAAGCTTAGAGATGCAGTGATGGGAACATACATATCTTTATAGGTAGATAGATAGATAGATAGATAGATAGATAGATAGATGGATAGATAGATGGATAGATAGATAGATGGATATACATCTCTCTATATAAATATCTATATCTATCTATCTATCTATCTATCTATCTATCTATCTATCATCCATATCTTGAATTCAACATCCAACAAAAATATTGGAGGCATGAAACTATTAAGACAATTATAAATGAGCATTGTTCAATGTATAACTGTCCATTTACAGAAAACCAGTTTCTATCACATCCCCCATCCCTACTCTTTAGCCAGCATAGCCACACTCCGACCTCTGTCCATACCACCTTCACATGAATGGGACACATGTACCTCAGTGCACGCTGGGTAATCCATCAATACAATGTCCCAGTGTGATTCCCGACAGGTTGCAAAGAGGTTCGTAATAGCATTTCCCCTGAGGGCAAAGGCGCTATTAGTCAGAAGTAACAAAATGTTTTAGTGAAGGGGAAAGGCCCTCATATTCTCTGTACATTTTTTTAAATTGAATACTTTTAAATTTCAGTTTCCAGACTTACAGAATGGATTCCTCACTTAATATCCATAGCAAAGCCATCAACAAACAGGTGCTGGAAAGAATTCAGATGCTTTCATTTCACAACCTGGGCTGAAGGAGGCCTAGCCTGTGCTAGCCTGTGAGTGAGTAGTGTCTACACCAAGGCTGTGTTGTGGGGTTTGAAGGAGGTGCTACTTCCCAGAAACAGCTGGCAGTTTGCTCTGCCCCACGTAGACTCCAGAGGACAGGAGTGTGAAGTGCTTCTGTAGGAAAGAAATGACTTAGCAAGCACACCAGACTAAACATCACAACTGGGATTAGGCACCCACAAGCTCTGTGCATATTCCAAGTGTAAACTCTCTCAAAGATAAAAGAATGGGTACAATAGCAGTGGGAGAGAAATTTTTGCTTTGAGCAGTGCCTACAATTTTGATTTTTCTCTTTTCGCAAATTAGTTTCCACGGATTTTGCCTTTACTAACAGGGAGTGGAGAAATAGAAGCATTGTAACAAGAGAAATCTGTTCTGGGGCCATTTCCAGGCAAAACCTGAAATGGGAACTCCCAGAGAGGAGGAAGACAGCCTGCACTCTTGAGGTTTCCAGAGAGGCTTTGCATCTGAAAGAGGCCTGAGTTTGCAGAAGATGCCAATTAATAGTGCTGCTTTGGCTCACTAATGTAAACCACAGATCACTTGAGGTTTGGCCTTTTCTCTTGAAAAATACATCTCGTTCTGCAGAGGAGTGTAAACACTGAAAGTCATATTCTCCCTCCCTTATCAATTCTAATTTGCACTTACAGGAAAGTCAAGTGGAAAACCATGATCTGGGAAACGCTTATTCGAAAAGAGGCAATACAGTCGCCCCAGCTCTGTGAGGTGAATCACCCAGTGGAAAGTCCTGGGTGCCAACATCCCTGACACCTCATGCCTGCCCACACCACACGCAGCATTTAACCTAGAACCAAGTCAAGGATATCTGAGTTTCTAACGGAAAAGATAGTGTGTGCGTAGACCAGACGTGAAACTCATCTATGAGTCCCTGAAGGTCAGCCAGGGCAATAGTCACATTTGTCCACAAGACAGGTCAAGATCATTGTTATTGTGTGTTCCTAGGCCACAGATTTTATGTGCCAGCTAGGGAGAGTCTGTTTCAACTGGCAAAGCAGTTAATGTCACTCAGCCTTGCTCACAAATGTGTGCTTTTTTTTAACCACTCTGACCACAAATTACACAAGGTATAGTATAAAGCCCATATTTAGGATTCTACTTCTTAGTCCATTTTATACATCATTCCTTTTATTTTATTTTTTTAAATTTTACTGAATGTATTGGGGTAACATTGGTTAATATAATTATATGGGTTTCAGATGTACAGTTCTATAATACATCATCTGCATATTGTATTGTGTGTTCACCACCCAAAATCAAGTCTCCTTCCAACACCATTTTCAACCTCCTTTACCTACTTCTTCCTCTTCACTCCCTTTCCATTCTGTTGTGTGTGTCTGTGAGATTTATTTTTCTTTGCTTAATCCCTTCATGTATTTCACCCAGCCCCACAGCTCTCCTCTCCTCTGACAGTCGTCAGTCTATTCTCTGTATCAATAAGTCTGTTTTTATTTTGTTCGTTAGTTTATTTTGTTCATTAGACTCCACATATAAATGAAATCATATAGTACTTGTCTTTCTCTCACTGGTTTATTTCGCTTGGCATAATGTTCTCGAGGTCCATCCATACTGTTGCAAAGGGTAAAGTTTTCTTCTTTTTATGGCCGAGTAGTATTCCATTATGTAAGCATACCATAGTTGCTTTATCTACTCACCTACTGATGGACACTTGGGCTGCTTCCACATGTTGGTGATTATACATCACACTGCAGAGAACATAGATAGGGGTGCTTATGTTCTTTTGACTTAGTGTTTTGGGTTCCTTTGATATATTTTCTGAAATGGGACCACTGGGTCAAAAGACGGATTCATTTTTAACTTTTACTTTTAAATTTTTTTTTAATTTTAATTTTAATTCCATACTGCTTTCTACAGTGGCTGCACCAATCTGCATTCCCAACAGGAAATAGTTATTTATTTTTAGAGAGAAGGGAAGAGGGCAAGAGAAACAGCTATGTGTAGGAGAAACATTGATGGGTTGCCTCTCACACATGTCCCACCTGGGGACTGGACCCACTACCTAGCCATGTGCCGTGGTCGGGAATTGAGCCAGCACCCTTGTGCTTTGCAGGACAATGCTCAGCCAATGCAGCCATGGAGGTCAGGACAAGACTTCCTCCTTCTTCATCGCTGAGTATTAGTCCATTGTGTAAATACACCACAGATGTTTATCCACTTATCTACTGATGGACACTTGTGCTGCTTCAAATTTTGGCTACTGTAAGAAATGCTGCAATGAAGGTGTGGGGCTTATATTTTTTCAAATTCATGTTTCAGATTTCTTTGAGTAATTCCTGGAAGTAGAATTACTGGGTTGTAAGGTGGTTCTGTTTTTAATTTTTGGAGATAATGCGTTCATAGAGGCTGCACCAATCTGCATTCCCACTAACAGTACAAAGGGTTCCCTATTCTCCACATCTTTGCCAACATTTGTTGTTTGTTGAATTATTAATGACAGCCACTCTGACAGGTGTGAAGTAATATCTCATTGTGGTTTTAATTTGAATTTCTCTGATGATAAGTGATATTGACTCTCTTTTCATATATGTCCTCTTTGGAGGATTGTCTATTCAGGTTATTTGCCCATATTTTAAATTTGATTGTCTTTTTGATAATGAGTTTTGTAAATTCTCTATATATTTTGGATATTATCTCCTTATCAGATATATTGGTGAATATGTTCTTCTGTTCAGTGGGTTGACTTTTTGTTGTTGCTGATGCTTCTTTTTGCCATGCAAAAACTTTTTGGTTTGATGTCCTCCTATTTCTTTATTTTTTCTTTTATTTCCCTTGCCTGAGGACATATATCCAAAAAATATTACTACAAGGAATGTCTGAAATTTTACTGCCTATGTTTTCTTCTAGTGTTTCTATTGTTTCAGGTCCAACAGTTAAATCTTTAATCTGTTTTAAATTTATTCTTCTGTGTGTTGTAAGTGGTCTAGGTTCATTTTCCTATATGTACCTGTCCACATTTCTGAAAACCATTTATTGAATAAACCATCTTTAGCTCATTGTATCTGCTTGTTTCCCCTGTGTAATATTAATTGACTATAAAAATGTGGGTTTAGTTCTGGTCTCTGTTCTCTTATATTGATCTACATGTCTTTTTTTAAAAAGAGTTTGTTTAGACAGGGGGGTAGGGAAGGAGAGAGGAAGAGAAACATCAGTGTAATTTTACCTCTCACACACCCCCTAGTGGGCACCTGTCTTGCAACCCAGGCATGTGCCCTGATTGGGGCTTGAACCAGTGACCCTCTGGATTGTAGGCCACTGCTCAATTCAAGCCACACCAGCCATGGCTAAGCTACATGTCTTTTTTTTTTTTTTTTGCCAGGACTATGCTGTTTGATTATTATTTTTTGTTAAGAGATTATTTCATTTGGAATATATTTATTCCATTTCCAAATTGTCTTGCACTTAATAGCTTAGCACCTCTAGTTACAAATGTTAGTGAAAAGTTTCAAAATAATATTTGTTAGAATCGCCAGTATTTTTATCAGTTGTAATTTTATGAATAAACAACTTTTTCTGGCAATAATGTTTGTTTTCCAACCCAGAGTCATTTGGAGTAGGGAAATGGGACTGTGTCAACAGAGATAAATGAGTATGTCTAATTGTTTGCTCAAGTTTGTTAAAAAATAGAACATTTTTCCCACTTTTTAAAGCATAACCTGATTGTCATTATTCCTATGATATAGAGTATAATTTAATGCTTTTAGTTAGGAAAAATTCCAGAACATACTGTTTTGATGATTCAATGTTTTTNTATGTTCTTCTGTTCAGTGGGTTGACTTTTTGTTGTTGCTGATGCTTCTTTTTGCCATGCAAAAACTTTTTGGTTTGATGTCCTCCTATTTCTTTATTTTTTCTTTTATTTCCCTTGCCTGAGGACATATATCCGAAAAATATTACTACAAGGAATGTCTGAAATTTTACTGCCTATGTTTTCTTCTAGTGTTTCTATTGTTTCAGGTCCAACAGTTAAATCTTTAATCTGTTTTAAATTTATTCTTCTGTGTGTTGTAAGTGGTCTAGGTTCATTTTCCTATATGTACCTGTCCACATTTCTGAAAACCATTTATTGAATAAACCATCTTTAGCTCATTGTATCTGCTTGTTTCCCCTGTGTAATATTAATTGACTATAAAAATGTGGGTTTAGTTCTGGGCTCTGTTCTCTTACATTGATCTACATGTCTTTTTTTAAAAAGAGTTTGTTTAGACAGGGGGGTAGGGAAGGAAAGAGGAAGAGAAACATCAGTGTAATTTTACCTCTCACACACCCCCTAGTGGGCACCTGTCTTGCAACCCAGGCATGTGCCCTGATCGGGGCTTGAACCAGTGACCCTCTGGATTGTAGGCCACTGCTCAATTCAAGCCACACCAGCCATGGCTAAGCTACGTGTCTTTTTTTTTTTTTTTTTGCCAGGACTATGCTGTTTGATTATTATTTTTTGTTAAGAGATTATTTCATTTGGAATATATTTATTCCATTTCCAAATTGTCTTGCACTTAATAGCTTAGCACCTCTAGTTACAAATGTTAGTGAAAAGTTTCAAAATAATATTTGTTAGAATCGCCAGTATTTTTATCAGTTGTAATTTTATGAATAAACAACTTTTTCTGGCAATAATGTTTGTTTTCCAACCCAGAGTCATTTGGAGTAGGGAAATGGGACTGTGTCAACAGAGATAAATGAGTATGTCTAATTGTTTACTCAAGTTTGTTAAAAAATAGAACATTTTTCCCACTTTTTAAAGCATAACCCTGATTGTCATTATTCCTATGATATAGAGTATAATTTAATGCTTTTAGTTAGGAAAAATTCCAGAACATACCGTTTTGATGATTCAATGTTTTATGAGAGAAAGTTCATTATTTAGAAGAAGCAGAAGGTGGGGGTTTTAATGTTTTGGTCGTAATTGTGTTTTCCCTTTTAAACCTATAGCTGTAAATTGCAGGAGGAGGCACCTAAGCTGCAAACCTTTTCATTATCAGCATGCTTTATTACATTGCAACTCTGTTATTTGGGCCAGAATGATTAAAAATAAAAAGACTAAAATCACATGTTATACAATATGCCACAATCAAGCCACGTTATAATAAATATTTGTCAATTTCCCTTTTAATTTCCTTTCCAATATACATTCTCTTTTGCTCTTAAGTAGTGCATAAAATTCCATCCAGCATCTTTCTCTAATCTCCTTCCCTGCTGTCAATATTGTTCTGATGAATCTACGATTACCCTATACAAGCTGGAGAATGTGATTAAATCAAGAGAGATCCAATCCCCTGGCCACAGGGATGAGTTCAAGGACAGGTGTATGACCTAAGCCAAATAGCCTGGGTCAACTAGACTCAATCCCAGGACCTTTCTTCAAGCCACATAGTGGCCATCAAGTTAGTATCATTGCACTTGGTTTTATAATGATATAAGCCTGAAAATTCCACATAATGTCAGAATCTGAACATGGACCCTACCTTTTAAAAAAGTACATGCAAGTGCAAATCTCTTATTACTAGTGAAAGAACAACTCAAACCAGTAATCAATGGCATTTTTTGCAATTTATTTCAAATTTTAAGTACATAGTATCTTTTATAAAAACTATACAAGCAATTTCATGAGCTTAAAATAACTTCTCATTTCTCTGCACAACTCCAGTCACTTCTGAAGGGGACCTGGGACAAATCATAAAAACACGTTCAAACTACACATTCAAGTTGCAACCATGACTCATAATTAAGTTTAAAACTCTAAGAGGGCCCCTCTCTGTCCGTTACTTTTAAGGGTGTCATGAGAACAATACATGTTTCAAATGCAATCATTAGAAAGAACTGAGTGAATCAAGAGCTTTCATTGCATATGTGTGAAGTTTTTACAGGGATGTCTCCGAAATACATACAGCCATTCAAAACAGCCACTGAGACTCTGTGAAGTGGATAACTATATCTCCAGGTAAAGAGCAATAAAGCTGAACTTTCTGTTTATTCAGTTTTGGTGCAGATTATTCTTATCATTGTTGATGGAGAGGAGGTTAGTCAGTTTTAAGGTAGCAGATTTATGTTTTTCTTATTGTTCATTTGACTTCTTTTTCCAGAATGAGTTTCTCCTCTACCTCCATCATTAGCAAGTGAGATTTCTTCTGAATCATGACCAAAAAAGATGCCACAGTGTTAAACTGTATTTTGAATTAATTTTTAAGGTGCATTTGTGGGTAGTGTCACACCATCCACTAGGTGTGGGTTGTGATAAATTCTCTTCTTTGATGAGCATCTAACTCTTTGAAATTTAGCTCTGAGGTATCATTGTGTAGAAATTGTTCCAGATCTGTTGTAGTGAACTAACATGTATGTGATTTGTAGTTGTACACATGCCTTGTTCTGTTCAAGGGAAATTTCACTCTCTGTTTCCAATAGTACACTCAGAGCACAGGTTTTACAGACTAGGCTTCACATGGCCGTGTGTAGGAATCAGTTTCATTTTTTGTTTTGTTCTGGTTGGCGCTCTGTACATGTGAGTTTGGATATGCAGGTGTGTGCCTGTGCCTTCCCCCTTAACAAGAGATGCTTTTCTTTCCTTTGTTTAGGAGAATTTGTTCAGATCATTGGGTGACAATTAAGAGTTTCATCCCTGGTAGGCAGTACAGATTGCTTTTGACTTATGGGCAGGATTCCAAAGGGCTTGACTTATAAGAAAATATAGTAACATTTCACCTTCACTTCATCAGCTAAATGATGTATTAAAAAATTGCAACCATGCTTATTACCAAATATACTGCAATAATTTACACAATATTTTTAGTTTGATCAGAAGTGCTTACATTTATCTTAGGAAATACATGGTGCACCTAAAACTAAACCTGCCTCTTTTCTCCTGAAAACCTCGACATTCAACACTCCTTTTAGGTTCTTCTCTCTTTTTGCCGAATCTCAACTTAAAGAAAAATTTTTTTGAAAATACGTCGAGAAATCTTCACAATCTGTTTGACACTAGATTGTAAGTGTTTATTTATGAGCAAAATCTATTAGTTTTGTTTGTCACTGAATCTCAAGTCATGTGTAATCTGGTAGTTAGTAAACATTAGTTAAGTGAATGAAAACAATGCATGTCTTCTCTTGTACTCTGGTTGTCTACAGCCATGTGGTAGATAAAATGAAGCTCAACTCCATAAATTATTCTGCAATTGATGTTATCTGGGTATATGAGGAGAAGACAAGTATATCTCTTATTTTGCTTTCACAGCTAATCAACAGATCTATGCATTATTCCCCTCCTTAGAGAATCCTACTCTACCAAGCAGAGGTTAGATTGAGTTCCTGTAAACCTAGTTTACAGAAAAGCTGGCTTCTACCCTTTTCTAACCATCCTTAGCCACACTGGTCTCTAGCTAATAAAACCAATACTCTCAATAATTCATGCTTTATTACCAATATTTTAAAATCCTAGTATCTAAAAATACAAACTTGTCTACATAGTTGACTACAGTGGGGTTTTTTTTCTGTTTTTTAAAAACACTGGTAATTTATTTTAGGATATTTCAGTTTATGTATCAATTGAAACAAAGTATTAATACAAATTTTCTAGAGTTCATGTGCTCATATTTTTTCTCTATAGCCAAGCTATAAGTTTTATTTAAACCAACCCAGGTGTTCCAGAGGGTCCAGAGACCTGAGCCCCTGAGACCCACTGTGGATTCTTGGCTTCGTACAGGAACGAATTCAAACATAAGCCAGCACAGTCTGAAGTGAAAGTCAGTGCATTAGTGCAGCAGTAAGCAGAGCATAGGCTGCCTCACCCACACAGCAACCTACTTCAGGGGGATTCGATTCCTTCATTGAGGTCCATTTAATCGGTGGATAGTGTATTTGATGAGGGAGAAGAATATTAAAGATTTCCTCGGGAAAGAGGGAGATGCTCTGTCAGCCACATTGTGTCCTTTATAAGGGCTTTCTGTTTCCAAACTTGGTGGCTCAGGGTATGTCATTTAACACACCAATCTATCACTTGAAGGTATAATGGGGCTAGTGGTTATTATTAGATGAAATCGGTCACCCTATTGGATCAAGCTGGTCTCTGCCAGCTTTCAATCATAAATCCAGGGCAGGGGAGATAAGCCAGGTGTTGCCTTCCTTCTTCTTTTTTTTTTTTAAGATTTTATTTATTTATTTATATTTAGAGGGGAAGGAGAGAGGGAGAGAAACATCAGTGTATGGTTGCCTTTCGTGCTTCCCCTGCTGGGAGTTGGCCTGCAAGGAACCAGCCTGCAACCCAGGCATGTGCCCTGACTGGGAATCGAACCGCGATCCTCTGGTTCGTAGGCCCGCACTCAATCCACTGAGCTACACCAGCCAGGGGCCTTCCTTCTTCTTTACAGTTCCTATTGCTTTTATTGATTGCAGCTCTTGTGCCACACACCCTGTCTCGAGACTGCTGATCTTACTGGAAACGTATCGCGGCAAGGAGTGCAGAGCAGCAGCAGGTGGTAGAGGGATGCCTGGTTACAAAGCAGAGCAAGAAGCAGAGCAGATGAGTTAGAAGGATCCGTGCACTTCCCGAGGGGATTCTCACAATGAGAGGCCCTGAATGAGATCAGGAACCACCCAAGGTCTTCTTCCTAGCATTATTCCAACGTGTCCATGGAATGCATTCAATTAAAATATATTCATGACAAGAAAATATTTTTTCTGTCCTGCTCCCAACAGCTTCATTTTCTGCAAAACCTCTGGTTCCCAAGCCTATGCTGAGGACAGAACATTTTGTTCTGAATTGAATTTTTCCTTTTGTGTTCTCTTGGCTAGGAGAATGAAGATGGTGTTTTAGAAGGGTTATCTGTATTAGTTTGTTAATGGCTGCCTTACACAAACTAAGTGGCTTAAAACACCCAAATCTATCCTCTCACAGTTCTGGAGCCCAGAAGTCTGAGATTAAGGTGCCAACTGGGTTGATTCTTTCCGGGAGTGGTGAGGGGAGAAAGGAGTTCCAGAATTCTCCTTTTTGCATGTGCATTGTCATTTCCTGTTGGTGTTCACCTTGTCTCTCTTCTATGTGTGTCTCGTACTTTTCACCTGCCATTCTTTTTTATAAATTCACCAGGAATATTGGATCAAGACCCCCCTCTAAAGTCCTCATTTTAATTTAACCAGTGACATCTACAATGACTCCATTTCTAAATCAGGTCACATTCTGAGGTACTGGGGGTTAAAACTTTTCATATATAAAGTTAGCAGGGGGATAAAACATGATTCATTTCCTCTATATCAGGCTGCCTTTCCTACCCTATTTTTCCCATTACTAGAGAGTAAAATTGTTAAGCTCTACCCAATGGAGTAGAACTCTTGAGGCATATAATTCAGCAGGTTATTGGCTCTGGATGCATACCAGGTAGATTTGCATACTGGTATTCTCTCTTCCTAGCTCTGTGGGCTGCTTCCTCATCTGTAAAATGGAGATAATATCATCTATCCTGTGAAGTGCTTAGCCACTTTGCAAATATTACTCACATAAATATTTATTATAAAACATTATTGAAAAAATAAACTGCCTTCCAAGTACAGGTAGGAATCTGTCAGCTTTGACTATGGAGACTTACTATCCCAGCAAGGAACACATAGCAAGTTTGGAAAATAATGAGGTACATATTTACCTTCGTTCGGAATATGAGAATAATCCCATAATGGAATCAAGTTAGACAAATGTTTTAGGCAATCATAAAAGGTATTTAAATTTCAAAATTTTCATCTCTTAAATTAAGTACCTGCCTTATCAGAGAGTCATGTGGACACTCTAATTCCATCTCTTTAACTCAGTCTCACAGAAAAACGCAGATACATAAGCAAAGGACCCAATCCCTACAAAGGGAGTCGAGCTGGGATTTACTGTGTTGTATGTCCTTTAGGAGTCCTTGCTCTCATTCCTAACTACTTCAAAAACATTTCAGGGATGCCAAATTGACCTGATAATTTCTTCTTCAAATTACTACATTTAAAACATTCCCATTTCTGCTTGCTTCTACTCTCAGGGCACTTTATTTATGATCAGCCATTGCTGATTGTCCCCTTTCCTGACTAAATGCTAAGTAAGCTCTGTTATGGGCTTCTCTTAGTGATATAAGAACCCTCCAGATTCTCATCTAAGTATTTCCCATGTATTATAGGATTTAATACTGAGAGCAATTCTTTCAGGCAGGTATTAATAGTACCATTAAAAAAGAAATTTAGGAAGGTTCATATTGTCCACTGTCACTAAGTAAATAGTTGCAATAAAATTTAAATCCATACTAGTATGGTTTCTAGTACCTGAGCTCAGCAACAAATCCTTTCTCCTTACAGATAAAGATGGAAATTAGTTATCTAACAATGCCCTTTATCGAAGTGTGATGAGGCTCAAACCAATTATTGGACAGTTTTGATAATGAGATTGTCTCAGCTTAACTTCCAGTCCTACAGTCTCTTAATCCCAAACAGTCTCAAGGCAGAGATGCATATGTGGCTATAAAACCAGTGAAGTAACAGATGATTACTTTTCATACATTTAAAATGCAATGTGAAGTTCATTAAAAAGCATACAACATCATATGTAGATATTTCTTAGATGTATATTCACATATATTCCAAAGATATCAATGACCAACTATAAAAAAATCCTTTGTTCTGAACTGAATTTCATATGACACTAGGCTTTCTCTAAATTCTCAAATGTCCATGATGCCTACAAAGAGTTTTATTTAAATTGAATTTTTAAAATCGAGTCATATACTATGTTAACAGAAGACTACCAATTCCAAATCTTTATACTCTTAAATAATGTACTCTAATTTACTTTCTCTAATTTTATATATTTGACTTCAAGCTTCTTAAAAAGGGAAACTTACATTTAAAATGCAACCAGAAATATGATATTAGGTTGGAAGAAACAAATACATATGGGAGAATTAGCAAGTGCAAGGAGTTGAAGATACAGATAGATGGACTGATTGCTATGTAAATATAGATATAATCTAGATAGATGTATGTATCTGTCTATATCCTTCATTTGCTATTGCACACTGAGCAAAAGTGATGCTCTTCACACTCCATGAAATTACCTTTGTGTGAGGGATGGTTTCAAATATTGTTTTTATTCTTGTGATAATACACAGCACAGAACAAAGAGATCCCGGGCTACCTAAAAGCAAAGGGAAAAAATTCTACTTGTTTTTCTTTGAAAAACTATGTGATTAATGACATAAAAACATTATGTTTTTCTAAGAACATAATTAAGGGTTATAATGAACCAGAATTTTGTTATTTGAGGAAATAAGCAGGAAAGAAAGGTTAATGGAAAATAGCATAGAATCCTGGCATCATGCTTCTCAAATTTTATATTGTATTTCTGTTTATGTTTCTCTAGTATGACTGTACTCAAGGTTAATTACAATTATTATTTCTTCAATAAGAGATGGTACATATAAAACACACCTAGAATGTGATTCTCCATCACGTGCCTTTTGTCTTATTTATGGTTTTTACTTCCTAAGCTATAAAGACATATTTATAATTAAGAACCTCAATCTTCTGAGTTTAATCAACACATTTGACATCTTTTATGTCTGAATTGTTTTCTCCAGCTTAGATAATATGCCTTTAGGATAAGAATTGTGTCTGCAATGATTTATACAGTACTGCACACTTGGTATTCAATAAATAATAAACAATAAAGAAAGATTGCCTAGCAAATATATAACTCTCACACAAAGGATAAATTGGCTAAGTGACTTAGAATTATTTTTCTCTTATATTGGAAAGCATTCCTTCACATATCTTCTTTAAATGAAGTAAGATTTTTCCACTTTAACATATTCAAATTAATCTAGTTTTGTGTGCTCTCTCTTGCTCTCATTTGAAGGTTTAAATCCAACTTTATGTACATTTTTAAGTATTGTCATCTAATTAAATATGCATTTTTTTAGTAAGATTTAATAAGAACATCACTAATTGGCAAATTATATACTCTGGTTCATCTGCTCAGCACAGTATCTGAAAACAATTTAGGGCCATTTCTAATTAAACTTATGTGATGAAGGTGAAAGTATTTTACTTGCACTTAGTTTTATTTCTGGTTTCATACAACATTGCCTTTCAGATCATCATTCTCAGTGTTGAATTCTTTGTCCTACCACACATCAAGGGTCCCTCCAAGATGTCACATAGAGAACATCCTTGTGTTTCTTGCTGTATTATGGCTTCCATCTAGGTTCAAATGTGGTGGAAAAGAAACTCATAAAGCTGCAGATGGTCTTGTTCAATCTCACTTCAGCACCACTAATAAGTGTTTCCTGAACAGTACACTCTTCCTTCTTCTCTATCTTACATAGTTTTCTAGTCTTCTCCCTAGAAAATTATTACTCATCATTCAATTTCAGGAAAATCTTCTCTACCTCTGCCTTCGACTGGACTTAAGTCATTAGCCTGGAATCAAAACCTCTAGTTCTCATGTTTCTCTTTGCAATGCATTCATTAGATTAGCCATTACTTATTTGGCATGTATCTTCTCGACCAGATAATAAATTCTATAAGGGGATGAACTTCCTGAATAATTTCTGTTTTACCCAAAACATCAGTCTCAGCACTTAGCATACAGTAGTCACTCAGTAAGAAGTTGGTGAATGATTGAAAGATCATTGTTTCCCCATGAAGATGATTATAAGAGAAAATCACAAACTATCAAAGCAAGGTCATTAAGGTTTATCTTTTAGTTTGGCTTATACATCATGGAAAACATTTTACTTTCACAAATAGCTTTGAGACTCAATCAGTATTTGATACAAATTATGTGCTTTAGAGCAAAGCTAATCCATGAATACACAAAGTTTTCTTAAATTTTCATACTGGACAATTTTCAGTCTGGACAATTTTATGTTTATGATCTGCTGTTGGTTGACCTGGTAAAATTAAGTTTTATTTTCCCTCCCCAAACTTTGCAAACATAATGGATCAGTGCCCTCTTAAAAAAAATTCACTCACTATATTTATTTAAACTTGGCAATGACTGAGAGCAATCCATCACAAAGATTTATTTTTATTCACTTGGAAAACCCTCTAGAACAAGGCTGTGCAGGTTAAGAAAGCATGAGCAGATAGTAAGAAATGGTTGTTGACATCAGAGAGAGAGGGTGGAACCTGAAGTCCAGAGCTGGTGACACGGAAGAGGAAAGAACTATTCAATTTGAAGAAATAACCTGAGTTATAGTTTTAAAGCAAATGGGTGCATGCTCATGAATCTATCAAAATCCAGACTCACTACCAAGAGCAACCCAGAATGCCAGTGCAATAAAGCACATGTGTCATTGCCAGACATGAAATTGTAGCATGCCCTCATGTGTTCATTTGTTTGCTCATTTCTTTGGATAAATCAGTAAGTTTTTGTATTACCAGGCCACAGGAAGTCCCTAAACATTTCTAAATATGAAAATATTTGATAAGAAAGAAGTTGCAGTACTAATTGATATTTTCAGCATGAAATATGATCAGGATTCTCTCACTCCTTATGAAGTCCTATGGATTTTTAAGACATAAAACTCATTTGTTGATTTTAAAATTTTTCCTAGGACCCAAAATACAATATGAAAGTTCAAGTAACCACATTGTCTTGGGAAATATGAGAAATTGCCTATACAGCTTTAAAAATCCTATGTCAACCTATAAGAAATCTAATTTAATATACTTAGAGCAGATTAAATTATTGCAGGGATTTCTGTAATTCTAACCACCTGTTTTATTAAAAAAATGTTAAGCACAGATTTAATGAAAAAAAGCTTTCACTAATGTGAGTATGAATAATCCATAGATTTAAGCTATCTGAAAATAATGCTTATCTTGCACTTAGTCCCATTTTAGCTCACCAAACAGTTATTTTAGAAGAGAACTCATGTTTGATTTATGGACCATTATGATGTAGTAATGAGATTAAATTTGAAGGTTAAAAAGTTGAAGAACAACTGGTTAGTCCAAGTATTAACACTATATGCTCTTTCCCCCCACCCTAAAATATTACTGTTAATTCATCATTGGAGAACTTTCTCCCCATTTCTTTTTTTATCCTATTGATTTGATTATACATTTCATTTGACAATAGTTTCCACTAAAATGATGTAAGGTTAACTCTTTAGATAGATGTTTGAAGGGTAATATTATTTGAGCATTCATCTTGTTTCACGACTGTTAGTTATGCAGAGAAAAACTCAAAGGATAAGATGTTTAATTATATTTATACAGTCCTTGCTCACTGTTGATTTTATCTCACTAAATGTCAAACATTTATGGTAACAGTTCTAGTGCGTTTTGAGGAGATCAATATAGAGTATTGAATGGCCTAACAGTTGGAGGTATACACATTTTCATAGTATGCAATGTGGCATTGAATCTCACTTTGCTGTGCAATATCTGTCCTTGCACCATTTTATATCAATTCACAATATTCCATATTGTGTGTTTGTAAAACAAAGACTACTTCTGAATAATCCTTTAATTCTAGTTTCAGAATGAGATACAGTTGGAAGAAAAGCTGAATATGACACTAATTACTTTGAGGTATAACAGTAGTGTAGATTGGTGCAGGAGAATAGTTATTCTCCGGAGAAATGACAGCTTCCAGAAAGCTGAATGCAAGACTAACCAAGCATAAAACTTTTATTTTGGGTCTTCTGTGCACTAGGAAAATGAAACTGGTTGCTTTAGCATTTGAGTCCTTTTTAAATAAATCATATCTGAAGGAAATTGAGAGACCCAGATGCTATAAAGAGAATCTATGAAGACATTCAACTTCAAGGTCATCAGAATTCTTAGTGTGAAATCCATTTTTCTACCATGATTAAGGCAGTTTCCCACCAATTGTATGAGCACGTTCTTAGGTGGTTGATAGAAGTTAAATAATTTTTTTTTGATTTCTGGAATTCGCTATCTGATTCCTAAGAGTAATTTTTTAAATGGCCTTCTAAAGAACAGCTGTGCTATCTATTGTTTATGAAACAGCCTTGCAGTCACGCTTGGTTTTTGGCATTGAAATAGAAATGTGAGTGATTTGCATAAGGAGAATATTATTTGCTCTGTTGATTATTTCCCTCCCTTTCCCCTTTTCAGAATATGGTCAATTTCTACTATCTTAATGCTAAGTGGTTTTTAAGGAGAAAATAAATGTTTCCTATTTTTGACCTCTCAAAGTAGGCTAAAAATATGTTCATATAAAATTAGTATTAAATTAGACTTTTCTTAAATTAACCACAATATGTTCTTTGAACAAGGGTCAAATTCAAATCCAATGAGTTTAACTAAGAGTAGTATTTAGTATTAACATACAAAGAGTTACATCTTTATTTAAAAATACATAGACTTTTCAAAATAAGTTTAATGGCAAAATATGATTTTTGAAGGACTTAGTTTAACCAACTGCCTTTAAACGTAGAAGTTTTGTGCTTATTTAAAAATTTAGATGAATATTTTATTCTATTTCTTAAATATAGTAAATATTTTCTTTAAATGAAACAAAAGTTCTGATCTATTTTTTCTCCTGGCAAGTCATTTAAGCTGTTTTCTGAAAATTTGCTATGTTGAGGTCTTAGGTCTTAACCGTCAGAATATGGCCTTATCTGGAGATGGAGTCCCCGTAAAGATAGTCAACTTAAATTGACTGCTAGAATGGACTTAAGCTAATATGGCTGGTGTGCTTATAAAAAGGGAAAATTAAGACATGGGTAGATATGCATACAGGAAAGATGATGTGAAAACACAGGGAGAGGACAGCCATCTACAAATAGCAAGTGCCTGGAACAGAATCTTCTCTCACAAACCCCAGAAGGAATCGAACCCACCAATATGTTGATCTTGGATTTCTAGCCTCCAGAACTCTAAGACAATAACTTTCTATTCCTTCAGGCTTTCAGTTTGTGGTACTTTGTTATAACAGCTCAAGCAAAATAATAAACACATATATTTACTATCACGTAGTCTATTTTCAATGAAAATATATTAAAACGATCCTCCAGTTGTCACTTAGGTATGCTATTAAGAATTTGTATTTAGAAGTAGAATATAAGCATTAAAGGTATTGGGCTTTAGCATTCAATACATCTCTCTGGGCGATTTGCAGCATTTGCCTGTACCCATTTCATTTTGAATAAAATGGGATTAATAGATACTCCTACACGATAGTGGTTGTGAGGATTAAAATAGCTGAAATATATTGAGTTCTGATACAAGTGTATAACCTCTAATTAATACAATAAATGTAGGTGGCCATAAAGGTGATAATTTTTTGATACAAATTACTATTGCAGTTTTAGCTATTGTGAAACATAACCAGGATCAATTGCATTTCTAAAAGTTAAAATTTTCCAGATATACCACTTTTCATGGGGTAAACCCTCCCACCACTTGGTGCCATGTTATTGGCAATCACCTCCCTCAAAACTTTTCTTCATTGAAGAATGTGTGTGAGCCACGGATTGGCTTGCATCCTCTTCAGAGAAAAGATGTGTCAGCTATCCTAATGATGAGACACTGAGGTCTAGTTAGAGAGAGAACACACAGACGCATGACTGTAATATAGGAAGAGCAGCAAGTTAGGATGAATTCCACGTCTGAATCGCAGAATCCACTGCCTCTTACCTGTGCCTGCTCCCTGACTTCCCCACTCCTGTCTGTGCTTCTGAGAGAAGGCTTTTCTAAATCATGTTGTCCCATCTTCGATCCTTTAACCAGTCATCTTTTAAATAATGAGTGTATTCATTCACCCCATCTTTATTCACAGCTTCGCGTATGTCAGGTTTTGTGCTAGGCCCCCCATTTAGGCGTGTGACATAGGAGAGCAAGAGAGGGGGGATGGGCTTAGTACACTTCTCTTGAGTAGCTTGTATGTACTTGCCTTTTTGAGTATCTGTTGAAATATTGGGACCTAGAAAACTGCTTCTTTAGTGCCCCAGACAAAATTGGTCCCACTTGTTCACATTTGAATGGAGGCTGTGCTCACCTTAGTCATTGGAGTTAGCCATCCTGTATTATGTTTACTTCATAGAGGAACTTCCTACTCTGCCACATTGTCTAATATGTGAATTCTTATAAAACATGTGTTTTCTCCTTTATGTGCTCAGAATCTAGCACAGTGGCCAGTATGAATTGGGTGCAAAAAATGTAAAAACAAACTTATTTTTCTAAAATAGGGAAGGTAAAGAGAGAGTAAACAATCATGAAGAACTCAGTATTCATGCACAGCCTTGTATAAGGGAAGAGAATAGACAAAAACATGGTGGAAAAAAATTCTGGCAGATGGAAAGTCAAACACAAAAGTACACCTGCGGGAAAAGGAATATGTGCAAAAACTGCAAACAAGCCAATTTGGCTTGGGTCTAGTGTATATGAATGTGAATTTAAAGATAAAATTTAAAGAAGCAAATCCCATTTGCATTGTGGAGGCTCATAAATGCAAGACTAGGGAATCTCAACCTTAATCATTACAGCTCTGAAAACAGCACTCCATAACTCTCCATTGCCTCTGGCATAATCTGTTAACAGTTTGTAATTTGGAAAAGGCATGGGAGGGAATTTTATTGACGTCCAGATACATTAACTCAAATTACTCTAGGTTTAATTCAACTTGAACATACTTTCATCCACTAATAGAATGTCTTTCTTAGTTACTTTAGCGTATTTTAAACATACCACTTGGATGAATATGGTTCTTCTGATTTTTTTCTCTTAAATGGACAGTAAAAATTTACTCATTGTGACCTAGACACAATACTGATATTATACATGCTGATAACGTTAATCCATTTATTCACATTAAAATCTCCTGGGAAAGCAAGGCACTTAAAATATAAATATACAATCAGTAACAAAGAAGGTTGCTAAGACATCATTCATGAGATCAAAAATAGTATTTCTTTACTAAATATTCATCTAATTCTCTGTAAAGCTTGAAGTAAACAGAATGAGAATGTGATGCTTGAGCTACCACAGCATAGTCCCAAGATCATTTCAAGATGACGCAGAAAGCCAGTCTACAGTTTGAGGCCCTCAATGAAGAGACACATGCCTGGTATGTTAGCAGAAAAAAATTCTCTAACAGCAAAACACTTCGTGATTCAGACATTTAAAAAAATACATGTATTAGGTATGCCTATTAAGATACATTTTTGAGGTCATTGGAAAATACTCATATACCTTACTTATTTGTGTCAACATGGATACATTTCAAAAACATAATATTGCATGAAGAAAAAGTTGAAAATTAACCTTCAAGGTGAATGCCATACAAATGTATTTAAATATGCCCCAAACAAAGTGTGCATTATTTGATACACATCATATAAAGTGGAGCGAAAAAAGATTTATAATTTTTCACATGGACGATAATAAGATAGTTAATAACTAATAATACAAAAATAAACTTGTGTACTCACAACTATAAACCTACTTTAGACACATACTGTATGTACTAAAATTATACGGGTGGAAATGAACTATACTGGTATTAGAATCACCAATTTCTATAAGAAAGGCTGTAAAATATAGACAAAGTGTTGGGGTTCTCTGGGTATCATTATGTAGTTGTTGTTAAAGCAGATATTTGTATTTGTTAATTAAAAAATGAAAAAATTGGCCCTGGCTGGTGTGGGCCAGTGGATTGAGTGCCAGATTGCAAACCAAAGGGTTGCTGGTTCGATTTCCAGTAGGAGCACATGCCCAGGTTGTGGGCCAGGTCCCCAGTAGGGGGCATACAAAAAGCATCCACACAATGATGTTTCTCTCTCGCTATTTCTCCCTCCCTTCCCTTTTCTAAACATAAACAAATAAAATATTTTAAAATAAAATAAAATATGTGAAGTGAATTCAAGTCACTAGTAGGTGCATCTTTGTCAAACCCAAACACTGGCTTTTGACAATAACCTTGGCCTCTTGGAATAGTAGGTGGATACTTGCCTTCGATGACACCTCTTGTCGAGGTAAACAATTCTAGGTTACATAATATCTTTGCCTCCAGAAAAAGAAGAAATAAATAAACTCTCTTATTTCAAAAAGACATGGGGTAGAAAGGATAGAATGAAGGCAAGAAATTTAATCTGCCTCTGTAGACAATACATTGCATGATTTCAATATGTTTCTGATATGTTAGAAATTATCTGAGTAGTATTATGTAGCACATTTTAACATGACCTTTGAATTATTTGCCATGTCAAAATTTTCTAAAATAAGTATGTATGATATTAATAATTAGAAGAGATTTTTTTAAATTATAAAATTGTCCTTGGCTGGTGTGTCTCAGTGGATTGAATGCCAGTCTGTGAAACAAAGAGTCCCTGGTTTGATTCTCAGTTGGGGCACATGCCTGGGTTGCAGGCCAGGTCTCCAATGAGGGATGTGCGAGATGCAATCACATGTTGATTTTTCTCTCCCTCTCTTTCTGTCACCTTTCCCTTCTGTCTAAATATAAATAAGTAAAATATGTATTTTTAAAAAGTCAGTGGTTTCTAGGCTTAGGGGAAAGGAAAAGATAAACTAACCATTAAATGTGTATTATATCATATATATTGTTTTTGCTTTTGATGAGACACTTTTATTTTTTAATATATTTTAATGATTATGCTATTTTAGTTGTCTCAATTTTTCCCTTTTGCCCCCATCCACCTTGTATTTCCGTTCCCTCCAGCAATCTGCCCCTGAGTGCATGTCCGTGGGTCATGCATATAAGTTCTTTGGCTACTCCATTATCTACACTGTTCTTAACATCCCCCTGTCTGTTTTGTACCTATCGATTTGTGCTTCTTAATCCCTTCGCCTTCCCTCCCATGTCCCTCCTTCTCTCTTACATATCATATATATTTAAGTGCAGTTGATTTCTATCACTTGTAAACTAAGGCATAGTCTCAAAATGGTTAATTCAATGTCACAAATTGTAAAATATTGTTACTCTGTGGACTGTGACATGGTGGTAGAGGTGGCATTCCTTTCCCAGAACAAACTCACAGTGTAATATGGAAGACTAAAATGTACACAAATAAATTACATATTTTATTGTGTAACATTAGAGATTTGCCCGGAAATGCCACCGTTATTAGAATAAAGCCTGCAAATCCAGTACATCTGAGTTCAAGCCATCTTCTTACCTCAAGGGGAGAAAATAGAACTTCTCCAGCCCTACACGTTGTTTCCTCTTTGGTCATGACTGGTCCATCTGTATTGTTTACTAGACAGCATGAAACAAAGGATCTCAAGCCTATGGCAGAACACACACTTATAAAACCATCTCACAAGTAATAAGTAAAAAAAATATATTATTCTACGAAATTTAAAAACAATATTTTCCACCTTTTGCTCATTTCATTTGTTTTGTCTCCACCACTGCTCACTCACCTTCTACCCTTCCTTATGAAATCATTGAAAGAAGGGAGAAACTGTCTCTCTTAGAAATTGTGTTTTTGAGTAACTATACTCTACAATCCCCTCCCTGTTTGTAAGTTGTACATTCTAAGCTGTGAAATAGTTAACAGACACAATGTTGATACCTTCCTTTCTAGAGACTTCTATTTCACAAAGCATAGTTTTTTACAACTGTGCCCCCTTCTGCCTAATGTGTACCCTGAGGGAATATTGTTGGCTTTGAGATTCAACCCCGTATTTTTCAACAAACAGCAGTGTGGAAGCCAACGAAATCGGATAGACGCAAACATTATTCAGTGATCTCTGACTAGAAGGAGTTCATATTTCCCTTCCCTTTGGGGTCTAACAGAAAAGGACACATTGGGCTGTGTGAACTGCGGCCACGTAGAGCAAATGATTTCAAAGAGTAGTGGAGCGTTTCATGTTCTTTGGAGTCAAATGGGAGTCCTGAACTGTCAAGCTTAGCGGCAGCGAAAATGGGTTTCTCTTTGGGGACCGAGATACATATTCATTTGCTTCCCATTTGGTTTGCTGATACAGCAGCCGTACCCTGGCATGTGCTTCCCGGGACTGCCGGAGGGGTGAAAGCCGAAATAAATTACATTGCTCCATTGGGTTCTCAGCCCAATAGCAAGAATTAATGTTGCCCCATAAAGATCGAAGTGCTTCCCAGGAACTTGGGAAAACCTATACATCACGGATGGTGCTAACCAGTGTTCTGTATAACAACAACTTAGTGAGTAACAAGATGAGAAAGGGTGAGAAAGAAAACTGCTAAGAAGGAGACTGCAGTGTCTTGAAAATTGGGATTAAAATTTTAACCATGCTGATTTAACTCTAATCAGCTCACAATCACTTTTTAAAGTTAGTATCTATTTATGGCGAAATTATTATATGCCACGTGTCAGGAATACAGTGCATAAAACACAATTTCTGACATCTAAGCATTGGAGTACATTTTGAGAAAAAAGAGTATTTTGAGAAAAAGAGTACAGTTCCCAGGTGATATGTTTGCTGATAGCTTAAGCACAGGATTTTGTGAGAGTAACAAGGTGCACTTCTCACTATCTGAAAAAGGTCATAGCCTAGACCAGGAGATGTTACTGGGAGGTCAAGTTCTCATGGATGATCAAGGATAAGTCCAGGTAAAGTGGTGGGAGAAGTGGGGTGAGGATGATGACGATTTAAGAGGTATTCGGATAGCAGAGTATATGGAAATAATTGATGTTAAAGAGAAAAAAGAAAAAAAGAGAATGCAATTAACAATCTTGTTGTTAAATAAGGACTATTGTCAAGGCCCCACATTATGTTTGGCTTGAGATCTAGAGAAAACTGAGGGGCCTTGAAGGCCCTCACACAAGTTCATCTCACCATTGTGCTGACGTTAAGGTGCTAGAGCCAGACAGTCTTCTTATTGTGGAGATACGCACAGCACTCACTCGTCTCCGAGTCCCGTATCAACCCACATGTTATTCAAACACTCAGATCACATCTTTCCAGGATTTAGGGGGTTGCCCTCCTTTTTTATTACTTCTAAGACTACCTCCCTCAACCCTTGCTGATTCACTCATTTCCCAAGATCAACCGCCTGCAAACCAGCATGTCATGGTCATGGTGTCATCGTTCCTCATGCTATGAACATATGTGACTAAAATGCTGTTGTCAATCTCATCTGTTTAGTGTTGAGAATTAGGCCTCAAACTATCCCCCTAACTCTAGCTAGAGCAGGGGATCTTCCTTCATCCATGGGGGGAAGGGGAGAGAAACAGCACCCTAGCTTGGGCAATGTCTCAGTATGTTTAGGTTACTGAAGACACAGACTAGGTGTCTTCAGTAACCTACTTTATTTTTTTGGAATTCTGGAGGCTATGAAGTCCTAGGTCAAGGCACTGGCAGATTCAGGGTTTGGTGAGGACCCACTTTCTAGTTCCCAGATGAGCATCATCTTGTTGTCTATAGGAAATAGCTGGAGGGTTTTCTGGGGTCTCTTTTGTAAGGATACTAATCCCACTTATGAGTGCTTCACCCTCATGACCTTATCACTTCCCATAGGCCCCACCATATAATAGCATCACACTGGGGATTCGCATTTCAACATATGAATTAGGGGGACAGACATTTAGTTAAAATTCTGCCTCTGTCGCCCACACTTACGTCCTCACAATCAAAATACATTTATTTCATCCCCGAAGACTATTAACTTGCTCCAGTATCAACTGTGAAGTCTAAGTTTAAAGTTTTGTCTACCTATCATCTAAATTAGATATGAGTAAAATTCAAGGTAGCAGTTATTAGTTTTTCCATTATTGATCAAAGAAATGCTCAGGCAAAAAAAATTTTTGATATTGTTTGTTTTTGTTTTGGTGAAGGTGAGTGTGGAGGTAGATAAGAATACTTGAAAAACAATTAAATAAATTTTTAAAAAAGAATACCATCAAATCAGTTTTTATAAAATATTTCAAAAGGAGGTGTTTTGCTATAGGGATATGAAAGCAGGAGGGAAGAGGGAAAGGAAGAAATTGGACACATACATGTAAAACAGTTCTAAGTTGTTTGGAAGAAAATTGAGCAACTTCCTGCCTAATCAATCCCATTTTCTACTGGTGTAAGAGTGGAGTCCCTCAGAATAATGGTGGATGTGGCAAAGTAGGGAACTGGGGAAGAATGTAGCAAGTTGTAAACAGCTGAACAAATGTGGTGAAGAGTGAGAAGGGGCATCACTCAGGGTCCACTGCATTGTTATCACCGAGACCTTTTATTCTGCCCCATCTGATACTAACCCAGACCACTCACTTTATGTACACAGTAGAAATCCTGGCAGCGGAATCTTTGTGGGATAAATCAATAGGATGCTAAGGCGGTCGATGACAATTGCTCAGGCCAAGAATTTTGAAATTGCGTGGTTTATGTATACGTGTCTCTATATCTATGTTTATATTTCTCTTTTGCATAGTAGTTTATTTTCAAACTATGTAAAATATTCTCTACTTGAATCCTTTGGCAGAAAATACTAAATGGTATTTCTATAAAAGCAAAGTCTTGGAAATGGCTTGGGTGTAAGAATTATGTAATGAAGGAAGAATACGGCAAAAATGGGAAATGTATGCTTTCTTTAAATGTAGGAAACATCTATAAAGATAAACACAGTGAGGAAGGGATGGCTTATGATAGTAGAAAGGCTTTGATAGAAAAATTAAAAGGTAAATGTTATGCAAAGCAGAGAGATAGGCTTTATGATTTTAAATGCATTTAATTTTAATGTGTTTCTTAAACAAAGTTGTTTATCCAATGACTGCTGTCTTTTTATGATGAAGGACACTTGGACTCTCTCTCTCTCACACACACACACAGAGTGTAAGCCATGTGCCTACGGAGGCAGAGAGTGACGTGATGCTTCTACAAGCTGAGGAACTCCAGGATTTCTGGCACCCATGAGAGGCAAGGAAGGGTTCTCCCCTGCAACCTTCAGATGGTATGGCCCTGGGACGACTTGATTTTAGACTTCCAGTTTCCAGACGTGTGAGAGAATGAATTGTTGTGTTGTCACCTAATGACAACAGCCCTAGAAAGACAATAGTCAGATGAAACATTCAAACACATTCCGGAAAGCCCAACACTGGCAGAAAAGTACATTTTCTGAGCTGCTTATTCATTAAATCAGATGCCTGAATTATCGGACTTCATCCGATCTTTGCTGAAGTTGTCAACACCAAGGGCCTCGCCATTTCTTTTTATGTAGAAATACCTCACTAGAAAATTCTGTAATCGGGCCACTTCAAGATTAGAGCAGAATAGCCCTGGCTGGTATAGCTCAGTGGATTGAGCGTGGGCCTGCGAACCACACGATCGAGGTTCGATTCCCGGTCAAGGGCACATGCCTGGGTTGCAGGCCAGTTCCCGGTTCCCGGCAGGGGACACACAAGAGGCAACCATACATTGATATTTCTCTCCCTCTCTCCTTCCCTTCCCCTCTAAAGATAAATAAATAAAATCTTTAAAAAATAAAAAATAAAAAAGTATTTAAAAAAATTAAAAAAAAAAGATTAGAACAGAATATAAGTCATTTCTATGGACCAGAAATGTGTGTCTAGGTGCAAATGGGCTCTTACAAAGAGCAAGCTGAACTCCCTGGAAAACTTCTCCTTCCGAACAATCTATTCAGCTACAATTCAGTACACTTGACTTTGTTTTCTTCATTCCTTTTACATTGGTCTACATTTCTCTGAAAGGTTTACATAAGACAAATAAAAAATGTTAGGAAGAGAGAGGCAGGGAACAGGAGAGAAATCGAGAAGGTAGAAGAGAGCGAAGAAAACAGAGAAGTATTTCCCTAAAACAAAGAACAAACTGACAGTGACCGGGAGGGAAGAGGGAGGGTGATAATGAGGGAAAGAAGGGAATGAGTCAAGTCGAGGAACGTGTATAACGGACTCATGGATAAAGACAATGGGGCGGGGGTGTTGATTGTGGGATTTGGGGGATGGGTAGGGCAGGGATAGCAATGGGGGAATGGGGATAACTGTAATTGAACAACAATGAACACTTTTTTGAAAACTGAGATACAAATGTAATGGACAGCATTGACTTAAATACTTCTTTTTTTTTGTCTTTCATCAGTAAGACTTTAATGTCTTTCCTTTTAGAACTGAAAGATCATGGAGAACAAAGTTGGAACAGGAGTCAGAGAACATATTAACTCCTTCTGTACCTTTGCACATCTGAAAAAATGGTTATTGTTAGTAACACATAAAACTGAAACGAGAGAGTTACTCTCAATGCAGGAATCCCTTGAAGTTCCCACCAGAAGTTTGGCCGGTGGTACACCACCACCCTGTGGTATTTCCTTGGATGCAAGAAATCTTGGGTCAAAATAGTCGAAAGTGCCTCACCCCCCCCCCACCATAAAGTGCCACCTACATCTCTCTCATACATTCAATTATTTTCCATCAAAATCAGGAAAATGCCTTTGATGAACGAACAATATAGTAGTGCAAAATGCCTATCACTCTACTGAAAAATTGCCTTTGATGAACGAACAATATAGTAGTGCAAAATGCCTATCACTCTACTGAAAAATTCTACAAAGAGTAATATTTGTTGAGTATCTATTCCATCTTGGGCTACTAAGACTGTGTGCCCTTTGCAGGAATACACAATGGATATAGGAGATTTTGAAGTCTTCCCATCTGATTTGAAGGTCTCCTCTCGCTGTGTGTACTCCTTTTCCTGTTTCCTCTTTCCTTCCACCCGAACTACCTTGACGCATCCTCTTGTGGCAAAACCAACTTTTGTTTTATGACATGATAACTTTTAAAATGCTATATATTAAATGCAAAAGGGTAAATTTTTTCAAAATGCAGGGTTAGTGTTCTGCTTTTACTGGAGTTTTGAGGTATTTCTAGAGACTCCTTATATCATTGACCAAAATTGTTGGCTAAGTTGTTGATACAAAGTTAAATTGATTAGACTGATTAGATGGAGTTGAATCTAGTTTTTCCTCCTCAGTTCCTTGACCCCTACTAGAAGGTGTGTTTGCTTTTTAAAATGAGCTTAAATTTATGAATCACCCATTTGACACTGAATCATGTAAATTAATGACACTTGATAAATACATCCTTTGCAATTGCAGTGATGAATAAACTGTGTGTTATGTTGACTGCACCATTTATAGCTCACTGATTTTGGAATAGCAAGAGGACAAGTTCACTTGTTCTGTAAGGGTTTATAATGCCATTGCTTTGTCTTTGAGGTTAAAATAGCCTTCTCTGTTCTAGGGACTTGTTCACTGAACACTTTTTTAATCTATCATCAAATATCATCCCTGTTTGTTTGTTTTTTTTTTTTTTTACTTTTAATGTAATTTATGTGTACTGCTCAATGCAGACACATCCAGACAAAATCAGAACAAGTCCCTCAGCTACATCTAGCTTCTGACTGCTGGGCCACTACTCCAGGGTTCCTCCTTAAAGAATAAACTAAAACACCACTATAAGAGTTGTGGACTCTGCCCAAATAAACTCTCTCCTATCTTCATGACAAGAGATAGTTTTATAACTTGGAGCAAGACACCCACTGGTGATAGGCTCTTACACTCTTGCAGACTAGCATATAAGGTTGCTGTCTTCCTTGGTGATTACACTAATTAAGGCATTCGGATCCTTGAGAAAGACATTTCCTGGGTTTTAAACTGGGAAGAGACATTTCAAACAATGTATACACATTTGATTTCACTTATATGTGGAGTCTAAACAAAGTAAACTAACAAAGTAGAAACAGACCCATGGATATAGAGAATAGAACAATAGCTGTCAGAGGGGAGGGAGTTGGAAAACTGGGTGAAAAAGGGTGAAGGGAGTAAGAAAAAATATATAAAACAAAACAAACAAATAAAAAACCCGCAGACAGATATCAGTATGGTGATTGCCAGAGGGAAAAAGGATAGGGTAGGCTAGAGAGGGTAAAGGGGAGATAAAAGATGATGGAAGGAGCCTTGACTAGGAATGGTTGACACAAAATAACTTTACATATGATATGTTATAGAATTGTATACTCAAAACCTATGTAATATTATTACCACTAAATTCAATAAATATTAAAATAATGAAAATTAAAATAAATAAATAAATAACCATATGCATGTTAAATGGCTGGAAAAAACAATTTGTATAAGTTGTCTGTCTTACTCAGATCACAATAAGCTTTTTCTTTTCTCTCACTATTCTGTGAGTTCACATGAGTCAGCATGGCGCCTGTCCTGTTATATATGTACTGTTGGACAGCAGTGCAGTCTTGTGAGATTTGCCTGCGCTGAAGTTGTGCTGGAGATGTCACACTGGCCTCCTCTGGTGTCGCAGCAGATAGCTTGACGGCTGGGATGAGCTGGGTAGCTGGGACAGGTGGGCTCCTCAATCTCACTGTAAACTGTTAGGTAACTCTTCTCTTTATGAGGTTTTCCTTGATAATCTCTTCAGGAGAAGGGCCAGTATTCCTGTATGGTGGCTCCAGGCTTTTGGAAGTCTCAGGTCTAGAATCTTCATTGCATTGCTTCCTTGAATTCTACTGCTTAAAGGGAGACACCATTAGAAAGTTAATGCATAAGTGAGTGTGAAAATCAGAAAGCATAGTGTGTTGAGGACTATCTCCCAAGTGTAGCTACTGCACAGATACAAAACAAATATCATTCAGTAATCAAATATGATTATGCTAGGTGTAATGTGTAGTGAGTATCCAAAACAAAACACCTGAGATATATGGTTTTTTTTCAGATTTTCAATTGAGTAGTATACGCATCAGTGGAGTAGAATAACTTACTTTTATCACAGCCACATTATAAACATTGATCTCAGCCACATTATAAACATTGATCTCACTCCTTTTAATTTTGAAATGTCTTTTCCGTTATACTGTGTTTTCCGTATTAAATCTTCTATGACAGTTTGATCTGTCTAACAGGTCAGTTGCTTTGGACTTCTGGGATTAGAATCCTACTAAAAACCTCAGATTGCTTCCCTGAATCTCTAAAACATTTTCAAACTTTTGTCATCTTTTTTATATCTTTGACACTAGATTTTGACACCCAATTGCTAGCTGAGCACATTTGAGCTAATGCCAATTATTGGAAATAAATTCTAGGCTTCATCTGCTGGTCAGCAAGAAGTTTTTAGAGTATTTTCAGGTTTGCTTTTCTTGGTTAGGTACTAGTTAGCCTAGGATACTTGTTGAAAACCTTCAGTAGTAATTGAATATATAGGAAAATATCAGCTCTTTTGTCTGGCTTATCCCCTTGGACCAAGCAGCGTGTGATACTGTATAAAAATATTGACTAGGTGAGTAATAATAAGAACAACCCTTGAGCAGTTTGGGGATATTTAGCATTTGTACAAATATCTTTTCTTCATGACACTCAGTATTGTTGATGCTTAACAAGGAAGTGTTCAGACTTCAGAAAATAGAAGGTGAGCCCCTGGAAATTTACTTGTGA
This sequence comes from Sturnira hondurensis, assembly GCF_014824575.4. Lineage (NCBI taxonomy): Eukaryota > Metazoa > Chordata > Mammalia > Chiroptera > Phyllostomidae > Sturnira > Sturnira hondurensis. The sequence continues at coordinate 13,500,483 of NW_028093774.1, read as the reverse complement.
GAAAATACTTTGCGGAGGAAAAGTTTGAAATGCTAACATAAAACATAATTTTTGTTGCCAAATCGTTCAACCTATCCATAGCATGTTTATCTCTCAAGATAGCTCAATGATAATCAGCGTAGAATGAGAATGTGCAATTGATACTATATACATCTCATGACTATGGCAATTAAAACTGACCCTTGATCAGTTACAATTAAAATGGATCTGATTCCTATTTCCAATGAATTTCAATTTTCAGTTGGGAGTCAACATGCATTCTGTGTAACACACACACAAATGTGCACAACCTTCATATATAACAGTATAAAAGCCATTTTCAGAAAAATAAATTTGCGTGTCACCTCATTTGTACTTTGGAATTAAAAAAGGACATGAATAAAAAACCATTTTCCTCCTCCCTATGAACTTGTCACATGTTAATACTTAAATGTAAGATCTGGTACTACTATGCAAATGACATTGGAATTACTTGCTGCCTGGAAATAAAAAAGCAACCACTCCGAGAGACTTAAGATTAGATTGATTGGCTGTGCCAAAGTGGAATTTGGTATGAACTCATGGAATAAATATTATGTTATCATTAGAAGTTTGGAACTGAAGTCTGTTCCTTTTCATTTTTGCTGCTAGAATATTAGTGATATTTGGGGTATATCATTAAAATTATCATTCCTAGAACTTTAACACCCTTCAATTTAGTCATAATCGTATAACCATACCTGAGACTTAAGAAGCTTAATGAATATATATGTACCTTATTTAACCAGAAGACCATAACTATGCTTTCAAACAATTATAGTCTGTCATATTAATCTTTCTTTTGGATGCTAGTCAGCTTCATGGCTCTCTGAGCCATTTAAAGTAACTTATGATCTTAAGATAGATTTCTTAAGGGATGAAATATCTGTGTGTACTAATTTGAAAAATTCCCAACTAAAATAATTACACTAAATAATTTATTCCTCTTTCTATTAGAGAAGCCATCTCCCTTCTTCTCCCTAAAAATGAATAAACCATGGGCCAAATATTGTTCATAAAAACCTGGGATTACTTTTTACTTTTTCAATAACTATTGAAATTACATGACCAAATTGATAAAATGTAATCAACCAAGAAACAACAACAATTTTCCAAGATCTTTTGTAATTAAATACAAAAAAGTAACCATTTAAAAAACATTTCAATAATCCTTTAAAAGTGTATTATTTACCTAATTGACAGTAAGCTGAATTTGAGTTTCTGAATCTTTTTCTTTTAATAGATCTAAGAGAAATTGAAAAGTTGATCTGAAATAATTATTATGACCCATGAAAAGAATAACTGTCAAAATGCTCAGGTTCCTTCAATTAAAAAAGAGTAAAATGTACACACATTTTGGAAGATGAATTTTAAGTAAATAATTTAGCTGATTATTGTTTCTCTAAAATACTCCAAAGGTACAAATGTGGATTATGCAATCTACAGTTTGAACAATGGGGTAATTTGTGGGTTCATGGAGTGCCAGAAAAAGAAAAAGAATAATAATGAGAGTAAAAATGGCTAAATTAAAAAAAATAATAAATAGTTGCCAAGCCAACTTTGTAATGTTCTAAAAGAAATCTGAGCACTGATAGTTAAAAGACCTCATGGGAAATTTTAAGGAAATAGTCACTAAATCCTTTATTCTTGCTGAATTTCATGTATCTTTATTGTCCTAACAATAGATCAGCTCTATAATTTTCTTAAATCCCTTTCTTACTGTTACTATTATGATCTTAAATGTTAACTGATCTCTCATAGGTGATGTTTCATAGCTTTATAAATAATATTACATTTTATAGTAGTTTTTTCATTTGAATAGCACATACCATTATCAATTGTTTTCCTATACTACATTATTTAACTACTGGTTCCTATTCTAATTGCTACCTATACTACCAATATTTTTTTCCAGTTTTTCAAGAAAACTTGGAATTGAATTTTCATGTAAGAATTACTTATATAAAATTTTAAAAGAAAGCTTGCTGCTCTTTTCTTAAAGTGGCTTTTGTCATTTGCCTTTTTTCTCGTGTTGATCTGTCATTACCATAAATTTCATCATTAATGACATTATCATGACAGAAGCTAAAATTTAAGAACTTTCTAGTAATTCAGAAGAAATGGAATCCGGAAACTTAGGTGAAATCTGAACAACCTTTAGTAAATTGCTTAAAATGTAGATACTTCAATTTTCTTATCTGTAAAAGATGATAGCCATAAGCCCATCTTGAGGTAGTTTTGAGAATTAAAATTTAATTAATTCATGCAAAAATGCTTAAACATTGGCACATACTAAGAATTAAATTTATTTGTTTTGTTTTATCGGAAATTTTGCTAAGAATATCAGCTTTATCATCTCATCCAGTTGGCAAGACAATTGGATGAGAGAGATGTTATTTCTAGTTCACAAGTGTAAAATTGTGAATTAGAAACGTACTGTGTTTAACAGCACACATCAGAGATGGATTCACATCTGGGTGTGTGCAGTTGCTTTCTATATTCCTAAGCAACTTAGGACTCGAAAGGTTCTCATGTTGACTCTATGCTCTTGCAAATGATGCATGGCCCCTGTCATTAATGAACATGTGATGAAGTGCTTTTGCAACCTTAGCACATGTATATATCTCTGATCATATGTAGCCATATATGATCATGAAATATATTTTATTAAAAATAACTGTAAGAAAAACATAAAATGTGAGCCTTGCATATACAGAAGATTACATTGTAGAAAATGTTTCATGAATTCTTAGAAACTAGAAAGCTGTTTTAGAGATATTCAGTCATGGTGCAAAATTTGTTTAGATTTCATTAGAAAATCCCTTAGTAGTTTCCACTGATTCACTAATGAACATGTCATTTCATGGAGCTGATAACAGCAAATTACTCCAAATTTAGACAGATAAAATCTGCCATAGCAAAGTAATTTGTCCATTTTTTGTAATTTTTACTTTGCTTTAGATCTACAGTAGTACAGTTTTGAAGTGAATACTTTACATTGTGATTTGACACACTAATGTTGGCAGTTTGAAGAAGAGATATGCATAGAAGTCTGCATTTCACACAACATGAATTACATTTAGTACGTACATGCTGGACTAACTAGCCTGCTCCTGTTTTGCAAAAAAGTTGTGTGCTGAGCACTAAATGTTCTGCTTTCATATACATCATGGATTTCAATGGGATGAACATCAGCTGGAGAACATCCAGAAAAAAAGCAATCAGAAGAATGAATGACCTGGAAATGATCTCTTAAGAGTGAAATTGAAGGAACAGCCAATATTTACTCTAGAGAAGAGGTTTGTGGTGAACATTCAAATTGACTTTAGATGTTACATGGGAAAAAGTCACTTGACTTGGTCTTTATAGAACCAGAAACATTAACAAGTTATTAAAGAATACTTTATTGTGTTAAAACATTTCTAGACATACCCCTTTGACTAAATAGCTCTTTGCTGTGGGATAAATGCTTTAATAAGTCCAACTCTGCACCCCACTACACCCACATTATTGTTTCTAAGGGAACACGTAACTCTAAAATGTTCTGTATCCATAAAGGCTTTCATTACTCAATAACGAAGAGGATGCTATTATGTACCCTTACATGGCCATCGATAAATCATCTATTTCCCATTGCTCTTACTTACCACTAAGAGCAAAACTAAAACCAATGGCAAATACAGCAAGAGCAGAAAACAACTCAATTCTTTATTTAATTCCACATTCTTCCCCCAAGTTCTTTCCAGCAAACTGCCTTTCTGAATAAATGCCTGTGTACTTAGTGAGACACTGATAAATCATATCATTATCAAACTATTAATTTAGCCAATACAGTACTAAGAAGCTATACATGAATTGTCTAACAGAATGAACGTTAATAGTGATGAATATACAATCTTGAATGTTTTTCAAAGAATCTTCATGAGAACAGGATGAAGGAGGCTTGATTTATGAACTGCCTATAAGGAAAAGACCTAAGGGCATTAGCTGATGATAAAATCAATGGAAATGCACAATGAACTATGCCAACTAGGATCATTAATCCATACAATTTAGCTACATAAAATTTTCCTTAATTTCCATATTAAGCTCTTAATCATAAAAGATTGGATAAATTTATTTTCATCTAGTTCAAGAAATTGAGATATAGCACGCTTGTCAAGAGTTTTAAGTTCCAGGATCTTTCGTGGTGTTAGGGTACTGTAAAAGGCAGAATGTTTTGTAGTGTGATTCTTCAGTGTCCTGTCGATCCAGGTATCTCTGGGAACTTCTCCTCTCCCATCTGGTCTTTGATCTGAAGGCATGATGGGCCACCACTGGGTTGTGGTTCTTTTACAGCTATTTGATTGTCTCAGCCTAGGTAGGTCTTTCTGCTGCATCCTTAAATTCTTTAAGTGGCAGGTGAATGTCTCTAATGTATCTGTGCGAGGCTCGGGCATCACTGCTGTGGATGATTTCATCTTTCTGGTAACACCAGGTATTTATTGTCTCTCTGTATTCTTGTGGCCTCCCCATCTCTTATCTCAGGGAAGGATTGATTGCCCTTGACTTTCATGCCCTGAGACTCCCTCAACATCCCTGAGAGTGTGCAGCCAGACAGAATGTCTACCTCAGTGATGCCTTTCCAAAACTCGTGTCCCTTTTCTTCTTCTATTTCAAAGAAGCTATTTCAAGTCTCATTAAAATCTCTCTTTCTTTCATCTTGAGGGTTATTTCGTTGAGAAATACTTTGGAATGAAGCTTTGTACCTCAGAGACATTGAAATAGGGACTCTGCCTAATTCCTAAATGAATTGAGAAATAAGGAGTAGGTGGAGAGTCAAAATATGCCCATTATTTCCAATGACAGCTAAATAAGAACACATAGATAATACAAGAAACAAGTGAATTATGCTAATGTTATCCCAAATTAGACCAGGTTATGACCCAATCAAAGTCACATTGAACAATAGCAGTGTGTGCTCAGTACTTAGAACCAATGATAAATTGCAATTAACTGGGGGAAACATCCCCAAGAGGTTAATTTAGGTCAGTGTTTTTTGTTGTCTAACAGTTAGCTCACCTATACAGAAAACCTTAATTTTTATTTATTTTTCTCTACATTTTTTATTTCCCAGGATGCATCAGATTGTGTGTTCTACCTACTGATATAGCAACACTGCTCTCTTATGAGCAGGTATGTTCATTTTTGTCGCAGTTTCCATTGTTTCATTCTATGAATTTACTTACACCTAAGGAGACTGCATCCTGAAAAAGGGTCACCTCTTAATGTCAAATTAACACCACCAGAAGGCAAATTTCATCCTTGTAGTACAGGGGGGGCAATTATGGAGACAAATAAACAATCTGATGTGATCTCCAATATAATTTTCTCCTTAACTATTTCTTACTGATAAAATGAATATCACAATAGCATTGCATCTTGCAATTTGTATCTTTTAATTTTTTTTCTTGAATTTTCATGGATTCCTAATGTAAATTGACCTTATAATTATATCATTGTACATTAAAAACCTTTCAGGTTATAATGATAATTATGGCCCGGGTATTTTCAAAGGTTATTGTTGAAGGTGAATTTGAATGAAAAATGTCAAAGACAAAAAGCAGGAAAAAGTCAGACATTTGAGTGAAAGTGTTAAAACGCAGCATGCACACACACTCTAGGATTCCATTCCATTTACGTACCGCTCCAGAGGGCAAAGTCGGCTCTTCAGTGACAGTGATTATTAGTATATATCGGGGTGTGTGGGGAGGCGGGGCGGGGCAGAGGCAGAGTGATGCCTCAGAATGGAGCAGAAAGGATTTTTTTCACTCATTAAAATGCTTAATGTCTTAGTCGTGGTTCTGTTTTCATAAATATGTAAATTTCAAATCGAAGTAGATTCATTTTATTGAATCCAAATATTTCAGTGAAGTTAGGAAAAAATCACTACCTCTTTTCTGTCTTTTAAATCGTTCTTATTTTTCTTACCTACATTTGTTCCAAAAAGTTAAGCAAATGTGTAAAGCATTTTCTGTTTAGATATTTTCTTTCAAAACTAGTGCTCTCAAGGTGCATTTAAAATTTATATCCATTTAACTATTGCATGTGCAAAGTATGCATTTATCTCTATATACAATAATTGGCATAAAATCCAAGCTATTAGATGTGTAATTATCCAGTTTTCATGAACAGATTTTTATTTGTATAGGCAAATGTGGACATATATTATTTTGACTGTCCGCTATATATATAGATATATCTTCCAATGTTTAGTATCCTGAGCTAGCTACACTTCCTAAGCTACTATTAAAGGGCTTATTCCCTTGGAAATACATGCTAGCTACCTATTATTACGTAATAATATGTATTTTATACACTACATATTAAAATGTAAGTAATATTAATTCATAATAATAAATACGATACAGCATGTCATGCTATTTTTATGTTAGTAGAAGACGTAATCTGTTACATTGATTAGTTTATAAAATTATGACTGTTTATAGATGCATAAAGTTATTAAAACTACATCTTGTGGAATGTTATATTTAAATTAATAAGTACAGAATAAACCTTTGTTAACAATTTACTGGGTAATAAAAGATTAGATAATATATATTTTGAAATGTGCATATTGCATAGATTCAGTTAATAAGAATATGCTTTTTGTAATTTTCTTTCTTTTGGTAGGCAAAGGATTTGAAAATCTTATGAATAAAAATTTTAAAAAATAACAAAACTATTCTCATACACTGAAAATGCTATGATGGTATTCAAAACTTAAATATATGTAAAATATAAAATTATACAATGTATATAAAATTATAATTTCNAGCCTGGTTAGCCCCCACTCTGCTAAAGCCACATGGCTCTCCCACAGGCACTCTCTCAGAGGATCAGCCCCAGTTCCAGCCTGGGTAGCCGCCACTCACTTCTCCCTGGCCCCAAACTTGGCTATAGCTATTTAACATATCTATGAAACCAGTTAAAGGTTATAGATATGTTAAATGACCATTCCAGAGGTTAGCTGCAAAACTGTTGCTATGCAAAACAGTTCTCAATGGCCCTGCTCCATTCGTCCCTTCCCTCGACTGACACCTGGCGGGGGGGGTGGGGTGGGGATGAGGACATCTTAATGTTTCCTCCAATATTCCTGTACACTTTGACTTCTGGACACCATTCCAAATCTTTTCTGGGCCCCCACCTTGGCTGCACCCTGTATCAAAGTGAGTCACATATTTCCATAAAACATCAACTTTAAAAAATACACCAACTTAAATAACAAGCACTCTTCCTCCGGAGGCAAGTGTCATTTGCATGTAGATCAGCATGAACAGTTGTCAAATATAGACTGTCTTTTAAATTTAAGAGTATATTTATTTCTAAAGATATACACTAGATCTTTTATGATTGGCAGACTTGAAGCTTGGATTGTCACCATTTTTCTCCAGTGTGTGCATCAAAGTGAAACCTATAGGTAAGCGTTTGAGTAATAGTGAGATAACTGGTCTGTCTTTCAACAACAGTAACTATGAACATTGAGCAACAGAATGTATATGTGTGTGCATACACAGGCATAGGCGTGTATTTAAATACTGGGGAACAATTATGTCATCACTGAAGAACGAAATTAGAGAAATACTTTTAAATATGCCTTTAATGAGTTGTAGCATAAATACATCATATATTATAATAAACATTTATGTATTATATAAATATATTATGGATAATATATGTGTATTATAAGTGTAAACACATATATACATAGTAAACACTAGACTTAGATAATGAACATTTATATCTTCATTTCTATGTGCATATGTTTGGATGTATGTTATGTATGTCTACATATACTCATATATGCAGAGAGTAAGAAAACTAAAGTCAGTAAGAATTTCTTAAAGCAAGAAAAATGAAGATACAGGTTACTCTTGGTCATAATATTTGAAAAGTCAAATTACCATTAATTATATAAAAAGGATACAGTCTCACTTGTAATTACAAAGGTGCTAATTAACACAACAATGCCATCTTAAATCTGAGTGACTTTAATCTGGGTCATACAAAGGAGTCACGTCTACGGATATATGTGTCAGTGAAATGTAGGAAGAGCTAGGCCTTCCTTGAGGAACTCTGAGGATGTTGTCATGCGAGAAAAGTTTACAGTTTTAAGGAGATTGTGAGAGGCACACGATGGATGCCAGGTCGGGTAACCAACATCTCTTGCTTACTGAAAACCTGTTTTGTTCCAGCCGGTGGACCACATTTACTAAAAAACGAAACATAAGTGTGGACATCCTGTCTTCCTTACCACAGCTGCCTCAAAGCATTGCTGCAAGGACAGAGGCTCCGGGGGAGGAGGATGGGTAAATAAGCAAATATCATTAGTAGTAAAAGGAGGCAATCAAAAAATAAGAAGAAAGAAGAGGAAAACATTTACATATTCTATCATTCACTAATAATGTGTGAGAAGTCCTCTTGCATGATAGCTGCTAGTGAATGTTACTAATCTTTTTACATATATATATTATTTTTAAATATATAAAGCTTGACGGTAAAATACAATCTTATATAATTGTAACAATGACTCACTGCAATATATGTGTACAGTATATAAAATGGCTAACAGGGCACTTGTAAAACAAAGGTTTTTTTAACTATTGTGAATAACTAAACCACCTGGGATAAAACAAAACACTGGCAATGGTTACTTAGATCTAGAAAAAGATATAAAGTATACACAAAAGTGTATAGACTGTTATCATTTGTGTATGGGACCCTTCTGTGTGGTGTAGGCCCAGCCCCCAGTGGCAAACATTTACTGCAAAGTAACTTCCTAAAATCCATGCTAAACCTTCCAAGGATCAGTGTAACCGGTCCAACCACTTTTGCCTTTTCATTTGCAAATATCCCTCTTGTGTGATGTGATTAGCAGCATTGGCTCCTTTGTTTTCTGCAAAAGGTAACCACCTAAAGCAACCTGTGGGCAGTAAATGAGGACCATCATGTAACGTGCTAGAAACCTAATAAGGCCTGTCATGGTGGAGGCGGAGGGGTTTTGCTCCCCTTGAGAGAAAAGCCGCGCTGTCCATTTTCCTCCTTGTGAATGTCTCATTTCATCCATAATGATGCAGACACTGCGGGCTGGTGTCCACGTCAATTTGTTTCTTTATTTGATATTAAACATTTGTTCAAATTGTTAAATATTCTTCCATATTATGAATTTTAATGGCAGCATAGATTTTACTTTATACAATGCTAAAATTAGACCATTCTTCTGTAAGATTTATTCTGTGTTTGCTATTGTGAATATAGTAGCAATCAATGCACCTCTTTTACTTAATAGCAGTTCTTAAGTAAACATAAAGACATTGAATAACAATGTTAAAGAACATAAAATACATTAAGAAATATTATAATTTAAAATAATATATTTTTTCAAATGAGTTATTAGTTAATTTTCAAAGTATTGGCTATATTAAATACTTTTATGCAATAAGATTCACTTTGAAAATTGTTTTAACTTAATTTCCCAACACTGAATATTAATTTTTTAATAGTAGCAAACTTTTGTGATTTTTCTCTTCCACAGAGTTATTGCTATTTTATTCTCTTCTCCACTCCTCTTCCCTGTCCCCTACTCTCTCTCTTATAAACAATTGATCCCCATTACTCACAGATTCTGTATTTGTAAATTTGCCTGTTTACTAAAACATATTTGTACTCCTAGAATTGTAACAGGGCACAGCCAAGAGGAGGGCTCCCAAAAAAGGGATTTGGAATGGGGTCCAGAACTCAAGGTGTCCAGAAAATATTACAAAGACATGTAAGATGTCCTAACCCCTTACCCCACCCCCCACAGGTGTCAGTTGGGGGAAGGGACAAATGGAGCAGGGCCATTGAGAGCTGTTTTGCATAGCAATAGCTTCACAGATAACCTCTAGAATGGTCATTTAATATATCTATAGCCTTTAACTGGTTTCATAGATATGTTAAATAGCTGTGGCCAAGCTTTGAGCCAGGGAGAAGGGAGTGACTTCCACCCAAGATGTAATTAGGAGGCAACAACACCCTCTGGTTACAGTGCCTGCGTGAGAGCTTGGTATTGATTGGCTCCACGCCATGGGGCCACACCTGCCCAGACTCCCTATGGCAGCCCAGTAAACCTGGGAGGATGTGGGAGTCCTGGCAGGTGTAACTGATTGTAGGAGGTGTCAGAAATGGGGCTGCAAAGGAGTTCTGGCTCAGGGATTTAAACGCAGATGCAGCAGCCATTGAGGGAAGAGCCACGCAATTTTGGAAGAGTGAAAACCTCCCCTCAGCCAGGTGAAGGAGAGAACCATGCGCTTTCGGCCAGAATGGGGACTCCAGCAGCTGTGTGGGAGAGAATCACCTTGCGGTTTTAGCAGAGAATCACCACTCAGCTTTGGCAGAGTGGCGACCCTACCCTCTCCGAAACTCTGGTGGAGAGAAGAACCTCACAGATTTGGCCAGACTGCAGATCCCTGCAATCTGGTAGAAGAGGTCCACATGGCTTTGGGAGTGCTCCCTTTGGCCACATGGCCTGGGAAGCAGGAGAGACTTTGCCTAGAAAATGGGTACAAAGAACTCTTGCCAGTGGATCATGAGAAGGTGCCACATGACTTTGGATTAATTGGAGATCCTGCCTGGACGGCGACACAGCTGATGGTGCCAGCAACCTAGAACATGGATGTGTAATTTTTTTCCTGAGATACGGTACCCTGAATTAGGGCAGGGGGAGAAGGAAGTGCTATGGGCATCCGTGGTTATCCTAAAGGACTTTGATATTTTAATAGGGACATTGGGTCACTACTTTAAGTCTGTGTACAGCTTTAAATAAACCTTTCCTTTCCTTTTCACAAATCTCTGGCATTGAGAGATGTCTTTCCTCTGGCAGCGGACAGATGACCCCAGTAGGTACTAGTACACCGTCCTTGGGAGGGGCGGGCCCCTGTTGTCCTGTAGCAGTTTTGGGTGTCCCTGGGTGGACCAAATATTGCCCCCCTTGGACCTCTGTTCAGTAACAGAATCAGTACTTGTAGAGCATTTGCAGTCATTTGTGGCTGAAACATTTGATTCACCCCGGACGTTCGTTGTAGCTGAAATTAAGCCAGGCTATATTCTGGCTTCTTTATTCAGTTCTCGTACTGTAAACAGGTGTCTTCTTCGCAGCTTAGTGTGAGGTTTAGGCATTTTTGTACGCTTTGCTTTTCAAAATGGTTCCCAAGCATCATGCTGAATTGTGTCCTCAACTCAAGCAGGCTGTGATGTCTTGTGAAGAAAGTACATGGTTTTAAAGAGCTTCATTTAATTATGAGTGGGGTCAACAACTGTGAATTTAATGTTAATGAATCAACAATATGCATTAAATACAGTGACTTGAAATAAAAACATGTAGTTCAAAAGAGTTACAGGAGGGGGACCCCCCAAAAAAAAACCCTTGGAATTATCTTCTGGAGGGTGGGGTCCTTGTAGTACAGACTTTGCCCACTAGGTGAGTGTTCTAGGAACCCATCTGTATCAGTGCACCAGCTGGTGGGGTGGTGAGCAGCTGCATTCAGCTTCAATGAATTTTTTACAAAGATTGTTTCAACCTGTGTGCCCATTTCAGGATGGGTGGTTTACGATAGCACCTGCCCACACGCTGCTTAGTATTTAGCAGTTTTTGGTCAAAAACAGCATGACCTGTATTTCCTACCCTCCCCATTTACCCAATCTCACCCTAAGTGACTTTTGTTTTCCTGGATGAAAAAAGTCCTCAAAGGAAATATTTTGCCGATATTGAAGAGGTGAAGCAAAGAACAGCAAAAACACTAAAAGGATCAAAATCGACAAGTTCCAAAACTATTTTGAGCAGTGGGAAAATGTCTCAATAGGCATATTGCATCAAATGGAAGGTACTTTAAAGGCGACTGAAGTTTAAACATGTAAGAATAAATACACAACTTTTTAAGAAATACATTCAGGTTTTGGGGATCCCCCTCATATATTAATTAATTGATAAAATGTCACCAATGACTCAAAGGATCCTAATCCTCTATTCCACCTGGAAGCAATGATTCAGAATTTATTCATACATATGTGGTGTGTGTGTACAGTAGTTAATCCGTAGTCCATCATTTGATTACAATTTTTTAAATTTCTGCTATTTATCCTTTATTGTTTAATAAATAGAAAAAACTTTTCTAAATTTTTTTGTTTACTTGATATATAAGAAACTACTCTGTCCCATGAACTAATTCATTTGTGCTTACATTTTCTTAGAATTGAATGATTTATTACATGGAACTCCTTAATACATCTGGATTTTATTTTATCATGTAAGGTGCATAACACTGTTTAAGAAACCTGCTCTGTGATTAAATGTTTCTTCTTCTTTCACACGCCAAAGGCAAATGGAACTAATAGCTGTGTGTCCAGTTACATATGTAGCTCCTTTTGAAGAAGTCTCTGTTAATGAAATAAATAGCCCACATTTGGTAAGAGATAGCTCCCAGATCTCTCCTGAAGATTGTGGGGTGGGAGCTAACGTCACCTGTAAAGCAAGTAGGTGAAATATTTAATTTTAGTTTATTGTCTGTATGGAGATGTCTTAATTATTGCTTATGTTACTCGGGACATTTTATTTGCTATTTCATGGTATGAAAAATGCTGAGGACATCCTTTGCATTTTAATGGGACTAAGTTCTCAACATCTCACTGTAAGCTTTTGGCCTGGGTGGTCCTTGGAATGAGACCCCAGTGTGCTGCCCCAGACATCAAACTGTCCCTGGCAGGCAAGATGGGAACTGACATTAGCCGTGTTCCTTGGGCCTGACCACAGAGCATAGGTAAGAACCCCTACAACTCATCTGCCTAGCGCATGGATTTCCCCCCATCAAAACTATGAATGTGTTGTTTGAAATAAACAATCTAATCCACTTAATCCTCAGATCTCCCTACCCTTCTGAGTCCTTCCTTTGGAACACTAAAGATGAGGTAAAAAAGTACTTGAGAGAGGTCTTTGAGACATGCTGCTTAAGCTCAAAAGCCAAAGGAATGTTGTAGTCTCCCTTCAAATATAGGTGTCAACTTGGACTTGGCATTCATTATAAACAGCTTTGTGTGCCAAGGAACCAGTCCTGGGAGAAAAGCATCGGTTTAAATTGTTCATAGGACATAAAAGTCCTCTGCAATGTACAACATCGTCAATATCAATCTCAAAATCTTGCACATGTTAAATAAAGCATTCTTACTTAGGTGCATTTTAGCCTTGTCACTGCAATGAAGAGATTGTATTTTTGTTGATCTTAGTCCTTTTGTTCTTTTCATACAAAGGAGGGGGGAAAGGAAATTGTGCTTTATTTCAACTTTTTATACTACATAAAACAAGAAATTCTAAATAGCAACTAAAGACTCTATGGACACACAGCATATAATTCTAGTATTTCTCAGAGAAAAATGTCACCAAATGATTAGAGTATTAATGATAAATAGCTTAACAAGTAATAGAGTGTCAGTAAGAAACTATCCGCTCTGTTTGAAGACTGTCAAACTGGTTTTCATAAGATGCATAAAGAATGTTTTTGAATTTTGTTTTGTTTTTGCATCTTTTCAGACTGAGCTTGTCTCCAACAGCTTTCTTACCAACCTACGTGATTAAAGCTCTTTTTCACTCAATCAGATTATTACTGAATACTACATTCTTCATGCTGTTTCACTCCTCAAAAGAAATAATAAATTCTGAAGTGACAATAGGTGCAGAGAGAATCTCCTGGGTTCCAGATTTACTCGATGATGATTCTCCCTTCTGTTTCCTCGTCACTGCACTGATACGAAGAGACCCAATCACCAAAGGACGACCTTTCCTAATAAATAGTTCAGAGGGATCCTTCCTCTGCTACTCCTCGAGGCTATTTTCTTTATGGGCACCAGGTTTTCCAATTCAGTTGATTCTTAGGTCGTGGGGTCAACAGCGCAAATTCTAAAAATAAAACACGGAGGGAGTCAGCGGACATGCGTATTTCAAACTCTCAGTTGTTGGCCCCGGAACTCCAGCTGTGGAGACATAGGAACACACAGCAGCCGTTGGTTGGTGCACGTTCTGCGTGCCAGAGGGTAGTGCTCCGGCTTTTGCTGGAGCCAGATTATACCGCATTATAAAAGGTGATCTGGCACATCTCTTTTCAATTCCCCAAATCTTTTCCTAACTGCGAACTTTCAGTGATGTAATTTGAGTGGTTTAAAGTCAGTCGCAGTAAGAATATCTATACTGTGAAAATGGGCAAATGGACAAATTCGTGTCAATGTATTTATTTACTTACTTCACTAACTCATTGGAAAGCCAGAGTACCACAGCACACCAGTGGTACTCTTCCAACTCTGCAGGCAGTTGTCCCGGAGCTGGCAATTTATCTGATCTTTCTTTTATTGTTTCACTGTGTTCGTAGCTTCTAGAGGATACAGTATATAGTAGGTGCAGGAGACCAAATGGTAAAGTGCATCTTTCCTTTTTTTTTCTTTTTTGCTGTAAAAGGGTCACCTGTTCTGAGAAAAGGTGTGCAGAATCCAGTTCTGGAAAATCAGACATTTTATAAGCTGCCAGATAGTGGTACTGACCTACCACTACCCAGATAGGTATCCATTCTAACACATATCCAAGTAGTATTTTATCAGTCCTGGTACTGACACAGTACTGGATGGGAGGTATGCAATGTAATCAATGGGTGATTAACTGGCTGGCTAAACTCCATGCAATGTGTTCTTGTTAAGTACACAGTTTCGGCTTCTGCTGCTAGCAGTCTAGGAATTAAGCAGTGCTAGTAAGACAAGAATCCGTGTTTTCAGCGGGTGCGTATTTATCCCTTGCTTCACAGTCATTTCGTTTCTGCACTCGGTAGCTAGGCTTTGTGGCACCAAAGAGGGAGACGGATCTATCTTTCCTGCATGTGATCATCCTGTCTAGCTGCTTTTTAAATAAACTCCTGCTGTAGACAACCTTTGAATGCTATTAATATAAGACCCTAAGATGTGCATACAATGTACTGACTCCCATACAACCATCCCCTTGCCTCCTCCAAAAGCTGCATTGCCTCTGATCTCTCAGTTTTGTTCCTTCCAGAGCCTTAAATCAAGCCAATCTTTATTTTACTTCCTAGGATGCTGTGTATATACATACTGCACGTTACTTCTTTCTTTCTCCAAAGTGCATACAACTAAGCATGTTGCTTAAAGCCTTAATAAAAAGACACTCCCCTCCCGTTCATTATCATCATTAAGACCAAAGTTCAAGGAATGAAGAGTGATGGAATATTCAACGGCAGCAAAGAAGCCAGTGTGATGGGAGCTAAGGAAGGAGGAAAAGGTGAGGGATTGGGAAGCATGGTCAGAGACGTAGCGGGTGCTCCAACTACAAACAGCCTGAATTATTAGACACCTCTTTTCGAATTTTACATATTGTGAATGACAGTTCAATGACTTTTTATAATACAATTTTACCCCTTCTTTTATCTGTGTTGTGTTTAGATTTTTTCTCCTTTATTTCATCCCTCCCTCCTCCGTCTTCCCCTCCCTTCCTCACTCTCCTTCTCTCTTGCTTTGTCTTCCTGTTTTCATTCCCCCTTGTTAAACTTGATGTCGAAAGGGAGTGTGATCACCAAATACTTCTTGTGCTGACCATTGTATTGGCTGCTTTAAGAGTGATAAGCAATGTTGCATTACATTGTTGGAATACGTTAGACCAGTTTAAGTATAGCAAGCATCCTGTAGGCTAGAGAACCTGTAGAAATATATGAGGCATCACCTTTTCCATCTTATCAGCAAAGGAAAAAATCTCAGATGGACAATCAACTTCTATATGAAACTCACTGCTTTGTTGAAACACTGTTTTTGAACTGTTATAGAAAGTTATTGTATTTGAGGATAGCTTTGTTTGCTCTAAACTTCTTATTCTGACTTGAAATCTATCTTCTTGAAACTTTCATTCACTGGTATTATTTTTCTCTGGAAAAGAAAAGAAAATTATGCTCTCAAATTAAGTGGTCCTTCAGGTATTCTTCATACTTCTTATTGAATATGAAATAAGAAACACACTACCATCTTATTATCTTATTTATACTTCTTTTGTAGTCTCTATGGACATTGGTGATAAACATGAACATAGAAATTGAAATATATATAACAGTAAAAAACCTACTCTCCCATCCATCCATCCTCTAGAAGAAGCCATATCTCTAATTTTTTAATGTTCCATGACTCATGTCTTGATATGTCTAGATAAATTTTTACCTGCCAAACGAAGAACTCAGAATGACATACAAAACAGCTTTCCCAACCATTCAAGCTAGCTCTATTCTTTAATAAAAAGAACAATATTGCCCTGGCTGATGTCCCTCAGTGGACTGAGTGGGGGCTTGTGAATCAAAGTATCGCTGCTTCAATTCCCAGTCCAGGGCACATGCCTGGGTTCCAGGCCAGGTCCTTGGTAGGGAGCGCATGAGAGGTACCCACACATTGATGCTTCTTTCCCTCTTTTTCTCCCTCCCTTTCCCTCTATAAAAACAAATAGATGAAATATTTTTTTAAAAAGAATGATGTTGTGGTATTTTAGGGCTGAGAATCATTCAATGAACGATTGAAGTCCTGTTTAGAAATTATTGTCCTGAATTTGATTTTGACACATGCTAGTGACCCCATGGACCAAAATAAGTGGCCCTGTCTGAATATGTATGTAAAGTAATTCTGTTATAATGTCCAACTTTTGTTTCTCTATTAATAAAATAGTAAATTTGTATCTTCATTAATTTTCTTTTAACCTAATGAGTCACTTGTGTCTGCCAAGTTATAAATTTTCAGATTCAGCTTTAAATAAGATGAAAGAGACCAACACTTATATTCATGTCTCCAGAGAGTTAATAAATCATTTAAAACACATCTGTAAACAGTGTGCTAGTCACTCTGTGATGCATCGAAGTAGGTGCTGAACAAGACCCAAAGCCCCCTGTTAGGAGATGTCTAATGAGCAGTCGATTATATACATCTGGAGTTTTGCTCAGAGGTCAGAGCTGGAGTTAAAAAATGTGAGAGTCTTTGAAGATGACAAGGGCTTCTTACTTTCCAGAAATGTTTTCCAAGATGTGTTCTGAAGAGCTCCAGGTCCTTGACACCTTACTACACTTTCTAACTCAAAACCTTGAAGAATTTTGAAGAAAAGAAACTAGTTAACTCTGTTAACACAATTTGTCAAATAACTTACAATGAGCTCTCTTCTAACAGAGAGGCATCTCAGAGAATTTTTTCTAGAAAATAGGATTAGAAGGTGCTGATTTATATCATGTGTCCTTATTCAGAACAAAACTTCCTTGAAATATCAATAATGCAAACATATTTGTAAATAGTCATTTATTTGGCTATTAAAGTCTGAAATACTGAGAAAACCTGACCATTATGATAGTTTGACATTGCTAACATTTTTTAGAATTACCCTTGCCATCTCTCATGTTGTATCTAAGTATTTTTTGAAGGGTTTGGCATTTAATTTTCAGAGATAAATGCTAAGAACACCAGCATACACTTCCTGAAGAATTTTCTAGCAAAAACTGGGAGGTCAATACATGTTGGCACTGTATTTTTCTACCTCTTACTTCTCTTGATATTTCCCTGTGCATCACATCAATGGTCAAAGAAAAACAAAATAGAAAATGTATGTGTCCTATCTATATGCAAAAGGCACATGGCTGTGTGTGGGGGCGGGGGGGGGGCGTTCATTGGCATGATGTCTCTTAACTTTATTTGTCCTGCTTTCCCTGACCCCTTCAGAGACGACACACACCAATCTTTGATTTGTCAGGAAAATTCTCCTGGGCCATCACCTTGTTTGTAAAACTTGGAAGTTTTAAGAAAACACTGTCAAGAGATTATAAAAAATGCATTCAGCTGTCTGACCCTGCCAGGCTTGGGAGCACAATGGTTGGAGAAGAAATGAGCGGGGACAGGAGCTGCCAAGCAATACCTGCTGTGAGCTTTGGACTTTTCTGGAAGGCTAGCAATGGGGACTGCACTCTCACCAGAGGGCTTTGGATGGTCACTGCTCTCTCGCTCCCTGGCTTTAATATAAATGTGTTTTCCAGGTGAACCAAAGCATATAAAATGGGAAAAGAGGTGTGAGGAAGAGCTGGCTGAACTACTCTGGCAGTGTTCAAATAAAAATAATGAAAAAAAAGCGAGAGACTGATGCCTTTTACTTACGGGCCAAGGAGGAGGAAAATCAAAGCTTTTGGCTGACTGTACCTGCTGGTAATAATTAGATCAAGTTGCTGAGAATGTAAAATGCTGTGTTTTTTGAGTCTGTGTTTCTCAGCTTTCATGGAACTGGACATGAAGCAGGTGCCTCCATGCAGCACTCGGCTGCCACGTGCCTGGAGTGTGCACAGGGATGTCGTTCCTCTGGGCATGGGGGATTCTGGGTGTTACGGAGACTTCTGGGCTCTCCTTCCTCCCTCCTGCTGGTTCTAGGTAAGGGCTCCTTGGCATTGGACCGATTTGGCCACCTGTGGTATGTGTGAATAGACTAGAATGCAGGAGCTCAGATACAGAGATGAATTGTTTGGTTCCCCCAAATACCAACCTGAAAAGAGAAGCCCAGACATAAAATTCAATAATTTGTATCAGGTAGGAATCAGCTCTAAGCCAAGTAGAGAGGCAGGGGCAGACGTGGATTTTTTTTTCTCAAATTTTCTCTAAAGAAATGCCTACCTAAAGGTAATAGGGGGAAATATAAATATCTTAAGGGGGGAAAATCCACTTCAAAGCCCAGGCCATGCTTACCTCACCAGACTTCTCTTTCCAGGTGCATTGAAACTTGCAATTTCCGGTGCAGCTCTCTGACTCTGCAGTGCTCATTTGTTCTCTCTCCAGCATCCTCCACTTTGGCCCTGTCCTCACTGAAAGGAGCCACTCAGAATTGAGTGTTGCACTCGAGAAATGACCTAGAAGAGTGACTTTTCTCATGGTCGTTTGGTAAATATTTCTTTCTCTATTCTCCACACATCCCTGGGTAGGTCGCCTTAACTCCCCCACTCACCGCCAGGTATGCAGGTTTATTATGCGTCTTGTGAAATTGTTTTGCAAATATTTTAATGGATTTGAAGGTTCTTGGTATCGGAAACTGTACTTTGCTCACATGAGTTCAGCTTCATTCACAGTACCTAAAACATTTTAGGCTCTCAGTACATATTCGTTATATCACGCATACTCTGTGTTTTGAAAAACTCTCTTAGCTCCCACAGTAACTACAGAATAAGAGCCAATGTCTTTAAAGTGGAATGGTACCAGAATGATTTTCTCATCCCAGATCCCCTCAGACCAATCATGGAGGGTAGCAGGTCTAGCAGGGGATTTATATAGATATGTGTGTGTGTATGTATGTACATATGTATGTATATGTGTGTGTATCTGCACTACATATATATCTGGGCTACATGTACATATATACACATGTTTATGTGTGTGTGTATATATACAAACATATTTTTTTCTATCCAGAAGGCATCCAGCCATGTAATATGAAAAATAGGCATTTATTGAATTAGATTTAAGCTACAAGAATCACTGTACATAGGGCAATGATACTTCAGTCCCCTTCAAAGCAAGCACCTTGGGACCTTACACAATTCTCTCAATTGCCATCACCGGCTCCATCATATTACCCTGAATCTCATCAACAGTCTAAAATCTCTGTCCTTCAAAGGTGATTGCAGTTTTGGGCAAAGCTAGAAGTCACAGGGTGCCAGATCTAGCTATAGGACAACTGAGTCACGTGAGTGACCTGATGTTGCACCAAAATACTCTGCACCAGATGTGATGCATGAGCAGATGTGTTGTTGTGACGAAGCTGCCAATTGCCAGTTGTCCATAGCTACAGCCTTTTGAATTATCCAAGTAGATTCCATGGAGGAATGTTCAAGCTCAATATGAAATTTGGTGGAGACCCATTGCTCTACTCACTCAGTCATTTTGAATGTATTGGTCACACAGTACACCTGCTCAGTCGATGGTGTCTTCCACCCCCGCTGGCTAGTACAGTGGCCATCACCATTGAAGCATGCACATTCCAGTCCTCCCTCCTTGGCTTCCAGGTTACACTGATGTTGTGCAAACTCTTCTCATTATATTAACAATGGCTGGACTTTTTCTGAACAGAATATTCTATACACACACATATATAATATATAATACATATAATACATAATAAGTGTGCATATATATGTATATACACTTACTAAAAGGAAGTAGGAGGTGGACTATACAAACACACACACTAGCCAATCGCACAAGACCACAGGGTGGGCTGCTGGGAAAGGATGCTCGTGAGCGGCCTGCAGCCCCTGGTGCGCGGGCCAGAGGCATTTCTACAGGTGGAATGGGTCTCTCACTGAGAAGCCTCAGCCTTACTTTTAAAATCTTGCCAAGGGTTTGGTCAGGCCTACACAGATTATTCAGGACATTCTTCCCTACATCAAGTCAACTGATCAGGAGCTTTAATTACATCTGCAAAATAGTTTTAAAATCATTCAGATTAGTCTTTGATTGAACAGTTAGGGACTATAGCCTAACCAAGCTGACACCTTAAGAAAGCCATCGGACTTCCCAAATAAACTACTGTTTACTTATTTTCAGTCTCACGTTCAGCTGTGGGAGAACCCAAGCTAACACAAGACCCAGGGTCAATTTTCTCTTGTCACATTTTCTTTCCACTGCACTTAGCCTCCTTCCCCCAATCTTAGTCATGCGTAAGTGTTTGCCACTTATCAGACAAAAACCCTATTACCCATTTCCTACTCTTCTACTATTCTGAAAGTGCTAGACCTGGAATAAATTCTACTTTTCTAAAATCTTATTTCTTATCCTTCAGATGATAATGGTGATGGCCATTTGGGTGTATTCAAATGTCCCAGTGATCTTCACATTCTGTGCAAACAAAGCTCTCCTTGCCTTTGCTCAGTATCAGTGCAGGTGTATTATGTGTAAAGCATTTATTGTCGTTACCTAAAAAGTTGGTTCTTTACATATATCTCTGAAATTATAATTTATGAAAATTAAGGAAGTGTTTCATTCCATTTTTATAACGCTAGTATTAAACAATGACTTGAATATAATAGAGTTGAAATTTTTGCTTAAATTTAATTGAGACTGTCCAAAATTTCTAGGAATTCTTAGGGGTTTCTAAGTGACCATATGTAGAAGAAAACATTTTCTCTTGTGTTTATCTTTTTATTTTAAAAAAAGTGCTTAGAGCATGATAGACTTGGTTGAGGACTTAGGCATTTTAAGTCAATTCTCTCATAATTAGGAATTTATGGCAACCTACCTCAGAGGTAGTCATTTATGACTACCTCAGAGGCTTACCTACAAAGAGATGAGGAAAAAATACACCCCAGAAGTTCTGAAATGTAACATTTTGTAGTATAAATTGTATTCTACCCTTTGCCTGAAGCAACATGAATGTCTGATGATCTCTCTTGTACCAGAGAGGCACCCTGACGTGTTTATTATACAGGGTGTGGCAAAAGTAGGTTTACAGTTGCGAGTACAGAAAACACAGAGTTTCTTTTTGTATTATTATTAATTATTGCATTTGTTTCCATATGAACTACTGGAAACCTCCTTTTGTACTGCCCTGTATTTGCCTTTGTCTGGCATTGGATCTGTTCAGGCTAAAAATGTCTCTATTTAAATATTTCAGTTAAGCATATTTAATTAAAGGTTACACTGGTCTTAAATAAGTTCCTCTCAACTGATTCCAAACCTGAGAGCATTATACAACATCATTTTTTTCCTATCTCCCTATAGTTTGAGAAAAGTTTAGATGCTAGAGAATGCTCATATAAACAGAAACCTCAAGGATATTTAGCATGTGTTCAATATTATTAAAAACCCATAATTATGACAAAATTATTGTTGCTTAAAAGTTTAAAAACACAATGTATCAATGTATGATTATAACATCTATCAATGAGTAGTTATTGGCCAACTCTTTGGAAAGTAACATTATATGCTGTTATACATACTTCCTGTTCACTACCTGCTATGGGCTGGATTGTGTTACTTCCCCTAAACATGCACTGAAGTCCTAACCTTCAGTAATACACAATGTGACCTTGTATGGAAATAGGGTCATTGCACATGTAATTAGTTAAGATGAAGTTTATGATATAAGGGACCACCTTATTCCAGTAAGACTTACGTCCTTGTAAGTAGAGGACCCTGTGAAGACAGACACACAGGGAGAATGGCACCTGACAAGGCACAAGGAGATTGGAGTCACGCAGTTCGAAGACAGGGAACACAAGAGTGCCCAGACACCTACTACGGGCTTTCAGATGGAGCACAGCCCGGTGGACACCGCCGTATCAGACTTGTAGCCTCCAGAACTATGAGACAGTAACTTTCAACTGCCTGGTGCGCCTTGTTACAGCAGCCCTAGGAATATAACACACGTTTTAACTACCCAAAGGACCCACACTGAGAGATCGTGAAGGCAAAACACCTAAGCAGAAAAGGAGAGCAAGGTGAAGAAATGACAGCTGCCTACTACACGACAGGGCGCACTGCAACAGGCACGGAGGATATTGGTGGTGCTACTGCCTGGCGAGTTCTTTGAAAAGTTAGGACTCAAAATCACTCTGTGAAAGAAGGAAACCATGGATACAAAGGCCCCATGACAGCAAGACTGGAGCCCTTAATCCTGAGGGACTGGCTTGCCTTTCAATAGCTCTGTGCACCTCTCCCCACGCGTTTGTCTCCGTCCCGTGCAGGATTACCCCACAATACTTACAGCCTGTATCTCAAAGCCAAAGCAGCACGACTAAGCGACGTAAATGTGCAAGTGAGGACTTGGAAGTTATTTTGTATTTTTACAAACAATGAATTTCTTTTTCTATTTTGTCTTTCTGTTTTGGGGGAGAGGGGTGCTTTGAAGAAAATTGCAAACATATATAATCTATGCATTGACAGATTTAAAAAGCTGATCTCTCATATCCCATTTGGTTTTAGCTAGTCCTAATCAGCTCAATAGATTGGTTTTCAGAAAAAAATTCCTTAAACGGTCTTAGCTGGAACCTGAACAACTTTAATAATGATAAGAAATTGCAAGTAAGAGGAGGTCAAATTTGGATAAAATACAAATCTGAAAAAATTTGACCAGACAAGCTATGAACAATTTCCTTACAAAATTATTATTAAAGAAAATGGCTTAATATTCAAGCTCATTATCAAGTTCAATAATTATATATTACTCTTTAAATAAACTCTTTTCTGAATCAATGCAAACCACACTTGAGCTATTTCATCAGCATATGTTTGATTTGTAAATACAGGGCAAAGGAATAAAAACAACAAAAACATCCTATTAAGAATCAGACTAATTGGCAAAATGCCATTTTAGCTCTTTCAACAGATTTTAAAAACTCAGCCAAGCATCTGAATTTAGGGTAGTTTTATCTTTCATCACTGCTGTCAGGTGACCTTGACTTGTTCACCCAGGATTTAGTTCTCTGCAGCCTTCCAAAGTGTAAACCAGACCTTGAACCTGGTCATAAAAGGACATTTGACACAAAAGGTTATAGAGAGACTAAACTATGTCCTTTCTGTGGAAATGTTTACCCAGAATTGATACCGAATTCTTCTTCTTCCAATTACTCCCACGTTAATTTCAATGTTGTTTTTCCGGTTTCCTTTTCCCCACCCTTGAATGACAGATGTATTAGCTAAGTTTGTCAGGCTAGTACTCTGTACCCCGGGGAAATCCCGGGAAGAGCTGACCTCACACTCACAGCATGCACAGCCAGCTCAGACTTTTCTATCAGTCAGGGCCTGGGAAGGCCAGGCGGGACCTCCCCGCCTTCCCCAGTGAGGCTGATGATCAAGTTTATTCCACCAGGAAGGAGAATATTGGTCAGGGGCCAGTTGCGTGGCTTATGCTGAGAGTGAACTTTCCGACATTTGAAATCTGCCATATCAAATTAAGCAGAATAAAGCCGGCTGTTTGCCCGATTATTTATAACTTCGCAGGAAACTTGGAAGGACTGAATAAAGAGTGGAAATATTTCTCTTTCCTCAGAAAGAAGCTTGCCTCTGCCAAGATATACAGCAACTGTCTGGGTATGGGAATGGTGCAAAGGAGTTCCCCTTTCCAAGGTTACTAAAGCATACCTGGGCTCACAGAAAAACCTAAACTTAGTGTGAGGATGGACAGTGTGGGGACAGCCCAGGGTGACTCACGGCGCCTCTGCTTCATAAGCATACCGAAAATAACAGGAGGACTTGATTTTGCTGAGAATGTCACTGACCATAAGCTTTGGCCGAAGGCATTCCTCACCTTAATAAGCCCCAAGGAATGTAGCTGAGGGGTGACTTTGAAAGTGGCTTTAACTTCCTCGCTCATTTATTGGCCAGCACTGAGACCAGAAATCACTGATGAGAGCTGGCAGGAAAGTTGAGAAATGTAAATGCTGTATGTATGAAAGCTTGTTTAGGGCCAGTTTATTTTTTAAATTATAAGACAGTGTTAAATCCATATAAATCAATTTGATAATGTAGAAATATATGAAGCCTCTAGTTACTCAGGAGGAGATAATTTAGAGATATAATTATTAGCATTTTGGTGTATCTTTTATCAGTCTTATTTGTATGCAAAATAAAGTCAACATGCACAACCTGTCTATAAAAATTACATTGTTAAGTAATGTATATGTATATATATATACATATACATTACACACACTTTCACACATATGAATATATATATTTATACACACATCAATATATCTGTTTTGAATTTTTAGTTATTTTTGAAAACCAGGTGTTTAATAGCACCATCATATTTAACCAGTTGAATATTCCATACTTTATTTAAAATGTCTTTTTTTTTTTTTTACTAAGCTACAGTGAATATCCACATACAGAAATATTCCTACTTTTAATATTGTTTTCTGGAATTTTTTAAAAAGTGGATTTATTTGGAAAAGAAAATAAACCCTTTTCAGACCTTTACTATGTATTTCCAACTTCTTTCCTGAAAGTATCTTGAGATATAGGTGGTTAATCTAAACAACCATTTTCAAAGTTGTGAATCAAAGCTCCCTTCCTATCTCTTTGATGTATTTAAATGCAGGTTTTCTTCCTAGCATTTTCTTTCTATGTAAAACTTAATCAAGATTGTAACATAAGTATTTATTTTTGCTCAGTCTGATGTGAGGAATATGATTGTATTACACCAAATGTATACCTATCTATTAATGACATTTTTGATTCCCCCAAAATATTGTTTTAGTTACAACGCTTTCTAGCCTCTCTGATTATGCTTAAAATTAAATATATAGATTTTAAACCTGTTATATTAGGACAGTGTGTGTCTGTTTATACACAAGGTCCATGCTGTTCAGATTAGAATGACCTTATAGTACAGTTTGATATCAGGTGGTGTGATTCCTTCAACTTTGTTCTTTTTTCTCAGGTTGTTGTTACTATTCAGGATCTTTCGAAGTTTCATTTATTTTTTTGAAATATTTGTGGAATATATCATTGGTATCATGATAGAAATCACATTGAATCTGTACATTGCTTTGGGTAGTATGGATATTTTAATTTGGGTAGTATGGATAATTTAATGATGTTAATTTTTCCTATCCATGAGCATGGTATGTGCTTCCATTTATTTGTATCTTCTTCAATTTCTTTCTTCAATGTCTAATAATTTTTCTAGTACAGTTTTTTTTTTACATCTTTGGTTAGGTTTATTACTAGGTATTCTATTCTTTTTGAAGCATTTGTTAGTGAGCTTTATTTTCTTAATTTCCCTTTCTGTTAGTTCATTATTGGCATGTAAAAATGCAGCTGATTTCTGGATATTAATGTTGTATCTTGCTACTTTGCTGAATTCATTTATCAGACCTAGTAGTTTCTTGGTGGAATCTTTGGGGTTTTCTACGTACAATGTCACGTCATCTGCAAATAAAGATAGTTTTACTTCTTTCTTTCCAATTAAGATGAGATTTTTTTCTTGTTTTTGTTTAATTGCTATGGCTAGGACTTCCAGTACTACCTCGAATAAGAGACGTGGAGTCTTTGTGTTGTTGCCAATCTTAATGAAAATGCTTATAGTTTTTGGCTGCTGATCATGATGTGAGCAGTGTGTTTGTCATATAGAGAACCCAGGTACAAAGCCATAACTTTATGGTCAATTAGTACATGACAGAGGAAGTGAGCACAAACAATGGCATAAAGATAGTCCATTCAATACAGGTTGGTAGGAAAGTTGGACACATGCATGCAGAAATATGAAGCTAGATCACATTCTTACACACATACGAGAATAAACTCAAAATGGATAAAAAACCTAAGTGTTATACCTGAACCATAAGAATCTTAGAAGAAAACTTAGGCCATAAAATCTTGAATATTGCTCTATTGCTTGTAGAAATATTTTTTGATATATCCCCTCAGGCAAGGGAAGAATGAAAAAATAAACAAATGTGACTACATCAATCTAAAAGTTTTTGCATGACAAAGGAAACTATCAACAAAATAAAAAGACAACACACAGAATGGGAAAACATGCTCACCAATGCATCTTATAAGGGAGTAAGTCCAAAATTTATAAAGAACTTATAAAACTCAACACCAAAACAATAATCAAATTTAAAAATTGGCAAAGGACCTGAACAGATGCTTCTCCAAAGAGGACATACAGATGACCAATACACATATGAAAAAATGCTCAGCATCAGAGAAATGCAAATTAAAGCCACAGTGAGATATCTCCTCACACCTGTCAGAATGGCTATAGTCAAATCAACAAACAACAAGTGCTGGAGAGGATGTGGAGAATGGGGGACCCTTTTGCACTGTTGGAGGGAATGCAGACTGTTGCAGCCACTGTGGAAAGCAGTATGAAAATACCTCAAAAAATTAAAAATTGGATCTGCCTTGTGAGCCAGAGATTCCATTTCTGGGAATTTATCCAAAGAAACCTGAAACACTAATTCCAAAGAACATAAGCAACCCTATGTTCATTGCAGCATTATTTATAATCACCACAATTTGGAAACAGTCCAAGTATCTATCAGTCATCAAATGGATAAAACAATTATGGGACATCTATATAATAGAATCCTACTTGGTCATAAAAAAAGAAGAACATTTTACCTTTTGTAATAGCATGGATGAAATAAACCAGTGAGAGAAAGATAACTACCACGTGATGTCACTCATAAATGGAATCTAATGAACAAATTGAACTAACAAAAGCAAAATAGAGACAGACTCATAGAAAGAAAGCAGGATGGCAGCTCTGGGGTGAGGAGAGTTAGGGGGTTGAGCAAAAAGAACAAAGGACTGGTGGACATTGACAACAGTGCAATGATTGCATGGGCTGGTGTATAAAGGGATACATGGCAATGGAAAAATACCATAAAACAATTTTTAAAATTAAAAAAGACAGTACATGTGTTAATAGTTTGAGTACCAGTGACATTGGCTGACATAGGTAGTTCATACACACATATGAAAATCAGCTCAGCGAGTGGATGGCTGTAAGTCTCACGGTACTCACCTGCCATGTGTAAGCCTTACTGATCAGGGGCACTTACTAAAGTTGAAAGGGACTGAAACCCCATTGCACCTGAATGCCACACACAGAATCAGATCGAAAGCAGAGAGGAGTGGAGGAAAAATAAATACATAAATACTTTACTAGATAGATAGAAGATAGATGGATAGATAGATAAAGAGATAAAGAGGCAGATAATGGAATGAGAAAGGAGGATGGTAGAAGATAACAGAGGACTGAATTAAGGAACAAACAATAGCAGATGAAAAGAAAGAAAGGATGGATGAGAGAGGGGGCGTTGTGCACTGCAAGCTGCTTTCAGATATTTCTCTGTGACAATTTTGTCCTTATCTGTTTTTCTTCTCCTCCTGGAGATAGCAGTATAGATTAGGAGACTGAGGCTAAGGCATAATTACCTATCACACTCGGTTCTGGGTGATTTTGATAATTCTTTTTTTTTCCCTCTTTCTCAGCCTTCTTCCAGGGCAAAAATGCTATCAGCTCATCAGTATTTCACAGCATTATTTTTGCAACAACAAGGTAATGAATCTCAGGCATCAATTCTTGAACGTTATTTCCTATGTACTTCCAAAATTTGGATTCCTTAATTTTTCCTCTAAAAAATGATAGACTGGAGATATCATATGTAGAATATGTTTAAAGTACTTTAAGTATTTTTCCTATGAATTTACCAACTTCTTTATATATATTTACAAAAAAACTAGTTTGAGGAACAAGAATATACTTCTTCAGTAGCTAGAACAGAACAGAAAAAACACCCTATTTCATTTTATGCACACATATAATGAATATATATATTCACAAATATACGTACATACAGTCATCCATATATACACATATACACACATATATTTATATTTCATTATACATAAATTATACTTGTCTAATAAAATTTAATGTTTTTATTAAAATATCCCATTAAACATTTACACATTTGATTCATTTTAAGTTCTAGGCTAGGCTTATAAAACAATATTGCATTGTTTAACTTTTTTCCACATTTTACATTAAAAGCTTGGTTTCCTGAAGGACATTATTAAATAGAGTCATTATAGAATTAGTAAAAAGGTTGCTGCCCATTTAGTTTTCTTATAAAGAATATCTATTATTACCTGAAAAGTCCTTTATAATGTCTCCCTTTAAACTACATATTTATATGATGCCAAAGCAGCTCATTAAAACATTAAATACATAAAAATACATTCATTTGTCTATAGTAAAATGTACAGTAAAGAAATTTTTTCAATGTAAAAAAAAATTCTGATGTAAAGGAAATTCTTACTAAATTGCTCTTTTATTTTGGAAAATATAGTTATGTTTATAAACATATGCTCATTTTACATCAATTATTATGTTATCTGAAATGGATTATTAAACATTTATTTTTGTTTTGATTTATAATACAGTAATTATTGACAGATTAGAGCATAATTTTATTTCCTTGAGCAAATTTCTTATTTTCAAAAAACAAAGGCTGGACTAGAATTTTTTCTCAAACTGTAGCCTGAGATGTTCTATAGTAAATTTATCTGGAGTGCATATAAAAATGTAGGTAACAAGACCTACCCCAGACTCATGAAGTCAGAATTCATTCAAGAGATGCCTTTCATAGGAGGAAACTTGGAGAGATTTAGGTTCATTAAAATTTGGGTGCTATCTATTAAATAGTCTCTACCAACTTTTTTTGCTACCAGTTCCAGGGGGTGAACCCCAGAACTCCTGGACCTCCAGCTAATGGAAGGGTGAGCTGGGTGCCTGCATTCCATGGCCCTAAGGCCATTTCTACATATCTCCCTTATAGGGTTGGCAGGTAACACAGAGACACCCAGTTACATTAGAATCTCAAATAAAAAATGAAACTGGTTTGTAGTACAATGTGTTCCATGTTATATTTAAGACCTACATATATGAAGAATGTATTCATTATTTGCTGAATACTGTGTGGAGCATATTTGTCCTATGTTTTTGTCTGTGGATTTGCTTTGCTACATCTGCCCAGGCCCACCTTTGGTTGGGGCAGTACACCTTTGTTCCAGGTGGTAATATTCAGAAACAGACTAAGTGAGACCGTACAGCAGGTCTTAACTACAGGGGGTATTAATTGTATGCACTTAGGGTCAGAGGGGGAAATGGCTGAACCCAGAACTCTCTTAAAATCACAAAAATTTTACCTAGGATCTCATATCCTTACAAGGCAAAACCCCTCTAACCATTCCCTAGAATATTTTTTTCAAAAAATCTTCGTGGAACTCATGTGTTTCTGCTTCCAGTGGGTATCTACATCAATTCAATGTAGTTCCACTCATTTTGCAGTCATTAGCACATTGGAAATAACCTCATTGCCAGAAGAACGGGAAGTAGGGAATGTCGGTTCAGTCCCTATCGAAACTTTTGCTCCATGATGTCAAAATTCAACTCTGCTTTTACCATGCCCTTACATGGTATGGTTATAAGAATGTACACATTCTTGAATTTCTTCTTCCTTATTTTGTCTGTCTCTTCACAACGCATGAGTGACCTCTCCTCAGGCTGATAACATTACTGGACTCTGACTGTGTTTTGACTAAGCCCAATACTCTCTCCTCTCTCAGCAAAACAGCTTTCCCTCTGAGCAATACCGGTCACTCAACAACCTTTTTAATGTTTCTGATTCTAGTGCCTTGTGATTCTATGTGTTACAAATAAAAATACTTTTTTTGTCTAAGAGGGAGGATTCTGTTTTTAAGAGAATTGTCAATAATATAAGGAAATGTATTAATAACATCTTGCCTGTTCATATTTTCTTTTGCTACTGATCTCAACTACAACTGAGCAACTGATAAAGTCTTTCATTTTTATTTATTGCTCTGTGATTTGAAGGTGATTTTTTTTGCTTTTTTAACTTAATAATGATTGCATTTTTCCATTACAATTTAGTCCCCTTACACTCCCCTACCCCCAGCAATTACCAGATTTGCTGAACATGTCTGTGAGTCCTTTTTCCTTATTGTTCAATCCTTCTATTCCCTACCCTGCCTTTCCACCCCTAGCTGCCATTCTGCTCTCCATCTATGAGTCTGTTCCCATTTTCCTTACTTTCAGTTTGTTAATCAGATTCCATATGTGAGTGAAGTCCCTAGACACTTACTTGTCTTTCTCTGACTGGCTTATTTCCCTTAGCATAATGGTCTCCAGCTCCATCCATACCATTACAAAGGGTAAAACTTTTTTTCCCTTGTTTACAGCCAAATAATATTCCATTGTGTAAATGCCCCGTAGCTGTTTTATGCACTCATCTACTGATGGACACTTGGGCTGCTTCCAAAGTGTGGTAATTATAAATAATGCTGCAATGAACATAGGGGTGCTTATATTCTTTGGAATTAGTGTTTCAGGTTTCTTCGGATAAATTCCCCAAAATGGAATCTCTGGCTCACAAGGCAGATCCAATTTTTAATTTTTTGAGGTATCTTCACACTGCTTTCCACAGTGGCTGCAACAGTCTGCATTCCCTCCAACAGTGCAGAAGGGTTCCCCATTCTCCACACCCTCTCCAGCACTTGTTTGTTGATTTATTGACTATAGCCATTCTGACAAGTGTGAGGAGATACCTCACTATGGTTTTAATTTGCATTTCTCTGATGTTGAGCATCTTTTCATATGTCTGTTAGTCGTCTGTATGTCCTCTTTGGAGAAGCATCTGTTCAGGTCCTTTGCCCATTTTTTAAAAACTTTTTTTTAGATTTTATTTATTTATCTTTAGAGGGGAAGGGAAGGAGAGAGGGAGAGAAATAGCAATGTATGGTTGCCTCTCATGCGTCCCCTGTCGGGAACCGGGAACTGGCCTGCAACCCAGGCATGTGCCCTTGACTGGGAATCGAACCGCGATCGTGTGGTTCGCAGGCCGGCACTCAATCCACTGAGCTATACCAGCCAGGGCCCTTTGCCCATTTTTAAATTTGATTATTGTTTTGGTGTTGAGTTTTATAAGTTCTTTATCAATTTTGGGCTTATTCCCTTATAAGACGCATTGGTGAATATGTTCTCCCATCTCTGTGTTGTCTTTTTATTTTGTTGATTTCCATGGCTATGCAAAGTCTTTTTAGTTTGATGTTGTCCAATTTATTTATTTATTTTCTTTAATGGCTCTTGTCTGAGGAGATATATCCAAAAAATATTCCTACAAGCAATGTTTGAGCTTTTTCTGTTTATGTTTTCCTCTATGATTTTTATGGTTTGGGGTCTAACATTTAAGTCTTTGGTCCATTTTAAATTTATTCTTGTGTGTGGTGTAAAAAGATGGTTTAGTGCCATTTTTCTACCTCTATCTGTCCAATTTTCCCAACACCATTTATTGAATGACTTATTCTCAGCCCATTGTATTTGCCTGCTTCCTCTGTCAAATATTAATTGACTGTATAAGTGTGAGTTTGTTTCAGGGCTCTTTTGTTCATTGATCTATGTGTCTGTTTTTGTACCAGTACCATCCCTTTTGGATTACTATGGACTTAGAGTATAGTTTGGTATTAGGTTTCGTGATTCAAGGTGATTTCTTACTTTTTAATACATGGAATTCTCCTCAAATCACTTCCAAAGTTGATTTCCACTTTGGCAATTGCTATCACCATGTTTTGACATAGAAGGTGATGCTCAGCCTTGTTTAAGATCCAGATGAGGAACAAGAATTTGACTTCAAAAGCTGAAGTTTGCCTGCATGTCAAATATGAACATTCTCTTGAATTCCAAAGAGCACATTTTCACTTATTCCACTCAATCCAGCAGCTTAGGACAGAACTTGAATTCAGAGAATATCTTAGTAGAAACCCTAGTAAATAATTTTAATTGGAGATGTTTATGACAGGTTATTCCCTTCATTTTTTCAAACAATTAATTACCTACCTTCCAAAAAAAGCCCTTGTGATATTTTGATATTTGATATTTTCAGGGCTTCTTTTCTTTTCTTTTCTTTTCTTTTCTTTTCTTTTCTTTTCTTTTTTAACTGATGCAAAAACAAAATCGAGCTCATGTGGAAAGAAATTTTAAATGGAACATTTATATTTATCGATATGGTATAAAATGATTCTCTAACCAAGTTATGTTATTTTCTCTAAAATTACATGATTTTATTATTTATTGTTTAGGTAGTCACGTCTGCTGTCATTACCAATGTTTATCCAATCACCATTTTAGATCTTAAAATAATAGTATTTTTCCAGGTTTATACTTCTCTAGTTCTGCCTTTACCTCATAGTGTAAAAATAGGGTTACGAGAAAGGACAGTTGGGAAAACAACAATAACACACTCCCAGCATCACAGAACAAAGATATTTGCATTTACCTCAATGGTTTTTCTGTCTCTTTCACAATCACATATATACATAATGTTTGTCATAGTGTGCAGTAAAATTTAGTAAATATTTTAATTTCAGAAATTTTTACTTTATATGGTTATTTGAAGGATTACCTAAGAATGTAGAAGTGAATTTTAGCATAATGTCTATCAAATAGGTACTTAAATTGACTTTTGACCTGTGACTCAAGTAAACTTTTCTTCCATGTTATAAATTGTATAATATCTAACCAAGTTGATGCCTCAAAGTTCATGCAAACATTGTCATCATATATTTTTCCTTTCCTTATATTTGTTTCCTTTTTTATTACAGGAATGATGCAAAGATCGTTAATAATTTTTCCTTTGCATTATTTCTTTTTACATACTAGGATTCTTATGTTAGAAGATTTGAACATTGAGCTATTGAAAGAATATGCCAATTCCCACTGCCATGAATATAGTTATATCCCTCCTATTTATCACCACTTTATCAGGATCTCCTCATTAAACTAAAAACTGATATTCAACATAATGTTGACAAAATGTTGTTTGTTTTTATTAAGCACATTTTTCCTTTATTACTATGGAGGGCAAACCTTTTCTAAAATTTTATCCCTACTTTTTATTACTTATCTATGTCTGTGAGTTAGTTCCATCTCTTTAAGTTTAAGTTATACACTGATCAGGGTTTTCGATAGAGGTAAAGAAATAACACAGTTTTGCGGAGCCTAGAATGGGCTGACTAGGACTGAGAGCTCCAATAGCAGGGACTCAGGGGGACTTACAAGCCTACGTGGAGGCTGATGGGTTCCTGAGTGAAGGCAGTGGTTGTGTGGGGTTTTGCCCGAAGTGGCAGATGAGTGAAATAAGAGAGAGCTGGGTGGCAGTGAAGAAATAATCTCTGTACTAAATACTTGTTCCTTTAGAAACATTAACTCATTCCCTTCTTGCTCTACATGATTTTATTCATTGTTTTGGAACTTGGATTATTTAGTAAAGCTATCATAACATTAAATTTATTTTTGTCTATTTTTTTTTTCAGCCATGCCTCATTAAAAGGTGCTTGATGAGAAGCAGAGAGTGAAAAACCTGAATTAGATGCACCTGGACACCCATTTTAGCCTAGGATGTTAAAAATTTGATTGGCCTCAAAAGCAACAAACAGTCTTGACAAGTGTCGCTCAGCTGGTTGGGCGTCATCCCAGAGAGCCCAACTGGTTTGGGCTCTCTGAAGGGTCACTGGTTTGATTCTTGGTCAGAACCTGGACAGGGCATGTGCGAGAGTCAACCAGTCAACATTTCTCTCTTGCATCAGTGCTTCTCTTCCTCCTTCTCTTCCTCTCTCTCTAAAAATAAATAAATACAATATTTTTAAAAAGATAAACCAACATGTTATAATTCCTTTGGCAGCAGGGTGTGGCTGTGAACCTTAGCACATATAAGTAAAAACAGAAAATGTGTATATCACCTTGCTCCTACTCTCTTTCACTTTTATCCCTTTTTTATTACCATCAATCAAAACACTTAGAAGACAAGAAAAAATGAATGTATGTACTTAATTTCAGATGATTATCAGAAAGGGGTTATTCCCTGTTATCTATGCCAAGATGAAATAATAAAGAGAGACCGGGTAGCATAAATATTTGACAGGTGGACCTAAGGAAGTGATAGCGGTTTACTGTTTTGAGTGGACGGAAAACATAGAGTTAAGCCACCATTATTTGACATTTCAGGAAATACTATATTACCACCCAACCACTACCTAATGATTAATTGCACTTCAGGAAATACTATATTATCACCCCAACCATTACCTCATGATTAATTACATATGTATGATTTATGCCCACAATCAATCTGTTTGTGTATTGATAAGCTCATTTCATATGCCTACATGTGGAAAATGGGAGATACTGAGCAGGTTTCTTATTTCTTCTCACTTTTAACCAGGCATGACAACTGAAGTACAGTATCTGGATTTTCCAATAGCTCCCAGTCTCCTGAAAAAAATGCATCGTTAGATAAAATACATTTATTTAATATGGAAGGGAAATTGGTTGCAAAGCAGGGCATAAAACTTTACTTAAAAGCTATTTCTACTCATAGCATTTTCTGCGTACGCTATAATGGAGTTATGGTGTCATAATGGTTTGCTTACAGGCATGCAATTAAGCACCTGCAGTCACTCCACAGGATGCAGATTTCACATGAATAGCTATTTTATAAATAAACAAATAGAAACTCATACATGTAAGGGTGAAGACAAATACTGCTTCAATTTTATGTTTTAAAAAGACAGTTCACACTTTCTAGAATACCATTTCTGTTCACATGTAATTGGATTCAACCTAGCCTTTCTATTGCCCAGATGAATAATTAATGATATCATTATTAACCTTATAGACTTCTGTAGCAATTTAACAAGACTAAGATTACAATGAGTAACTGCATTAAGGTAAATATTAACAATATATGAGTAGTGTATATGGTAAACATAAGCATGTCATTGCTCCGATGCCGGTGACAGTTTACTTTTGACCACCCATTCCTTCTTAATAGGTTTCGGGGTGTATCCTGAGAGTGCAGAACTTCCTCCTCACACCTTCTTCTGTGTTCTCTGGACCTTGAGTCGCTCCTTATTTTCAGGTCTCGTGTGACATATGGAGGTCTTCGCAATTTGTCACGATTCAGCAACAGCCGGTATAGAAACTCAAGCTTTGCTAGGGACCACCTAAGTGACCCTACATAAGCTGCAATACTTAGGTAAGCCTGAATTTGTTCATGTGAAAAATAGGGATAGAAATGACGGCACCTCCTAAATGGGTGTCAAGACTCTTCCCTCCCTCAGGGAGGCGACGGGTCCCACAAGCAGGTCGATTTCTCTTTTCAGCTCCCCTTCAAAGACCATCACCATTAACAGTGAGAGCTGCCCTCACACTGGACTTGGAAGGCTCTTTCTTCCTTATTGTGTCTCGGACCTCAAATGTCTTCAGCAGAGCTGGCCAACCAGGATAGATCTCACGAACGGCTTTGCCAAACTCGTGGGGAACAAAAGAAATTAGTTTACAAGGTTCCCAGGATACATCTCACAGGCATCAAGAAGATCCATTGTGCAAGGAGGGGAGAGGGCATAAAGTACATAAAGTGGTGATGGAATAAGGACGATGGACAGTTTCATTGACCTCGAAAACCTGGCACATAGTTTAAAGCCCATTAAAGGAACCAAGTTGCCTTATTTGGGCAGTTCAGAGTCATCAAGATTTTTGTAGCACATTAAAATAAGACTGCACTTTCTTCAGGTACAATTGTAAAACAGTAACAGATTAGGTTTCAGTAACAGGTGTCTCTGAACTTTGAGTGTAAAATTTGCCATTAACTTTGAGACTTTAGGGATGCTGTTTAGCCTCTGAAAGACCAGAGTCTCTGTTGGTAAATGAATTATAGTAACAGTATCTACTTCAGGGACATAAAAAAGGACTCAGTGACTTAGATAATCTGGCACAGAATTAAGTCTTAATAAATATTAAGGTTTAATATTTATTAAATAATAATTCTAATATTATGGAATTATAATGTGATTATGATAAATATATAATCACAATATAATACTAATTTAACAATTATATATAATATGATTTCAATATTATTCCAATATTATGGTAGGGTATGAAATTAAAAACATGAGAAGTGACAGATGAAATTGAAGGTCTTTAGAAAGACACACATTGGTTTCTAACAATAAATTTATATAACTCATAACTCAAATTAGACCATTTTCTTATTAAGGTTTGGATTGCTCTTCAGTCTCTCAACCTTCTCTCAGAAATAATTATCAAATTCCACCCAGAAAACCTGTTCTGAAATCCTTAACCTTGATTAAAATTTTTCTCTGATTTACTGTGTTCAAATTGAAGCCAGATTTATGAAGGAATAGGAAGTTTGTGTCATACACTACAACACACATTAGAATATGGTTTGTGGTCGGTTATTCCATATACCTTGTTTAACAGATTCGTTTACATGATATATTTTCTATATAGTATAAAATTTGCTTTTATTTTAGGTTAATATGGTATTTGTGGTAATTTTTATACTGAATACCAGGCCAGTATTCTGGTTTCTGTGAAACTATTTCTAAAAGAAATCCCAGGTGTAGGTTCATATGATTCTGACCTATTGTGAATTCTAGGCATTCGACCAGAAGCCGACCTTTTACCCCAGAAGCCCAAGTATTAGTTTTAACAATCCAGATTCTCTGCTAAACTTTATCATGAAGCATAACCCTCCCACATAACTTTTCTTTGATTGCATGTATCAGATGACACTAAGTAAAATGAATTATTTTATTCAGAAAACATTAAAACCAAAAACTTTTACAAGTTGTTGAGGTTCACCTCCTACACATGGAGTTTTGTGGGGTTTTTTTGTGTTTTTTTTGTACTCTTTCTCACCTAAGGGCTATAAAGAGCTTGCTTAGGTCAAGCCCCAGAGCACCCCTCCTTCCTACGAATAACAATTGCAATTGTTGTCAAGGCATCATGTCTTTGCTGCTTCTCAAAGGAATCCAACAAGAGTGGGAGAGATTAATGGAGGAAGTTGAAGCTCATGTTATATCGCATGCACTCAAAAACTTGCCAAGTTTAGAGTCAAATTAGGAATTGACATTAAACCTTGAAAAGTCGATATAAAAACTAGGATAGCAACTAAAATTTACAGCAGAATAAAATGTTAGAGTCCTAATAAATGTCCAAGGAGAACATACACTGTTTGAGCAGACTCAATCCAAGGTTATCTCAGATTTCAGAGAAGCATGTCTATTAAATCCCCACATAAAAAGAGGAGAAAGAGAATGATATTTTAACAATTCACAGAAGAAACTTTGTTCCTCTTAAGTTACTGTGAACTCACCCAGATTTTTTATTGTTGGTCCAGTATAATATTCTCATTCTGAGATCCTAAGAGTCATCACAGTCAAAGTAAAATTGGGAAATTGATAAGAGCAGCAAACATACTGGATCCTAAGCAGAAGCCCAACACTCAAGGCAAGACTTGTCATATTCCTGCTAGTTCATCCCATGCCAACTTTCATGACGTTGAGTAAGTGCCACATGCTAGAATATGCCTACTTCCCCTGCAGGATAGAAGTTAACAAACTGTCAGTCACAAGTCTGATGCAGCAAGAGCATATGTTTGATAACATGGCACAGAGAGCTGCTATTTCAAGACCAACAGGAAATAATTGCAATGAAAACCGGAAAACTTCATTCGGATCATGATAACAATTCATGAAGCTCCTCCAGCACCATCCCAACCCCTCCAAATTCTGGAGCAATTTATCCCCTCATGTGGCCAGAGCCGGAGGGAGTCGTAGATACAGCAACACAAATTGAAAAACATGTTCAATTCTCATAATAAAGTACCTGCCTCTGGCGTTTTCCAGGTCATACCGCGGGTCAGCTTGCTGCACCCTGTCTTTTGCAGCTCTGTCTCACTGTAATAGAAATTATAGTGGCGAGTCTTACAGAAATTGATTTGATGAGAACTAGGAACTATGTGAGGTTGGAACTGTGAACAGCTGTTGAGTAAAGAAATGAAGAATCGTCCACAGGTAGTGATAAAAGCTCAACAACGTGGCCTTTTAGTACAAACAGGGAGGGACAGACGTCAGCACCTCAGGGAAGCAGTGAGCAAAGCAGATAGGAGCAGCAAACTGGAGACCTCTCAGAGGCACCCGGCTAGTAAGGAAGGAATAGAAGTTAAAAACTCTATCAGACTTACCAATAATTTACCATGTGGCAGGCACTAATCCAAGCTCATTAAAAATGGTAACTATAATCATCTTCATGACAACCTATGAGATAGACACTGTAATCACCCATGTTTTGCAGATGAGAAAACTGAGGCACAGAGTAGTCAAGCAACTTGCCCAAGGTCACAGAGCCAGTAAACGATGTGCTTGAGTTTGGAAGCCCGGGGCTCTGTCTCCAGAGTCTACCTTGCTGTCAACTCCAACAGTGATTGTTTGAAGACTGGTAAATGGGACTTTGTATTTCAGTTTCAGCAAGAGACTCAATAGTAAAAGAGAAAAAGGAAACTAGTATAAATGCCCATCCCCCCAATTCCTGTTCAAAAATTCTAGATCAGTCAATGTTTATTGGGTTATACGGCAGTAAAAAGTAATCCTTCAAGTGGCAACTACTCAAGCTGTATGGGACCAAGTGTTGGCTGAGACCCCTCCTTCAGCCTCTCTGCTCTGAGCCTCGGCTGGGGGCCGGGCCGTTACCCAGAACACCGGCAGCTGTGACATCAGAGGGAAAAAAGGCCCTGATAATTTCAGCACCTGTTACATATTCCCACTTGCATGGCCGTCACTTCTAGTGATGGCTGTCACTTCAGTTATAACCTGTTGGCCAGAGCTACCTGCATAGCCTTGCCAGCCAATAGAGGAGCTTGGGGGGAGGGGAGCAACCCTGCCACATGTGTGGAAAGGTACGTAGGAGAGGGAACTACATGGGGAATTTGGAGAAGCAGAATATTGTGCAAAACACAGTCACTTTTCCCACTGACAAGGCACTTTAACACTCCCTTTTAAAGGCGTGACACTCGCCAATTCAGTGATGCAAAAGTGACTGAATGTAAAGGCCAGGGACACCGAGTTTGATGAGAGAATTTCCTTAGAAAAAGTTTTTGTGATAGCCTGACCCTTTTCTTACCCCTCTGTCATCGACAGCAGAAGATGTTCACCCTCCTCATCTCAAACCTAAGGGACCAGTTGCAAAGGTTGGATTGTCCTTTGGAATTTGGGGACCCACTGAGTCACTGACAAAGGAGAGCAGTAGCAACTGAGTCACTGAGCCGTTCTAGAGCTTTCTAGTGTTTCTGCACAAGACAGCCGCCAGGAGGGCTACAGGACCCCAGGAGAGCAAGGCTCACTGGTAACAACTGGAGAAGACAGAGCAGCAGGGGATGCCCTGAGTGTCCCCCATGTGCGGAGAGTTCCCGGTACGCGGGAGGAGTTCTGCGGAAACAACATAACGCTCCACAAATAAGGATCAGAGTCCTACAGGACTCTGCATGGCCCAGGGAACGCCATGCTCACGAAGTGTCAGGTAAACCCGTTTTCCTCTCCTCAACTCTTTTTCTGCACACTCTTCGCCTCCTTCCATGGAGTGGCCTGAACACAGCTCGTGGTCTGGAGAGAACTGTTTGTGGGTGGAGGGGGTGACAGAATGGAGAAAAGTGGAGAATGCAAGCTGACAATGCCTACCCTTCCTACTGCAGGGTTCCTACCTGCAACGGCCGGAGCTTTGGGAGGGATCAGTCCTGAGAAGAAGAAGCCAGTGAGAGGAGTATTGATTCTGACGTTCAAAATGCCTTGTACAGTCCTGAGCAAGACATACTACTTACAGAACTGAAGCTGCTTGGTGACTAAAGGAACTGGGAAGCACTTATACTGTCTGAAAACAACAGATAATCTGTAGGCCTGCTTGTGTCCCCGTTCACCACCTCAGGAAGAGTTAGCAACACAGGACAGTTTAGTGTTGCTCTTTGATGGACTCTAGAATGTTCCTCCTTCCATATAACAGCTTCAGAGAATGTCCAAAATCTAGTATAAGACTGATTCTTCCAAAATATTTCTTTGTTTTATACTCTGGTTTCTCTTCAGATCGTATAAATCTTTCGCCTTTTACAAAATATTTCTTTTTTTATATTATAGAATAGAGCTAAATATCCTGAATAATTGGCTCTACCTACAACCCAACAGTACAAGATCAATTAGTTATTTATCTTGTCCCACAATAGACCACTTTCTGAGTGGATGTTTTCTCACACAGGTGGGCACAAGATTTCTCAGAACACCCCCCTGTGACTATATACCCTACTCAGGGTCTGACACTGTGGGCCAGGCGTGGCTGTTATGCCCTGTACACACGTGGATCCTCTCCCCACCCTGCCTGGGTTCTTACTGCTCATTGTCAGGTTGCCCTCCCATGTGGCTGCCTTCTTTGCTGCAGATGAGACCCAAAGCCAAGTGCCGGGCTGCCGCCCTCCCCAAGTCAGACCATGCCCACCCTCACTGGGCTTTTTTGTTCCAGTTTTGGTCATCACAGTGCCACTGTACTCTGCTCAGTCTCCCTCATCTGGTCAAACTTTATGGCTTTGGAGGAAAATGTTCAAGAAAAGAAAAGATGAAGAACAAGAAGAGAGAAGGTATTCAATTAATTGTTTTTTTATGACTTTAATTGATTTTTTGGAAACCAAATTCATTGGAAGTCAAAAACATAATTTGGTCTGCAGTTTTTAAAAAATGCACCTATTATTTTCATAGATAAGAGCATCAGTGATACAGAGCTAGAACATCTATGTTTCTTAAAAAATTGGAGGAAGCAATTAAAAAACTAAATTAATTTATATCAGCCTGTTTCATAAGCCCTTCTACAGTTCTTAGGATACTATAATTAGTAATCAAAATAATGCACTTGGCTAAAGTCACTGTATGCCTTGAAAAGTGATTTTTCTAGTAAAAAAGCCCAACTAGTTCTCAGGCCTTACAAAAGGCCAGCTCCCTTTCCAGGTTTTGGTTCAAATACCTGCACCAGGAAGGTGTGAGACTTGGTGAGTTCAGAACTTTTTCCATCATTAGCATTCTTTATTTGAGGATCAAATGAAAAGCCATTTACTTTTCTCCCTTGAACTGATTTTTTTTTTTTTTACAAATAAGTACATTGTCCAGTAACGACGCATTTCTTGTCTTACTCACTGAAAGATCCATTTAAAAAAATCATCGTGACCCAGAGCACTGGCTACCTTACGTTTCCAGGAGAAAGCTTTTAAGAACCGAAGTTGTACATGCATTATTTACTTTAACTTCCCATCTTTCATGAAACCAGACGTGCCCTTTGGATTCTAACTTCTCCATCAACCATGAGAAGACTTTTATGTGGTTATGTCTGATGTTTTAATGTAAGGAAATAAGGGAAAAGATGTTTTTTTTTTTTCTTTAAATCCTGGGATTGTTTTAAAGTAAGGGTTTCATTATGACCTGCTATCAGGTTCATCCACTTTGCAAATCTAGTCACATTCTTCATAGTGTGAAGATCATCAATTATTTTTAAGATTTATGCGCACAGAGGTATGATTCTTTATCAGTACAAGGCAAATCAGAAGTGAAGGCAATTGGAATTGTTTTGAGAGGAAAGATTTTGTGGCATAGATTTTGGTGTAGAAAACAAAATCCTCTATATAGTGAGAAGTATTTGCTCTGCTTTAGAGTGGAATTTTTGAACTGTCATAAAACAAATTTCAACTGAGTAAATTTGAAGATTTAATTTGCTCTTCTAAGGGATTCATTAATTTGGCAAAATCCCATCGAGCAGCTAGAAGGACTCTGCACGTAGGGGCTGTACATGGGGAAGCTTTTTATAAAGTGAAGGGTGGGGCAAGAGAGCTAGTTTTTTTAAAGAAGGAATTATT
Source organism: Sturnira hondurensis (assembly GCF_014824575.4). NCBI lineage: Eukaryota > Metazoa > Chordata > Mammalia > Chiroptera > Phyllostomidae > Sturnira > Sturnira hondurensis. The sequence continues at coordinate 13,458,070 of NW_028093774.1, read as the reverse complement.
TTAAGGACTGGAGATATATACAATATTTATAACATATATCATATATTATAAATATATGTTTATATGTTTATATATTGTGTAACATATTCGTATATTATAAATATAAATAAATATTTGTTGGCCTGAAATTATAAATATATAAATGTATGACATGTTAGATATAGTATCAATATAAACATACATTCGTATTTATTATGAATATATAAATTATGCATTTATATTTACATGTTATAAACATATGAAATATACATTTGTATATATAAGTAGACGAGAAAGAGAAGGGCTTTTGTTTATGGGGGATGGAGAGGACCCATGTTATCGATGACTTTTTACTGCACCATTAGAAAATTCCAAGTGATGAATTGAGATAATGTTTCTGGGAGAAGTTGAAACTGCCGTTACATCAGGTATTACATTTAGGTTTGGTATCATGAGCTTTTAGCATTTGGGATGTTGTTTTGGGTTTGCAGTTTTTGTTTTTTCGTTAACAAGACTAATAAATGGCTGTCTGTGTTGCTGGATAAGCCTGAAGGGATGCGAAGGAAGGGACAGAATTTGCCACTCATAACTGCATAGGCTTGAGGCAGGCAAATTCGAAGAAGGAGCAAAAGCCTGAAGCTTCTACTTCTCTTTTCATTCTTGGCTGGAACACCACAGACTTGACCTTTCCTGGCGACCTGTCCCCTATTTCCCCATCACCATTCCCTTGTAGTCTAAAGGACCAACAAAGAAATCACTAACTGATGAAGGGAGACAAGGATGAGCTGCCTCGGCAGTCACGCCTCCAGTGTCAGAAGACAGGACCACCCTGCCCCCACCTTGCCCAAGTTTAAGGCAGCCCCTTCACTCAGACCCCACTGGCATGTCTCATTCTCGGAGGTCGCCGGCTCTCACTTCTCGAGTGCACCCTACCTCTGTGATAAAATTACTGTGATACTCTAAATCCTTCTCTCTCTCTCTCTCTCTCAAATCCCTTCTTCTTCCACAACAAGGATCTGGGTTAGGTTGAGGCCTCCCTTGACCTCCAGAGGGTGGGAGGGGGCACCCAACATCAGGTTCATTTGTGGAGTAGAACACAGTGCAAGGGGACACAGATAATCCAATGGGGAACATTCTATGGCCCATGCAGTATCAGAGGGATATTGGAAGCTGTTGTTGGATGTCTACATATATGTAAATAAAGAGCTTCTTAGCAAACCTGTATTTCTTTCACTTAGAACTACATATTGTTTAGTTTTTAAAACATTTGTTTTCAGTCTGTTTATTGACTCAATTGAAATTTGAGTAAATATTTCCAGGGAAAATACATGAGCACCTTTACCATGTGAGTCCTGCAGAATTCGATAAGATTTTGGCCTTCACAAGCTAACAGTCAGCAGTGTGGGGTCCAGCACTGTAGCCTGGAATCTGAGAAATGTGTGAGATGAAACAACACATAATGGACCAGGCTTTCAAAATAATATCTCTACTGGAACAAAGGGAAGTTTCACCTCATAAGAAGAAAAAATGTTTTTTCTGCTTTTTCTTACCCCAAATCCTCTTCTTCCAATGGGAGTGCAAACTCTTTGATATATGTAATGGAACAGAAAGCAACAGGAGCCTGATGTCTGGAAATTCCAAGTGCCCCGAATGCTCTTAGTACACTGCGGTGTATGTTATCCAATGATCGTTTCGATGACCCAGGATATCCTTTCTGACCTCTAAGTGGGGGCATTTGATTTCTGTGTGTATGTGTGTATTTTCCCCTTCTGGTATAATTTATTAATTTTTATGTTCTTTTTAAAAATGTTGTTCAAGTAAAATTTTCTTCATTTTCAACCCACCACGCCATCCTCTCCACCCATCATCACCTTCCACTTTCAGATTCACCCCCTTTGGCTTTGTCCATGTGTCTTTCATGTAGGTTCCCTGCTGATCCCCCATGACCTGCTATTATCCCTCTGCCCCCTCCTCTCCAGTTACTGTCAAGTTGTTCTTTATTTCAATGTCTCTGGTTGTATATTTTGCTTGCTTGTTTGTTTTGTTGATTAGGTTCCACTTGTAGATGAGATCATATGGTATTTCTCTCTCACTGCCTGGCTTGTTTCACTTAGCACACTGGTAGCAAACACAAGGCCCTTGTGCTTGCTACCCTTCGCCTTGTTTAATCTAGCCGGCACCTTGTTTCTATCCGGAGGCATCACCGAGATCTCTCTTAACTGTTAAGGAGTGGTTACCTTTGTACAGTCTTAAAATTACATTCAGCCCTTTGAAGGCAACCACGAAGCTGATTGGCCCCCAGTGAAAATGAGTTTGACGCCCCTGAAACATAATGCTCTCCAGTTCTATCCATGCTGTTGCGGAGGGTAGGAGCTCCTTTTTTCTTTCTGCTGCATAGAATTCCATTGTGTAACTGTATGTGAGTATTTTAAAACAAGTGGAAATCTTACAGATTAAAGCCTTAGATATTTGCATAAATATATTTATATTTTAATCTTTAACATGAGTAAATACTGTGAATACAGCTACTGTTAAATATGAATATGCTAAGTTAGAATATTCTTGAGTAGTCCTCTACTTCAGGGGGAAAAAGAGCTTTCAAAAGAAGAGATAAGCAGCCCTAATTCATTATTTCAAATCTATTTATCTATCTATACCTGGGAATTTATCCCTGCTTTGTGCTCATTCTCTCTTTCTCTCTCTCTCTCTCTTTCTCCTCCCCACCCACTAATGATTGGCTATAGTTGGTTTTACTATGGACAGAATCACACTTTAAAAATTTCCCCCAAAGAAAAACTAGATTATTTTAAAAGATACAAACTTAATTAAGTAAAAGGTAAACTTGCTGCCTCATATAACTACACCATGGAAATTCTAAGGTAAAACTGATTCTAAACAATCAGAACAACAGAAAAGCCCAACCAAGACTTCACTCTTTTTTCAATCCCCCTTTATCCTGAAGTTTGACCTAATTTTCTCCCTCTACAGAGAGACTTCTTCCATTTCTCAGATTTTCTGCTCAATCCCCAATACCGACAGTCACCACACACATCCTCATGGAACTTGACAAGTGGCAGGTGAATTATCACAACTGTGGAGCTGGCCTGTCTCTGAAGCTGGGTGCTTGCTGAATTGAGAAGCCTGGAGAACCGCCAAGTGCTCCGACCATGAGCTCAGAAGGGGAATTTGACACACTTGTATATCTCTAGGTGCTTGATATATGTACCAATCCATCGGCTTCTCCTCAGCCATAGACAACTCTAGGACAGCAGAGACTGGCTGGTGCACCTGTGGTTAAATGGAAGAAAGCAAATACGATGGGAGCAAATCCTTCCTTCCCTCGGTGTAGCGCGGAGGAAAACATTATCTTGGTTGAGGGGTGGGAGATTGGAAGTTTCTAATACCTTACCTTAGAGAACTGTGAGACCTGTGGAACGAAGCTACAGGTATACAGAGAAAGAGGCAGTAAACTCTCAGACTCTCACAAGTCAAAGAGCTGTGCCGTGCAGAGGCCCAGAAGAAAGCTCCTCAGGAGCAAGGTGTTCCCAGCCAAGACAAGATGGCAATGACACCAATTTTTGGTAAAGATATTAGTCTCTCTCCAATTCTTCATCACTTGTCCTAAAACTGGAGGTGGTAGGAGAGTAAAAGTTTTGAGATCATTTTGATCTAAGAGCAAAAAAAGACCATTAAATAGAATATAAATAATAACCTCCAAAGTGGACCTGGACAGACCCTCATTAAAATCATTAGAAAATCACGGAGTTATGGAATCTGCCTAAAATGTTATATCTCTTTAGTCCCAAGTAAGAAAATCCTTGAAACAGATTCTGATGGGTCACCTTTCACTCCAAAATCCAATTCAGTGCATGGTGTATAATGTATGGATGGACACCCGCCTCCACGCTCAGATATTTGGAATTGGCAGAACTTCCTCAAAATCAAGGGACTTCTAAACCCCAAGGATGATGAGTTCTGATCAGAGGAAATAATAAATGCTCTTGCCACACACCCTGGAAGAGAGGAAATGAGAGCTTCTATAGAGGAATAACTTCAATATATGACATTCTCTGTCCAGATTTTCTTTCAGCTCAATCACAATTTCCCTTAGTCTTCCTCCAAATCTTCTTTCCAAGTCATTTTGTTTGTATTCATGAGGCTTTAATTATTGAAAGAAGTTGAATCATTTAATTAAAATGAAAATCATCTCAAGGCAACCATTTAATTTATTTTCCTTTAGGACTTTTCCTAATCCATGCAATTGTGCTTATGATTGATCTGAATATTTTTATGGGCCATCTTTTTTTCTAGAATATTTAGTTTTCCATTAAAACTGTAAGGTCATGTCACAGATTATGCATAATAATAGTAGATACTCGTATGTACATGCATGTACATTTATGTTTAATCATGTATTTTTATAAACATACAGAAGCATGTATAGTGCCAAATCTTCTATGTAACAAGCAAATAGAGGAGTTAGAATTCTGGGTTATCACAGGTTATGTACCACAGCATCAAATTGTCAGGTTTTCTACTTTCTATTTGCTGATTTCAAATACAGAAGTTTTTGGTGGTTTCAGAAAGAAAATTGCTTTTAAAATTTTACTTTCACCTTTGTAGTATTCTATAATGTCTGATTTTATTTATATATTTATTTTTATGTTGTAGATTGGGTATTATATTAAAACAACTCTTTGCAAGTGGTTTCTCTTGCAATTTATCCAAGTCACTTTGAAATCTAACATTAAGGATCACCTGAAAACAGTAACTGTTTTCTCAATTCCAGTTCCTAGTGCAGTCCTAAAGTTGGGAGTAGTAATTACTATTACTCTTTATTTTATTTCATGTTGGGCATATCCATGCCTGTTGAAATGACCTCTCAGTATCGCTTGGCTACACTCACCTCCGCACACAGTCCTAGTCAAAGCTTCTCGCCTGGTGGCAAGACCTGCCTTCACGAAAGCAGCTTTGAGCTGGTCATCTCTTCATACCATTTCTCTCAGAGTGACTGGATAAAGAGAATGACTTTCTTAATTTCCACCTTGTCTTAAGGCATTATTTCAGGGAACATTTTCCCTGCCCTAACTCACATACCTTTGAACTTATGTCATGTGGATTGTAATGATTCACAGTCAGGTGCGTTTGACTATTGCGCACTCTACAACTGTCTCGATTCGCAGTATATATACTGTGATACATGCTGCCAACCTGGCTTAAACTCCAAGAATGCAAGAAAGCAGGGGATTTTTTAAATTTTTATTTGATTGCTTTGATATAATTCCTAGCATACTTCTATACACAGAGAGGTTTTTGATAAATGCTTGAGGATATTCCTGGCTCGGTACCATAAGTTTAGGTAACCAGAGTCCTAGAGTGATAGAGCTGGATATATCTTCGGAAATCAGACCTCAGCTCTTTCACTTTTCAGAGGAGACACTTAGGACCATAATTGCTAAGTTGCTTTTTTGAAACTTCTGGAAACAACCTGCTGGCAGAGGCAGGGCTGAGGCAGAGATGTTTCCAATCTCATACCAACTCTATTTCCCCCTCACTAAATTATACCGCCTCTTCATTTTCTAGAGCCTTAGTTATTTCTAAACATATCTAGTGAAGGAGAAAATGAGGCAATTTGTCGCTTGCCTTTGCTAGATTTATAGCATAAACACCTAGATGCTGTGGTAGACACTTGAAGGTGGATAAAACTTCCATGGGACCCAACACCATGAATATGCGGTGAATACATTACAGGGAAAGACTATTTATTTCATTAAACACTTGCATTTATTTTCCTAACTGAGCACTGTCTCAGCAGTGTGTGCTTCACACATCCAGTGGGTTGGTGGCATTTTCACCGCGCTGCTTCTCAGAGGACAGTCACGACCCAGGCCAGGAGAATAAGGCCCTATCACACGTCTTCAGAAGTAATACAGAGTGGCACTAGTGGTGGCAAGTTGTGTTGGGTGAATGTAGGATCTACTGGACCCACCCAGTTTGCTTCCAGTCTGATCCTCTGCTGCCTCCGTCTTCACACTTTTATCTCCTTATTCATGTCGCGGTTCCCTTTCAATCCAACCCTTTCTTCATCTACTCTGCGTATCAGCTCTTCTTCAGGAAACCTAATTTTTCTCTGTATCTTCTTTGTTTTTGACTCGCAAGTCCTTTCTACAGGTACCTTTTGACTGCCAACTCCCCAGAGGCAATCCTGTTTCTGGTACCAGTGCAGAATGTGGTCCCCCATAAGGGATTGTAATCACTTTTTTTAGATTTAGGAATGGTTCATATGTCATAAAAACTAAGATTTTTTTAGCTGAAAGACTGATTCAGGAAGCACAGGCTAATGGCTGTGCTGTAAAGCACTGGGCTCTGAAAAGAGGAATCCTGAGTTCTTGGTACTGTGTTGGAGGTAAAAGATGCTTCGACTGTGGAGTGGTTTGACTACAATTTCTAACTGTACCACATAGATTGTCTCCCTCTGCCCTAATGTAGAGTGGGTTCTACTAGGAAGAAGTTCCAAATGATGCCAATAACTCGGGTATCCACGGGGGATGCTCTAACTCATCTGTTTGTCAAGGCAATAGCTGACATTTATTTCCTTTTCCTCCCACTTCCTTTTCTAGGATCATGTGAGTAACTCCAGAATCCTTGCACGCTAAGGACAAAACCATAGAAATAATGTCCTCCCTGAAATTCCTACCTGGCTCTTGGAAATCATTTGTCCTGTAAAAGCTTACATTATTCCAAAACCCCTGATAGTGATATAAGCTAACAAACAGCTTTTACTTTTGTCTGAAAACTTTACAACTTCATATGGCAACACTCTTTACACCTATAATCTGTGCTCAACAAACAGTTTTGATTGGTGGTCATATGTCTTTGTTGTTATTAAAGTAAAACTGAAACATATGACTTAAAACTCAATAAACAAATTGATCACTAAATGTATAGATACATAAATAAAATATTTATCATTCAATAAACATTTTTATTTTGATACCTAATGGGCAGGACACAGAAATAATATATGTGGTTATTGGAAACTTTTGGAAAAATAGTTTTCAAACTATTGCACCTTGCTTGACAGTCTAGGTCAGACTCTCAATTCACGAGAGTGAATTGGCAGTATCTGAAGTTATTAAATGACTGGCCTTGTAGACCAGAGCAGCAAAGGCAGTACTAGAATTTCTTCCCCCAGATTAGTACTTTCCTTCATTCACGTATCTACCTCTATGAACGATTCAAAAACTCAATGTGAGATATTCTTATATATACTCAACTCTCTCTCCTTAAAAAGTATTTCACAGGCCTTCCAGAGTTATCTCATATAAGTAAGCCACACTTGCTTGCACCTTGAGGGTTTTGAAACACATCTACAAATCCCTATGAGCTGTGTTCTTTATTGTTTTGTGACCCAGGGATGGCTTGTTACTTCAGTCCTCTGAGGAGCCCACGAAGACAAATAGCTCAGAGCTTCTTGGGCTCTCCCATGTGCACTAGACCAGATAAAACACGTTTGAGACACAGGTTAAACCTTAACAAACAATCTCCCTTCAGGATTACACTCTGCTGTTTCTACTAGAAGGAAAAAAGAGATTTTAGATATCAAGGCACGTTAAGAGTTGACAAGACTTTTAGTGAACAGGAGCAGAACGGATTTAGTGATATAACAAAACCCAGTGAGCGTTAGCTTCCCAGTGATGCACACTGGCTATTTCAATCTCGGGGAACAATACAAATATAATGCATGACGTTCAAATACAACACCATTTGAAAAGTTATTTGGTGATGGGGTTCAGCCCTAAAGATCATTCTATTTCATACTTGGTAAGTTATACTTTTGATGATAACTAAAATGTATTTCTCAATGGATTCAAAAATTAGCCAAAAGAACATTCTGTATTTTTATTACTCAAATATTCAACTCATGCATTACTTTTTTCCTGAACTCTTCCTAAGAGCCACTTCACTTTGAAAACCTCATTGTTCATATTGTTATTATAGTCCTCAAAAACCGTGATTGAATTTAAATATTTAGTTGGAAGCAAAGAGTTGAACAGCATCCTGCCTCCAACTAAATTAGAAATTATTTTTGATCATTGGCTAGATTTCTGGTGCCTAAGAACTAACTGTTCAGTCAAGGGCAGGGGCTCCATGAAATTATTTGAATGAATTGTTTTCTATGATATACACGTAATATTGGATAGTAAAAGTTCTTGTTGGAATTAAAATCAATATTAAGGGTAGTCTCTGAACCTATTGCCCCCACCTTCATGTAAATACAACTTTTAAGTAAGATTGTCTTTCTCCGATAGCTGGTTCCTAGAATGGTTGAAACCAATCTTGCTTTATGGGTAAAATTTTGACTCCCCCCAATTTTTATGTTGAAGTCCTAATGCCTTGCACCTCAGAATGTGAACTTATCTGAACGTAATGTGGGTCAGGATATAATTAGCTAAGTTAAAATGAAATCATCAGGATGGGCTTTAATCCAACATGCCTGGTAATGACATCATTGTTAAAAAGAAAACAATAGTCCCAAAATAGTGTCACTCATGCTAAAACCCACAATACCCAAACCAGATTTAATATTTCATCTAATAGTAGTCTCAACTTTTTATAGAAACAATCTTAATCAACCAGCCTGGAGCTTTCTGGTCAATGTCAATGAGATAATTTTCCAGGCGGGGCCCTTTTGATCTCCCATAAAAAGAAGAAGGAATCTGCATGATAAAGATTCATCACTGTCTCTGGTCCCCAAAAGATTTCCTACTCACCAAATAATTCTTTCTTTTCTTTTGTTAACAGCTCCGTAGCAACATACTTCTTCCTATAAAAACCTTCCACTTTATACTCCATTTTGGAATGCCCTTCTGGTTGTTCCATTGGAGGCTGGCCAACGTTACAGAATCAAATTTACTCAGTTGAATTTTGTAGTCTGACATTATAAATAGGGGGAATTGGGAGATAGACATGCAGATGGGGAAAATGTCATGTGAAACTGAAGAAAGAGATAGGGGGGATGCTTCTATAAACTGCATGTTAACCTAAGTAGCTAGATATCGATAATGACAGGGAGTAAAGGGAGTCATTCATTATTAAGCATCATCAACTAGGAAGCACAGGCTTGCTTCCCTGGGAAATTACATCTTCACCCACTCTCTAGGGGGCCACCTGTCTGTTCCCCACAGCTCAGGGGAGGGAAGGACAGAACAATAAAGAGAGAGGTCTGCACACCTGCAGTAAATGTCAGAATGGTTCAGAGGGTAGTGCTTCTAAGAGGCACTTCTAAGGTGGTGCTTCTAAGCTGCTTCTGAGAGGGTGGTGCTTTGATAGAAGCCAAGCTGACAGCCATAAAGGTCTGTCAGTTTACCCTGGGAGAGGAATCAATTGGTTAAGGGGTGGACCCATCAGAAGCCCATGAAAGCTTGAGAGGTTGATTGGTTATTTTGAAAGAGCTCCCTATCTTTCCCTAGCCTGAGTTAATATCATCCTAGGAAAGTCCTTCTTTCTCCAGTAACACATGCTTGGCCTGTTCATCCTTGTGTTCTTTCTGTGGTAGCCATGTTGGTTTAGTGGCCACCTGGGGCCCACAGCAGACTGTGTCAGCTCCCAAGGGCTGACCTTGAACATGAAACAGAAACTCTGGACGTTCACCTTTGTTTTGGCTTGACACAGTTGGACTTCTTCCATGGCAGGATATACAAAAATGGGACGCTAGGAACCCAAAGACAGCCTTCTATTTCCACCAAAATCCTGTCACACCACAATCTCCCATGTGTGCGTCTGTAAAATGTTTTTCTCGAGACCCCGTGAAAGAACTCCTGTTCCACTGGCAACATAAGGAACACCAAAAATTGCCAGCAGGACACCACAAGCTAAGGAAGAGACATGGGACAGATTTTCCTTCACAGCTCTCACAAAGAAGCAACCCTACAGATGTCTTGATCTTGAACTTCTGGTCTCCTAGACTGTAAGATAATACTGTTGTCCTAAGCCACTATTTTGTGGTAATTTTTTTGCAACAGTCTTGGGAAACGAATACACTTCCTCATGCCAGTTTTGTGTTTAAACTGTGGATATTCAACTGGCATTTGTGTACCCAGCTAAAGAATGGGTGAGTTGCTTGTGCTTGGGTTGTCTTAATGTGTATTAGACGTGCAGCCTTTGCATGTTTCAACTTCCTTAACATAAGTCAGTGTTTCACCTACTTGATGAATAGAAGACCCATTGATTTGATCCATGTTATCCTACTAAGATGACAGAACTTTCAGGACACAACACTGCCTTTCCATCTGCCAGATACGCTAATGTAAGTGTCAGCACTACTGACTATACAAGGTAGAACACATTACCCTGGGAACCCACTGATATTAGAATCATACCATCAATCATTTTTGAATTTCTGCATTTACCAAGTCTTAATAAAGAAATAAAGAATTATAACTCTCATTTCCTTATATAACTAGGGACCCTTCCTCTTTGTTCATATTCTGTCAAGAGAGAGAAGACATAAAGTGACATACAGCTTTCTTGACCTTTATCCTTCTCCTGCAGTGTGTCTGCCTTTGTACTGAATTACTCACCCAGTGCTCTTACTGCATTCAGATGCTCGGTACTTACTCTCATTCAGGTGGATGTTGTGAGGTTTGGTGGTTCTACCTATCTTTTCCACAAATAAAATGTATGACCTTGTAAGTCACTTAAATTCTTAGTGTCATAGTTCCTTCAACTATAAAATATACATAGAAAACACTGGATCAAAATACCTTTAAGTCAGTTCGAACCGCAACTTTCAAAAAAGGCGACACAAGTGATGTAGTCATTCATCCATTCAGCAAATGAGTACCGGGCACCTGCTCTATGACCAGCACAATTCTGGGACCCTGCCCTCCCATGGTTTGCATTTCAGTGGAAGACATACCATAAACACAAAAATAAATCCACCCACCAAAGAGAATTAGATACATATAAATTGCATATTTATGATATAATGTAACATAAGGTGCAGTGATAGTGAGGAGAAGAGGATGACCACTTCACTGGCTGGACCGTGAAATAGTCTCTGGATAAGAAGGTGACATTGAACCTGAAACAAGATGACAAGATGCAGTCCACACGGGATGATTCCAGGTGGAGCAAGCAATGAGTGTAAAGGTATCTATAGCAGGCAGAAGCTTAACTCTCAGAGGAACCTAAAAAGGGTTAGTGTTACTAGTCACTAAGGAACACACAGGTTAGATGGGGTTGGACTGATAATGCGGCTGGACCACATAGGGCCCTGCAAGCTTTACAAAGGAGTTGGGGGTTCTACTTTTAAGTTCAAGGGCAGACATTTGGGGGATTTTAACTCAGAAAGTGATTTGATCTTATTTACTTCAGTAACTGTAATCAATGCCTCTTTCACCAAAGCAAATAAATTCTCAGATACATTTTTCTGTCTGAGAATTTTCTTCTCCTTTCTCTTTTTGTTGCTTTGGTTTTTGCTTTCTTTTTAATGTTCTTTCTAATTATCTTTCATTTTTTCCCTCCTATATTATTAATTTCTAAGTTTATTTGTCTTTCTCTCTTTTCCCATCTTTCCTTGTTTTTCTTTTTTTTCCTTCACCAAGCAACACCTGAGACAGATAATTATCTATCAACACAGATTACTTGGCAGAGATCATTTTAACAGAGCAGAATAAAGCTGCAGACCCCACTAGGGGTCACTTCTGACCCACCGATGAGTCCTTGATCCTGTCATTTTGCCTTAAGTTGATGGCCAACCCCAGGAGACACTGATTCTTAGGTCTCTGTCTTTTTCCACTTTTATTGCCTCTCCAAAGATCTAAGCCAAAGGCCTCGTAGCCTACATCCTGCCTGGACCCGAGCCACCCCCCGGAGCCAGGCAGGCTATGCAAACAGGCCTGCCCCGGGGGCTGGGTGCTCTGCTTTGTTCAGAGTGGATTGGCACTCTTGAGCAGGAAACTTGGCTCATTGACAAAAGTGGCATCATTCTGTCAAGTGGAATGTCACCGGAAAGGCTGTGATTGTGTGAGGAATGCCTGGGCTGTCTGTCTGCCTCCTGCCCACAGGCCACCTGAGGGTCCTGGAGCTTCCTTCAATTGTCTACACTCAGCTTACTACCCACTTAAAGACATGCTGACCTGCCCTCAGCCTTCTGCTGAAAAGCGAACCTTCCTGTGATGTATTTCTTATTCATAGGTGAATAAGAAATTCATTTTGAACGGACAGTCCTGTTCATTAGAGTAATTTTATCGTACAGGGCCAGTCGAGGCATCAAGGACAAGTGGGTCCCTGTGGAACTCTTCCCCCTGTACCTTTATCTACAAAGAAAAATGCCCATACACCCTGTCTATGTGCACACATGTTTCTGTCATCATTTCAAGAGTGAGCAGGTGAGGCTAACCTTTGCACACATTTCACTCTGCAAGTTGACTGCAAATTCCTTGGCGAGATCAAGAAAGCAGCGAGTTTGCTTATGTAGATGAACCCGTGAATTGAATTTGGTAATTTGCAGGAGTGTCTTCTACTTTTCTTTCCTCACACCCAAATTTCTTTTCTAAAATTGAAACATATTTTTTTTGGAAAGCCAAAAAACAATCTCACATTATGAGTAAGAATTCTGAGTCTCACTAAGTTTAAATAAAGACGTTCCCAATAGTTATAGATCTGGTGTATAAGAGATCAAAAAGACTGGGTCGAGGAGGTCCTGAATTAGTGCCTTTATTCTACAATAGGGTCTGTGAGCTTTTTCTGTGAAGGGACAGAGAATAAATATTTTAGGTTTTGTGAGTCGTATGTTCTGTGTCACAAGTACTCAGCATGACTTCTGTAGCATAAACACAGCCACATAGAACACATACATGAATGGGCATTGCTGTGCTCTAAAGCTTTATTTATGGACACGGAAAACTGAGCATTTTATAATTTTCATGTGCCACGATACATTATTCTCTTTTTATATTTTTATCCATGTAAATATGTTAAAAAATAAAAACATTCTTACTTCTTTGGCCCTAACAACACGTGTGGCAAGTGGGATTTAGTCAACAGGCTATGGTTTGTAGAATCAAGTGTGTTTGGAACTATGAGCCTGTGAGATTATGACCCTGAACTCATCTTAGCCCCAGGGAATGGGGAATTTAAGGTCTCCAGAGCAATTTCCTTCATTTTAAATCATCGGCTGAGCCTTGGGGACCTTTCCTCGTGGATTCATTTCCATTGCAATTTCTTTTAAGAAATTAACTAAAAATATTAATTGAATAGTTACAAGTTAAAGCAAATGAATCACATTTTAAACATATAATGAAGAATTAGACTTACAGAGAGTATTACTTATAGATTCTATAAACTTTTAAAGACTTCTCAGAAAAAGCTAAAAAAAAACTTTGCATCCCAGTTCAATTTAATTATTTAAAAAACACAATAAATTGGGTCTCCAGTCACAGATGCACATATTATGCAGGCTATCTGGGAAAGCAAAACTGTTCCTTTTCTGGTAACTGAAGCCTAAAAAGAGCTTACCCATGGTAGCTTAGGAGGAAACACTAAGCAATTTTATAGGTTCACATTTTGGAGCTTGAAGAAAAAAATGAAAAAGTACCAATAGTTAATTTAATAAAATACGCACTCAAATCATGTTTGTTAACAATTACAAAAAGGTTGCAAACTAGAGAAATTGCTCCAGGGTTAGGAGGTGCCAGAAAAGGAATCTCATCTTGAAATCTGGTCCCTAAGTGAAGCGTAATCATAGGGTGTTAGTCAAATTCAACGGAAAACCAATAAAATGAAAATACTCCTTTGACATTTTATCTCATGCCTTACTAAGACAACAATTTTGAAGTGCAATTTCTGAGAAATCTGTCCAGAAGGTATCCAGCCATGCACTATGAAAAAGAGGGATGTTTCTTGAACAAGATATAATACACAAGAAAGAGTGGACATACGACAATGACGCCTCAGCGCCCTCTGAAGTAGGCATCTGGGGACCTCACACAGTTCTCCCAATCACCATCAGCTGCTCCATTGTATTTTTCCTGAATCTCACTAACGGTCTGAAACCCTTTCCCTTTCAAAGATGATTTTAGTTTTGGGAAAAAACAGAAGTTGTGGGGCATAATAGCTGGGCTGTAGGGGAGCTGAGCCACCTGGGTGATTTGATGTGTTGCAAAAAAATCCACAAAACACACACAAAAAAACCCTTGCATGATAGGTGATGCATGAGTGGACATGTTCTTATGAAGCTGCCAATCACCAGTTGCCCAAGCTGTGGTTTTCTGAATCATCCAGTAGTTTCCTCAGAGGAGTGTTCAAGCTTAATATGCAAAATTTGATGCATATTCATTGCTCTACTTACTCAGTCATTTTGAACGCAATGGCCACACAGTACAGATGCTCACTCAATGGTGTCTACTGCCCCCGACTGACTAGCACAGTGAAGTCATCAGTGTTCACAAGTGCACATTCCAGTGTACTCTCCTTGGCTGCCAGGTCACGTAAATGTTGCACAACCCATTGTCATTATGTTAACAATGTCTGGACTTTTCCTGGACATACCTGGTATATTTGTGCTTATGTTTATCACAGAGTACAAATATTTAAATATCGCAATAAAATAGACCTATGCAAATGTTCCCTAAGTCAGAGAACTCCATCTGGGAGGCTAATGGTAGTATTAAGAACAAATTTTGCTGAGTATTGAGAAAAAAAGGAGGTGAGAGAAATCACTGACTCTTTGCTATTTGCCAGTCTTCAGGTCACTCAGTATGTGAAGAAAACTGGAATTCTTCAGCTTCTCCTCTCAGTCCAGATTTTGTCCACCTTCAAGTTTTGCTCAACACCACATTTCTCCCAGAGACTTACCTGCTTGAGAATCTATTTGATTCCCAAACAATGTAACATTTATTTTTAATACCATAAGTATCAATGTAGATAGATGTATTACAGCATTTTCTCTCAAAAAAGATGTAAACTGTTGAAGGGTCAGGCTTAGAGTGCATCAGTCCCCTGTGGTGTTTTTCCCATAGTAGGTAACTCTTGGTTGACTGATGACTTCCTTTCAATTTGGGAAGGAAGGAAAAACCCTGCTTGTCACGCTGTCAGTGGAGAATAATCTCTGACTTGGAAAGCAATCCTCTCAGAGCTGACTCCTGGGATTGAGTTACTGGTCTTTCAGATCTCCCAGTGCAGACTGAAAATATTATTAGTACTCAGGAGCGTTGATAAATGCAAGCATGCCTGCTATTTTGAGTCAGGATTTATGTAAGATATATTGTATGGAAAATGTCCAGCCTCAATTTCTTAGAGCAGTGTCATCTCCTTACTCCCTTCTCAGTCTATGTGCATTTTTTGCAGCCACAAAATAATTCCCGAAAGCCAGCAGCATTCTACTCACAAGACATTGGCCGTCAGAGCCAGGCTCTAAGATCAACTCCATGGCAACTCGTAACAGATCGCCAAGTCAACACCTTCCAACCTGCTTGGTTTTGACATCAAGATGCAGCACTGCTCTTTTATACCTTATCCACGAAAAGAAGGGGTTGTGACGACCTCTCTATCTGTCTGCAGTCGAACATCTCACAGTTCCTAAGGATGAGAACCTGTTTTACTTAATCAGGAAAGTGCATCGACAAAGTTCAGAATGACGGTATACATACATACATATAATAAAAGTAGTTCATATTTTCTGAGTGCTAGCTTTGTGATAGATGGTAGGCTAAGCAATTTGTTTCTCACAACAGCAGAGTATGCAGTATTATCAAGTTCCCTTTAATAAATGAGTAAGTCGAGGCTCAGACAGACTAATTAAATTGACTAAGGAAGGACAGCATCTAAAAGAATGGATATAAACTCAGGGTGACAGACCTTGTAGCATGTATAAAACTCATAGAAGGAAGCCATGGAATTAATATTTAGATATGAGTGATAAAGATATTAATAGTTGGTCGTTATAGGTCAATATAAAACAGGCAATGGCTCTTTGCCTGGAAAAGAGTCTTTCAAATGGGATCAAGTGTGCAAGAAGTAAATTTTATGTTTCTATGTGATTTTTTTTTACTTATTCAAAGCATGTTTATTGAGCACATACTATTGGTCAACATAGTTAGCCAATGAACAAAATATATATACCGTTGCCTCATGGAACTTTTAGTTCCTCTTCATGAAGATTTTTCCAAGATTGAGAAGCCATGTAATCCTTATTTTCATAAATTTTCTCTCTGGAGACTAGAGACTATCCCTGTACCTTAACTGGGGGCTGAACCGTGACCACAGGTGGTCATGTCTTTGATCACTTGCCTAAATGGAGGGAACTTTCCTGACAGTTACATTCTGTTACATACATTCTGTTTCACCTCTCCCTCTAGTGTAGGCATATGGCCCCTCTGTCCATCAAGGTTCGACCAGAAAACAGAGTGAGTAGAAGAGTCGAAGGCATATATTAAAAGTACCGTAAGGAACTGGCTAAGTGATGAAGGCAACTGACTAGGGAAGTCTGAAATGCATAAGGCAGAACTTTAAGAACAGCAGGCTGGAACTCACGGAATGATCTAAAACTTCAGTCACAAGCAGAACTTCTGGAAAGTCTCAGCTCTGTTCTAAGTAAGGCCTTCCAAGTTCTTGAACCAGATCCACCCAATTTATTTAGTATAATCTCTTTTAAAGTCAACTGACTATGGACTTTAATCACAGCTATAAAATACCTTCATGGCAACACCTGGATACTGCGTGACTGAATAGCTGGGGAACAGAGCCCAGCCAAGTTGATACTTCAGAATGACGCAGTCCCAGTTTAGATACAACTCATAAAATGTAGCATTCATTAAGTCTAATTCCTGGTGGAATGTGAACATTCCTGTGATTTTTTTCCCAAGAAAAGATGATTTCCAGTCTTTAGGAAAATAATTGCACACAACAAAAATGGTAATCCAGGAAGGGACAAGCGTTAGAGTGACACAGCGTGGACACTGGGGTGAGGCCCGAACTCTGATTGAGTAGCATCAACAGTGTGATTTTGAGACCTCAGATTCCTCACTCGGTAAAAGAGAGGTTGATACTTACAAGTGTAGGTATGATATAAAGCGGTGGAGAAAATTCAATAAAACAGGGAATTCCAGTTTGCCTAAGACTGCCTCAGTGTATTCTCAGAATAATTATTAATAACACCCTTTTTACTCCCAAAGTGACCCAATTTTTGAAAAGAAACAAAATAGCCATCTTATTTGTATAGCAGTCTAAGCATTGTGGTTGTTTCGATAGAAGTGCATTTCTACTGATAACTGCAATTTACATACCTGATTTATTCTATCTAACTCCAGGGGAGAGAACCGAAGACTAAACTTGCAAGTTACAAAGCCCCATGCTTCAGCTCAATAAAAAACATATTTTCGAATGTTTGCAGTACTTTCTTTGGTTAGTCCTTCAAATCTTTGTAATTCCTGGAGTTTTACCTTTGCCAAACAAAATACCCCCAGTGTCTTTAGTCTTGTTCCATTTGATGTGGCTTCTGGTGCATAGATGATCCTGGCCATTCTGTTTGAGACAACCCACAGGTTTTCAATGTTACTATTAAAATGTGTTGTCCATATATTAAGTCCAGATGTTGTCTATTCAATTCAGACCACATTCAATGGGACCATTGGCACTTTTTTCCTAGGTTCTGCCCATACATTAATTGATTGCATCGGTGTAATTAGCATGACTTTTTGGGCTGCACTGAACTCAGTCAGTTTAATCTCTAGGCCTTTTTTAGTAGAAATGTTCATTAAGCAGGTCACCTTTATTCTTTATCTATGGAGCTTCAGTGAGTCTCAGCTGCATAAAAATTGCTCCTTTCACAAAGGCATGGACACCTCCCTGTGTTCATCAAAGTCATTAATTTAAATTTTGAAGGAGGAAGTCAAATGTTAGGGTCTCCTTCCGTTTTTGATCAATACATTGGTTATTGATCAATACATTTAAAAATACTTGCTCAATCCTCTATTAATACTCATTTTAAGACTTATTAATACTTGTTTTTATTAACAAGGATATTATATTTCAAATGTATGATCATAAAAAATAAAAATAGAACTTCGCCCTGGCTGGTGTGGCTCATAAACCCAGGGGTTGTGGGTTCGATTCCAGGTCAGGGCACATAGAGTTATGAATTTGATCCCCAGTTGGGATGTGTATGAGAAGGCAGCCAATTGATGTTTCTTTCTTGAATCCATATTTCTATCTCTTTCCCTCTTTGTCTCCCTTTTTCTCTCCCTAAACGCAATGAAAAAATGTCCTCTGGTGAGGATTTTAAAAAAAGATAAAAATGAAATTTTATATATGGCATGTATCTAATCTACCATCAGCTACGGTTAAGGGAATTCAGCTCTGAAGTACACAGACGTAAGGTCTAGTCAAAATGGATCCACATGAGAAACGTGTGCCTTCGGACAACTCATTTCATCGAAACTTCACGAGTCTCTTATGTAAATTGTGCGTGTAAATATATGTTAGGTGGCACAGGAAAAGCATTCAGTACAATGTCTGGCTCATGGCTGGCAAGAAATAGTTGGGAATTATTGTTGCTGCTGCTACTGTCAATATTATTACTTTTGAAGCTGGAAACAGCTGTGCAATTAAGTTCTTTTAAATCCTTCATTTAAAGAACAAGCAACTAAATTTTTAAAAACTGTATGCATTTACCTAAGGGTTCAAATTGTTGGAATTCGTGGTGTTTTTCTAGAAAAAATAAAACTTGCACGCATTTTCTTCACTGCAGGTCCACCCAATGCTTTTCCTTCGAGGGCCTAAAACAGGTCTGTTAGCTTTAGGGCTCCTCTATCGGGCCTCACTGGCAGGTGAGAGATCCAAAGACCTCCTCCATGTCTTTTTGCAATTTGGTTTATTCGCTGCATTTGACATTGTGGAAATCTTTGCACTGTTAGAAACTTTTTGTTGAGATGCCCATGGCAGTAGTCCCTCCTAGCTCGCCATTTTTATCTCTGCCTGTTTTGGCTTCCTTCATTGGCCTTTCTTCCCGAAATAAACTTGACCCTCTTCTTTTTTTTGAACATCACTCTCATCAAATGCTATCTCATTTATTCCTACAGCCCTAGCAACAACCTTTATGTTAGTTATTCATAAATGTATTTCTCTAACTCTGGGCCCTTACGATAGAGATGAGTATGTTTCCTGAGAATCTATGTGCCTTCTGACATTGTCCATCCCTCTTCCAGTTAGGCAGGGCCAGGCGACTTGTGCTTCCCACCACTGGGCTCTAAGCTGAAGTAAGACTTTTCACCTCTGCACCAAAGCATAACCAAGACATTAGAGTCCTTGGTGTTGCCTCTTTCCCTGGCGCAGGGACACTAGAGGCCTAGTGTTCTAAATAATGAAGCCAAATGATATTGGAGTTTTACCAGCCAAGTTCTTAAGACACTACATGCCCTGATTTACACTGGGTATTCCAAAGGAGTCACAAACATTTATTTGGTTAAGCTGTGGAGATTTCAGGGTTATATTTTTGGTGTTTGGGTTTTGTTGCTGCATTATTCTTAATTAAGACACCTATTATTATAGCTCATAATCTCTGTTTTCATCAACATGCTAGAAGTTTCTGTGCCAATAGTTATTGAGTATGACCACATCCCCAAAATGATCTGTATAAATATGTTTTTATTTGACCATTTTTTAATGGTTTAGCATGTTCTGTTCTACTTTCTACAGAATATCTCAGTGGGGCCCTGTTCTTCCTTACCTCTTCCATCATTCTGTTCAGACTACAATCAGCTCCAAAGTTGGCTGTTGTCTCAGTCCACTGTGCCCACGATTTCCCATTGAAACCACTGTGTCTGAAATATTTCCCTTATCCAAATGTTTAATCACTACTCACAGTCTACAATGCAAATCCCCTCAATTGACACTTCCTCCTTTTTATGTTTCATTCTAAAAGATTCTGCTTATAGATATTATGATTTAATCACATTGAATATTTACAAACCATTATGTACTTTAAACCTCAATGCATTCATATAATATTTTATTTTACCTAAAATGGCTTTTTGTTTTTATATGAAAAAGTCCTCTTGGTTTTTCAATTCCAATGCAAATTCCAGGTAATGGTTCATAAAGCCAAAGTTAGATAATAATTCTAAGTATACTAGAGAAGGTTTCACAGAAGTAATAATTATTATAATATTTTCTGCAAGCATTGTGACTTGTGTTATGTCATATATATTTTATCTATCCAACTTAAATGGTTAATTTTATTTGTCAGTTTGACTGGGTCACAAGGTGCCCAGATATTTGCTAAATGTTATTTCTGGATGTATTTTTAAGAATGGTTTCCGAAGAAATAACCATTGAGTGGGTGGACTGAGTAAAGCAGTCTGCTCTCTACAATGTGGACGGCATCCCGCAGTCTGCTGAGGGCCTGAATAAAACAAAAAACTGAAGGAGGGCAAGTTCAGATTTTCCTGCCTCATGGCTTAATCTACAACATCTTTATGCTCCTGTTCTCAGGACTTCAGACCTAGGTTGGAATCTCTACCATCAGGTCCCCTGGTTCTCAGCTCTTCTCACTTGAACTAGATCATACCACTAGCTTTCCTGGATAAGTGCTGAGAAATGCACAGGCTTGTGATACTATTATTTAATAAACAGCTAAGTTCCAATTTGCAGTGTTGTAAACAGAATTTTGCCTTTTTATTCTCAAGAGGCATCTACTCATCACTCTGGCATTCAGATCATCCTTAGAGCTCCAAGTGTCCTGGAAGTGAAGAAGTGCATGCCTCAAAGCAAGAGGACCAATAGGCATTGAGAACAAGGTGGACCGGGCTCAAGCATCGACATGCCTTTATTCAGAGATGCTCTACATGGAAATGCGCAAATGAGGATGATAAAGTCCTACGTGAACTATGATGGTATTCTCAATTATAAATTGTAAATAAAACATAATGTGGATAATCATGGGAGTGAAGTCTCAGCGTGCAGTAAGGTGTCTGGGTCTGACAGGGTGGAGGAGGAAAGCAGATGGATATTCAGCATTTCTCTGAAAGATAAGGATTATTGACTCCAATTGCTCTTTGAGGAAACCCCGATACACACATCTACCATACACGTATCTCCACAACTGGAAAGTTGAGATTGAACCCAGGTCTCCGATACCAGTGGGCGTTCTCACTCTGCTACACTCTGTAACTTGGCTTCTTCTACCAGTATTTATGGTGACACTTGTGTTTATATGACAGTGTGGCTGTGTCTGGCATAGGTAGCATATGTGTGGCAAAGAGCTGCACCTTTCTATATAAGTACTAAATAATTGGTAGAATTGAAAGTTTTAAACTATAAGAATAACTTTAAAATAAACTTTCTTCTTAAATTTTTAAACAGGAATAATGGAGCTTGCACTTCACTGCATTTGTAATCTTCTGGGTAACCTTGATAACTCAACAACTAGTTACTGCCAAAAACAACCCCAGAAAGGTCTTCCGAAGCTGATGATTGATATTTAATTTGGGATTTGTAATGGTCGCACATTGTCCCGGGCTAAAGGCACAGTTCTGACCTTCATTGGACGTCACTTTCACACTTGAAAGGAAGCCTTCCCTCTGCTCGCTCACTCACCTGGCACTTAGAACTTTCTAAAGAGGGCTGCAGGGCCACAGATTTCAAACTGTGAGATAAGCTCCCCCCATTTTGGCTGTGGGACTTTTTTGCATTTTTTCTTTATTTTTTTGGTTCCACTTCACAGTACTGGTTGGCAGTGAGTAATTGCTTTTTTCCAGTAATGCTATAAAATTTGCAATAGTTCACATAATCGCACAATTAGGCACATTCAAGTTGGCAGTTTTTTTCTTGACATACACTTTCCCCAAACTACAACAGTAAACTGTATA
This sequence comes from Sturnira hondurensis, assembly GCF_014824575.4. NCBI lineage: Eukaryota > Metazoa > Chordata > Mammalia > Chiroptera > Phyllostomidae > Sturnira > Sturnira hondurensis. The sequence continues at coordinate 13,436,219 of NW_028093774.1, read as the reverse complement.
GGAAAATGCCATTTTAGCTTTTGGTGTGGAAACTCAGCTGCAAAATGCCAAAGGTCTTTATGCCAAGACTTTTAGCTTATTCCAAACTCAGCTTCGCTTTGCCTCCTGGTCTGGGAAGGGGATCGTGAAATGCACTCTCTACATTTATAGGCTGCACTGATTTACTACCTCAAATCTCCATAATTTTGTCTTTGAAGTGATGCAAGGAAAAAAAAGTGCTTTTTTTCTTTCCTGTGGAAATTCCTATATTGGGGAAAATTTTCAGCTCTTATTCTGTCACGACTGAATTTAAATGCTTGTGCAAAAGTAACAAATTAGCACATATCACGGGGGTGAAATTCATCTGGAGCCCCTTCAGCACAGGGTTGTTGTCCTTGTTGAGTCGGGGATGTTACCCTTATCCATCATCTTCTGGTGTTACTGATTACACAGCTTCCAGCTTCAGCTAAATCCAGGCTTTGACTAGAATAACAGCGTTATTACCTATAACGCTGGAATAGAAAAAAGGCTTTTTTTCACTGAACATATTCTGTACCAGGCCATGGCAATTATTACTATGTTTATTTTACCTTTGAGAAAAAATGTAACTAAATTAACCTAAGTAATGTCTTGGAAATTACTCGTATCTGAGTACCGCTTTGCTCCGGATATTCCTTGCAGCCTTCAATAACGTCTTCTATTCACAGTTGCGTTAAGACTCACTTAGAAGAAAAGTCAAATTTCAGTCTTGCACACTGAATTCAAAACCATATTGGAAACAAATGTGACCATTTGCTAAAATAACAACCTGGTGTTATTTTTTCCATATGCATTTTCCTCTGGTCTTCTATCTCTGAAGCCTGAAGTTGCCATGTATGACTTTAGTAAGCATATAAAAAAAGACTGTTTAGGTTTTTGTAAAATGAAAATTTAGAAAGTTGCACAGGTGCCTGAGAAAATGTCAGACACATAGTAGTACAGGGCTGATTTGCAGATGGTGGCAACTGACTTCTATAATGTGAAAGCATCTATAAAGTACCATTATTTTCCTTTCAGAAAACATAGTAAAACATATGTCACATGTAAAAATAATCTACGTCTTTCTAATCACTTTGTGTATCAGCAAAGGTGAGTACAAAATCGTGCAGAAGGCATTTTAGCATCGATGCCCAATTCTTTAGTACTGATCTTCCAATATCTGTAATTGGTCTTATGAGAGTCCTCCTTTCAAACCACCTGACCCCAAGTTCCACAGAAATGCCCTTGTTCTCACGTGACTTTCGATCCCATGAGAGCTTTAAACTAGTGTTTGCAAATATGTCTGAGGGACCAGAGCCGTAATAAGTCACTCCCAATGCCCGTGACAACCCTCCAGAAGCCAGGGGGCGAACACTGAGTAATCCCTACGAAGCAGGATTCACGAGGCTGTGGTTACAAAGCAATGCCTCTTTTGCATGTTTTGAACGACTTCTTTTTGTCACTAGGGATCCACTTGTAACCAGCTTTGAAATTAGGATTTTTCCATAGGGTCTTGAAATTATTTTCAGCATGATCCTCACTTGCTCCCACAAACTAGTTCATGAAAGGAAATCGGCCCTTGGCTCTGTCCGTTTTCCTCCGTGCCCTGCTTCTCACTTGGTCCACGCACTGTGTAGGAACGCCTGTGCCAGACCTACCGGTCCAGGTGCTTCTACCACGTCCTGTCCTGAGCAAGGCAAATATTTTGATTCCATGCAAGGCTAGGGACCTGAGCCTCATCTCCAGCACTGTGACATGTTTTTTTTTTTTTTAATCTAGGATTTGAATCAGATCATGTTCTCTCCGAAGTTTTTCACCTTCCCTTTTAAACAACTGTACAAATGCAAGGCCCCCACTGCTGTCTAGACAGTCAATGAAAAATACTTCTAACATTAACAAAATGTTGAATGAAAATGGTGAAGAGGCACAAAACCCAACTATTTTATTACATTGAAATCATTCAAAGCAAGGCTACATGTGCCTATGGAAATGTGCTTAATTTAGTTACATAAAAAGTATAAAGTGGACTGGAAAATGAGATGGAAATTGGCGCCTTTGAGGGAGTGGGGGAGGAGAAGGCATCTGAAGGTTTCAAAAAAGGGGGCATTTTTATGTTATCTGCAATGTTTCATTTCTTAAGACAAGACCAATAGAGACCTCTTTTAATTAACACATCCAAATGATAGAAGTCATTCATTCTAGATTTCATTTGCAAGAAAGCAATATGAAGACGTAGCGCCTAAGGTTCAATATCACCTTGAGCTTTCGTCAGCTGTGTGGCTTTGAATTAGGTGCTTAAACTTCTTGTGCCTAAAATATGAAATGGATACAATAATAGTGCCTACGTCATAGGTGCTATGAACCTACCAGCCATATGTGCTAAAATTGGGGCCAATTCTCTACTGAAATACCTTTTAGCTTTTTGGAAAACAATTTGCTTGTAAGATTCACAAGCCAGTCATAGTGTTTTAGCTGGTTTGTGCTTGAAGAGGAAATATGTGAGTTGAAATCCAGCTGCTCATGCTGTCATTCAGAAAGAAATTCTAAAGTATTGCTAGGAAAACATTTCTTGAGGTTTTTCCATCTTCACACGAATCAGGAAATCCTATAAGAATGAGCTTGTCATTCTCATGGAGATTTCTTTTAAATTATGCTCATGCAAAGGCATGATTTCCCATGTCTTATGTGGATGACCTGACTCCAAATGCTGAACTATCAGGTTGGTTCCAGCAAAATTATCCACCTGCTCTTTGAATTCTCCTTAAATCAAACACGCATATGTTTACAAAAGGATGGCCTATGTAGGATCACACTTTGGGATCTCATGTTACATCAGTTAGGTTGAATCAAGTCTTGTCAGAAAACACGGGCAGGAGATGACTCAGAGAGTAGAAACAAGCTACTCAACAGCAAGCCTGTCATGAGGGAGACCTGGATGAACTTGAATGAATCAAATACTATGCATGTGAGGATCGCACAGGTTTCCTTGTACAGAAATCCCTTAAAGCAGCATTCCCAAGGAATCCTCCAGTCACCTTGAGACAAATGATCAATGATTTTTTTACAAATCTAAAACACCTGAGTTGTCACTGTCAGAAATTTAAATTGATGGACTGCAATTTTAAAATGAATTACTAAGTGATCATTATGATAAATCTCACACCCACTCACACCATAGATAGCCATTAGAATATCATTCATTTAAATCTCTGTTTTTTTCTTATCAGTGTCTTATTTTTGTTCCTTATTGGCTTTGTGATACAGTTAAGTTCCATAAGGGATAATAGGTCTATTAAATTAAATCTCTTTGTTCCTACTTTCTCGTTTCTTTTTTTTCTTCCTTTACAATTCATTTGTAAAGAAAAGACTGAATTTTCCTCATTGCATTTTTGTGGTACCACCCAGCATGTTCTCTGACCTTGTGAGTCCAATAAATTAGAATTCAAATCTGGAGAAGCAATCAGGTTCAGATTTAGTTTCATTTGCACAGTACAAGGGTTTCATTTGTATAAACATTTCATCCACATTCGTACTGATGGATATTTTAATTACTTAATGGTTTTTGTTACTGTGAACAATACCATAATGAAATTGCTCATGCATACATCTTTAAACATTTGTCTGATTACTTGTTCAAAATAAACTCTTAGAAATGTTATGGCAGAAACAAAAAACATGCACTTTTGAAGTATTTGTTGCTGCATATTGTCAAATTGTCCTTCAGAAAAATTATGGTGTTTTTGAATCACACTTGACATATCTGGAGGTATATTTTCTCACATTATTAAAATTACATTTTTTTAAAAAATATTTTCAGAGAGAGAGATTTTTGTTTTCTTTTTAACTTGTATTTTCATTACTGGTGAGCTTGACCAAGTTTCACTACAATTGTAATGTAAAAGCTAATAAACTGCTTTTTTGATGCCTATGTCTTCCTCTTTTATTCTGATTAGCACAAATCAGTTATAGATTGACTGATGAAATTTGACTTGCTAAAATTGGAAAAGGGGAGTTTCCTGTCAACTTGAGACCAGGTTTTGATACCCAGTGACTTGATTATACTATCTACTTACAGGCCTTGCATCCTTGAACTCTTCTCTTGCTATATTAACACCATAGGAATCAGATAAAAGAGGTTTGGTAGTTTGAACATAATATTAAATGCATTTCAGCTCATGAAATTGAAGCCAATGCATAGAAAATGCAAAGCCATGAAGCTTCCTTTTTCTCCCAGACCATTCTTTACAATTTTTTTCTTTCTCATTAAACAAAAACCTCAGAAGACTTCTGATTTTTCATTATTCTTGAAAATTGCTCAAATGCTGCAATTGGAATATGATTTGCTTTCTGCAGCATTGTGCTTTGTGCCTGATAGATAATGTCTTTCTACATAAAATTCCAATGCAACTAGATTGGTCTTGAGTATAGATTTCAAAGCTTATCATTCCCGCTCTTACAAGACAGTTGCACAGCAGAGCATCTTCCCTGGTTGGATTTCCTATCTCTTGGCAGCATGTAGGGATGCCTTGAAGATAATATATTAGGCTATTTCGTATTATCACCTTGGGAGTTTTGCTATTCTTTTGGTATGTTTCTGACAAATTGGTATTTAATGTGAGACAGTGGAACAAAGTACTGGGACATTTTCCCTTTCATTTCTGTAATAAGTTTGAAATCAACTGAAAAAATCATTTGAGAAAATAACATATCTTTCCTTTATTAATCCATATGTTCAGTTTTTAAGCAGTAAGCTTTGTGCCAGGGTAAAAAGCAACATATGTGAGAAAATTTACTACAGGAAGACTTGCATATGCTACCACCACTATACAATAAATCGTAATGTATTTAACATTAGTTTAAAGTGTTAGTTTTGTGCTTCGGTAATGAAGAGACGTTAGTAAATAGCATAGGTTGAATTGAATCCTCCAACTCCTGAATAAAGATATGTTTCATTCCTAATCTTCAACACTTGTGTTTGTAACTTTGTTTGAAAACAGAGTCTTTGCAGATTTTAAAAAATGTTAAAATAAGATTATTGGGGTGTTCTCACCAATATGTTTGCTATTCTTATAAAAATGAGAAACTTTGCACACACAAGAAGAGCGGTGTGTGAAGACAGAGAAACACTCAGAGAGGGAAGACAGGCAGTCGTGTAAAGTTGGAGGCAGAGACTGGAGGTGTGCAGCCATAAACCAGGCGCTGTCTGGCGGTGCCTGTGAGTGGCAAAAAAGCAACCTCTTTTGGAGGTTGGAGAATGGCCCTGATGCCTTGATTTTGGACTCCTAGCTTGCAGAACTCTGAGATAAGTTTCTATTGTCTTCAGTCCTCTAGTTTGTACTACTTTGTAATGGCAGCCCTGGTCACTTACTATGGTCACTATATTTGGGAACACGGAGAAAGCAGGAATTGGAAGTAGAGGCAAGCCGTTGGAGGAAGCAAGGGTTTGGAGATTTATCCTAACCATAAAGTGTGGTAATTAAAATATACATTTTTTCAGGAACTGTTCCTTGATCCCTCCTAGAATAGGTTAGGGGCACAATCTATATACCTTTTCAGCATATTACCAATTCCTTTTTATAGATATGTAAACATCTATTACCATTACTTAACTAATATATTTTCTAATCATCTGAGTGTCACTATGAATTTTGTGAGAAGGAGGAAACGTGTTGTTCCTCCTCGTTCTTTGTTTATGCAAAGGAGCAACGCTTATCTGGATTGTACTGTGCTTTCCCAGGAAGATTAATATGCATCCTCCAATGTTCCCATTCAAACACATACATGCACACACATGCACAATAAAATGAATGCACATGGAACACCATCAAGTTACTCAAAAAGCATGCATCCACGTAACCTGCTTTCTATGTCGGTGTGGACCTGCTGCGACCATGTCTCCACGAACAGTCTTACTCAAAAACAGAGTGAACGTTTCACGTCAGGGAGTGATTAGTATTTCACCCATCAAAACAGCGTAAGGTAAAAGGTGGGTAGACAACTTGATTTTCCACAAAATACGCAAATAAAAGTCTGAATATTCAATTACGTCATTATCAGAAACTTCAAACCCACCTTTTATTCTGAATAAGAGTGAAGACCTAAGTCACTCATGGAATGTGAGCACTTTGTTATAAACCTCTCTCTTATTTTAGAAATTGGCTTATTCTTTCCAAGAAGTTCGTTATTTCTAGCCCTATGTAAATTCATGTGTAGGTCTCTAATGTTATAGTAGGGCACTGTTCTTTTCACATTTTTGATTTTGTAAGACTAATAATCTAAGCTGCATATTCTTCCTGATATTTAATTATCGTGCTGGGCCTAGATGCCATCACCAATAGATAAGAGGCCCACCGAATAATAACATTATGACAACTGTGTCTTATCATTTTATTTTCTCTAATAAAGCTTCCACATTGAACTTTCGGTTTTCCTCATTAACAAATAAATGGAAAATAAGAATCACTTGGCTTTCTGTAGCATTGGAATGAGGTGGAGGACACTTTGAAAACAAAACAAAAGTCAGAAATCTTAAAAACATGATAACTTATAAAACGTATGAATATTCCATGATATTAAAACAGTACTTCCCAGAGTTGCCAGCTGCTGACCCCTTCGTTTCTGACTAGACCGCAGGAGGACGGACGCGCTTCGGTCCTTGGCAGGGAGCAGCAGACCTAAGTGTCAATCCCGCACTCTGCACAGCGACCTGCTGGTGGTGCAGAGCGGTGTCTGGCAGCCAGCGATTACAAAAGAGTTGCCAGAGAGGCTCCCCGGTCCTGCCAGCTCGACAGTGATGATGGCTGAGGTCAGCAAGAGGGGAGCTACCCCGGACTCCCAGAAGCGGCTGTCATCAACACAGAGCAGCCAAAAGCAATCCTTTCCAACCAAATCCCTTATCAGAAATTTACTTCAAGTCCAGTGATGTATTCTATCCCAGAATTTACAGTGACATGACAGTTCTTTATATTGATAGCATGCTGTTTCTTTTCTTAGAAACCCAAAGCTCTCCGCAGCCGCCAATGCGTCCTTCGGGAAAAGCTGTGCTCTTTAATATATTCTTATTGCTTTCCTATATGCTCATATCATGAATGCTCATGTTTAACAGTAATACGTGGTGATGAATCATTGTGATATGACCCTGTCCCTGGTGTTTCTTTATATGACCATCAACTTGCATCGATAAGAGTAAATCATTCATTTAGGGCCTCATCCCTTTTTTTCTGCCACGTTTCTAGTACTGCTCTTTTTCTTTTTTACTTTTCAGGGGTTTTTTTCCCCTGAATTTTACTGTTAGCTCTTAGAGGAGCAAAAGTAAGTGAAACAGAAGCTGTTCTTCCTTAAATAGGATGAGGAACATGATTAGAATCTGATATGTGTATGTATATACATTTTTTCCAATGTCTTTACCCTCCGCAGGGACATTATTCATTGTCACAGGTAACTCTGAGTTGATTCTTTATGGATTAGCCCTGGGTCAGGCCCCAGGAAGGATTAGTTCCACCAGATTAACATGTGTTTTCCTTGTGAACCCAACCTCAACCCTCACAGGCAAAGTCGGGGGGGTCCCATAGTCCTCGGAAGCATCCTTCTGTGCAGAAAGGCCAAGACAGCTTCCAGAATAGAATAGACACATTCAGAAGCTTCTTGGAGGGACAGGTAAGCAAATACTGGCAAACCCTGAAATCACAAACAAATAGAGGATTTTGCTTTGTGTTTCGGCACATAACTTCTTTAGCTATCTGCTTCATTAGAAATATTTCTACGTAGAAACAATCCTAGCCGCCTCAGTAGGGGACGGGGGATGTAAAGGATGCCGCATTCATGGGACGGACAGTAAGAGAAAAGGAATTAATTAAGTGCTTCCAAATAATGATGTAAAGATAAAGTATGATATTAATTACACAAAGCAAAGCCTGAAATGACCTGTACAATATGCTGCTTTTGTGTAAATAAACTTGAAAAATGAACAGGTAGAGACATGGCTATTTGTGTTGGTATATGCACTTACTTAAGTATTAGTTAATTAATCAGTTTTTCCTAAAAAGGGAGCAGTTCAAAAGAACCTGCCTACCGTGGTTAGTGCCAAGTAAAGAGGACATATTATTTTTTAAAATGTTACTTTCCAGATTACTTGCATCTTATAAGTGCTCACGTGTGTTGTTTTAAAATTTAAAGCATTTTAAAGCAACGTCAGTACAGAATATGGAAGCGACACCATTTAGGTGTTGGTGGGTCGGCAGCCTTCTTCTCTGCATCTGTAAGACGGCAATGCATCAACGACAATGAATCTCATGCCGGCAGATAGAAGGAAGCTGCCCGTTCCTGTGAATTTAAGTTTACAACTCACCAATATCGTAAAGTACTTTTATATATAAGCACTTTAAGTGGTAATGAAGGCTAAATAGAATTCGATCCACATTAGGGGTCAAACATCACATTTCTACTTAGAATCTGAAATTGTTTTGTTATTTTTTGATATTTTCTAGAAAATAAGGATTAAAATTCGTAATTACAAAGAGCATAGGATTTTAGGAGGTGACATGTAGTGATTAACCACAGGCCAAAAAAGAGAAATAGAAAAAGCTGTGTTGCTATTAAAACATATTTTAGTGGAAAAGAGTTGGCATTTTTGTTCAATTTAGTTACTGCTGATATCTCACTGCCTAGAATACTACCTGGTGGTAGCTAGGCTTTCAACAAATACCTGTTGAATAAGTGAAGGTATTATATAAACATTGTGAAAAATAGCTTAGTTTCTTCTTTGCCTCTACAATTTAAGAGATTTAAAACTTTACAGTACAGGTTTTTGAAAAGGACACTAAGAAGTATAGCAATACCAAAATAAAATTACCTGCATGTGTGCCTCAAATGTGTATTTGAAAATCAATATATCATTTTATCTAACTGATACTAGGATTTAGGTATGCTAACTCTCATTGCATGAATAACCACTTTGAGTTTAAATACACACATCGTACTACACAGGCAGGTAGTATAAAATTTGTGTGTGTATCCATAGCCCTTGCATCAGGTACCTTTGAAATGAAAAGAACGCACACCCACCTTGGACTCAATGATTTATATTAGCTCAGAGATTTAGTGTAACAGATTAAATAATTGTGTATTGCCCATGCGTTTTGCAACTTTTCTTCTTCATCCAGCCACAGCATTCAGGATTACAAAGTAGCTCAACTTCAGCACTCGAAATAATAAAAACGCACAAAACGCAACATTTATTTATGAATCGGAGCAGTGTTCCACCATCAGATTACTAGTCATGGTTCACAAGTTACCACTGCCCACAGCAGCCTCCTCCGGGCAGAGGCACCTCCCGATTGGTTTGACAGGGAAACGAAGGGCCTTTCTTGGAGGAACGAGCCAACCTCGGAGCACAGCTGTTTTCTCTCGGCTGAGACGAAAGGGTCCCTGGCCGGCGCATTCGCAGGAGACCGTTTAGCGAGTCATCCCAAGCACCTTGCTTAGTCCCAATCCAAGGAAGGGCTTTCTGCAGAGCCTTTTTATTTCTAAGAAGAGTGGCAGGCTTTCCTGAAAGTCAGACGTTTTGAATTGTATTATTTTGGCTGTTAAGGTATTTACGGAGCACCCAGCGTGTCCACAGTGCGGCCCAGGACAGGCAGCGGCCTCATCCGTGGCCGCCTGGGCTCTGGAAGCTCAGGAGTGAAAAGGCTATTCAGGTTCTCTCAAATTTTAAATACGCCCCTGCAGTTAAGAAAATAGCTGAAGGGTTTTTTCTGTCTTAACTTGTATAAAATTTCACTTTGAATCATGGTACACACTGCATAAACCTGCTCTGGAGAGATTTAAAGTGTGTACAGTAAGAAAAAGAATAGCAAAACTGTGACAATTAGAAAGTATACAAAAATAAAGCCCCCAGAGAAATGCTTTTTCAACTATACCTGGTGAAGAACCTTCTAATCACAAGGTTTTAATTTATCCTGGATAATTTTGTAAAATACAATAAAATGAATTATTAGGAAAATTAAATGTAAAATAAAAACATAAAATGTGAACCTACTGATCATGCATGTGAAATCCCTGAAAATGTAAAATTGTTGTAAGTTTTTTTTAAATCCTTTTCATTTCTGTGTTTGTCTCATGCGAGGCATGCAATAAACTTTGAGGAATGGACAATGATCTCCAAGCCACATTTTAAATAGCTACACTTTATGCTGAGGAAGAACCAGTGAGGACTCATATATAAAGACACACATATCTGAAAGCTTACTTCGAATATCTGTTAAAATATGTTTTCAATAGAAGACCTTTTCTACCCCTAAGATTTTTTTTGCTACCCATGTAGTCCCCGGAGTTTAAAGGGCATTTAAAAGCAGATTTAATAGAAATTATCTTTAATGTTAGATGCCAACCCAACCAGTGTTTAATTACTAATGATTAATTACTATTCTACTTTATCTCTGAAACCTAAAGGCAGCCCAACTGAACTGTTTTTTTTCTAGAGGCTTCTAAAAAGAAACAAACCACATACATGTTCTCAGAATGAACAAGCTCTAACATGATCAAAATGTAATCTTTCCTGTAGAACTAAAATTAACATTAGACTTTCCTTTTGAAACTTACATTTTGTTGTAAATGGATCTGGTGATGGCAAAATTTTTGCCTAGTAATCTGCGATCTCCAGGTATTATACTACTTAATGTTTGGTTGCTACCGATATAATATTAAATTTCTGAAGTCAGAGAACCTAGATTTACATCTAAACACATTGACTTAAGTAAATACATTTCAGAGTTTGAGGAGCTAACTGATAAAATAAATCAGTTAGTTGTTTAGGTTTTCTAAGAGTTCAGGAGCAGAACTGAGCAGCCAATGAAAAGAAAGCACACGTTGAGAGGTGACTAGCTGGTCACCTCCACATGCAGACATGGGTGTCAGCAGCAAACTCTGCTAGGTAGGCACCGACTGATGGCTCCATCTAAAAGGTAATAATATAATGTAAATTATTATAAACATTGTTATCATAAACTGCATACATATTGTATGGTATTTATTATTGTTTTTTTCCGAGCTCATTATAACCTGATGTGATGCAGTTAACAAACTGATCTATAGGCTTTCCCCCCTTAAAGGCCCAATTCACATGGAAAAAATCTTTTATGGATGCCCAAAATGTAATTAGACCAAAACTCTTTATTTGTTCCTGGAGTTAAGGAGTTGAGTTATAATTCTTTAGCGATGTAGAAGTAGCAAACCATAGATATACATACCATAAACTGATTTTTTTAAAAGAAGAAAATTCTTAAAAACGAGTGTATGAGTTCATATTTGTCCATGGGCCCTCACTGAAGAAAGATGCAAAATAAATGATAACTGTTGTTTCACAAGCCCTTCTAAAAATAATGCTATTCATCCTGAAATGTACTGTGCAAATTACACTGTGTGTGAGGACAGTGCTCACCACAGCATACTGGGTATTTTAAGATTTCAGAACCACCGTCAGCCGTTACTAAGTGGTACAATGTTCCAAAACGAATGTTACAGTTTTAAAAAGATTAAAAGATAATGTTGGTGGTGGTAGCAGTGGTGTTGGTGGGGTGTGTGTGTGTGTGTTTAAATAGTAGAAATCACAGTATGTTAAAAAAGATATGGAGAATAACAATTATATGTATCTGATTTTATACAACATTGTAATCCCTGGTTGATTCATTGTAACGCAATCTTAGACATGAAGACTTGAAGAAGAGATTGTCATGGCCATGTAAAAATTAATCAGGAAATCTCCACACCCTGTGGAAATTATTTGCTGTGCCTTTAGCTGGAAGAACTGCTAGCAGATTTCAAATTCATCAACCATAGCATGCTTGGGAGGAAGCAGAAAGGAAACAGCCGCAAGATGGAACCAGATTGGGGAGGACTTGCAAAATGTCATCTGGATGTGATTCTTTTCTCACCATATTTTCAGCTGCACTAATTTCAAACTTGGAGGATGTGGTTAAGTCACTTGTGATGAAACAGATCTGCCCATTCCCTGTACCATTCAATTATATGACCTGGAGGGCATGAGAACCAGGCTAGATCCCTACAGCCTGCCATGCAAAGATGAAAGAAAGGAAACAAGTTTGATAAAAGAGAGAACACACACCCCCCCTCTCCTTCAGAGGAGAACTGCCTTGACCATTTTTATGGAGTGCAAATTAGAAATGGAGAACATTTTGAGAGTTTCCTGTTGATGTTGATGTTGATGTTGATGTTTCCTGTTGATGGGGAAAATTACTATGGGACCGTGAACACCCGTCCGGTTTGCCACTGCTAATACAGCAGGTGAGGTTTCGGGGTATTTTTTTTACCCGGCAAATCGAACGCGCATGATAAAAGATCCTGTTACCGAGTATAGGATTAAGTTGGCCTGCCCTGCTTCTCAGACTTCAGTTGCTGTAGATTAAGCTCAATGCTGTTGTGTAAATTCTGATATCCCAATTGTCCTTGCTGCTCTCCAACATGGATGGCACTGCACCGGTTTTATATGAGAAGAAAATAATCTCCCAAAGTTCATATCAAAAGTATACTTCCCCTAGATGAAGCCTTTCTCCATGTTAGGGTGTTGAGAGATACTTTTTCTCTGAATAACACACACGAGCCTATCTTTCATTACAGACACGCGGCAATAACAGGTGGGAAGGAGAAGCTTCCGAAATTGTATTCCGTGGCAACCTCAGGGAGCTCTTGAGAGTGTTCTGTAAAATATCTCCAGAAGCTCTGACCATAGCCTCCCTTGCTCGTTCCTGCAGTGGAAATGCAGGCCCCGCGAGAACCCAGGCACGGTCCTGCTGTGTACCGGCACTTTTCCTGGGCTCTGTCATGGGCAGAGGGACCCACCCATATTATAGGAGTGGGAAAGATTATCCCCCACTAAGAGTGCAAAGATTCCAGGGATACTTGGATTATATTTATGTTCTCACCTCCTAGAAATTGTTTCTATTTGTATAAATGTTTATTTAATAGGGGGTATCATCTTCTTTTGAGACACACTTCCAGCTTGAGCTGGAACCTGGGACAACTTTGTTCTTTTGAAGATATGTTTTTTTACTGTTTGTGTCACTTGGCTGAATTACTTAAATCTCTCGAGTCGAGGTAATGCAGGCAATTATCCACACCTATTATATCCGTGCCGTGTGCAGGGCATAAGAAAATGATCTTCAGAATGAGACTGTCGCCCTTGTGGAGATATGGTCACCACAGACAGTTTGCTGTGCAATAAAAAGAAACAAACACACAAACACACACTTACACTCTTATACCATATGTTTAACACCAAGTGATTTTTGACTATTCCTAATTGAACTAGAAATGCCTATTCACAATAAAATGTCCTCACAGTTGCTATGCCTACCATTAGCCTGCAGGCTCACACAGGGCATGCAGCACATGCGCGATGCCAGTTCACACCAGGGAGAAAGCAGTATGTGAAAGGGTTAACACTGTGTCATATGCACAGAGCGTGGTCCCACCCCCCCACCTCTCCCGATGAGCTCTCTCCTCTCTGATGAAAATGCTCTACATGCAAATGGTATAATTAAAAGTTATTTCGCCTTGAAATTAGGTTTTAGAAAGTAGCCATCAATAAGCTGTTTCACCCAACGTTTCTACCTTTCGTACTTTTCCATTGGCCCTTTTTCTGTTTTTTACTTGATTTGTTTCATTTTTAAATTTTTATTGTATTTTTCCCATTACCATTTATTCCCCTTATACACCCTTCCCTCCACAATCACCGCACTGCTGTTCATGTCCATGAGTCCTTTTGGCTTCATCCCTCCACCCCACAGCTGTCCTCCTGCTCTCTCCGAGTCTGTCTCTATTTTCCTTATTAGTTCAGTTTGTGTATTAATAATTTTATATTTCCAATCCAAAGATAGGACCCTTAGCATTGGACTTCTTTGAGATGGCAAAACAAATAATACTGGTTTTCTGCCTTCATGTTGCACCTGAGAAGGAACAAGGTAGGAGGAGGGGGTCAGTTTTGAGGAGGGTATATTCAGCCTCCAAGGGGTTCTAGGGAGCATTAGCACATGGGCACACACACTCACACACACACACACCACTCACACATCTGCGCACACACACACAGGGAATTTTCCTTGAATGTACTCAGCGGAGTGTAACATTAGGAGATTGTTATTTTTATCATCTACATAGGAAACACATTCTTCAAATACTTAACTAAATACTACTTTTCGATGTATAATGTAGAAAGAAAAGTAAAGCAGACTTGAGTATATTCCTAGATATAATTAGCAATATTTTAAGGTATAAACAGTGATTCATTCTCTATTTTAATCCAACTCATGGCACAAAAAAAAAATTGCACACTCTCCCTTGTTCATTTGCGATTTATATCAACACATAAACACTGACCGAAAACAGGGGTCAAGTCCGTAAGCTTCTGCTCAAAAGAGGCTTAATGACTCAGGTCTGGAGGTTCGTGCTTATGATCTATGATCCTCTTGGTGAGAAAAAGGAAAAGGTTTGAGAAATGTGCAAACCCGTGCCAGCCAGGGGACAGTCTGATTGTGTTGGAGAGAATCTGAGCAGGAGACACTCCCTGGTTCACAGCCAGTCTCTCCCACGCAGACACACATCAGACACCAGACTCTTGTTTTATGTGCGTGAACACGGAGAAAGGCTGCTGCTGGAAGTGCAATCAGAGACGATTGGATTAGTTCTTCTCGGCTGAATCTGAGCCGACTTCCTGGATCAAGAAGAACAGAGTGAGTGCACTGGGCTGTCGGTACCCTTATCAGCGACTGTGCACCTTAGGTGCTCGATTCAGCTCACGTTCCCACTAACGGATGGTCCTCAGCTTAAGAAAGGGTTTCAGATTGAATCCATCTTCTATATATTTTTCCTTATTGTACTAATTCAGGATCACAATGTCCTATATTAGCTGCTAAAATAAAATTTAGCTCAAGTTGACATTTAAAAGGTAAGCTGTTGTTAAGTGTGTAGGATTTAATATCGTTTTATTTGGTTGAAGACATGCTTTGCCTCTCACCTCCCTTCCCTGGTTGATCAGAAATAGTCACAAAATGTTTACAGCAGGTGGAATCACATAACCAAAGACACAGAATGTTTGTGTAGACCAGCAACTTTCAATCTGTGCACTGCAAGATTTTTTTAAAACATGCAATACCTGACTATGTAGTCAGGGACACTGATGTATTTTCCCTTAGATCAAATAAAAAATTTGACAGCAGCCAACACAACAATAAATGTCCAGGGTGAATGAATCAGAATTTACCAATTTTTGTCAGATTGGCAAAAAACATATTTTGGCGTGCTGTAGCAATTAGTAATTTTAGGGATAAGTTTATGTGTGCCATGAAATGAGAAAGGCTGGAAATCGCTAGTGTAGACCCTCACACAAAAGCCCAAGCTCTGTAACTAGATGCCCAGATTAGGGTTGCGGTGGTGTTGGGAAGAAAGTAAGAGAGAGCGAACAAACCACCCATGCTCCAGGGTGCAATGTGTGTGAGTGTTGTTTGGGAAGTCTCTCTGGTGACTAGAACTGTAATGTTTGACAGTCTCATTAGGATGGGGGCTAGGGTTAGAGAAAGGCTTTGTCAAAGGAATTCAGCAAACAGTTAGCTTGAAACACCTCTTAGTACTTTGCCAGTGCCCCATCCTTTGGGGTGCCACCATCCACTCATTCCCATAAGGGCCTCAGTCGAGGCCAAAACATTGAGAGCAACATTTTCGCTTAGGTAATGTCTGTCTTTGTAAATATCTCTTCCCTCTCCAGTTAATATATATCAAGACAGAAATATGACAAACATTTGCATCATGGATAAACCAAGGTCCAGTCTTAGCTGTCACAATTTTTTAATCTGGCTATTTATTTTTCACCTAGAAGGCAAAAAGGTATTTCACTGATACTTAAAATTAGGGTTTCCAAAGACAAGAAATAAAGTCTCAGTTTATTTTTTTTCCTCATAGGCAAGTTCAGCATTTTAAACTACAGTGTCTGGTGTCCTCTTAATACCAGCAAAATGCATTCACCTAACACCTTTGGGGCAAGAGACATGAAAGTGTATGCAAGTATACGTGTTCGTGTGCACCTCTTAAAACCAGACATATTCCCCTGCCCACTTCTTTCTTAACTAAAGGCATGAGCCATATCACAAGCGACCTTTGTTTTTGAACAACATTCAGCAGCTCTCAAATTGACCTTGCTGATCTTCCTCTCCTCTCCCTTTCTTCTTGACTGCTTGGAAAGAATGATTCTTCTGTACATAGCCCACCAGCCGGGATCCAGCAGCACCTGTGTTTATTTTACAAACTGGTGCCTTGCAGTTACCATTTTTTTTCAGCATAAATGTATCTGAAAGGAGTTAATGGTGCCCAGTAGCACTATTATAATTAAGACTTTGCTAGTATTTTCAAAACAAACTGGAGATTTCCAAATACAATCTGGAAATACTTTGTGAACAATTTAAAATCTGATAGCAGAGATTACTTTGCAGAGAAAAAAAATGTACTTTGGGTCTAATTTTTGGTTATTGGGAAAACTAATCACCATGCTTCTTACTTGTTAATTTTTTTAAAAGCCAGTCTTTTTATGCCAGTCAATCACTCTTATCTATGTATGATTAACCAAGAAGAGGAATTATTTATATATGTATAATGCAAACGATTCTTCTGGCACATTTTTTTGAATATTCCCAAAAGTGAGTGCTTAGTTAACAGGACCTAAAATGAGATTTTTGTTGTTCTTGTTGTTTTAGTATTTTGGCTAATGTCCAAAGCTGAAACTGATTGCTTTAAAGTACCACCATGCTTTAAAGACAATAGCTAGATACATCTGTAAAATGTGCTAAGACAGGATGAAACCATCAAACATCCCTTACCTGAGACACCCATCTGCAACATGTATTTACATGTCAGAGATGTGTCAGAGTAAATAAAGTTCCATTAGAAGAGTGTTGAGTGTTTATAAGACAGGGAGTGAGGAGGCTTCTTCCTCACTTTGGAAACAAAGCAAGCAAGGCTTCAATGAAGTCAGTGTAAGAGAGGGGGATTGTTTGCCAGGAGGGGCAGCCAGAAAAGCTCTCTCCAGCTGCATCCCTGCCCAAGGCTTACACACACAGTTCCTCATTCTGCAAATGCCCCTAGAATCTAAAGGTTATTAAAAATGTCTCTGATTGCCATATGAAAGACCCACTATTTGTGTATCTGCCTTGAAACATTATATGCAATCAATAAACCACAATACCAGCTGAAGGAGCTTTCCATTTATTTATTTTACTGTTTCATCCTCATAATTTTGGCATGAAAGAGCACGAACAGGTATTGGTGACTGTGGTCAAAGGGACCGCAGGGAGATGAAAAGACTAGACCCTGAGAAATATCCCCTGACACCTGTTCCCTTTGGCGGGCCACTTAGCCTGGGGAGGCTTAACTGAGAGAAAGGGGGAGACGGGTCATAACTTAATGCAACTGTAACATCCAAAAGTGGCAAGAAATCATTGGGATGAGCCCTCAATGCTACCAAGCACTAGGAAAGGGAACCCAACATACTGCTTGAAATTCAAGACGAAAGATCAAATACCCAGTCAACAAACCCAATCCACTAAGAAGTCATAGTAAACCTAATTCACTTAAACAGAAACATGGATATCCACGTTTTCATATTATTGTACAAATCAGTATATTTAAAGTAATACAAGTTCACACAGAGCCCTTAGCTTTCGGGGTCTTCGACCTCAGACCTAAGCAGAATCTTGAATCCAACCACAGTAGTTTAGAGAAACATCTACAGTCAGAAGCTACCTAAAGGAATCATTTTGGAATTTTCTGCTTAGACTTATAAGTAAGGATAGTAGAGTGGAAGATAATGATGGAGTAAAATAAGTCTGGATTTAAATTTCTGCTCCAGCATTTACTATATGTTTGTGGGCCATTTACTCATTTCTCTGCTTTGTAAAATAAAAAATATACAAATTATAAATGTTTTTACAGAAATTTGTTGAAAGGATTAAATAACTTCTAAAAAAGTGTCTCTTGATGAGATTTGATGCACCTTTTCCCCTTCCTTCTTCTTTCTCTTTCTTTTTTTATGCCTTCATTTGTTTTTCCTTTAGTTTTCAGAAATCATTTGATTTTCTAGTCTCCCATTTCTCCTTCTTTTCACTTCTCTTATTACATACATTTGAGTACCTTCATCAACCACTTAATTCTTAAGTCACAAAGAGATGAATAAATGGAAAAGAAAAAAACACAAAGGGATGCAATTTGTCTCTAGTCAGATTAGATTGTCTATAGTGCAAATAATCTCAACCAAGAAATTGTCACTTTTTCCTGAACATATTTATATACTGCGGTGCTTAGAACCTGCTTTGTTCCAGTGATGAAACGCCAACATCTGGTGTAGTGAGCACATTCTTACTTTAACTATGAGCTTATCCTTCTTGAAAATCTTCACAAAATCACATGTCTCCAGAATGGACTCTACCTATTCTTATGAACACATTATTTGTATGAACCTCACACTACTCTTTGGCTGGAGTGTTACTCTTTTCTGGATGATGTTCACGACATCAATGTTGAAAATAGTGAGAGAAGACCCCAGTTCGTCTTTACAGGCACAGATTTTACTGTGGCACTCTGTTCACCCCCACCAAGACTCAACTTCCTGTCTTGCTTGCTGATTTGGCTGACCTCTTAGCAATGCCAAGTCCAACTTTAGGCAGAGAGAATTGCCTCGCATTGATATCTCTACCTGCCCCCACCATTGCAAAAACTCTAATTGCTGTAATAAATCCTGCTTCTCTATCACTTAAACTGGTTCTACTTATCCGATGGAATGCTGACTGATACATAAATTCAATTCAATGCATCTCCTTTTTATACGAATTCCTAAATATTTTATCTTTCTCTTGCTGTGGTGAATTTTTCTTCTTTTATTCATTGTTTATTCGTTGTTCTTTTATTCATTCTTTTAATTCTAAACCTAATGTTCTGCCTTTAAAACTTATCCAGTGATGAATTCCTAACAGAAAATGAAAGTAAGTATTTTAGCACGTAAGCAGTTGTGTGATAAAGGCAAGATCATAAAGCCTCAGTGTGCTTGAAATCTTCCTTTGGAGACTTAATTTATCTTAACTTTTCCTCCTATTTTATGGCCTACCCACATCAGTTTTAAATTTTAAACGAACTTTGCTCTCCAAGTCATTAAACAAAATAAAATATCTGGGAAGATATAGGTGTACTCCATGGTTCCTGATACTTGGTGGACAATGTCCTGAGTTCCAAATATTTTCGAGATAAAATTTTAAGAACCAAATGTCTTTGCAGTGATTTTGTGATTATTCCAAAGCTTTGAAACTCTACTGTCACATTATCTCTAATGGACAATATGTTCCAAAACTTAAAACTACTTAGAAAATTATCCCATAGATTTTTTTTCTCAATTTATGGTAAGCTCTTCGGACATTCAAATTAAGTTACCTTGGAACTTTCACTGAAGAAATTTTACTTAATTTGCTGGAGTCACTTGAGGTCAGATTTTAAAGTTACAAAATTCTAAGGCAATTTAGCAATTACAATACATGAATCACTGGAAAAATCATCTGATTTGCACAAAGAGACAACAAAAAGCTAAGGTTATACTTCATAGAACACTATAGACTCATGCTGGTGACTCATAGCAGAGAAAGTCATTTACTTAAGTTATGTAAGTTCAAAACAAAACAAAAATATCAGCACTTGAGAGCTTATGTCCTAACCAAGATGTGTCTAGAGACAGTAAATAGTGTACATCGCTATTAGCTGTCTATATTGCTGTAACCCTGAAATCTCCAGAAAAACTTTTTTTTGCCTTTTTTCAGGTGATTGCTATTGGAAATCAGAGAAACCAGTTTGAAAATTTAAAAAAAAAATCATGATAATGGAAAGGTTCAGACATGTGGTAACTAAAATTTTTTGTCTATATGCTTAGTGCTTTGAATCTACTGTTACGACTTATTTTTTTTAAGAAAACAATGTATGGGGCTTAAGAGCCTCTTCTTCCACTAAAGCTACGTGATTACGAAAGGCCCCTTCTCCACAACTCTGTGAGCATCTGATAGAACTCTGAGAAAACTCTGAATCACCAAATCTGTCACTCGAAGAGACAGAATTGAACTTAACCATACAGAATTGGGAGAAGTGGAACGTAAACAGAGAGATGGAAATTCTGAGAAACAATAAAAACAGAAATTACTAACACTGCAACAGAAATAAAACAAATCAAACCTTTAACAGATTCATCTTTAGATTCAACGCAACTTTGGCAAGTTTGAAGCTAGCTCAATAGAAACTTTAAAACATAAATGCAAAGCAAAAAAAGAGGGAAACTATAACAGAGGAACACATGGAAGAACTCTGATGTAATTTCAAAAAGTGTGACTGACGTCTACACACTCAGAACACCAGGACAAGGAAATAAAAACAGCCTGAAGGAATACTGGATATAGTGGTGACTGAAGCTTTACAAACTACAGATCCAAGAAATTCTAATCTACAGACACAGGAAATTTAACGAACACCTTAGGGTAAATACCAAAAGTAGCCATTAATCAGCATATGATATTCAAATAGCAGAAAATCAAAGATAAATATACTATGAGAAACATCATGGGTACACAGAGAAACAAGAATAACTACGGGCAGCCTTCTAGTTAAAACCTGGGCAAGAAATACGATAATGGGATAAAATAGCTAAAGAATTGAACAACAACAACAGCAAAACCTAGATTTATATATTTAGTGAAATTCTTCTTCAAAAATAAAGAGAAGTAAAACCTTTTCCAGACAAACAAAACCTGAAGAAATTCTTCATCATCAGGCTTGTTCTGCAAAAAAGGTCAAAAGTAGTTTCTCGGGAGAAAAGGAAATAATGTGGTCAGAAACAGGTCCAAACCAAGAAAGGTAAAACATGAGAGGTGAACTAGATTAATATAAAATATAATTTTCTATTAATAATTTTTAAAAATATTTTATTTATTTACTTTTAGAGAGAGGGGAAGGGAAGGAGAAAGAGAGGGAGAGAAACATCAATGTGTGGTTGCCTCTCATGCTTCCCCTACTAGGGACCTGGCCTGCAACCTAGGCCTGTGCCCTGACTGGGAATCAAACCAGTGAACCTTTGCTTCACAGGCCCGTGCTCAGTCCACTGAGCTACACCAGCCAGGGCTTAATAATTTATTTGAAAGATAATTATTTCATTTAAGCTACACTGGTAATAGTGCATTGGGCGATGGCAGTCTATACAAAAGTGATATGGTTGTCAGCAATATCACCAGAGAGAGGAGAAAGCAATAGAGTGATATAGTATGGTCAGACAGTGGGCACAGGTTAGTGTAAAACATGTATTGCAGACGTAGCTTTTAGACCACTATGCAGTAAATCACTAAAAAAGTATAATTGATACACTAAGAGAAGAGATAAAATAGAATCATATAAATGCTCAATCAAAATTAAAACTGGAGAAGGCTGGAAAAGAAGGAACAACAACAAATAAAGAATAGAACACAGTTATAAACAAACATAGATATTAACAGTACATATCAATAATCATTTCCAATGTAAATGGTGTAAATACATGAATTAAGAAATAGAGAATGACAGAGTGGTTAAGAAAAAAAGCCCCAACTACATGTTGTTTTAAGAAATCTACTTTACATTTAAAGCCAGATGAATGAAAGGAATGGTTAAGCAAAATAATCGTTTTAACTCTGATTACATAAAGTACGTGTAGCTATATTACGTTCGGACAAAGCGGGCTTCATGACAAGGAAGATTATCGGGGATAAGGAGGAGCATGAGAACATGTTACACAATCAGAACAAAAACTGAACCTTAATGTATGGATTTTCTCTTCTCTTCTTCTTTTTCTCTTTCTTTCTTTTAAACTAGAAACATCAAGAGAAGGTTTACTTTCAAATTTTCACAAAATTATTTACTTGGTTAACACAAGTTCTCAATGTGTTATAAATTTTAAGTTTTTTTATGTTTATCTTTTTTATTTTTCCTTTTTTATTGTTGTCCAAGTACTGTTGTCTCCATTCCCCCACCACTTTCCTCCATACCAACCACCCTCTCCTCCCACCCTCAGTCTTACCCCCCTTTGTCTTGTCCATGGGTCCTTTTTTATAAATGTATGGAAATTTGAAAAATCATTTAGTAGGTCAGAGTCTCCTAGGATAGAATGCATACTGTGACCAAAAATAACATTATATTACACGTGTACTATCCCACTTAACTAAAGGCTATGTAGGAGTAACTTTCTAATCTTCATAACTTTGGAAATCAATGGAGTCTCTAAGACAAAGGGAAAAAGAGAACTATTGAACTGAGCCAAAGCACTGAACTCTAACTGAGTTGTTTTCTGTAGGTATAAGGAAGAACGATTTGAAACCATCGCATAGGTATACTAGGACTGAACAATTCACAAAATGGACAGCACATGGTGGATGGGAGCCCTGGTTCCTATTGCTGCAAAGGAGGTTTAGAGATAACCAAGGAGAGAAGGTAGAAGGATCTATGTGGTAAGGGCTTACAGTTGGAGACGTCCTACGCATTCGTTCAGCATAATACAGACACAGACAAATCTATAGGTACAGATCTAGATAAGTGTACATGCATGTGTTAGTGTAGACGTTACACTTCCCTATTCCCTCATCTGAGGGGACCTAGTAGCCATGACACCTCAGCAGCACCAATCACATTTAGCACCTAGAATTTGGTGTCTAACGCCGTCTTGATAAAGGAGCCATGATTCTTGCAGGCATGGCTAATTCCAGGACTAAGGTAAGAAAAATACAAAAGCATGAAGCATCTCCCAGTGCCAGAAAAAAAAAAAAGGCAGGTAGTCAAAACAGAAACACAGTGATAGGAGGCTGTCAAAGGGACACGCCCTCAGCTGACAAAACTTCCAATGGCTAATGCTGGAAAATTTTGACAAACAAAATACGTAGAGTCATATTGGATTATAAGTCACCATGAGTCCGTACTGATGTGAATGAACATTTGAATAAATAAATAAAATGAGAGAAGAGACAAGGTAAAATCTTACAGATAGAATCATTTAAATAATTTATGTAGATTATTCTCTCTCAAGGTAGATTGTTATTTTCCATTCCTTAAATGTAGACCTTCCGCTTTGCATGCAGACCTTCCAATGAGTTTAGTTTGGAAAGGGAATAAAGGGTAACTTACTATGGAGACCTTCTGCACAGCTTCAGCCAGATAAGCAAAGTTCACTTCATCAGTGATGTGTCATGTTGACAGCGTGTACCAGGGACATAGGATTGGAATGATGTGATGAGAATGATTTTACCTTTGTGGTCTTTCTTCCCCAAACCCAGAACCTTGATCTAATAATGAGGAACACAGAAGGCAAATCCCCACTCTGGGACAATCTACAAAATACCTAGCTAGCAGTCCTCAAAACTGTCAAAGTTGTCAAAGGCAAATAGAGACCACGAAGCTGTCACAATCACAGACACATAAGGGGATCAAATGGTTAAATGTAATGGGGTATCCAGATGGCATCCTAGAACAACAACAACATAAAAGACACCGGGGAAAACTTTCCCTGGCTGATGTGGCTCAGTGGATCGAGCACCAGCTTGCAAACCAAAGTGTCACTAGTTCGATTCCCAGTCAGGGCACATGCCTGGGTCACAGGCCAGGTCCCAATCAGGGGGTGCTCAAGAAGCAACCACACATTGATGTTTCTTTCCCTGCCTTCCCCTCTCTAAAAAATAAATAAATAAAATCTTAAAAAATAAAAACAAGGCATTAGGGAAAATTAAAGAAATCTGCACAAGGTAAGGAGTTTAGTTCATAATAATCGGTCAACGTGGGTTCACCAATTACGGCAAGTTTACCGTAAGATGTTAATAACAGAGGAAACTGAATGTGAGGGAAATGGGAAACCTGTATACAATTCTTACATTATCTCTGTAAATCTAAACCTATTCTAAAATTTAAAAAATATGAAATAACTAAAACATTTTATGTAAAGTCTTAGTAAATAGCAACACTACGTATGCATTCAAATATATGAAGGCTTTGTTTGGCTCAGGGATCAACTGAACACAGAAAACTAGACGGGGTTCAAACAATTCTCTTCAGATAGAAATTAAAAAAAATTTAAGTGGCACATACCAAAACCTCTGCAAAATGGTCAAAGTAAACTCAGAAGGAAGTTAATGGTCTTAGACTTAGTTTCACAAAATAAAAATATGACATTAAATTGTCTGACAATAAATGACAGCATTCAATGTGGCTGAGAGCACGTGCAGGTGTTTACTTTCATTTATTGTTGGTTATAATATGAAGTGCAACAATATTGCACATAAATATAATGTGTATTTTTAAAAATATAACTATGTGTTGACCACAGTATTTCATTTAATAATATATAGTGCATAAAGTATTAGTATTGCATAATGATTTGTGAATAAAATATGTATCATAGAATTTTAAGTACACAAATATTGCAATGAAACTAAATGTCCTATAATTGGAATATAGTTATGGTGCATTCATTTAGTCATTTTATGTGGCAAGAATAAAGTAAGCCAGATTTATATTTATTGAATATAGTAATTTTTATGATATGTTGTTAAAAGAAAGGAGGAACTTTCAGAGTAATTTTAAATACGATAGTTTTTTATGTAAGAATAAAAGAGAAAGAGGAGAGGAAAGAAAGAAAAAAAAGGAAAAGAAGGACTTTATATACTCATAATGTACTTTATGAATACATGAACACTAGAACAATAGAAAAAAATTAAGATCGCTTGCCTGAACTTTTAAATACTAGATTGGAGGAAAAGAGACTATTACTTGTTGGCATAAATAAGTGAATCAAATATTATTGATAATAAAAGTTTTAAAATAATGTATAATAAATATTTAAGAACCATGATTTCACAACCCAAGAAGGCACAAAAAGAAGAAAGTAAAATAGAAGTGACATATGTATAATGGAAAATGGAGAAATTAATTGAATAGAAGAACAGCTTCCTTTATTGTGATTAATATTCAGAAAAATGAATATGAAAACTATGTATATGTGTAAATTAGAATTTATTTTGAAAAATTAGAGAGATTTATAACAAATATGGAAACATTTTATCTATATAATTGTGGTGGTGATGGGTACATCAGAATATGTTTTTATTAGTTTTTGTTCTTTCTTATGTTGAAGATAGTTCATAATTAAAATGTTTTAAAGTTTAATAATTCTCAATGAAAGGGACACATTGAGCTATTTATCCCCTTCTCTCTTCACTTATAAATAAGAGGTATGCCTATAAAAATTCAAGTGATTAATTTGTAATTTGGGAAAATTAAAATAAGGGCAATATATCTTTTTCCACATTTATTTTGACACATTTTACAACAAAATATTGTCTTCACGATTAAAAAATTTATAGAACATATAAGTATTATTTTGCATATAACACACACAATTTTATACACAGTGAAAACAATAAATAGCTCAGTGCCCATCCCAGGGATTCGGCCTCCAAACAGGACAAAAGAGACTAACTTTACTCAGTTTTCTCAAGTATCTATCTACCAGCATGTCTTTTAAACAAACATTCCGTCCTTTACTTTTAATCATGAATCGCTAAGCTCTGATCGTGAGCATCCTGTAACTAGGCCAACGAGATTTTTAGAAAGCGCCTTCTCTCAGCACTCAGCACTTCTCGGTAACCCTTTTATTCACTCATGGTTGGATCCCTATACAATCTCCCCGAGGAGCTATTCCAAAACATCCTCAGTTACTCAAGGCCCCGAGTTCACCCCTGCCTCACTCATTCTCATCAGATGATACTGTCATCTGTTTCACTCAGATTAGGCCTGGCAGGTTTGAACTTCCTCACCCTCTATAGGCAGCACTTGAAGGGAACAAAGAGAGGCCCTGAAGAAAATAAAATTAAGAAGAGTAAGCTCAAACAGAATGGTTAATATATACAAATGATATCCAATCCATCCACGTCTCCTTTACTTCCCCATTACTCATATTTCATCTTTTCCCGTTTCTCTCTTTTTAATTTATACTTTAAAATATTTTTTAAATTTTCAAGTATAAAGAAAATGACTATAGAAAATTCTTTGAGCCCTGGATGGTGTGGTTTTAGTGGTTGAGGGCCAGCCTGCAAACCAAAGGGTTGCCAGTTCAATTTCCATTCTAGGGCACATGCCTGGGTTTCAGGCCCAAACCTCAGGAGGGGGCATGGGAGAGGCAACCACACACTGACATTTCTCTCCCTCTCTTTCTCCCTCCCTTCCCCTTTCTAAAAAAATTAAATAAAAAAATGTTTTTTAAAATTCTTTGAAATTTCACATAGAGAAAAATCAAATGACTCATTAGGAAAAAGCATGGATAGAAGTGGCTCAGAGAATATACACTTGCTTCAGAGAAGACGGGCATTTATCCAAACAATGTTGTCCTCAGCGGTGGTAGCCATGATGGTGGTGATGGTAGGTAAGGTTTATTGAGGCCTCTGACTTTCAATTACCTTGCTCAGTTGTTTCTACACCACAGTGAGATAGGTATTATCACTCCCATCATACAAAAGAAGACATTGGTATTTTTTAAGATTTTATTTATTTATCCTTAGAGGGGATGGGAAGGAGAGAGGGAGAGAAATGTCAATGTGTGGTTGCCTCTCACGAGTCCCCTCCTGGGAACTGGCCTGCAACCCAGGCATGTGTCCTGACTGGGAATCGAACCTTGATCATCTGGTTTGCAGGCCCACGCTCAATCCACGGAGCTACGCCAGCCAGGGCAAGAAATTGGTATTTTATTTTCTCACTTACTTGGTCAATATTGTCAGCCAACAGGGTTGTCAAGGAATGGGGGAAGACCCAAAGTGAGGGCTGTATAACCCCAAACCTCAGTGCCTGTCCTGATTCTCTCTCACCTTGTTAATCACATAGCAACACCTAAAATCTAAATATAAAAATTCAAGTAGTGAAAGCTTACACGTACCAGCTGAGGAAGATGTCTCGATTGTATGATGTTACAGAGGAAAAGATGTTCAATGAAATGACAGTGAGGAAAACAATTTCAGGACTAGATAGGGAAATGTCTGCCCAGATCTGCAAGAGAAGGAAAAGAGGAGGAGGAAAAGAAAGTAAAGAGTTCACAAAGAATTTAACAAATGCACTGAAAATGCATTTCCTTTCATGCTGGGCCTTTCCTATCTCCTTGCCGCCTTCTGTCTGCAGTGATCCTTTTCCCTGGTCTCAGGATCACTCTGGTGCTTGCAGGCCTGGAATTTCTATTATCCATTACCCTAAATTTTGGGTGAAATCACCCTTGCATATGTTGTAAATCACGAATCTTACTACATCTTCTAAAGTATATTTGCCTCTACGTTCTTAAGAAATCAAAGCCAGGGATCTGGGTCCAAATGGGTTATGCATTTGGTATTAAGTGCAGATTTAAAACCTGTTAAATGATGTTTGACATATGTCCTTGCTCTCACCATTCAACGTGCTGTTAATTAGCTTAAAACTCCCATGGACTCCTGTGCACGGCTTTCGATTACGAAATGCCCATTTCTTCCCCCAACACATTGCTCTTTTTAACCTGTACTTACAATGTTTTGATTTAAAAGTTTTTATATACATGTATTTAGTCATATTTTCTGAATTAAAATTATAAATACAAGATCTTTTTCTTTCTTTGTTTAAAACCTTCGATAAAGTTCTATTTATTCACTTTGATGTTGGGCAAGTTCAGTGACTTCCTTTCATCTCCCATGTTATATGTTGAACAGAGTACTGGAATAAGAAATTAAATTTCTTTTCTTAAAAGCCATATACGAACATATGATCTTCATTCATATTCGTCAAGAAACAAAGGCTAGATGCAGAATCGAGACTCAGCTCAGGCATTCTCTCTTCAAGAAAGTCAGGTCAGGGCTTTGTTTTTATATCTCGTGCTTCCAAGTCTCCCTGGTCCTTAACGTGGTTTTCAAGCTATTCATTTCTGTTGATAACCCTTACAACAAATTTCAAGTTCCTGAAAGCACGAGGCTGTGACATGTGCCCCCTCAACATTAAGCACAGTATCTGCTTGTAGTGAGTCTTGTTTTATTCGTTGTAAACCAAATAAACATCATCCTGATGTTTTACAAAAGCACTGTTACCGTAGTTAGTTAACTACTTATTAATACACAAAAGAAAGCAAAAGGAATCAGACCTCGAGTTTAGCATACTGGGGACCGTGAGCCTACTCGCTAGGCCAGGAAGCTACAGCTTGTGCCTACTCATTCACACACTGCAGGGGACTGCTGCTGAGGAGACACGATTCTGAGAGCACAGAAAATCTCTACAGGAACACTGTGTGCCCTGTGGTACCAGGTTGTTGGGGGGTGCAAATGGGGTGCTTGACCAAAGAGCTCTGTCAGTCTAACTAGAGGTTGGGCTGTTAAAAAACCTTCAAAAGCTTGGGAATTTGATCGGTTCTTTTGGAGAAGCAGCTGTTTTCTCCCAAACTTAAGCTAATGTAATCCTAGGGGAACAAATAAGATGTCTGTCTGTTTGTCTGTCTGTCTCTTTCTCCCTGCCTCTTCTCTTGGGAACCCACTCCCACCCCTCACCTTCATGCAGCAGCATATGACCATGTGACCTTGTGGGTTTAGCAGCTACTGGGGCCTGCAGCAGATGGCTCGAGCTCTGAAGGACTAAACTTTAATATGAAGCAGAGACTTTGGACACTAGCCTTTGTTCTGGCCTTGCTGAAGGCAAGGTTGGACTTCTTCCACAGTGGGATGGAGGGAGATGAGAAATTGGAAACTCAAGGGCAGCCTTGCACCTGAACAAACCATCTTGCCACAGCAAAGTCTCCTGTGTGGGGGCCCCTGGAAGGCTTTCCTCATGGTCGTGGACAACCACGATTTCCACCACCAACAGCATGGCTATATGAACACATTGGCAGGGCCTCTTCCAGGATTTGAAAGGGAGCTTTACAAGTCAACCTTTCACTCACAGCCTGACCAGAGACTGAACCCGAAACCTAGGCATGTGCCCTGAGAATCAAAGGGCAACGAACGTTCTTGAATCTTAAGCTTCATGAAGTCCACAGGGAATCCTTGGTATGAAGTAGGTGCTAAACCCATGATTACTCTCTGTAATTAAAGGGCAGAAAGAGTGCAGAGTATGCTAAGCATGTCTGAAGGGAACATGGCCCCCAGAGATAGCGTATACTGCACTGTACACTGTATTTATAAACAGACTTCCTCTGCGGGTTCTGCTTGAGTGGGGTCTTCATTAGATACATTGGTGGGGGTGTCTGCTGCAGAATCCGGCAATTTTCTAACTTGGTGATTGGGATACAGCCTTGCCCCTGAAGCCCTCCAGAGACCAGCCTCATTATTTGTGAGAAGTGGTAAAAAAACAACAAAGCCTAGTGAATGAGGTGTGCACTTTAAGACAAGTCAGAGTACATCAGCCAAACCTTCAGGCATCTTCTGCTGCCTAATCCACTTTCGTTTTTCTGGAGGTTGACAAATGGAAGGAATAAGTGTCAAATTCCAATTGTTCTCCAGACTTTGAAAAGATACTGAAGCACCAAATCTGAAAGCACTTAAAAAAACTAATTTTATATCAATGACAATTGTATTAAAAAGTAAGTGATAAAGTCACCATTCTCTTTTAGTCTTACCACAAATATACTTGAGTCTCAAACTCTTAGTTTTTCAAATAGTCACAGTATTTCTTACCTAGCCTAACCTTCCACCAGCATGTCCTGCTTCACAAATTCAGGAGTATCTGACAAAATGAGACCGCATGAATTATCATATTTGCTATATTTGTAAATTAAACTTAAAATTCCTTAAATAACAGTTTTTTTGGAAATTGAAGCAATTCATCTTCTTCCAAAAATTAAAACCTAATCAAATAGTATAAATTCACTTTCAGATTTATGTGTGTGTATGTTTGAATAGATAAGGTGGTTAAAAACATTTAAAAAGAAGCTTTAGTCAGTATTCACCATCCTGAGCATATTAAAATATAATTGTAATGAGTAATAAGGAGATCTAAACACAATTCATAAAGTAAATATCTGCAGTTATCATCAGAGACAGAATTTCTCATTCTGCTATTGAAGACAATACTATTTAAACTGTGTGGCCATAATGTGTGGGAATCATTTCCCTTCGAAATACACAGGAAATAAATATATGTTACATTCCTTCCCCACACCAGAACATGGACATAGAAATGGAAAAATAATTTAAACCCAAAATTTCCAGAGTAAACCAAAGCATAATTCTGCCCTTTAACTTATCTGTAAATCTCTGTAACTCTGGACATAGCCAAATTCAATGCTATGTGCAACTGCAGAAGTATGTTAAGAGATACTAAACAGGTTCCTGAAAATGTACATTTTTATTTTCAAAACATTTCCACTGACACATCAGAAATTTAATTTTTTAGTCTTTCTTGGCCTGTCTGTCCTAGCGGCACAGGCCTATACTTATACACAGGCACCGACAAATAACGGTATTTATGTGAGTTAACTCACATCTTTAATTGAAATCTCCCCTCTCTTCCTGTTAACCACAGAATGGCCACCCACAATGCTTGTTCAATTCCAGGAGTTTCCTGCTCATTGAAGCAAGATCCCGGAGGCAGAATTCATGAGGGATTAACACTCTAGAGCACCTTTTCACCATGAAGCTCAAGTCATTTTGCACATTTTAATTTATTCTCGCCAAGCCACAGAGAAGAAGTTGACTGCCAGGCCTGTTTTCCGAGAGGTTCTCTTAAATAGGGAGAGATGCAAAGAGATCGGGTGTGTTTAGTTCCAGCACACCTAGGTCAAACATGAAATAGTTTAAAAGGTGAAATGTCTGAATTTTAACCTAAATTTTACTTTTTAAAAGAGGCATCATAAAAAGCTTCAAACAGGGTTGTAACCAGCTCTTTCATGTAAAGCACACACACATGCACTTTTACAAATAAACATCTTATTTAAATGACTGTGCTGATAACGGCTGAAAGAAGAAAACCATAATGGAACCTAAATCTGTTTATGACTAAAATCTAAAACGCACATTTTTTTTTCATGTGGCTTAGAACATAGAGGTCAACAAGATACTTATATTACGTGTGTGAAGGAATTTAACACACTGCAAATATACATGAAATGTACTACAAGTACATTCGATTTATCTTTTCTTACAGCTCTGTTAATTATGTTTATAAGCAAAACAAAACAAAACAAAAGTGAATGTATTCTAAGGTTTCTAATATATTTCAGGGTTAAACTATCCTGCATACTTATCCCTTGGGAATTAGAAATTTTGTTTAATGTATGAGGATGCGACTTTCAAAAATTGAGACTGCATGTATGAATATCCCCAATTTAGAACAGAGTTCTTGGTTGGATAAGGTAGTGCACTCTTGCCAACTTCGGAGCACTGACCAAAGCGGCCAAAATTTAATTCATTTTCAACATAAATATCTTCAGAAAGTGACCTACTCCACAGTCACTTCTCTATTTCTTCATAGTTCAAATTTGAAAAATGTTTAAATAAGGTTAGGGAAAACAATAAATAAAATAATGACATTTGAATGTATTTTCAATTATAATTTTAAAAAAATGAAGGAAGAAAATAAATTAGGGTTGTTTTCTGAGGAATTAGAAGAGAAGATTCCTAAATCAATATACTATTCATGTAATGGTTTTTGGTATACTGAAAGAATTATGCTTGTCACAATTTTCAAGCACATTTACCGCCTTGAAATGAAACTCTGTTTCCATTAGCAATTTTGACCAATGAAATATTTAAAGTGGTTGCTGTGCATCCCCACTTTTGATCCTTCAGTTTGGACCATTCAGAGGTTTTGTGTATCCTTTCCATTTCCTCCTCTTTTATGGAGCACGCAATGGTAAGACGTCACAGCACAGTGGTACGTTTCCACCTCTGCAGCCGGATAGATGGCTTGTGCTTAAATCCTGGTTTCCTTCCATACAAGCCTAGTTTCTCTGGCAAATTACTAAGACTCATTGTGCCTCAGCTTTCCTTCGTAGAATGGGGATGAAGGAAGTAGTAGTAACTCCAGCATAATTCTATAGCATTACTGGGGCAGTTAAACAAGAAATGTATACTTACCTGGCAGCGGGGGATACTGTGACCACGAAGGTGGTTTTTGCAGGGTGAGGCTTTTCCATCGCACTCTGGATGTGCTGAGCCCTGCAATTTCCCCAAATGTGGAGAACTCAACTGCATAATTTGTGGCAGTGGGGGACTGTGTACTCTAAAAAAAAAAAGAAATGTAAAGTACTTAAACAGTTTATAGTATATACACTAACTAACCATCTTCAATGCAAATAGTTTTAGATTCTTGTCTATCAAGAGAAAAATAGTTGTAGTATCAACTCTCAGCAATAACAGATAAAACTGGAATGTAAAAAGTCATCTGTTACAAATTTATAGGGTTTTCTAATGTATAGAAAGATGAAATAATTTTCTCATACATGAAATAATGAATACACGAAATAATTCAAAGTTCTTTTTAAATTATGTAAACCATGTTGAAAGTGGAGAGCAATTGAAAAGATAAGAATATCTATTTCTGTGCCATTCACTGTAATTTATTACTCAGAAGCATAGGAGTGACAACTTTTAAAATCAGGAGATAACTTTTCAATTCATGATGCAAACAGAGCAGATAGATGCTATGTTAGAGAGCTGGTCAACATGTATTTATTCATTGTGAACCAACAGGGCGCATGCTGGCTGTAAAGCCAGTTGCTAGAATTATCCTCAGGTGGATCAAATTAACCTCATCCGGCAGGATGTCATTCACTGCTGGAATACCCATGTTTATGTATATTATGTTGCCTTCGGAAGCCAGAAGATGTCTGCACGAGGTCCCACTCACAGCAGACACATGACGCTGTACCCATTCACTCTTTCTACTTCACACCAGCATGAACTCACTGAACTTTGGTTGAACTTTCCTGCTCAGTCAAGTACATTTTTAATGCAATCTATCCTATTTAAGCCTAATTTGTATTTCATTTCACAACCTTGCCATTTAGCACAAGCCCGTTGAGATAGATTTAAGAGCAGCATCTAATCTGAAGTCTAAATGACACTCAATATGCACACCAAGGACACCCTTTCTGTCCCTGAAATGCATCCTGAGGGGAAACAAATGGGCAAACATCTTTATTTCATTCTATGTTTCTAAGTCATCTTCTCTTACAGTGAAAAATAACATACTGCTTTTGCAATTTAAATTTTTTTTTCATAATGAGAATCATGCATTCTTTTAATAACACACAACTGGAATAATATGGCCAATATTGTCCATCTCCAAAAAAATAGCGTTTTCATTTAAGACTCACCAGTAGTACATTTTTGTGGGCTTGGGTATGACAGATTATATGTTAAGGGAACTTTCTTGTCACATGAGAGGGTAACATGCCTAAGAGATTTATAAATTTTTATTTTAAAAAAGGATTCTTCGCATACCAAAATATAGGCTTCCATTAACCCAATCGTAGGGGAGATAAATTTTAGCAGGGTAATTATGTTTTAAAGTTCAGATGGCCACACATAATTTTTTTCCTTAGATTCAGCACATTTTTTGGTTATCTGCTAGGAACATTAAGTCTTTCAATATAGACCAGCTTTTCTGGGGGGAAGCAGAGGGGACGTTCTTTCTTTTCTCTTCTAATATATTTCAAATTTATTTTGTTTGGATAGGCCTTTGGAATAGTTGCTACTTGTTTCCAAAGTGCTTCTGGAAATTGTACTCCTAATTAAATATAAAGCACACAGAGTAAAAATATTCTGTAAAGGATACACAATTTTACACTTGAGTTTAAGCAACACATTCTGAACACATTCTTGGGCTGCATCCATTTGCTGAATTAATGTGTAATATACACATTTCACCTAAAGGTCCTTCAGAAAATGCAATGATAGATAATAGGACCTTTTTATTTGTACTATGACTTTATAAAAATTTATGGTGGATAACAATAATTATTGTTTTTACTAAGCATCTGGGTTGTAAAGAAAAGATATCCACCTAAGTACACACCATATTTGAACAAGGTAGACTTTAGTGCAGGTGAAATAATTTTATTGAGCACCTACTATGTAACAAGCAGCGTAAATATTCATGGTGCCCACTAAAAATCCTTGTTTATACAGAGCATGCACTGACCAAGTGTTTTAAGAAAGGAATAATCAGTTCCTATGTTATTAGTGTCAGAGGAGGGCAAGATTATTTCTTGTGGATGAGACAGCATTTGAACAAACACTTAGGTTTGAAAATGCAGACTTGAGAGAGAAGAAAACCAAGCCATCTGAATTACTATCATTGTCCGGTCTACAAAATGACTGCTGTTTAGGAGAACTTGTAAGGTTGGGCAACTTTTGTCGAAAGCTGGAGTTTATATTTCTTATTCTTATACTATTCTAAACTACTGATTCCAGTTCAGACCACAAAGAGATACAATAAAATAATATAACAGAGCTACTTTTTGTTATATTTATAGACTCATTAAATTAAGAGAGAAGGAAAACCAATTGAAATCAAACAAACCTGGAGCATTCTGCAAGTTGGCCACCCAGCAATCACTGCTGTGAACTGTCCGTATGCAATCCACATAGATTCACAATGTAGCCAAAATTAGCCCGAGAACATGGTGTGATTTACAAATTACTGGAGCAAAAAGGCAATCTAAGAATAAGGCAGGATCGTTTGCACCCCATATTCTAAATAACACAGTCCTGATTTTTCTTAGGGACTAGTCCAATATATTACGGGAAATGTACATACCTGCAATCAAGGCGTCCGTAGCTGATGGGTGATCTCTGGCCAGTCAATGGCCCTTCTTTGGTGTGTGTACAATGAGCACGTTATCTGCAGAACGTGATCCTATAAGAGAAGAATTTCTTTTGCACGAAAAGCTAAAATTTTATATGCTTTCTTGGGTATTGTCTACACTTTTAACAACAACATCTTGAGGTATTTGAGACTCTTAGTTTCCACTTAATTCTCACAAATCATTTTTAACCTTCATTAAATCTTTTCTTCTGAATAACAACTGTTAGGAGAATTGGAAGCCAAAAAGAAGAGAGATGCCTTCTTTTCCACTCTAGTGGTATCTTCATTTCAGAGGGAGAGATTCCCTACTATGGTGTGTATTTCCTTTTTAGAGTTGGAAGATTCACTGGGAAAGGCGGCATCGTATATTGTAAGAGCCATGATAATTATTATAATTACTATTATTATAATGATGTGGGCTGCCTGCAGCAAGAAATGAGTTTCTGAGTAATGGAAGCGATTTTATAATCTAACAGGGCAAAAGTCATTTAGCTTTCTAATCACCAAAATGGAAACATTTAGCAACAGTCAAATCTCTCAATGTAAATAAAGTTTTGCAAAAATATATCGTCTACAAATTGATATGAATATATTCATGATGTTACTTTTAATTGTCAGACCACAGTTGTCCTCTGCTTATTAGTTCCATTAGAATTAATTTAAAATTATTACAAATGTAAGAACTCAGACACAAACCAAAACAAATGTACACACAACTTCATACAACCAGGTAGCACATGTTTTCAGAGAATTCTTAATTTATAAAAACCAATCATCCTCAAGAAAAAAATTTAGATTTCAGCTGACCACATTAAAATCATCTTTGAGGATACTCATTTTTTTTTGTGTGGAAGATTTATGTGTTTCTTAAATTTCAACATAAGTAAACATTCAAGACCTTTTCAGTCATTTATAACCACTGATAACC
The DNA here is from genome assembly GCF_014824575.4 of Sturnira hondurensis. Lineage (NCBI taxonomy): Eukaryota > Metazoa > Chordata > Mammalia > Chiroptera > Phyllostomidae > Sturnira > Sturnira hondurensis. The sequence continues at coordinate 13,400,398 of NW_028093774.1, read as the reverse complement.
CGCATGTTTATGATAATCAGTAGAATAAAGATTCCAACTGTTGCATCCACAGAAGAGAAAGAATAGTTTTGTAGGTTGTAGTAGACATGAGGTATGGAAAATGAAGTCACCTTCCATGTATAATAAAATATGTTTGTCTCCCAGATATATTGTTCTGTGACTGAGCTTGAAAAAAGTAGCAGAAAATACTTGAAGATAGTACACTTTTGGTACTTTGGGCCTCACAGCATAAATGTGACCTAATAAAATCCATAAAAGATTTAAGAGAATGGAGAAGTGTGCAAAAGGAATTACACCATCCTATGAAAACATTACTGCCTGTCTTGCTTTTAAAAAAATCAATGTTTATAGTTTTAACTATTCAGTTGTGAAAGCACTAAATAGTATCATATTTGCCATTAGTATTATATTAATAAGCAACCATGTCTAGTGTTAGGTTAAAACAAAATAAGGTCCATACAGACTTTTTAAAATTCATAATTCTTTCTTAACGAGCATATGACTATGAACAGATATAGAAAATAGTATTTACATTCTCTAGTCCTTCTTTCTCTTTATTTATAAAATGAGTACTTTTCTATTTCCATAAACAATAATTAGATGATTTTATTTAGCCTATCAAAAGTGATAGATAAGGATAATGGAGTGACACTCTGAGACAACCTACTGTCTATCAAAGAATCATAAAAAAATCTACTTAATTTTTTAAAAACCTACTTATCTTTGGGTAAGCAACCTGTTGAAATTGTTCATTAAACTCTAAATTCAATCCAGTATAGAGTCAACTGGCTAACCCATTTTTGTAAATTTAGTTTCTAAATTGCCTTGACATTTTCAGTGTCCCAATAAACTGGGTTTAGCAATATGTCAGAATGCTAAATATTTCATTATTTACCAATATGTCAGAATGCATTGCCTCAAAATTTTCTTTCCCCTCTCTTGTCCTTCCTACCTGGAAAAGTTGGCATAAAGAGAACATTTGTCCAATCTGCACTATGACAACCACAGAGGGACCCTATTTTCTTGAAGACAAATTGCCCTGGGGCAAGTCCTTTGCAATTTGGGGCCAAACGGAAAAAAAACAAACAAACCCAGTTTTGTTTAGAAAACTAATCCATACAAAAAATATGAAAGGGTGATACTATGCTTAATGTCCTGCTCATATAAAATTAGGTTATTAATGATCTTCACTGCATTAAAAGTTTAGTCTACTTGTAAGTAGCTCTCTTTTTGTTGATTAAATTATGATAAACTCCAAGTAACAAAACTAAAACTTAAATTGAAAGGTGACTGATCCATGAAGTTCAACTTTCTATATGTTCGCATTTCTGTAAGCCTAAATTTCTATGTGTATGCCAAGTGACCTTGGTGTTCACTTCTGGAAACAGAATTCACACTGTAAAATGAGCTATTGCTGGCTTGTTCCTTGCATAGTTTTCACAACAGATTACCAAGATGCTGGAGGAAAGAAGCTTCCATGCACACAGAGCCTCGTCTTTGTGGACAGAACCCACACCATCTGCTGCTGCTTCAGGGTCTTGTAAAAGATGCTGTTCCTTCCTGCCTGGACTGTTCCCGAGAGATGCCCATAGCTCAGTCTCTCTCCACGTTCAGTTCAAATTTAATTATTGTGCAGTATGATGTCCTTACTTTAAAGTTGCCACTGCATTGCCTTCTACTATCACTGAACAGCACTAATCTCTTCTTATTACATATTGTCTGTTTTCCTTACTGGAATAGCAACTCCTATCAAGGCCAGGGTCTTAGCCTGTGTTGTTCCTGGAAAGCGCTGGGTATGTACTAGGTGCTCAGTAACAACCTGGGGGCTATCCAAATCAATCATTCCCTGCTGCTAAATGAGTTGGCTTATTGAGGAAAATTTTATAGAACTAGGAATCTGTACTGTCTCCTCTTAGACCTAGATTTGGCTAAACTCAATGCATTGTGCCAAGCATTTCAAATTCACAGGAAAAAAAATAAAAGCATTGGAAATCTATATTGCTTGATGTATACGAGTGCAGGCCAAAATTAAATTAAATTATATATAAAAGTAATGTGGACACCCCTGATTGATAGGTTGGGCATTGTCCCACAAACCAAGTCACCAGTTCGATTTCCAATTGGGGCACATGCCTGGGTTGAGGCCATGTCCTCTGTTGGGGGCATGTGAGAGGCAAACAATCCATATTTCTCTCTCACATTAACTTTTCTTTACCTCTTTCTCCCTCCCTTCCCCTTTCTCTAAAAATAAATAAATAAAATATTTATTTATTAATAAAAGTTAGGTGGCCATAAAACTAATTTTTACCTTAAAATTGAAAGGGGAATTAACAAATTCATCAATGAGGCAAATCGATCCCTCCTTAAAATTTATTCTTGTACTCTTTATAAATTTACTTTCTATCTTTGATTTCATTTTATAATTATATACCTATTCCATTCCTCCATCTGCAAGAATTAAAAAAAAACCCACATCAAAAGTCTCACTGTGCATCTAGATATTATTTATTTTTCATGATAACAATAACCTCTAAAGATGTTATTTTAATTTTCATGTATGCCTAGGGTTTATGAAAATTGTTTGGTTTGATTTATTCTTTAAAAAAACACCCTGCCTGTAATGACACTGTTGCTAATGGAATCTTCACACTAATTCCATGCACGCAAGGAGAAGAATGGATGGAAATAATGGCTCATGATAGCAATTTGTAGCTCGATGTGAAATCTCTTGGCAGGATGCGTGTTCCTGTATCCCATAAACAGAGTTAAAAGCTGCATTGTATTTATATATCCAGAGGGACCAAACTAATGTATTAGTGAATTATAATAAACAGAAAAATGGAAAGAGAGGGCTAATGTTGGCAACTAAAAATATCACAGAATTTAGAGAAGAGCCTGTTGTATGCTGGTTTCTAGACGAATGGTGTTAGAGTTAGCTAACAGTGGACAAATGACTCGAATACAGTAATACCTGAATTTTAAAAGCAAATTAATCTAAATAACCCTTTTAAGCTTAGGTCACTTGCTGTTAAGTGTAGAGCATTGTACATTTTTGTTACCCTGTGGATTCTTCGGTTTTTAAAGATGTAAATTGCTGAAAATCAGTAGGATGCTTTGGTCTCATTATCTTCTAATCCCTGACTAGAAACACCAATGTTATTATTCTTAAAATTTTGATTATATCTTTTCACTCATTCTAATGTTGCATACAGCTGTAACAGGAAGTGTCTGAAACACATAAACAGGAAGCACACAAATATAGAATTAAATTTCACCAAGACAAAGGTGTTTACTAGTGTTCCCCACACCATACTGCAAACAAGGAACTTCACTCATTGCCTAATTTGAGGAAGCCTGTTCAGTTTGTACTGGCCCCAACCTGCACTGGGGTACTGTGTGAACCACAAATGTGCTATTTTCTTTTGTCTCTATAATCTTGTACTTTCCCACATATAGGTTTCCTCTACTCTTTCTTGCCTTATAGTCATTGTAACTGTTCTTCTGGGCATAAGGTAAGACTGGTCTTGCTCAGTGAGTGAAATTTATTTTTGACCATGAATATGACATCAGCAAATAGAATATAAATAAAACTAACCGGTGTCACGTAGGAAAAGACATTTAAAGAACCAGTGCATATTTTTTCAGTCTAAGAGAAAAAAAATGACTTTTCAGCCTGGTTCCAGGGGAATGGACAAAGAAGATGTGCAACTGCGCCTGGCCAATTTCAAACACTGAGGCTCAGAGCAGAAATGAAAGATAAACCTTTCTTGGCATAAGCCAATGATGCATCAGTGATGTTTGTTATCTCTACATAGCTTAGTTTCTCCTGAATGATTCACTTAGTCACATCAGACCATCTAAATTTCACCCAGAAACTTCTCGAAAACCTCTCATTCTCCTCCTATTCTTGCCTTTTCTTTAATTACACACACACACACACACACACATATATATATATAAATAAAAAAACAACCACCATGCAAATCAATTGTGCTCATAACAGACCAGTGGTCTACCAGGAACATTCTAGAAAGTCAGGAAATGGACTTAGTGTCCACCATTGAGAAAATACTAAAATAATTCTAAAGACAGTTCTAAAGACAGTTCTAAATTTAAATAAAGTTCTTTATTTGATCCATTTTCCTAATTAAAAACCCTTCTTGAACCAGAAACTTAATATTTATAAGGCTAGATGTTTTCCCAATTGCATATACTTTTTTTCTTTTTGAATAGAGTTAAAGTAATGTGCTTACTATTTATATGGAGTTGAAAACAGTACTTTCTGATTACATTGTGATTTATTTACAGCACATAATTCACCGTATTTTTCATGTGCCTGCTATACTCCAGGCACTTTCCTAGGTTGCTGGGGAAAAGGCAGCCATCAGAATAGACACAGCCTTTGCCCACATGCAATGAACATTCTAGGAGAGTTGAGAGTCACTGAGTGAATAGATATTTACTGTGTCAAGTGATAAGTGCTATGAGAAAAAAGGAGCATGTTGAGGAAAAATGAGTGTCATAGTACAGCATAGTGGAAAGAGTAGAATAGCTTTTTGAAAAGACTTCTCAGGCAACATTTTTCTGGAAAGAAACTTAAGAATTTGGAAATTCTGAAATTTGGGGAAAGCACAAATAAGTATGTAAAATCAGTAAATGAAAAATGTATAATAAAAAATTATGCCTTAATGAACCTATTATTAAAATATTTTAATAATAAGGGTTTTATAAATAAATACATGTGCATTTTTATTAACAACATATCATTATGAGAGTTTTTTCCACTTATATCAAAACCTTTTTTCTAAAAAGACCGAAGTGCATGCTAAAATCAACACTAGCTGGTTCTTACAAGTGGATTGGTGAGCAACTTATGTGTTTTGTTCTTCACTTATTTGTATTACTGAATATTTTTCAATCAGAAAACTCATAGTTTGAAAATATTCTTCTGTAATATAATTAGCAGTGCAATAAAATCATAGCATTTTATTATACAGCTAATTAGCTAGAACACATTTATTTTATTAAGCCACCATTATTGGATATTTAATCTTTCCAATTTTTGTGAACAATATGCTTTGAATGATTTCATGATAAATATGTAGTATACCAGCTATTTTATAAGGTAATTAGACTTTTATGGAGTTGCTTGGTAATATATAGATTTTTATTTTATGGGAAAATTGTGATATGCATTCCAAGCAATTTATTTAAAGAGTAACCTTTGGAGCACAACACATATTTTAATTGTGTGCTTTCTTTACACTTAAGCATTTTTACAACTTGAGTCACTTCTACTTATTGCTTAAATATGCAAATAATATATATGTTAACCTTTAAATGTGTTGGGATACTCTGAACATCATATGAAGCAACAAATGTTACTTCTTACTTGAATAATTTATAGCACTAAATAATTAATAATAATTTGAACACTCAAACTACTCTGGGGGGCGGTTGGGGGAGGTGAACTGAGAAAACCCCTCAAGTCAGTCCATGGTCATGGCAGTGATAGCACATGCAAACTCGGATGTACTTGGGAACTTTCTTGTGATCACCAGTCCTCACCTAGGCTAGTGTGATTCCTCATATTTGTGTTTAAAAACATCTGGAACTGCATTTAGGGGGCTGCTTATCACAGTGCACTGAAATTGCTCTTCTTCAGTGTCACCACTTATCTGCAAATTTATTAACATCAGAGACCACATATTTTCTCTGTGAAATCACTACAAATAAGCCCAGTGTCCTAAGCACATCAGGTCTTTGGGAAATGTTCATAGATCTGAAATAAAAACACCCAAGGGATGTCTTGGAAGCAAAATTTAAATGGAAAGGAAAAGTGGAAAGAGGGCATTGTCTCATCTGGTGATATCCATTCTCAACACTCTCTTTGGACTATTGGAGTTCCCATAAAGAGGCAGAATAGAAGAAACTGTTAAATTGTGCCTATACTGCCCCAATTTAAAAAAAGATAAAGGAATCTCTCTTCTTTTTCAACAAAAATGTCTTCCCTCCTTCCATGACCTACTCCTACGAAATATAGGAAACAGGTTTCATTCATAAATAAACTCCACTTTCCCCTACCCGCCTACCCCCTCCACCATCCTTACTCCCTCTATCTGGGCAAGTTAAAGACGGTTTAAAAAATGTGGAAAATCCTTCATACACAGGGTAAGTACAGAATAGCTGCTGGGCAAAGCTAATTCTAAGAGCTTTCCTACCTCCCCCCCTTTATTATTATACGACTAAGGCTACCCAGAGAACACAGCCCTCAGATCTCAATTTAGGAAAGCAACTGAGTCCCCCACCGCCCTGCTCTGAAATTCATCTCCCTATTTGCACCGGGAGCACGCCTCTCATGATCCCAGCCAATGACTGAATGAGGTAGACATATGAAGGCAGAAACATTTCAAAAGGTGAGAAATCTTTCCAGAGGCTTTGGCTTGAGGACACCCTAGGGATCTTTCTAGATTTTTCTTAGTTTGAGCAGCAGCTTATGAAAGGGCCAACCCAACTTCCGTCCTTCTCTGTTTCACTCAGGGTCTCAGATCTGCACCGCAATTTCATGGCTCCCCCGGCTCACTGCCCCTCTCCCCATTTTCTTTCACAGGTATTTCTCATCATAACATTCTTATCCCTCTAACCCTCTCTGGAACCTGCTTCTTCAAAAACCCTGTGTAACTAACAGAATGTAACATAGAGAGGTGGCATAATGTATTACGATATATTTTAATGTAGTCACAAATTTATATCTCTCTATTATCTATCTAGTTATTTAAATGTACCCATACCTTGATTGTAAGAATCTTGACAGTTCCCAATTTATTATGTGTGGCAATTCTTCAAAGTTATGTGTATTCCTTTCCTGGGGCTCATGTAACAAAGCACCACAAACCAGGTGGCTGAGAACAACAAATATGTATCCTTTCACAGTTCTGGAAACTAGAAGTCTGAAACCGAGGTGTCAGCAAGGCCAAAAGTCTCTCTGAAAGCTTAGGGGGGCACCCTTCCTTGCCGGTTCATAGTTTCCGGTGGTTGCCAGGCAACCTTCCGGTGTCTTGGCTTGTAGATGCATCCTTCCAATCTCTGCTTCTGTCTTCATGTGACCTCCTCCCCTGTGTGTCTTCTAGCTCTACTTCCAAATTTCATTATTTTTATAAGAGCAGTGTGACCTCATTTTTACTTGATTACTTATGTAAGGATCCTATTTCCTAAAAAGGTCACATTCACAGTTACTCCCAGTTAGGACTTGAACACCTCTTTCACTTATTTTCTGGCAGACATTAGATTATTTTAGTAAGCAATATAGTGATATTTCAACAAATAAAATATACCATAACTCGCTTGCTCAATACACTCCATTGACTTTTCATTGTAATCAGTGTAAGATTCCAGATCCTTACCTTGGACCAAAAGTTCTGCAAGAGTAATTCATTAAGCCTCTGACCTCCTCACCCTTCTCCCCTCCTCTCAGGAGGCCTGTGGTCCAGCCACAATTGTCCTCTCTCTGCATCAAATAGGCCAAGCTTTATGCTTCAGGGAAAGCTCACTTGCTCTTTGCTTTGCCTGCATCGATATCTTTTCACATGTGGCTGCTTCTTACCCATCATTCTTGGTTCCACTCATCTATGAGCTTCTGGCAAAGGACATCATAAACAATGAACTAAAGTAACCTGCGGTCCTTGGTAGTCCAGCTCTACCCGCTAACCCATTTTATTATCTTCATAGCAACATCACTCTCTAAATTTAATTAGCTTACTTTTGGAGCTTGCTTTTTTATTATCTTTGTTTCCCCACTGGAAATAATTTACGTTCCACAATGCCAGTTCCATTATGTTTACTTCTCTATTCCCGATTTTCAACCATGTGTGACAAATGTGAGCAGTTCAAAAACATGCGTTGAGTGACTAATTTACAACATGCTATATAAAGATGGGGATGTGCGATTGTCAGGCTGGTTGGTGAATCAGGAGAGTCTAAACGCTTGGGCTTCACATGAAGGTCTCATTCCTTCAACAAATGCATATTAAGAGTCTACCGTGCACTAATTGAGAAATCAGCTAGAAGAAGTTACTTAGCAGACTTAGTAACTTCTTAGTAACTCCTTCTCTTCTTTCATATTTCACATATGAAATCGTATGGGAAAGACTATCAAAAGAATGACAAGCATAGCTTGGAGAGTAAATACTATTGAAATTCAGAAAATGAAAGGATCGAGGAAGGCTGAAGTAGTTAAGGAATGTCTACTTAGGACTGAGAGAGAAACCCCTCTCCCTCCCCCCAAGGAGGAAGGGTGTTAGTGGGGATGTTAGAAGTCTGTAACATAAGGGATGGAACTGCAGAGATTAGAGGCATGGATTTGATGGGAGTCACCGATGTCTTAAGAGTGCCCTGGGGTACATCGCTTCTGTGGTGCTGCGGTGGGAGATGGGTGGAAATTCAACCTGCGGAGGTGGGTCCTGGAAGCTTGTAAGGCCAGGTTCTCAAGGAGGTTCTCAGTGGGGAACTATTAAACGTGCCTTTTAAATTCAGTCTTTTTAGCCCTGGCTGGTGTAGCTCAGTGGATTGAGTGCAGGCCTGAGAACCAAAGGATCATGGTTCAATTCCCAGTCAGGGCACATGCCTGGGTTGCAGGCTAGTTCCAGGGGACACACCAGAGGCAACCATACATAGATATTCCTCTCCTTCTCTCCTTCCCTTCCCCTCTAAAGATAAATAAATAAAATCTTTAAAAAATAAATTCAGTCTTCTTCATATTTAGAGGGAGGCCATTGTGGACACTTGTACTTAAAATGTATTTTATTTTGTTTCATCTATATTAAGAAGGATGAAAGCACAGATTGATCTTTCACATTTACTCTTTTGGGTTAATTTTAACAACAGTAATGCTAGAATCAGGACAAATTGCAAGACATATACACACACATACATATACACAAAAACAATGCTGCTGTTGGTGCTTCCCAAAACACCATTCCAAAAATAATCATAGAATTCTAGAGCCAGAAAAGGCATGTTAAGCTATGTAGTTAAAAGCATGCAATATAAAGCTTAAAATTTCTAATATGTTAACTCTCAATAATGCATTCAGTAGAACTAGTATTTTTGAAAGTCCCAGGAAAACCTGTCCTTCTGACTCTCACTGAGTTCATAATTGCAGTTTCACATGCTAAGGAACTTATTCAGCAATAAATAATTATTGTCAGATTTAGTTTCTGCCACTTTTATACACGGGTACATTGACCAACTACTGTGTTTGTGAGATATCTATCTATCTATCTATCTACCTACCTACCTACCTAGATACTTTATAGAAAATGTCCAGCCATGTAATATGAAAAACAGAGACCTTTGTTGAAGAAGATACAAGATACAAGAAATGTTATACATAAGACAGTGACACTTCAGTCCCCTTCCCTTCAAATTTGGCACCTTAGGACCTCACCTAGTTCTCCCAATTGCCATCAGCTACCCTGTGGTAGATTCCTGAATATCATAGATGGTCTGAAATCCCTTTCCTTTCAAAGGTGATTTTAGTTTTTGGAAAAGCCAGAAGTCTCAGGGGCCTTAATCTGGCTGTTGAGGGGTTGAGTAACCTGGATGATTAGATGTTTCACAAAAAAAACTCTGCATGGGAAGTGATGCACGAGTGGGCATGTTGTCACGATGAAGCTGCCAATCACCAGTAGCCCACGGCTGCAACCTTCTGGATCATCAGAATGGTTTCCCTACAGGATTGTTCAAACTTAACAAAATTTGAGGCAGATTCATTGTTCTACTCACTTTGTCATTTTGAATGTGAAGGCCAAACAGTGCACATGCTCACTCAACAGTGAGTCCACTGTAGTCCACTACCCCCACTGACTAGTACAGTGAAGTCATCATTGTTCATGCATGTGCATTCTAGGCCATTTTCCTTGGCTGCCAGGTTACATCAATGTCACACAAACCATTTTTATTATAATAACAATGGCTGGACTTTAATGTACAGACCCAGTATATACACACTCATATACATATAGGTATATATCCTTGCTCTTAATTTGTCTCTTTGTTTTGTACATACCCCCATAGTCTACATATATATACAACTTTGAGTTTTATATATATATATTTATGTATAGCTATAAAATATTTGAATATGTATATGCATGTGCTGTGTATATATGGATTTTATAGAAAACGAGAGACTGTAGTAGACCGCTCTGCCTGGTTCTAGGAATTGTATCTCAACCCTTTGTGGCTAAGGGTGAGGGACGACCTTTGGAATGCGAACCACAGGAGACAAAGTTTGTCTCTGGTAGCAAAGGCTGCCTCAGTTTCCTCTTCCTCTTTCCCCTTCCCAAAGCTTGGTCAAAGTCAATGACGGGTAAGACCCTTCACAGTGGGGGGCAACCTAAGCCAGACTGGATCATGTGGTAGGCCTTCATGGAAGGACTCAGGAGGCTGCAACAAAGAGTAATGGGCTCCCGCCCTCCGGCTTTGACATAGCCCGAGTCCCCACGTTCTCTGGGAGAAGCGCTTCCTGACTCTATTACCCTTAAGCCTGAATACCTGTTGGGGAGGGGTGCAGCTCCTTGCTGGGGAAAAATCTGGCATCACAAAGACTTACTGATAAACCTGTGAAATCTGCTCTGCTGAGAGCGCTTTCGTTCTTATGTTAAGGGTTCAAGCAGGAAACTCTAAAACTCTGTTCCTGAGAGACTCTGACTCATAGTAAGCCCTCAGATTTCTTTGAAGTGTTATCTACTGTTTGATCCTTGCCGACATCCTGTGCTTTAGAACCCAATAAAAGGCCCTGGAAGAGGGGGCTCGGGGGCTCGAGGCCTTTTTCTCCTCAGAGAAACTGGCCGCTGCTGGCCTTTCCCCCCTGAGGAACTGGGCACCGCCCACGGCCTTTTCCCTCTGGGAAAACGGCCACTTCTCCTCCCCAAGCAGATCATGTCATATCTCGGTCACATTTATTTTTCATCCGTGGCGGTTGGGGGGACTTGTGGAGAAAGTTGCCCCCACAAGAGACAAATTCAGATGTTAATGGTTTATCAAAATGGGTCATTTATGTTAAATTTTAACCTATCCAAATTTAAATTGTTCCTTTTCTCTTTCTTTCCTTCATTTTAGATTTACGGTCCAAATCCTGGGTTTGGTTATGGAAGGAAAAATGTTCAGTTCCCATAAATCCAAATATGTGGGGGAAAGTTATCACAACACTTGATCTTTCCAGGACAAGAAATGCAACTCGGCCAGCACTTTTCTGTGGGCTTGGCTGGCTTGCAACAGCAAAACAAGATCTGCCTGTGTTCTCAGCTTCCCACTCCACAAGTATTCCTGCATTTTTTTAGAAGCTGACGGACAAGCACAGATGCCTGGGTGTTTACAATGGTCTTTACCTTCTTCACCAAGACTCATCTTTAAATCCCAAAGACTGGCCTGAATATTGTGGTTTTTGTCCCTAGATCACTGTCTAGCAGTTTGGGATGAAGTGAAATAGCATCGGTATTTTGGGAAAGAAAATGTATTCATAACCCCCTTTGGGCAGCAAGCCCCTAGGACCCCCTGGACACCACAGTGACTCAGTAGTGAAGTTTGGAGTTTTATAAAGAGAAGAATGAGGGAAAAATAACTAAACCCTTCAGTATTTTTGCAGAGAAAATTTTATGAACAAGCAGGGTTATATAATCTTGGTAGAAATTTTATCTACACTCTAGCACTTTTAAATTACTTTCCTCTGCAAAAATATACAGCAAAAAATGATGGGGTCCAAGCTTATATCTCATTAAAGCAATTACACACCATCTAGTAGAGTTTTTAGCCATGAGAAAGAATTTATTTTAGAATAAATTTTGCTATTGTTGATTCAAATGTCAAAAATATTAAAAGAATCAATGTTAGATGAACCTTCCAGTGACAATTATTAATGTTTGAAAGACAGACTGTTGTTTCTTTCTCTGGTTACATCACCTCAGTACCCCAACGACTATCAAATTCTAAAAAGGGCTGACGGCAAGTTACTTAAGTGCTCCACCTGCCAGTTAAATAATGTGAAGTTTTCAGGATGACATAATTTCCCTGGCTGTAGGTTATCATAGCTGAGGAAACAAGACATCAGTGGTGTCAGCAGACCATCAGTCTGTGCCCCGTGTGTTTGCAGGAGAACAAAACTGAGGAAGCGTACAGCAGGGCACTGGGGTACCTACTGAGACCCCGTATTCCACTCTGCTGGCTCAGCAGGTCTCAGATTTTCTAAGGGCAAGGAAGGACTTATAGAGCAGGTTAAAAGCATGAAATCGGAAGGAACTGTTTTGTAATTTTACTTTGTCGGCACATATACCTCGAGGTAGTGAGTTTGGAATAAAAACGATAGGTACCAATTATTAGTTCTCCGAGTATTTTGTTGCCCTCTACATATATTTTATTACATTTAGTATTCTCAACAAGGGAGTGAATATTACTATCATCATCTTATGAATGAGGAAACTGTTTAAGTCATTACCTAAATATGTTGTGTGAGTCATTAATAAATAGTGCAAGCATTCAAACCTAGCTCTTTCTAGTGACTAAAAACAGTATTCTTTCTGGCTTGCTTAGCCTCCTAGGAAGTGAATTCTCTTTTTTTAAATTTTTATTTATTTATCTTTTAGAGGGGAAGGGAAGGAGAGAAGGAGAGAAACATCAATGTATGGTTGCCTCTGGTGCGTCCCCTGCTGGGAACTGGCCTGCAACCCAGGCATGTGCCCTGACTGGGAGTCGAACTGCAATTCTGTGGTTCACAGGCCCGCGCTCAATCCACTGAGCTACACCAGCCAGGGCCCAGGAAGTGAATTCTTACACCAAAAATATGGCTAGCTTTTTCTCTGTCAAGCCAAGCGCTGTGTTCAGTTAGACAAGCTTGACCAAATGTAACTATTTGGGAATCATGCATGAATAACCTAAAGTAAACACTAATTACAGAAATAGATGAGTTTTCCATGGTTTAAGCATTTTAGGTTTGAAGGGAATATATGAAGAAAAATGTAAAAAGAACATTGGGTAACTCGGCCAGAATCAATAAATAAACCATTAGTACAGTGGTATGGAAACCTTTATTCTTAACTTTAAGATATCAATTGAAAATTCAGCTCTTTTTTGCTTTTGTTTTTGTTTTTATTTTCATTTGTTACCATCAAAAATAATATATAATATTAGTTAACTCATACAGCGTAATGTACAAGGCACCTTTCTCAGGTGAAACACCTGGTGATATTTCAGGGTTTAACCAAATGTATCTAATATTTTAGGAAAAGAGATCAGTTGTGGAGAAAGAACTTAAATACTATTTTTAATGCTTGTGTTTTTACTGTCTAATGTTAAATTCAGAGTCCTGCTATACTTATTAAATAGTGGCAACAATCGTACAAGTTACTCTAGCTTAGTTCTGAATTTTTGTTGATACTTTGACATATACTTGCCTCACAATGAGACAGGAAGAGACAAATACAGCCTTCCTCGGGAAATGTGTGCCGTGTTGCAAATACATGAGTGTGGCAGGGCTGTAAGTTAACTTCGAAAGTGCGCTGATAAACTTTGAATTATTTATCTGTGAAATTCAAAACATGTGTGGGTGAGTGCTTGTTGAACGATTTTTCTGAATCATCGGGCCAGTATCGTAGAGTGTTGCCTTCCATGATTTGGGGAAATTGAAAGGTAAGATTTCTGCTTACTGGAAATAAGTCATGAACTGGCTTTGCATGTCTCTATTTTGGTCTGGCACACACATTTACTGGAAGGCCTAATAGCAACCTCTGAATAAATTCATAATAAGAAAATGATGTGATATTTCCATTTCAGATATTGGCCTAAATGGCATGATAATGATAACTTGTTGACGCCATGAATATGCGTGTGAGTGTGTGCATGAGTATAAATAAGCACTATTTATAGATATGGGATACATTCGTATATATTGCAAGGATACACATATGGATGTACTTCCAAATACCATGGCCTCAAGATTATATCTATAGAAGGAAGAAAACAAAAAAACAACTACCTTTTGTAGACTTGAACACAATAATTAGATACAGTTTAAAATTTTAAAAAAGGAGGATATTTTACCGTTTTCAAATTGGATACTCAAATTTATTTAACTAGTTTTTGCACATAGAGAAAAAGTGCCATTCACCTGACTATCTAGTTTGGTGTAAACTAAGATTTGCCTAGCATCACTTTCCTCAGCAAAATAAACTCTCTAGAAAGGGCCAGATTCGTAGTTCTCTCCACTTCTAAGGAGGTTAGATCCTTTTGTTTTGTGCCCTGCAAAATTTAGGCTTATACTTCTGAGTTTACTTGTTTTTTTTTTTTACCTTTTGGCCATTTAGGCCCGAACAGGTTTGTACAGGAATAATCAACTAATCATATCAGAGAGGAAAAAAAAAGAGCAGAACAAGATGAGAAAGCTCAAGGCCTTTTACTCATATGCACACATCCCAACCATGGTCTTTCCTCTGGGTTTCAAGTACATGAAGATGCCAGATGAATTCTAGCACAGTCTCCACTTGGACAGTTTGTTCCAAAGATAACCCAAGTTGTTTACAACATCTCATAGAGGTTGAGTCACAGTAAAATTTTATGAATTCTATTACAGATTTCTAAGCTCCTACTCTTAACTGACAATATGGTGTTTCAAACACTCCAATTTTCAGGTGTGCTAAAATTAGTAAAATTAGAAAATGGAAACAAGTTCTAGACTGAAGACAATTTAATGTTTACCACAAACTCAACGTCTATGATGTATAGTGTCATTCCTGAATTTTAGAGTACATTGCATATTGTAATCCTGTTTCCCATGTGGGAATAATAATGATCACTTTTGTGTACCTACTGTGTGGCATTTGTTGTGATCATGCAGTTTTCTAGCATGGTGATTTTATAATTTCCCAAATGGGGACATAGACTAATTAGCTTGACTGTCTCCAAATCTCATGAAAGAAAGAGCTAAATTCAGTTTATCTGGCACTGGGTCCTTTGCACTTCTCTCAAGAAAAGGTAGACCCTTATGATGCTATAATATCAGGCAAAAGCAGGACTCAGAATTGATTCCTTCTGCTTTAGAAAAGATTAACTGAGGAGATTCTTGAGATATCCTAGCAAAAGTATTAATATATTATTCCATTTCTTTGTCCATCCATACCTTTAAATTTTTATCCAAACCCTAAATTCAAACCACTTTCATCTTTAAATTTTCTGATCTCAAAGACCTCAGGTAGCCTGTGGTAAACAATCTAGATAGCCACCATATCCATAAATTGCTTTTGGTTTTGTTTTTAAAGAAGTGATTGTCCTTAAGGTCAGGAGCCCTTTACCAGCTGTCCTTGAATGGGGTTCCCATTCTAGGGAAAGTTTGGGGGAGTCAAGTCCCCACACCAACAAACAATTCTCAGATGCAAGCAGGGTGGCTAAAAATCTAACACAATGCTGACACAATCTAACAGAAGACAGCATCAGAGTCCACACGTTAGAGGATCAATCCTGCAAGACTGCTTCCCCTTCACACACACACTGGATACCAGTTACAAGCCCAGGTTCATACCTGTGCTTCTGACCAACAAACAGGCTATATCGTGGAGATTCCAATCACCCTTTCTTTGGGTTTTGTTAATTTGCCAGATGGCTCACAGAACTCAGGAAAACCCTTGTACTCGCTAGATTACCAATTTATTACAAAGGACATTTAAGGATTTGGAGGAAAAAAACAGATGAGAAAATACATAGAGTGAGAAGCTTCTGTCTCATGGAGCTTGCAGCCCAGTACAATTGCACGACAGCATTCTGGTCCCCAGCGAGGAAGCTCTCCAAAAGGGGGTCAAGTAGGTGTTCTCCTGTGTGTTTATAGAAGCTTCATCACACAGTCAAGATTCATTAATTAATCGTCCCTTGGCAATTGAACTCAACCCACAGTGTGCGCCCCTCCACTGAGGTCAGGGCATTAGACAAAAAGTCCCAAACTTCTAATCACAGGGTAGTTCTTCTGGTAACCAGCCCCCCCGACCCTTAAATAAGATCCAAAATTTAACTCATTAACATAACAAGAGATACCTTTATCGCTCTCAGCATTTATGGAACTCCAAGATTCTGAGTTCTCTACCCCAAGAACAGTGGAAGAAGGTCAATATCATAAAAGACCTTGACAAATGACTGTTTATAAAGGAACAGGTTTAGAAAAATTAATTTCCTGTCATAGTTGTGCTGGTAATATCTAGTGAAGTCTTGGATGGTCACATACATTTTCAAGGCCACCATTTCTTGTCTGTGGATTGGAAATTCAACGATACTCTTTTTCTCTTTTCCCAGTATTAACAGTATCAGCTCATTAGATTCTTTCCCACTTGGCAATTTCCCATTTAATTTTTTATAAGAGTAGAAGCAAAAAAGTCCAAACGCTTTTCAGAATGTTCATCATATGTTAGCACAATTTCAAGGGCCATGTTCGTTTAATTAAGAGTTCTGTGTAAATGCACGACCATGGACAGGTCAGGCAAGCATTTTGTGCTGCTGTTTCCACTGAGGTAAAAGGAGAGTAATAGCATCTTTTGTTAGTAGGGCAATAATTAAATAAAATACAGTAATCTGAAAACAACTACCCCTGAGCCTTAAAATTTGCTTATTTCTTGGTTCTTTGAAAGGAATAATGTCAGTGACAAAATTGAAGACTTTTTCTTTGTATTTCTGCATCCACATGTTTATTTACTTCTGATTCATCTCCTCATGACTATGATCATTTATATGGCTGTTCTTTAACTTTCCCATGACTTTCTATTTTTCATCTAACTTTGATACATGCAAAAAATCCTATTTTTTAGCTATTTAATATTTTACATATGTTGGCTTTCTCTCAAGATCATTCATCCACATAAATTAAGATTTACCTGAGTGCATCAAAGATATCCTTGTTTAATCAAATTCATAGTGATTACTGCACTTATCTATAAATCCTTCAGAAAAATTGTTTTTCAAGATTCTGTAGCAAAAGGAATTATAATTACAATTTTCTTCTTAAGGTGGAAGACTCTCCCTATGCATATCTTATGTGTCTGTGAAGATTGTTTTATTCTATCTTGTCATTTATCTCTAATTATGTAACAAAACACTTGGCAATTAATTTGATCTATTACAGTTTCCTACTGGTAGAAACACCTGTTCAGAATTCCACACCATTCTGAGATTTTCTTTTTGCACTGGGAGTGAGCACCTCGCCATACACACTGGAAGATAATCTTGTGATCAAGTTCATGATTGTTTTCAATGTTCACCGAAAAATTCATTGACATTCACATTTTTCTCTGGTAGAACTAGTTGTTAAACTCAACAGTTGCTTTCTTAATTAGCACCTTTACCACAACACTAACGCTTGAAGAAAGGTTTCGTCCTTGGCCATCTCTGTTCCCACACTTGTCCAGTCATTGACCTCTTCTCCAAACCCTGACCCCCATAATCAGCCTTCCAACCCCACACACCAAAAAATTAAGCACAACTCTTTAGTGCTATCTATTAACCCGAATGAACTGCCTTATTTTATCCTCTGGACAGTAGGACAGAATGATAATTGGGATTTTTCATAACGTGATTGAGAAGTGATAATCACAGATATTTGTATACTTTTTCTATGAAATGTCAGCAGATTATATTGATGTACTCCATTTCTATTTTCATCAGAATGGTTGGTATTGTATAACTGTAGTCCAAATTCTTTTTTATATCCTTTCTTTTCTTTCTCCCATTTTTTCTTCTGCAGTGTGCACGCACGTGTGTGCATATGCATTTAATCAAGGCAACATAAACACACATTCTCTCTTCTGACTCTTTCATTAAAGAATATTATGTGCTTTGTATAATCTTAAATGTTTTCATTTGTATTATTATCAAGTTTCTTGAATTCAAGAAACTGATCTTACATGCTACTTTTGTAATAGAGTAGGTGGAAATGTACTGAGATGGGATTGGAATCTATTATATGTAAAGAGATTAAATGTTTTTTCAAAGATCCAAACACTTATATAATTCCTCTCAAACTGTAGTTAAAAAATTTATTTTTTCAAATGAAGTCTTATTTTAGAAAACTTTCAAGGAAATTCTGAAGTACCCACTCATTCTCTGATCTTTTGTGGATGAGGATTAAGAGTCTGAAGGAAGTAAATACAATTTAGCCTGCTCCATAAAAGAACATAGCTTGGATTTGATTCTCACAGCAGAGCACAAAAATGTATAATTTTTTTTCACAGAAATTCTTTCAGGGAGCATCCTAAAAACTTCAACTTTAAACAAACCAACTCAAAAGGTATTTCAAGTTGCAGGACCTCCTTGCTTCTGTTATAAATCACCTAGAGCTGGACATTGTCTGAGCCTAAAAGAACACTTTTAGCAGAAAAGCCAGACATTTCTTATTCGATTTCCTGAAAACTCAGACTTCACTAAGGCTCGGCTTTCATTCCTTCCACCCTGGTGAAGTTCCAAAACTTTCAGGTTTATATCTCTCATTGAAGACAAAGTAGCAACATATCACTTTTTCTTATTCTCCAGGAAAAAAAAAGTTTCTTATTTGGAGCTTTGCAACTATAAACCAATTGGAAAAAGCATTCATTCCAACCCCCACATTTGGCATTTTTCCACCAGCAGAGATAAGGCTTCCCACGCGGTGAATAAACATTATCTCTGCTCATGAGTGAAGGCTCCAGTCCAAGCCCTGGGACTCCCAACTCCCCTCACTATAAAATGTGACCCCAGTTACACTCTTCCCAAGAATGTGTTGCTATCTTGATCACATGTTCTCATATGTGTCTAGAGAGTCAACAGGGACATATATCTCAATTCTGGCTCTTTATACTCATCTCTCTTATCTAGAAATGTGGAAAAAACATTATATTTTATCCTCATCTTCAGTTTCATATTTGTCCTGAAAAATCTAATGGTATTTATACACGTAGAAAAGGCTTTGTAGGTGTAGAGAAGAAATAATGATAATAATAGTTGACATTTATCGTTCATGCGTTTGTGCCAGCCACTGTATTAGGAAGGGTATAGCACTCTATCTTTAATTTGAATCCACTCAAGAGTCCTACGAATTAAATGTTTTCCTCATTTTCTAGTGGAGAAAACTGGAAAGTTTAGGAAACTACCCCAACATTTCCCAGCAAAAGAAAGGTGAAATGAGAATTCATATGCAAATTGGTTTGGTACCTGAAGCTTTGACCTTAAATATTAATTATATTTTATTGTAATAATTGAATTACAAATGTACTTGCTTTGCAATATCTGAGGTTATAGGGATTAAACTTTAGCTAACACAAAAAATTGAAGGAAAAAAACACTAATTTTGAAAAATACTGCCTTCTCTTATACTGAACATGTTTAAGAGGCCAAACAAGCTGTTGAAGGAAAGTAACAAATGGGCTCTAACTTGAAAACGTTTTACAAAATTTCATGGGGAATTATGATCAGCCAAGTCCACGGTGGAATGTGTGGTGGGAAACTAACTCCTCCTCTGGAATAAAATATTTTCAAAGTTTCAAGGTAACAAGGAATATAATTTATTTTTAAATTATCTTTTAAAAAACACTTATATGCAACTAACATTAGTTTGCTTAGATCTAAGCTTAAAAGTTCAAAAGAATAGTTTCCAAACCACAGTTTTCTTGTGGAGTAAGGTGTTTCCACATTACTCTTAAATAGAACTGAGCCCGAGGAGTGGCAGAAGTGATCTCAGCCTCTTAATTTTGAACTTTGCCATTATTTTCTATGCAAATCAAAATTCATTAGAAAGCGTCTGATATTATAAGCACTTAACAGCTCTAAAGAACAAAATCATCTCCCTCCATCTACTCAACATCCAAAACAACAGCACCCATTCGAAGATAGTGCAAAACGAAAAGATAAAGGCCAATCCACTTCAGAGATGGAATCCAGGTCTCACGCAGGATTTCTTTCATTTATACACCAAAGTGACAACCAGTTGACCTACCTTCATTGTCAACTCCCTGTGAAGGCCACCAGAATTGACCTGTTGATAAAGCAGATCTGAAATAAACATGGTTGATTAATTACTTATTAACAGAAAGCGAAGAACCATCTTGAGTGAGCACTAATGGTGTCTCAGGAGGGAGGAGATGAGGGATAGCTATCCCTATGCTTTCAAGGCTGTCTTCCAGTGGTTTAAGGCAGGTTTTCCAACACAGAAGTATGGTTATGAATGGACCGTGTTCTTGATATATGAATTTAGAACTGATGAACAAAGGTGAGATACCTAATGTATCCACAATCACCAGTTAGCAAACTCCAGAAGCAAAATTATACTTAAGATTTCCGGCTCCATATCACATGCCCACGGATACACTAAAACTTATACTAAACCCAGAGGGTTAATGAGATATAACTTCAAAAAAAAATACTTAAGGGTTCATTGAGCTGATATCATAGCAAGGGGTAAATTTAAACTATTTTATACAGATAAACTCTATCATGATTCCTCTAAAGTGAATATATTCCCACAATTCCTTTGTCAAAAGGTTTCAAATTTTAACTATTAGTTATTTTTAAAATTTACATGTCAAAGATAATTGATAAATTGTAATTGCATTTTAAAGATAATAAGTTAACACGTTAACTTATTAAACAAGCTTAAAATCACTTTTCACTTCTCTGGCAAATATGGCTGTCAAACTTTTGACCCCAGGGTCTGCCTACCTCACTTGACCTTACTGTTCTTATGATGCTGGTGGTGGTGGTGGGAGAAGGCAGGCATGTGTGCTAATCATAAATCCTTATCAGCCATAGTTCATAAATTATAAAGTGAATATGAGCAATTGACCGTTAGAACATATCCAAAACAATATAAAATGTTTGTTGATACCAAATGGTCCTTCACAAAAAGTGTGAGGATTCTAACGATCTGCATATAAGATTTTGAGGTAGTTAAATCACATAGAAGAATAGTGAGTTTGAGATTTCATTAGACTAGGGTAACTTTTAAGCTTTAATTTCGTAATTCAGGACACTCTAAGTGAAGTATTTTTAGACACATAAAATAAGTGTCCTTATTCTTTGTACGATTTTTTCACGACATGTGAAAAAGAGGTTTTAAAATTGTTCTTAGACCAAAAGTCATCTAGCCATTCTCAGATCACATTTTGAGAAGCACGATTGGAAAGTTATGAAGGCCCATACACAAAAAGAAAAATAATGATAGATAAAAACAAGAAGGAAAATTTGGGTGGGGGTTGTAGGGAGTTGAGTGTGAATCACTGACATCTAGTAGTCAGGATGCAGACACTTGGACCTAATGAAGGATTTTAAAGAGAAAAGTTAGAGAGTTAAAGAGAAATGGAACAGGAATGTCTATTTTTTCCTAGACAATGCATACAAATAGAAGCCTTATTGCTTTTACACCTAAAAATTACAAGTTAAAAAGAAAGAGAAAACACACACAATCAAACTTGTTACTTTTGAAAATCAGAAAGTTGACCATCACAAATC
Organism: Sturnira hondurensis; assembly: GCF_014824575.4. Lineage (NCBI taxonomy): Eukaryota > Metazoa > Chordata > Mammalia > Chiroptera > Phyllostomidae > Sturnira > Sturnira hondurensis. The sequence goes on along the minus strand of NW_028093774.1, from coordinate 13,378,894 downwards.
AATTACAATTATAAATGTAATTTATTCTACCCCAAATGTGTCTGCTTCCCCCTTTGGTTGTAGACATTTCCAATCAACAAAGCTAATAATGGTATAGAAACCATACAAAACACTAGATTAACCTGACTAACAAATTGAATTTTGACTTATAAATTGAATCAAGAGAGTTGGTTAATAACCTCAAGTCGATAAACAGGAATTAACTTTTATTCTTTCTACACCTTCTGTAATTGGCTTGAATGCTTTTACTTGAATGCAAAAAAGTTACATAGATAACCATTATTAGGAATTATATTTAATGAATATGTCTGATTACTTCTATTAATAGAAAGCTAAATTCAAGCATCACTTGGGTAATATTCATGAGATCTGTTATAATTTTACACTGCAAAGAATTATGAATTCTGTTGTTGCTTTTGAAAGCCATAAAAATACTGAAAAAAATAGAAATTTGAAACATCTGAATTATGATTTGCCATTCTCCAATTGTTTGAAGATGTGGCATATTCAGAGACACCCCCATGAAAAAAAAATAATAGCACATTTATTTGTAGGTTGCTGAAAAACAGTGTAACAATTGAATAACTCATGCAACAGTGTAATATAAACAGTCTATTCAAGCATACACCAATTAACAATGATGGGGAATTTTCTAGCTGTTGGTTTAAGAACATGTTAAAACTAGAACCCAAACAGATCAACTAGAAAATAAAATAGTTTATGTGGCTATGTTTTCAAATAGCTTTGTCAGCAAAAATTAGAAAAAAACATTTGCATAGCTCATGATGAGTGAATGCGTCCCAATGTAGTTTGTAAGAGATTGACATATTAATTTAAACTAATGTTAATTTTAACTCTCTCGATACCCATTATTATCCCAAGGGGAAAAGAAGTGCTTTTCTTCTCTTCTCCACTCCCCCAATTAGTATTCTACAATTTCCAGCAATGGCTAGCCACTTATGTAAATAAAACCCAGTACTGGGACTTTACTGGAGCTACTGGTGAAGACACCTTTCTCTTTCTGCTGATTGTGAACTGAGAAGGATTCAGTCCTGTGTTTGCTGAGGCAGTCATTGGGGACGTGTGCATGAGCAGGGAACCAGCCCTGAGGAGGACAACTCAAAAGACAAAAATGGCAGCAAACACTAGCTGAGCCCTAGATTAAGGCTCCCTTCATGCTAGAGATACCTCAGGAATGTTTATTTTAATGGAACAATACATGCTCTTTCTTTTATTTTCTTACTTAAAATTTCTTGTTCCAAACAACCAATACTTCATTGACTAATACATACGGAGTCATAATCTTAATCAAGTTCAGAAAAACAATGAATCATGGAACTTTAATGTTTAAATTTAGTACATATTTGATTAACGTTCTCTATACATATATTGGACTAGATGTGTTATCCCAAAATTCATATGTTGAAATCCTAATTCCCAATGTGACGGCATTAGGAGGTGGAGCCTTTGGGAGGTGATTAGGTCATGAGGGTGGAGCCCCCATGATTGGAATTAATGTTCTTACAAAAAAATCTCCAAAAGGTTCTCTTGTTCCTTTTACTATGTGGGGACACAGAGGGGAGACAAGACATTTATCAATCAAAAAGGAGGTTCTTACCTGGACATGACATCTGCTAGAAACTTGCTATTTGACTTCCTAGCCTCCAGCACTGTGAGACATAAGTTTCTGCTCTTAAAGCCACCCAGTTTACGGCATTTTTGTTCCAGCAGCCCAAACGAACTAGGATAACATGTCTACTTTCTACTCTTCTTATATTATTCTCTATCACACTATCATTGTGCAGTTTCGAGAATGGCCAAGCCAGTGTCAGAAAAGATGGTTTCTGTGAAAACAAAGGAAGTAAAGTTGGCCATGATATTTGGGAAATATGATTTCAGATGATAGGAGCAGCAACTGTATAAGGTGGCAGGTGGCGGGTGGCCACCATGGCTCAGAGATCAGAGAGGACCCCAGAGGTGCCCAAAGGGACAATTTTAAGAAATGAATTTAGGGAGGGAACAGGAGGCCTGCCGGCATGGTGACAATCAACATTCAGGTAAAGCCTGCTCCTTAAGCACAATTATTTAACAATGAAGGCATTAGGGGTCAATATAAGATGGTCGAATTGTAAATTGAACTCTAGGAGAGAAAGCAAGGGAGGTGGTCATGGTAAACGTAAACTAATACAAATTATTGTATTAAGCTCAGACTCTTTATGGAGAATCTACCGCCATGTGCAGGTGTTCTGTCCGGACAAAACAAGTTTGAATTAGTTGCCAAGTGATTATTTCAAAGGTGGTTTTTGTTCTTCTAAGGAAGAGCGGGCATTCAGGTATGTTAAAGAAATGTCATGGCTCAAGTCAGAAAGGCTGAAGTTCTATGCCTTCTATGTATGTTATTGGTTCAGGTCCCCCCTCAAAAATGATCACTAAGTGTATTTGCTCTGCACCTGGCATGAGATATTAACCTGTACCGTATTTCTGCTTATTTTTATAAGATATTAATGGCAGAATTGAAAGGACTAATATATAAAAGTACCTTCACATTTTTCAGAGCATGGCCAGTGTAGACATTACATAAAATAAATGTGTTTCTTGAGATCAGTCAGTATCTTGACAGAATTAGAAGCAGAAGGCATTTATTTCACAGGACAGAAAATGAAAGGAACATCTATAGAAGTCCAGTACTTTTGAACTGGGCAACCTTTCCAATTATTTATCTCTTTCTTTGACAAGGTTCTTTCAGAGGGGCCAGTGTTAATGGAGACATTGGGGGGAAAAAACTCCATAAGTGAATCAACTGTAAAATTTTCAAATTAGAGATGGGATAAAATGATCCAATGGCTTAAGAAGTGACATCTATTCTTTGTCAAATGAAACCAACCAAATGGACAGCTAAATTGCAAGAAGCAGTTACCAAGTATGAGTAATACCTATCATGAAAATAGGAAATGAACAATTAAGACATTTGTATATAACCAGGCTTGGCAGGCTTGGGAAAGGTGAGGAGGATGCATATAGATAGAAACACACACATATATAAAAAGTGAAGCAATTTTAATTGTGTCAGTTGGCAACTGGAGATTTCAAAAATTACTTCAAGACATAAAATCATTCAGGCCTATTCTGAGTTATATTCCCTAGTCATACAGCAACACCTTTCAACACCTTTCAAAGTAGACACAACTATGACTTGATTTGCCTAATGAAATTAAGACAAGTGGTGTCATATTTCTTTAAGAACTTTAAATGTGACTTTTAAGAAGTGTTTCTCTCTGCTCCACAGTAACTGTTCACATTTTGGATGTGCCTGCCTCATCAGCTTTTATTGTGGAAGGACGATCACATGGAGAAGAGCAGGCACCAGCCTGCAACAGACAAGTAAGAGGAAGGAAAACACACTTCAGACATTTTACTTTAAATGGCCACAGACACTTAAGGTTGTCTGTTACTGCAGCATAACCTGGTTTTATAATAAGTAGTATAACTTTATGATAAGTAGTATAACATACTTATCATAAGCTAATTATCTCCTGTTCTACAATTGTGATGGTAAAAATATAAGAGAATCAATATACATCTAAAAGTAAAAGTGGAAAAAATTGATTCCCTAAGATGACCCCTCTTAGTTTTAACCCATGCATCCTTCCACCTGGGGCAGAGGGCATCCACCCACACACACAGGCACACACACCACAAGAGCAATGAAAACAGGGGCACTGAAAGAGCAATTCCCTTGGTCACGGTTCTTTTATTAAAGAAGCAAAGAGAAAGAACATGAGTAATGTCTGTTATCAAAAAAAAGATATGATTTAGTGGCAGGAATATTATAATTGCCACCCAATGCATTCCAAATTTTTAAAGATTAAAAACATTTTTTTAAAAAAGAAAAACTGAACACAGGTTTCTGTCTTTTTGTTTTGTTTTGTTTTATATACTAGTTCTCTCAAATACCAAGGATACTGCTTTCTTTCTCTAAAATGTATGGAAAATTTGTACAGGTCTACTGCGAAGCTGTAAAAATTTGAGAACATAGTATAAAACCAACCCAGGTCTCTGTATCACTAAGATGTAAACACTCAGAGCTGAACTTATTAGATGAGCAGGTTCTGTGGTGGTGAGAGAGAGTATATCTGCCTTGGTCTAATGAAAGATAAGCAAAATAGATGCATCATATAATTTTCTTAACGCGGGAGGTAAAATAAGGTACCGACACTCCCAGGGCAGACAAAACAAAACCGCAGTTCTAAAGTTTATAGTCCTTCATCCTAGAGTTGTATTTGGAACTCGTGAAAATATATTTTAACTGATAACATAAAGGAAAATAGGTTTTTGCTCATAAAACTTTTTAAGAGCTTCATTTGAGGGAAAGATGTGAGAATGAGACTGATTGGCAAGGCTCTGCTTTTCTTCCGTCTCCCTCCTGCCCAGGGACAAAGAACTTAACTGCTGTAGATTGTCCATTGCATTTTAATGAGCAACTCAATTATTCTAAATGGATCCTACATCCCAGATCCAAAGAGGGAAGTTTTATCAAATTCTAGATATATTCCCAGTCAGGGCACATGCCTGGGTTGCAGGCCAGTTCCCGGCAGGGGATTCATGAGAGGCAACCATACATTGATATTTTTCTCCCTCTCTCCTTCCCTTCTCCTCTAAAGAAAAATAAATAAAATCTTTTAAAAATTCTAGATATATTATTTAAAAATAAAACATAATGTAGCCGAAAGCTTGAAAAGAGTTATAAAAATACATTTACACATATACACATAAATATACATACATACACATTAAACATATAAAAATAAAAGTGATAACATTGCCCTGGTTATTATGACTTAGTTGGTTGGAATGTTGTCCTGTACTCAAAAGGTTGTGGGTTTGATCCCCAGTCATACTACTTAACTGGGTCTTGAGGTTCCATCCCCAGTGCAGGCGAGTACAGGAAGCAACAAATAGATGTTTTTCTCAACATCAATGTTTCTTCTTTCCCTACCTCTCTTCCTTCCTCTCTATCTAAAAGAACAATGTAATAATAAAAAATGATAACATAACTATATCAATATCTGAAAAAAATTGACTTTAAGACAAAAACAGCTTTACCAGAGATAAAAAAGGGTACTTTTAATGTCTATGCTTTTCCCAAAGGACTGGAATATAGTGGGTCATAGTGAAAGAATTTACATCTTTGTCTGCAGATCTCCCATTAAAAATAGATACAGTGTAATAGATGTGTAGACTCACACTCTCAAAATGATAGGTAAACTACAAGTTTATTTTATAAATGATGTCATGTTAGTATGTTTGATTCATAAAAGAGCTCATATTGTTCTTTTACTCAAAAATTATTATTTCCCATCATGCAGGTATTTATTTGAGTAAGTACAACTGGGCAGAGCTCAACTTGAGTTTCTGCTTCAACGTCTACTAATGAAGGAATCATGACCATGTCACTTAAGCCTCAGTGACCTTGTTTTTAAAATGGGAGTGACCTCAAACCTATTTACTGAGCATTAAACATGATTGTGTATGAAAACTATATAGTGAAATGCCTCAAACAGAGAGAAAAAGAACATTAGCTAATTTTTCTATTTTACTTCTTTTTTCTTTTACTTTGAGAGGTCTTATTTCTTAAAATAAAATACCCACACAATTTCAAAGTTATTTATCAGGAAAATAAGGATGAAAATACTGAATAATAACTTTGTTCTAAAATGATATTTTTAAATCAAAATTGTTAATATTATTTTTAAAGCTGAAGACCGAAAGCCTATATTTAGCCTTGACTGGTGTATTGAACTGAGTGTGGACTGTGAACAGAGGGGTCACCGTTTCTATTCCTAGTCAAGACATATGCCTGGGTTGTGGGCCAGGTCCCCAGTGGAGGTCAGGTGAGAAGCAAGCACACATTGATGTTTCTCTCTCTCTCTCCTACCCTCCCTTCCTCTCTCTCTAAAAAGGGATTAATAAAATCTTTTAAAATAGAAAAAAAAACTATATTTATTGCCCCATCAACTAGTTGATTAGTTTCCTTTCTTTACTCACTCCACATATCAGTTACAATCTATGCTCTGTCCGGTGGAAATAAAAGTGACTAAGAAAACTACAAAATTCCTGCCTGTAAACAGCTTACATTAGGGGTGAAATGCTAGACAATATGCAAATAAAAAGATATCTAAAAATCAGTAAAGGGACTATTCACACATCAATGTGTAGCCTTGCACAATGGATACCTCTTACAAAACACAAATGTCTGAAGTCATCAATGGTTGAACATAGAATTACCCTCCACTCATACATCTGTTCTCTCTAAAAGCTGGGCCTAGATCAGCCTCAGGGGCTATTTTGTCCCCACTGCCTGGTACAATGCCTTTCCCTTAGTAACACATTTACTGAAAGTGTGAGTGAATGAACACCAATCTTCACAATACACCATGAAATCTGTGTAATGCTCATGCAGCAAAGAATTTATGGGAAATAAGTGTCAGAATTATGAAAGCCACCCAAATAGAGTGGGAGTGGTCAAGACATTTAATAATGCATCCAAATATGAGTAGTGGCACCAATCATTTGAACACCGTGCACTTGAACATAGACTTAAAATATAAACATTTGAAGACATGTGACTGATCTAGAATTCACCTTTGACACATGGGATGTTCCACTCATACTGAATATATTAATTCTCCATTTCTTATTCAGTTGTATTCCAAATACTTTAGTTAGTACCCAGAAATTCTTACTATATTCTGAAATCATGTAATGGATTGTTACTGATTTCCTAACATTTTCTGTAGATATGGGAATAATTGCAACATGTAATCGTGATGTTTTTTTGAATGTTTTTATAAAGCTACACAATAAAATCTCTCCTGTCCTAATATAAAAGTTTCAGTAAGTTAAATAGCCATCATAAGATTGAATGAACCTGGTTCAGTAGAATGTGCGGTGCTAGTATTAAAATATAGTATCTTTATTTCAGTATCTTCAAAATTGTCGAACTCTTTTCAGATGCTTCTTAAATGATAAAAACCCAAGCACACTTTTCACAAAGCACTTTTCCTTTCATACACAATATTTTCATTGTAGCAAAAGAATTATTACCAGTATTTCTCTCTATTATTTCCCAACAGGCAATCTAAATCACCCAAAGTAGTGTCTTCAAAAGAACCATATGATGTCCAGAAAGCCGTAGGAAACTTTTTTATGTCTGATTTAGCACTTTTGAATGATAGCGCTCAGAATGAAAACCACTAAAATCTCTGTGTTTTGGTTTGAATCTCCAAAGTGACAAATTTAAAGTGACAAGAAATTGACCCAGAAAATACCATGGCTGGTTAATGCAGTTCTCATTTACCCTTGTAAATAAAATAATGTTTTTACATGTTCCTAAAAAAACTCCTGCTGCCATTTAAAAAAATCTCATCTCTGCCTACAGTAAACAGCTCTGGTGATTTCTGTATGTGGTCTTGAATATCTATGTGCTTTATCATTTTTCAATCCAAAAAAAAGACATCTCACAAAGGAGCAGATGCAGGCAACTGGGAAAGAAACACCCACACCTGACATACCAGCTGATAATCATGGTCATTTCCCATTAATTTGGCGGCCTGTATGTTGCACAACAATTTAAAGTAATGAGCAATATTTATTTCACTGTCAGTTGTATTGATCCGCCTATAAAGTGGTCAGATTTAATGTTCTTTTTGGCAATAATTAAGTTCATTTAAGAAAGGGGACCACTGACACTTGGCCGATAAACATTCAACAAGTAAATTATAAGAGAATAATCAACCCCCAAATCAGTTTATCATAAATCAAATGAAAGTGTGTTAAGTCAGCATATCTCTGCTAATTATCTGACACTTTAATGGTAAATTGTAAAATTGAGATTAGAGAGAAATATCCTAAATGTGACAAAGAATGCTGCAGAAGTAGGTATCGGAGAAGAAGATTTGAAATCAGAAGAGATTATTAATGCCCTGGATTTATTTGATAAATTGTTATCCACCTGTTATTAATTCATGCTGTTACTTTGCCCCTTTACTATAAATTAGGCTGGGAAAATCCATGTACCAGGAAAGATATTATAGTTGTGGGGAGGCTATGATTCTGGAGTATAAAATTTTATTCTTATTTTTTTCCTTTATTTTTTCCTCTCTCCAGCCCACAAATCAGACTGAGCAAGAGCGAATAAATGAACCTGTGTCCCAGTGTTACCATAGGTATTACTAGTTATTAATAAAAGGGGGGGTCAACGAGAATTAGACATTGAGTTTAATAAACTGTGGAGCATAAGCCTGCTTGCTCCATCAGAAAGCTGCACCTTCACAGTCCAGGGGATTACAGAAGCCCAACCTAATATAATCCCAAGGGAACAAAGAAACTCTTGCATGCTCTTGCTCATGACCTGCACTCGCTCCATTTCTTTTACATGCTCTCTCACTCAGGAGCACGGACACCTGTGGGTCTAGCAGCTGCCAGGGGCCGCAGCAGAGGGCATGGGCTTCCAAAAACTGAGCTTTAATATGAAGCAGACACTCTGGGCACTAGCTTTCATTTTGGTCTTGCTGAGGACAAGGCTGGACTTTTTCTCTGGTGAGAGAAAGAGAGATGGAACCTTGGAAACACTGTCAACACCAGCAAAGTATTTACAAAATTACATGTGCAAAAAGTGATTATTGAAGAAATTACCTAAAAGGTCAAAAATGAAAAACCATCTCTCATTTTTTTCTCAAAGACCTGTTGATTTCATGTGCAATAATATTTGGATAATTTAACCACCCTCTTACATTCCTTTTGCTATAGGGTGAGAACTTCATCTCCATAATGCACTATGCATAGTCTAGTAGGTCATCACATGCTCTGTATATGACGGTGACAATGGTCGTGACACTGATGATGAGGCTGAGATGTTGAGACCAATAATAGATTACTGATTATTGCTTACCTAAATAGAAATATTTAAGTAAAATGCTCACCAAGAAAATGTGGAAAATGATTTTCTAAAAAAGTAAAATATCTTCTATGGATAGTTTATGCTTTGTAAGCTAGATTCCTTATAAGGAAATATAGGCACATTTTCCTGCAGTGCATGGTGAGTGAACCACAGCATGCGTCAAAGTCAGGGAAAAGTTGTGAAATGAACTGCTGTAGCTTTGAAAGTATTTGATCCAGAAACAATAGAAACTTAACCTTAAAAGATTTGAACTTGCATTTCATGGATGAAAATGAAGCAGATTTTGCCAGTTGTAAAATATTTCCCAACAGAGCACTGAGTGACAGCTAAAATTACTGTCACTAAATGTTCTTACAACGCATCATAATTCCACAGCTATTTCAGACACATTATTTCATTGACACAATACCACAGCAAGGTGGTTTTACTATTCCCACTATGAAGATGGGGAAAATTGAGGCTTTTGAACTTTACTCACTAAATGTTAGAGGGGTAATTTGAAGTTATTTAGTTTAGACTTTTTTCTCTGCTAAATTTGTAAAGCTAGGAGATATTCTACTGTGCCTATGCATGACATAAAGTTACAAGTAAACTTATCTTCATAAAACTGTACACATATTAATATTAACTAACTGTTTTCTTTGGGGATCTCTGGATTTCAGTCCCTTTATAAAAAAATTCAGAAATAAAATACTTAACAAAATAAAGCTTTTAATGATATTGATAGGGACTCAGAAGCTGGAAAATTTTACTTCAAATTGTTATAAACCTAGTAAGTAGTGCATATGTTAAAGCTATTGTTTTAGAAACTACAGATGTGGCCCATCCTGGCTCCTGGGATAGACAGCCAAGGTAGTGGTTCCTGGAGAAACACTAGAGATCACCACCTGGGGGTAAGTGGAGGCATCCTGGCCATTGTGTTCCAGGGAGAGACAGAAGACCACCCACCCCGGGGAACAGCTAACTGCCCAGGACGAGAATGTGAAAGTTTCTTCTACCTAACTTTCCCTGAACTTCACAAGCCCTCACTGCACTTTGTTTATTCCCTGTTGTAAAGGGCTGGCTTGGAAAGGAAATGTACGACAGTTTTGTTAGGGTGCGAACCCCCGTCTTCTCAGATTAGCAGCCATCTGAATGGCCAATAAAAATTCAGTCCCTGTCGCTGATTATTGGTTCTGGTATGTGACAGGCAGCACAAGGCTGGGATCTTTTTTGGTTTCAATACAGGATAACATAAGATCTGTAAACATGTGTTTCATTTTTTTTTCATTTAAAATTTTTATTTATTTATTTTCAGAGAGGGGAAAGGGAGGAAAAATGAGAGGGAAAGAAACATTGATTGGCTGCCACTTGAATGCCCCCAAATTGGGACCTGGTCTGCAACCCAGGCATGTGCCCTGCCCAGAAATCAAACCAGTGACCCTTGGCTTCACAGGCCAGCGCTCAATCTACTGACCCATACAAGCCAGGGCCAAGTGTTTCATATTTTAGAGCTACTTATAATATTAAATTATACCTGTGAAATTTCAGTAAAAACAAACAGCACATAAGTCTCCAAATACACATATATCAGGTCATTGGGACCAATTCCATCATTCCTTGCATCTCTGTTTATCTCTAAGCCTCTCAGGAGTGTAAACTAAAGTGCTCATTTAGTTTTACTTGGTTTCCCCTCCCTATAATGGTCAGTATATATTAAAGATTTTATTTTATTTATCTTTAGAAGGGAAGGGAAGGAGAGGGAGAAAGATATCAATGTATGGTTGCTTCTCATGTGTCCCCTGCTGGGAACTGGCCTGCAACCCAGGCATGTGCCCTGAGTGGGAATCGAACCGCGATCCTCTGGTTCGCAGGCCCGCGCTCAATCCACTGAGCTACACCAGCCAGGGCTAATGGTCAGTATATTAATCTGACTCAGCCTATGGCCCACTTAAAACTTTCCACTCTCCTCCCAGTAACTCCAATTGTATGATCAACAGATGCTATTACATGAGAATTTCTTCTCAGAACTTTCCATTCACTTATATGACTTTAACTGAAATCTGGCTGCCTCCTTGGACATTTGCTTTGCAGGTTTCTCAAGCAGAAACCTGTTTTTAAATATACCTTATTTTTTAGAGAAGTTTTAGATTCACAGCAAAAACGAATGCAAAGTACAGAGATTTTCCACACGCAGGACCCCATCACTCATGCTCAGCCTCTGTCATTACTAATATCCCCAAACAAATGGTACAAAAGTTTACAATGGACGTACTTCACTGATACATTATTGTCACCCAAAGTTTGTAGTTTCTGTTAGGGCCCTCTCATGGGACTGTACAAAAAAGTTTGGACAAATGTGTGATGGCATATTCATCATCACAATCTACAGAAAAGTTTCATTGCCCTAAACATCCTCTGTGCCCCACCTAATCCTCCCTCTCTCTCCTCTTAACTGGTGGCAATCACTGATCTTTTACAGTCTCTGGTTTTGCCTTTTTGTTTTGTTTTTAAAATTTTTTTTATTTTGTCAGGTTTGTCCTAACTCAGGGCCGTATCATTTATTTACCATGTTATTGTTTTTTCAGCCTACTTTTATCCTTGTTTGTAGGGAAAAAAAGACAAAGCAAAACCAGGAGGCTTACGTGTATACATACCAATGATATCCCATTAAAACTTTCACCTTGAGCTCTATGGTCTGCTCTGCATTCCCTGTCATTCGGCCAATCTCCCTGACATTCCTTGTAAACCAGGGTTGTTGTTCCACAGTTTATTGCTCCATCGTCCTCCTATCTTCAGTCTCAGTAAGTTCAATAACCAGTCAATAACCTGGTCTCCAAAATTCTCCAATTTTTTTTCATCCCCTGGACACCACATCCACACTGGTCTCCAAGATAACAATGTGAAGCCTGAGTCTTCACTCATCTCTCCTTTCCTTTTAATTAACCAATTGCAATTCCTTCTCTATTACAATTTCTGTATTTTACTTAGACCAAAGGAGGACCTGCATTTTCTTTAACAGGCCACAGAGCAAATATTTCAGTCTTGTAAGCAATACAGTTTCTATTGCAACTACTCATTTTAGCCACTATCGTGTGGAAGCATACATATATTTATTACTTAAAGTAAAAAATGAGTGTGGCTATAGGACATAAAATTTATTTATAAATCATTCAACTTGGCACTCTTTACATATGATTAAGTCATTTGATATATAACTTATATAAATCAGTGGCCAGAGTCACTCACGTAGGTATTACCTGTTAGTTGGTTTAACTATGGGTGGCCACAAATAAGAATGATAAAGAGACCAGGTCATGGGAATTGAGAATATTGATTTTAAAAAGTAGTTCTAGTAATGGACCATGAAATTTAGGGTGCACAAAAATTAGTAACTGAGTCAATAAAACTGAATGAGTTTTGTGGTTACAGAGACTTTACTTACAGAACCAAAAAATAGTTTTATACTTTCTTAAACAGTTAGATACCCTTTAAAAGAGGGTGTGGCCTACTTTACACCTTGCACAAACAAGCTGTCTCAAGTTCTACAGCTGAAAACAAATGAATGAGTTCTGCCAACTTTGTGAGCTTGGAAGAGGATCTGCAGCTTCGGATAAGACTGCACCCAGGACAGCTCCCTGACTGCGGCCTGGTGAAACTCTGAGGAGACAGGCAGGCCAAGTTGTGGCAAGACCCTTCATTCACTGGAGTCCTATGAGATAATAAAGAGATGTTGTTTGCAGATCTAGGCTATTGTAAATAACGCTGCCATGAAGATAGGGGTGTGTATATTCCTGCAAAATATATGATCTTAAATGTGGAATCTGGTGAACAAAATAAACTGGTAAACAATATAGTAACAGAAGCATGGATACATACATGAAACAGGTTGACAGCCGTCAGTGGGGAGAGCGTTTGAAGGGAGGGATGAAAAAAGTGAAGAGATTAAGCAAAAAGTATACATTGAACACACAGACACGGACAACAGTGTGTTAGACAGAAGGAAAGGAAGATGGGGTTAGGCGGAAGTGGGCACAAAGTGGGGAGATGGGGACAGAAAGAGACTGCTTGGGTGATGGGTGCCCAGTGCAATGTGCAGATGGTGTTTCATTGCATTGTACACTTGGAAACTATATGATTTTATGAACCAGTGTCACCCTGATAAACTCCATAAAAAAAAAAAGAAAAACAATGTGAATCTTGAAGAGTGAACATATGGTGACTTTTCTAAACCACATTGTAATCTCAGGAAATCATAAACTTACAATCTAATGGAAAAATAAATTTTGCTTTAAATATATGCATTTGTATAGTGTCTTACAAAGCAAGAAAATGGACACAGTTGTCAATGCTTCCATAGTAAGTTTTGTTAACTAAAATATTTTAGTTCGGCCTTCTGTCCTCATACCTGTATGTTCCATCCTCAACCTCACTTCAATGTCACCTCAGAGTCCAATGAGAGAAAAGGAAGTTAACAAAGATAAACTAACACCACTTTCTACCACAGAATTGGTGATTCCATCTTTATCTGAAGACACCTCCTTTCCTCTTATAAAGTAGGATGTGTCCCTGTTCTTATGAAAACCCAATGTCACTGGTGGTTCTACTTGGGGTTTCATTTTAATCACTTATTACTCTTCTACTCTAGGAGCTTGTTTCTCCTACTTCATTGATTTTTGCTCAAGTATTTTAGATTTATATATTCATGTATATGTATGAATACATGTATATATCTACACACATACATATCTACACACATACACATGAAGGTAAATTATCACTTGCATATATATACATATATATGTACACCTATCCATTATATTATTCATATATATGGAAGTGTGTGCATATATATCAATACATGTTATCTGATATAATATATAAGTCATGTATAATTATGCATATATATATATATACATAAATATGTTAAAATTGTCTATATCCCCTAGATCCACTTCCATTTTGTATCTCTCTCTAAGATGCATTTTTCACCCACTAGACTGGAACTTCTTTAGGTCATGTCACCATGAATTTTATTGTTGCTAAATTCAATGGGAAATTTTCTGACTTCATATTATTCTACCTCTTAGAAGCTTTTGGAAATAATGACTATCCTCCCTTATCTACTCTTTAAGAGTTCTTGAAACAGGTTTTTCCTTCAGGGTCTCATGGCACCAAACATCCTTGGGATTAGTTTGCTTCAGAACATTTCTCCCTTTGTTAGCTCTTTTCTCTGTACCCGGCTGCTGTATTCGGGAGTTCCTCTCACCCATCCCCCTCCCGCACTTCCTCCTAGACAGTCTCATTAATTCGCATGGCTTTACTTTCCATTGCACAAGTCCCAGACTATCCCCAGCCCAGGTGTTACATCTGAGATATGCATTCATACCTCTTAAGCTATTTGATATCTATGCATGCCTGGTTCATAGGTATCTTAAGATTATCGTGTCAAAATCCACACCTTTAACATATATCTAACACACACCGCACACTAGAAATAACTGTAAAAGCAATTATCTGGCCCTCTCACATTTCATTATTCAGAATAAATGGTATCTGACCGGTTACTAAAGACAAAAAACAAAATACAACAAATTAAATCAATCACATTAAGATAAAACAAAAAGTTATATTTACATCATTATTTACACTTAAATAAATTAGTTATTTTTGATGCTTCTGTTTCTTCAAGCTCCTCTTTGTTCGCCTCAGAACGGATCTCACACCATCCAGTTCTGTTCATCACATCACCACCGTGTACAGCCTGGACTGACCTTCCTGTCTCCACGTTTGGCTTTTTGACTTTATATTACGTGTGAAGAGAAAGCCTGACCTATAACGATGATCTGAATTCCAACGTTTTTCTGTTTTCTTGCAAATACACACTCTTGAGAACATAAAACAAAATGCTTGTTTGTAAAAATAAAACCACTGTAACTGTAAAATCCACTATAATAAAAATCAAATCAATAAAATACTGCATTTGCAGTCATTCATGCTAATTACTAATTTAATCCTCATTAATAACCTCAATGTGCTAAACATTTTATTTTCCCCATACTAAAAAAAACTAAAAAGAGATTCTGAAATGAAAAGGAGATTCTAAAAGCAATGTCAATTTCAACATTTAGTAACTGTAGTTGAAATAAAACACGTTTGTTATATGCATATATATGTACATATACACACAAACACATACATATACAAATTAATGAAGACTTCTTCAGAAATGTAAAGAAAAATACATGCCATAATGTAAAAAATGTCAACTCCTTTTCTCAACTAACTGAAAATTGAAATACTGTCAAAATTGGATTGAAATAAAAAGAATAAACCAAATAATTCATAATAATTCATATGTCCGATCAATTCTCTGTAACTTGCCATTCCTTGTATGTATGTATGTGTGTGTGTATATATATGTGTATATATATATATATATATATATATATATATATATAATGTTTTTCTTTTATGACCATTATGCCTTGGGTAGTTCCCCTCTCAAAGGGGAACTAGTCTAACTATTGCTCTAGTCTAACTCAACCTGGAATCAACCAGGCAACTCATTCCAATTAAAGATGGCAACTACTATATATGTCTGTGCACATGTGTGTGAGTGTGTGTTTTATTAACTCCAGATTCATAGTTAAGATTTTCAACCAGGCTACTTTACCAGGGGGATAATTTTTATTGTCTCAGTTGTAAGGTACTTAACATGATAAAATGGCTTTATATATGACAAATAGAAACTTGCCATTTATATTTTTTCTTGTGAATTGAGTATTAAGTAAGTTCTATATGACCTTTCTAAATGTCTGGGATATCAGTTATGGGTGCAATCATTTTTACCTAGACATAGTCATTGATTTTTCAAGTATTCTATTATGCTAATGTAGAATGTTCCTTGTTCTTTCAACGCACCCTAAGAAGCACTTGAAGCTGTGATGAACGAAATCAGTCTTCTACCAAGTACTCTGTGTGGGAATTTAGAGAAAGATAAGGAAGGTAAAGGGTTCATAATTTTACGACAAAAGAAGCTATACACTCCATCAGAACGTGATAGAAATTTATTCCTGAAAGCAAATGATAATGAGATCTTACGCTGAAAATCTGTAAGTTAAAAAGGCAATTAGCTTGTCTATCTTATTCACCTACAGGGGCAAAAACAATTCAGTCTCACTGTTAAAATGGATTACAGTCATATTGGATTTGAAAACCTGACTTCTTAAATATTTATGAATATGTAAACCATGCATCCAAGTATAAAAGAGAGCACATATTTTTTAGAAAACTTTCATTCAACTGCCTGACTCTATTGTAAAAATTTTATTTCATTTGTACCATGGGTTAAAATATAATGTTTACTATCTCTCTTATGGAACAAAAAAGACACAAAATAATAAACATCTAAAATGAAATGTTTTAATGTGTCATTATTCTTAAATGGAATGCCAGTGCAATTTCTTAAGATTTTTTTATTAGAAAATTCCAAATTAAAAATGCTTTTAGAGAAAGGTGCTTTGTATTATGCATTCTTAAGCCATTCTGCCTATAATATAAGCAGCATTTTTCTCCCACACATCAGAGCAAATGTTTGGCTTTGTGAACCTAAAGCCAACCACTGTGGAAACATGATTTGTTTATTGTATGAAAATATTCATACTTGAATAAACATGTTAGGCAAATATAAGAGTTTATATGCTGGTATACTTTAAAAACCATTTCAACATAGGAATGCTAATACAAAGCTCTGTTATGTACAGGCAAATAATACCAGTCAGCCGTATTTTTCCTTATAATAGCCAATCTCATATTTTTATCCCATGAAATAATCATAATGTTTTGGGAATGATGCTTGGATATTGTGTTGAAATTATACTCATAGGTCAAATAGGTTTTTATATCAAAGGCCAGCAAACTTTTTTTTTTGTAAAAGGATAATAAATATATTTGGCTTACAAGGCCACATAATCTCAGGTGCAATTGTTTAGTTCTGCCACTGTAGGAAAACAGTGCCAACAACACACAAACAGATGAGCAATTGTATTCCAATAAAACTTTATTTACACAAACAGGTGGTAAGTCAATCCTGTTCTAAGCTCTAACTAATTATTTTTTCAATCATATGCCAGGGGACCCATAAAATGGAATTTATTTACAAAAAGTGTGCATGTATTCTTACATGTGTGAACTGCAGTCACCTTCAAAGCATTGTGCTTTTGATGCACTGCACCTAGGCAGGCTTTTTAATTCCCACTGCTTAAAACAGCTTTTGAACTCGTCTATTTAGGTGCCTTTGAGTGATTCTGCTGCTTTTGTTTCTTCACCTCTTCCATGTTGGCAAAATGTTCCTGCTTGAAAATTTTTTAATTGGGAGAAACAAAAAGAGGCACCCAGGGTGAAATCAGGTGAATAGGGAGGGTGGGGCACTGGGGTCATGCCTTTTGGGGTCAAAAACTGCTCAACACTCAGTGCAGTGTGGGCAGGTGTGCTCGTAAATCACCCATCAGGAAATGGGAACGCACATGAAAAGTCTTTTAACAAATTCACTGAAGCTGAATGCAGCCTGTCACAACAACACCAGCTGGTACACGGATACACACAGGTTTCTAGAACAATCACCATTTGGGGGAAGTCTGCGCTATCAGGGGTCTTCCCTTCAGAAGCTAATTCTTGTTTTTGGGGGTTCCTGCCTTGTATGCTTAGAAAGTTCAGATGGAATCAGCCCCCAACACAAACTGTTTCTCTAATTTCTAGAAATGGGAAGCTATAGAAGATAAATGAAAAAATCATAAAATACATTTTATTGAAAGGAGTTAAGAAGCCAAACGACCAATTATTCCTGTCCAAAGCTTGCATACTCAAAGCTGACATCTCACTTCAACCTGAATACCTCAAGTGATAAAGAATTCAGTCCTAGAGTGGCCTATAGGTGGCATATATTCAATTTTTGGACAGTTCTAATAGTAAACACTTTTCATTTATGTTGTGTTGAAAGACATTTGCAGTAGTTCACTAGTGATTTATCATAAACTTGCCTATAATATTGCATGCGTTTAAGATATGTGTAAGCTAATTTTAATAACTTAGCATTTAAAAAATTAAGGATATACATTCATTTGTCAAATGGACTTAAGCATATTTTCAATTTGGGTTTTCATTAGGTTAAATCTATTAAGTATTTATTATGTGTCAGTCCCTGTGCTAGACATCAAAGGCAGAAATACATCCTAGGAACTTACTGTCTAAAGTAAGCTAATTTAGTCTAAGCTAAATTGCTCGTCCTACCGCTAAGTCTTACAATTGTCTTCAGTACCTGCATGCACAGAACTGTGACTCTCTGGGAAGATCCTTATGCAGAGATTGTACCCCAATGATGGCTTGCTCATTTCTTCATCACCTTGTTTCTTAGGTTACACCCATTGTTACTCAAAGTCCTCTATCACCTGTTATAAATTTCACCTTTTAGAGAATTTGATTAATCACCTGAGATAAGCCTTTGCTGCTTGGTTCACATTGCTTGTGATCAGTTTTAATCAGATGTGTTCTACCAGACTCCCTCTTATTTGCAAGTAAAATCAAACAGAATTTAGAAATATTTTTTTGCCATTTTTTGACAGAGTACAGCTTTGGATATACATTAAAATTTTATGTTGGTTAGTTTAGATATTTTAATTTCTCCTTATTAGGCTTTATTGTTAATCTTTCAACATAGGCAGCCCTAACATTACACTCTGATTTTGCTAATTTTTACTAGTTTTTGTGTTTATTCTGATGTCAAATTTAGAACTGGTACTATCTGATGAAGTGCCTGTGATTACTAGTTATCACACAGTACTAAAAGGCCATAGCTAAGGCGTGACTAAACACATTACCCAATTTAGAGTCTAGGAGGATAAGATTTGTCTAATCTTTCCTAAGTCTGAAAAGAAAGACATCCAGACTATGTTATCTCCAGATAGGGGAAGGAAAAATATGATGGGGAGGTGGAGGTATTAATATTTGGCAAGGATAAGCTGCTATGTCAGGAATTCTGACCTCTGTGTTTTAAAGCCTCACCGATATTCACTCATCGCCATCACGGGCTCACTCCCAGACATTTGGAAGAGAGAGAATAGTTTGCAAACTTGATTTTTGTTCGTTATCAGATTAAAAAAACTATGTAATTTAATTTGATCTCACCTTTACAAGCACCACGGCTCTCTCTCTCTCTTTGTAAAGTTATTAAATGTAACCCTTGCTATTGATATCACATCACAAAGTCTTAGAAGAAAGAAAAGACCACACGTTGTTTTACCCGAATGAATGTATTTGTTTGGTTTCTCCTGTCTTTTAACTTTTAGTTTCTAGTTTCATGAAAGATTTCCCCCAGAATCAGTGAAAATGTAAGATATTTAGACCTCCGGCTTTTCTTTTTACATACTAAGTTCTGTTTTCTTTTTTTTTTTTGAAAGAGAGAAAAGGCATACAGGAAACAAATGTATTCTCAGATAAAATGTATATTTGAAAGAGAAGTCTGGGGCTTCCTTCTCATTTCTGGCTTGCTTCTTTCTTTCATATACAATCTATTCACTTACTGCCTTTCACCCATCCCAAAATGAGTGTGCTATATTAAGGCAGAAAGCACATTCAATAAAATTGGAAACTTCCTCTATCCCTCTCTAAAGTGCTTTCCAAGAGACATAGCATATACACTTTTTATGGCTTTGACTCTTACAAACCAGACGATGAAGGCAGTGTGTGCATCACAAATTTAGAGAAAAAAGGAACTCTCTTAGTATGCGTCAGTTAGAACCATTCCTGAGTAGAAGGAACAAATTTTCAGCTCATTTGCACCACTTAGAGACGTCATTTTTTCCTCTTTGAAAGGAATCTCTGGCTGTGCCTCATTATAGTGTGCAGTGGAAAAGGGGAGGAAGTGAGTGAGAGAGGGGGCTGGCGAGAGTTGGAGCTATAGAATCAAAAGAAAAGGTGCTGTGCTGTTAGAAGGAATAAAATTGCTCCTACCACTTTAGAACCAAGCCCTTTTAAGGCTTGTAGTAATTTTCAACCTTTATTGCTACTCTACACACCAGCAGGGACCTGAGCTTTCGTGTACAGAAACAGATACACACGTCCACACAAGCACTGCATCCACTCACCGTGTGTGTTTATAGCCACTCAAATCAGCCAGCATTTCAATCCATCTGTGCTCCCATATCTCAACTATGAGATTTATTTTCGTTATCTCCGTTACAGACTCTTCCCTCATTACCACAGAGTTTTTACATCTTAAAAATGTCATAAATCATAAATATGTGAACACTTTTATTCCCAACGTTACTTGTGTGTGTGTATTTTAAACATTTTCTTATAAGTTGTTAATGAGAGTGGCAGTTATTTACTTATTTATTTATTGCAAGGCAATTATCTAGAACAGAAAAATAGTGATTTTGCTGACTCCCTGTGGAAAACTTCAAAGCCAAATGTGTACACCAAATAACATTAAAGGTGTTATTTTTTAGCAAGTTAAATAGCTCTGCTTAAATACCAAAGAGATAAATTTTCTTGTTATAAGAAAACTAAAAAAAACTTAAATCATGGTTACAAAAAATTCTTAGTTTAAAACAAAAGTGATAAAATTTAATCTTTCTATGGTAATGAATAAAACCAGAATTTTAACCTATGCTTTTATTATGGAAACTCCATATTTTATGTGTCTATTATGCAATTCTTATAGTAGTTGTCTAAACAAGATACCTAAAAACTGAAAAAGATAGTAACACTATCCTCATCTTGTACTTCCCGGTACTGAAAATAAGTTAATGCTATGAAATGGTGAAAGATTGAGCTACATTACCAGATTTGTGACTGCCTTTGGGCTGGATTGCTTGATTCTATCTAGTCTTACTCATAGACTGAGAGATTTAAAAAGAAACTATAAAAATTGTAAGGCAGAGAGCCCTTCGCTGTACTATACACAGGAAAAAACCCCACAACTATAAAGTCTGCATTTTATCTGTTAACAAACATGACTGAATATCACTTTAGGAAAAAAATGGAATTAGACTTCTGGTCAATATGGAGACATAGTTAGATATGCTTCACTTACTCCCACAACCAAAAGAAAGACAACAACCAATTTAAAAACATAAACCCACCAGAACTGCCAGAACATCAAACTGGATGGAAGTCTGACAACCATGGAGTTAAAGAAGAAACATTCACCCAGACCGCAGGAGGGGCAGCCAGAATGGAGAGGACATGCGGCGAGGCAGCAGCTGGAAGACTGGGTGGTTCGCAGAAATGACTGAGTACAGCTGCAAAATAAAGAAAGAAGTGAAGGCTATACAAAGCAAAATAAATGAAAATATAGAGGGAACTCACAGTGAAGGGAAGGAAACTGGGACTCAAATCAATGATTTGGAATAGAAGGTAGAAGTAAACATCCAACTAGAACAGAATGAAGAAACCATAATTCAAAGAAAAATGAGGAGAGGCTTAGGAACATCTGGAATGACTTTAAATTTTCCAACATTCAAATCATACGGTGTCACAGGAAGAAGAAAGAGAGCAAAAATTGACAACTTCTTTTAAAAAAATAAAGAAAGAAAACTTCTCCAGTTTGGTGAACAAAATATACATGCAAGCTCAGAGAGTCTCACACAAGATGGACCCAAAGAGGAATACACCAAGCTACATCATAATTAAATTTCCAAAGATTAAAGATAAGGACAGCATCTAAAAAACAGCAAAAGAAAAGAAGAGAGTTACCTACAAAGGAGTTCCCATAAGACTACCAGCTGATTTCTCAAAAGAAACTTTATTGGCAAGAAGAGGGTGGACAGAAGCACTCGAAGACATGAAATGCAAGGACCTGCATTTAAGATGCAGCAAAGCCATCACTTAGAACGGAAGGGCAGATAAAGCGCTTCCCAGGTAAGGTAAAGTGAAAGGAGTTTATCATCACGAAGTCCTTATTATATGAAATGTTAAAGGGACTTATCTAAGAAAAAGAAGATAAAAACTATGAACAGTAAACTGACAACAAACTCAACTCTCAATAACTGAACCTAAACAAAAACAAAAACAAATACAAAAACAACCTAAGCAAACAGCTAGAATAGGAGCAGAANTCCAACATTCAAATCATACGGGTGTCACAGGAAGAAGAAGGAGAGCAAAAATTGACAACTTCTTTTAAAAAAATAAAGAAAGAAAACTTCTCCAGTTTGGTGAACAAAATATACATGCAAGCTCAGAGAGTCTCACACAAGACGGACCCAAAGAGGAACACACCAAGCTACATCATAATTAAATTCCCAAAGATTAAAGATAAGGACAGCATCTAAAAAACAGCAAAAGAAAAGAAGAGAGTTACCTACAAAGGAGTTCCCATAAGACTACCAGCTGATTTCTCAAAAGAAACTTTATTGGCAAGAAGAGGGTGGACAGAAGCACTCGAAGACATGAAAATGCAAGGAAGGACCTGCATTTAAGATGCAGCAAAGCCATCACTTAGAATGGAAGGGCAGATAAAGAGCTTCCCAGGTAAGGTAAAGTGAAAGGAGTTTATCATCACAAAGTCCTTATTATATGAAATGTTAAAGGGACTTATCTAAGAAATAAAACAAGATCAAAACTATGAACAGTAAACTGACAACAAACTCAACTCTCAATAACTGAACCTAAACAAAAACAAAAACAAATACAAAAACAAACTAAGCAAACAGCTAGAATAGGAGCAGAATCACAGATATGGAGATCACGTGGAGGGTTATCAGAAAGGAGGAGGAAGAAGGAGGATGAAGAAAAGGTATAGAGAACATAAAATAATTGGAATATAAAAAGCACAGGGGAAGGTTAGGAAACACAGAAGCCAAAGAACTTATGGGGCGGCGGTGCTGGAGGGAATGGGGGTGCTAGGAGGAAGGGGATAAAGTGGGGAAAAATGGGACAACTGTAATAGCATAATCAAGAAAATATACTTAAAAACAAAAAATTGAATTAACAAAAAATACTAGTAATACAGCTAAGTAAAATTCAAGTACTATGTCAACTGATTACAAGAAAATGTATCTGAGTGAATAATATTGCTCCTCTTGAAACTTCTCACATGGAACATCCAGACCTCTCCGATGATAGTTAAAAACAGTGCAGGTAGGAAGACAAGCACCTTAAAGTTCCACATCAGAGGTTTATCAGTACTGCTTCTTACAGTGTTGTTCTTAAATAAAGAAGGGTGAACAATAACAATAGTAACTGCAGTCCAGGGGTCGCTGTCTTCTCATGGATTGTCTTACCCTCACCCTGTACCCACGCTGGTATAAAAAGAGCACGTAATCATAGTGCAGGAAAAAAATCAACTCTAAAAGACAAAATATTATTGATGTAGATTTCACTGAAGATTTCATGAAGAGGGGAACAGGATTTATATTATAAACCTCAAAGCAAAATTGACTAATTTATTGCAACCTCTGTATATGCTTACATCAGACCATTTTGACTTCTTATGAACTACAAAAAAAAAACAGCCTATTGAGAAAAGGGAAAATAACTATTTTGAATTCTTTAGTAAAATTTATGACAAAGGCTATTGAACTTATAAGAAGAAAA
This sequence comes from Sturnira hondurensis, assembly GCF_014824575.4. Classification (NCBI taxonomy): domain Eukaryota; kingdom Metazoa; phylum Chordata; class Mammalia; order Chiroptera; family Phyllostomidae; genus Sturnira; species Sturnira hondurensis. Next base: position 13,355,358 of record NW_028093774.1, on the reverse strand, counting down.
CAATGAAGTTATGTCCAAAGATCCTTTTCTCAAAGTCGTTGATTGAGTTGAAAGTGTATTACGTTTCAACTAATTACGTATCTAGCTAATTGAATGATTCATAGCTAGGGGATAGCAGCAAGGGACAATAAGAGACCTTTTTGTCTAGAGTCCTCCCCGTGTGCATCCTAGGGGAACAGCTTGATAGGAAGGCTCCCTTAGCCTGGACTATTGGCAGGTTCGGATCCTTTGTAAACAATCTGCAAAGTCAATGGAATTCATATTAATACTTTTTCTGTTAATTATAAGTTATCAAAAGGTGTTTGAGTCCTCAGGAGGCTATTAGGAACCTATGCTGTTCAGTCTCATGGTGTTTAAAATGTGCCTGATTAAGGCCAGGTGAAGTGGGAGATGCTAAACAGTGTACAGAATCTTTGGGGTATCTTGAAAATGGATGAGATATTCTTAAACTGGGAAATAGGGAGGTGAGTTCAAAACACAGATTAAAGAAGGAAACTGGCCTTCCCTGAAAGATTTATTATTGAGCTGTGGTGAGTCACAAAGATAGTAGGAAAATTAGGTAACTTGAGTAGAAATGTTACCACCACCTCAACATTTCTGACCCTAGCTTTTTACTGCTAGCTTAACATTAGTTTTGCTTCTCCAGGCTTTATCTGTAGGGGTAGGGGGTGGAAAAGAAGGCCATCTGTTGAAGCCTTATCTTTATTGCTTCCTCACTCTCATTACTCAGGATTGTCTGCATTAGGATGGGGGAAAACAAATGCAGGAAACACCCTGTTCACCGTCCAAGTCAAGTTCTAGTTGGTGCAAAGCTTTAAGTCCAATGTACTTGTGCTCTCCTGATAGCAAAATGTAATATCTCTACTACTGAAAACCATGTTGTAAAAGAATAGTAGTCATGTACATAAGATTTCTTTAAAAAGATTGTATCTTAGCAAATGTCGTCCTAAAAGTTCTTCCCTGAGATATTTGATGCATCTTTGGTTATTTTATTTTGTGCTTATCTGTCCATTTAACCCCTAAGGCTCTTTGTTGAAAGACTTCAGCAAAGAAGTCGGTAATTCTGGTAAATAACAAATGGTAATGAAAGTATGTTGTTTCCCTGGGAATAAAAATAAGTCCAATTTCAATTTTAGATTTAATAATTTTATTGTGAAGCTGCATTTGCTTATTACATTTAAAACAAATTCAAAGTTACAGAGCCCTTCTTCTTCTTCCCTAAGCATGTGGTAACCAAAAGCCCCAATACCCAAGAAACACACTGACGACCCATTTTTCTCTTGGCTTCACCTCTGAATGAGCGTCAAGAGCCAAAGAGTGGATCCAAGTTCCAAACCTGCATTTAATTGCAAAGTGAGCCCAGTGGACCACGGAGAATAAAAAAGAAACTGTGTAGCCTGCGGATAATTCCACCTAGGACAGTTGTCAGGGTCTGACACTGGGTTTGGGAACATTTGAACATTAAGTCCTAAATCATGAATCTTGGCAACCAATAGCTGCAATTCTTTAAAGCCATGCTTTGATTTTTTAAAATCATCTACATCACTAAAACAAATGCTAGGGAATTATGTTCTCCCTGGGAGAGATGAAACAAAATAATTTCGTATAAAATATGGAAACATCTTTGCCTAAAATTGTCCTGAAACTCCTTTTCGGCTTCTGTAAAACGTGATTGAGAACGTTAGTCAGTGTTATGATGGATTAGCTTAATTCAGTCAGGTCGCGTTCCCCCAACAGGCCACCCCTGAGCGGTTATATAAACTTATATTTAAATCAATAGAAGCTTGAATTGTTTGTACTCGAGATGTTTGCTCTTGGAATTGGGTACTTATTTGCCTCAGAGATTTCTAAAGTATCATATCTTAGTGGGAGGTAAATATGGTTTATTTTGCTGTCAGCCACTGGAAACCTGTGTTAAAATACAAGCTCCTTGAGTCTGTTCTTCATTGAGTGTTTGGGGACACATTAATTGGACAGAAACTGGTTTTATTATAACTCTGGAGCCTAAGAGGACACCAGCAATTATCGAACGTGTCTATTTTTATGGAGAACTGACACACAATTGGAAGAAAGATATCCATAAAGAGCTATTGTGTCAGGTACCATGAGACATGTTCAGGAAGTATAAACCTGTTTCCTGTCAGCAAGATCCTGCCATTTTTGTAAGGAGACAACACATGAAATAGAGTAGTAAATAACAGGGAAAAAAACATACAATGTTCTACAGTGCATATTACATAGGAAAAGATGGGGGGAGGAAGAGAAGTTCTTGCAGATTCGGATATAGATGAAAAGTCTCAGGGCATCAGGGGAGTCTCAAGAGGGACTCCGTGGGATAAATAAAATCTGACTGACACCACAGTGTGGGCAGGCGGGCAGTATTTCAAGGAGTGAGAGCAATGGTGGGAGGAGCAAGGTACCTGAAGGAACTTGAGTTCAGAGAAGCAAAGGGTAGATGTGCACCACTGAGTTTTCCATTTCACAGGCTGTTGAAAGTGAGACTGAGTAATCTATCTGTAGTCCAGGGTAGCAGTAGTGTTACCGAATGGTAACACTTCTCCTGGGGTCCCCCTGTACTAGGTTCACCTTGCCTGCCACCAGGGAATTACAGCTTCCAAGTCAGAGACAGGTGAAAAAAAAAGAATTACTTACTCAAAAGTTATATAGACTTAAGAGCAATAATTTAACGTCTTCAGTATAATCCTAAAGTCTCTTAAAACACCCACACACATACACAGTCCTTCCTTCCCCGCTCTGCCCAGTCTGGGGTACCTATCTCAGGAAAAGAAGTCCATGGCTCAGGTAGCCCCTGGTTCTTCCCGATAATTCATGCCTGGCTGGCAGGCCTCCCTCAGTTCCCAGCACCATCAGCTGTGTTGCCAGGATCTCCAATTCTTAATCCAAACCCACAGGGCACCTTCCCCTGGCCCACCAGCAAGAGTCCTTTCACCCCTTTCCTTCCCACGGCACCTCCCGCATCACTCCGAACTGCTAAGAGAGAGCTCGGCACTGCTGCTCCCTCTTGTTTTCCGGCTTCCTAAGCTGCTTGGCAAAGGGAGCCCCAAAGCCTCGTGGTTCTCCCCTGTGCCTGGCTCCACTTCCGACTTCTCCCACAACTGGCTGCACCTGCCAGCATTCCCGTATTTTTTCCAGCTTTTCTGGGCTGCCTTAGTGAATCTGGGCAGGCGTGGCCCCAGGGCGGGAAGTGAATCATTCTCAAGCTCTCACGCAGGCACCGTAACCAGGGGGAGTTGCCTCCCAGTTACATCCAGGGTGGGAGTCACTCCCATCTCCCTGGCTAAAAGCTTGGCCACCGCCATTTAACACATCCATGAAACCAGTCAAAATGTATAGATATGTTAAATGACCATTCTGGAGGTTATTTGCAAAACTGTTGATATGCACGATAACTCGATGGCCCTGCTCCATGTGTCCCATCCCGCAGTTCAAACTTGTGGGGGTGAGGACATCTCGTATTTTTAATATTTCCTGGACACCCTGAGTTCTGGACCCCATTCCAAATCCCTCTTTGGGGGGCCCTCTGGCTGCACCCTGTTCTAGTAGCAGTAAGCTACTGATCTCTTATTTTCTAGTCAGAAGGTTATGATTTGTATCTCATTTTAAGTTTTTCACTTTCCTAGCTGTAGATGAAGTCCAGTCATTTCTTATTTGGCTGGCCACTTGGACTAGCACTTTTGTGAACTGCCTTCTCATACCTACTTCCCAGGGTTTGCTTCCTCGTTCACACTTTAGTAGCTCTTTTAATATTCTTGATATAAATGTGCAGATAAGTATTTCAAGCACCTAATGCTAAACTATTATTACTTTTTCATTCAAGTTTATCAGATCCTATTACTTTTGCATATCTATATACTACATTTTCTTCCCTGTGCCCCTATCTTAAAGATATTATTCTGTATTTTCATAACACATTTAAAGTTTTACTTTCTACATTTATGACAGTAGAGCTGAAATGTATTTTGTGTATGGTGTTAAATGATCAAGTTTTAGTGCTTTTCAATAAAGGAATTCAATCGCCATGACATCTTTTATTGAAAAAACTCACTCTTCTTCAATAATTTATGATATCAATTGTTAACTACACGGAGTTTTGCTATGTATGTTTTCATTTCTTAATCTTGTTCAACCAGCATATTCATGTATTTGTGCTCCAATGCAGCTTTTAAAAATCAGTATATATTTATCATAAGTCTTCACAGCTGGAAGGAAACATTTCAGCCTCTTACTGCAATTTCTTTGATTGCCTCTTTTTTGCTCTTTCCTGCTTCCTCTTTCTCTTTTTCTGTTTCCTGTCTTTTTCCCATTTATTTTGTCACACATACTTTAAGATAAACTTGTAAAAATTTATGAAAATAATGTATTGGCATTGATATTACCCCAAATTTCTTATTTTATTTGGGGAGATGTAACATCTTTTCATACCTAAGTACAATATTTATTTTTGGTCTTCTTTTATGCTTTTTTACATTTTTAAACCTTTTTATTATTGTTCAAGTAAAGTTGTCTCCATTTTCCAATAAATCAAGAAGATCTTATAACTGTTTACATTTTTAAGTGATTTATATTTATCCTTGTAAATGGTTAGTATTAAATATTAGGATGCCATTGATTGTGTGGGAGAAGGGGAATGTGTAGTCAGATCTGAAGAAGAAAATGAGAGGCAAAATTTTATCTTATTCTTCATTTGCTAAATCCTTTGATTTGTATACTTATTCCATTCTATTGTAACTGTTATATACAATTTTATTTCTTGTCAATCTGTCTTTTTATTTGTTTGTTTGCCTGAGTTAGGACATTCAATGAAATCCTTAAAGAAATGGCTATAACAGACATTTTATCTTGTTATACCTAAAGGGCGTAATTCCAACTTTGTAACAATTAAATAAATAAATCACCTAATATTTAAAGGTGATATGAAAGTTTTTTGATAGATACTATGTGTTAAGTAAACAAAGCTTCATTATTAGGTTTTTATAAATCTTTGGTTATTATAAATGTAAACTAAATGTTATTTTTTTCAATGTATAATATCCCATTATTCTTTGTATTGCTTACTTGAAGAGTTTAGTTCATTGCTTTCCTTGTTTTAAGCCATCCTTATATATTACATTCCTGGGCAAATTCTGATTTGTCAGAATATATAATTATTTTTAAACATGGTTGGATACAAATCATGAATATAATTTTTGCCAACTATATTCTTGGGTAAGATTAGTCTTTACATTTTTATTTTCATACCGTGCTTGTTTAGTTTTTCAATCATTGTTCACCAAGTTTTATAAATTAAATTGATGTGCTCCTGTTCTACTTAATAGTTTGTATAGCCTCAGGGTTATCACTCCCTAAACCATTGATTTAAAAACATGAAATAATTTTTCTTGCGACATAGACAAAAAGTAGTAGTGAGTAAAGACGTTTCGTTTTCATTTAATACGTAATTTTTAAATAGCAAAATTGAGGGTCATTTCATGAACTTATCTTTTTTTGCTTTTCCGGTGAATTTTTTTAATAGTCTTTACTAAACATATTTTTCTCATGGGGTTTTTATATGTGGAAGATCTAATACTTAAATTTATTTTTCATATTTTATTATTATTTTATTATGCTTATTATTATTGTTACTTTTGTTCATGGTGTATCAGGCAGGAATATATTTATTATTTTGTGTATTTTAACTCATCATATTTTTCTTAGATTTGTTTTTATTTGATTTCCTTCTATTTGCTCTCAGAACTTGGAAGACTTTTTTTTTCATTTCTTTTTTTTTTTTGAGGGATTAAATCTTTTTTTTTAAAGATTTTATTTATTTATTTATCTTTAGAGGGGAAGGAGAGAGGGAGAGAAACATCAATGTATGGTTGCCTTTCGTGCGTCCCCTGCTGGGAGTTGGCCTGCAGGGAACCTGCCTGCAACCCAGGCATGTGCCCTGACTGGGAATCGAACCGCGATCCTCTGGATCCTCTGGTTCGCAAGCCTGCGCTCAATCCACTGAGCTACACTAGCCAGGGTGAGGGATTAAATCTTTGATCCACCACTTATTTTTGTATGAAGGCTGAGGGAAGAGTCCAATTTTTTTCTTCAGATGATGCTTAGTCTTATAACCTTTTACTCTTGCACCATTCAATGAGCCATTACTGCTTTCCCCACTTGGATCTATGAAGTTATGCTCACTTAGGCAGAGTAATCGATCACCGAAAATCAGCGTGAATTAAAACAGCAGGGTTATGTCTGCCTGACATTGCATGTCTGTTATTGTTCTTTCTTTTCCTATGTCAGGAGCCAATATGAAATATCACATACCATCTATTCATTATGTCTCCTTAGTACCCCCCCTCTAATCTCTCCCAGTCATTTCTCTTTTTATTTATTTTTACTTTTGCAGTTTTGAAGACCACTGCTGAGGCCTTTTGCAGAATAGTTCTTACTTTGAGTTTACGGATGCTTTCTTGTGATTAGACTAGCTTTAGAATTTTGGGGAAGGATGTCACAGGGATAGGTTTCCTTCTCATTTCATCGTATCAAGCCTCTCACATTTGTGATATTAGTCTCACAAGTTTCTCCACCATAAAGTGTTGCTTTTTCATCTATAGTCTTTGGAATCAAAGCAACGTCAGCCTACACTCAAAAGCGAAAGTTCATTTCTTTGAGGAGGAGGTCATTCACACATTATTTAAAGTTCTCATGTAAGAATAGTTTCTGTCTCTCTTGTTTTTAAATTATTCAATAATTTACATCGCTATGGGCTCATCAATGCTAATTTTATAAAATTCTATCTTATTTTTTGTGTTTAATGTTTTAGGTTTTTAACAATATGATAACAATTCTTTCCCTATGCATTGAAATAGAAAATTAAAAAAGGAATTATCCACTACTGAGAAGTTAGAAAAAAGTTCATCTTAGCACTTTAATCATTTTCTTATCTTCTTTTATGGCTATTAATGCGTGTGACATTTTTGAGTCAATAAGACGCACTGTACTGATACACCCAAGTGGGTATGATTTGCCCCGCATGCCCGAAAGGAGACATTATGTTTTAATCTGAAGACATTTGAATTTATGATTAAACTTCTGGCCATCTCCTAAATGTGTCTTCACTGAACTTATATTCTGTGAGTTTAATTTTACTTCCCTCTCATGTCCCTTTCACAGTTCTCAATGCAAAAGATATGTGTTTTTTGTCATTTATCACATATTTTTACACTTAGGATTGACTTTGTGGCATATCTAAGAGTTGTAATTGATTCCCTCCCCCCAGTACAGCTTCTTAATGTGGCAAAAATGTATGGACACATGTATGTGCATTTATCCAGAAAATGTGTACAGCCTCAGGTCTCTATCCGGTGATACTCATCACCTGGCAACTACTAGAGGGGGAGGCAGGTGAGTCCTTTCTCCCGCAAGTTTTGTCACCTGCCACCTTTATGCTGACCAGCTTTCCATAACATAAAATCGTATCACTGTGGTTTGCCCTGTGTTAGTACTACCCGCCAGACAGAATTATCCTTTCTTGACAGTAGTTTGTATTGAGGAATATCACTAATGCAGACTGACCGGAAGGGTCTGTGTGCTGTGGATGCGATGAACAAGTTCACACCAAGTCCTGTGGAGAAGTCCTGGGGAGGAAAAGGGATAGCGTGGCCTCTCTCTGAGTGAAAGAGGCCCCCAGCCCCTGCCTGGACAGGCTTTTATCACTTTTCTGGGAGCATTACCTGAGGGAAGGTCTTCATTTATCATTGTCAGGCAGTAATGACCACACAATAGATAATGTTCAAAGAACTATGAGGGCTTATTCTGAGTCAGGGTCAGTTAGCTAAAGGGCCGGGTAACTTTGGGAAGCAAACTGATTTTATGCCTGGACTCTTATCAGAAAATTGAAGACATTCTTAGAAAAGCAGGTTTCACAGGATTTTATGCATTCTTTATTAGGCCTTAACACCCCAGGGAACCGTCTGTTCCTGCCCAGGGCTGTACCACCCTCCAGCATTGTTTCAGGCTTAAGTCAGTCAGGGGAAGTAAGGCAGTCGAGAAATGAGGAGACCTCTTGCAGACAGAATGAGGACTCAGGCTATGTCAAAGCTGAGGGGTGAGGGGCCATCTTTTTTATAGCCCCCCCAGCCCTTTCCTGAGGGCCCCTCTGTGACCATGCCAGTCTCAGGTCATGCCTCCCTTGAGGAATCTTAGTCATCATTGACTAACCAGTCATCTGCCTGGGGCCAAGCAAGGTGAAGAGAAAGGGGGCAGAGGGGGTGTCCCTACCAGGAAGATAAGCTTTGTCTCCTTAGTGGCTTAGGGTCCCAAGGTCACGCACTCAGCCTTCACCATGGGGGGGCGGTTACAGCTTCTGAAACCAAGCTGGGCGGTCCCAAACAATTGTTCCCTGCTCTAAAATTCCCTTCGTCTGTTATCATAGCCATATTATTCCTTTAGTTAAATTTTTCTCAGCCCTGGCTGGTATAGCTCAGTGGATTGAGCGCGGGCCTGTGAACCAGACGATCTCGGTTCAATTCCCAGTCAGGGCACATGCCTGGGTTGCAGGTCAGTTCCCGGCAGGGGCCAGTTCCCAGCAGGGGATGCACGAGAAGCAACCATACATTGATGTTTCTCTTCCTCTCTCCTTCCCTTCCCCTCTAAAGATAAATAAATGAATATTTAAAAAAAATTTTCTCTAGTCTGAACATTATTTTAGCTTATTTCTCATGGAGACAATCAAATTAGTCTTACCCTTTTCTTCCCACCCCTCCTGTTGGCTTCCGTGATGCTGCATGGAAGCTCTTAGATTCCTATGTTTATCATCAGGATAGTCTGTGTATGTGGATCTTTGGAAGGCATGGCCATCCTCTGGTGTTTCTCAGTACAGTGATTTTATTAGTAAAGTTTCCCTTCCATGGTATGTCTTTTAAAAAATGGTTTAACAATTCAGCACTTGTATTTTTCATGTGAGGGAAAAAATATAAATTGTTGTGAAAGCTTAACTTGCATCATTTAGGCAAGAAAACTATCAGTTTCAAGGGAGAGAGGCAGAGACTCTGTGCCTGCCACAGGCTGCCCACTTTTGCCAGGGAAGCGCTGATAAAACTTGGCACGTGGACCTACCCCAGCCAAGGAGCCATCATTCTCCCTGATCGAGTGTAAACTCGGGCCCTAAGCAGGAGCTGCAGGGTTTTGTTTTTGTTTTCTCCCATGGTTACTTTGCGCAAACTCCACAGAGGCTCAGCCACCTTTCCACTGGTCTGGGGTTTGCAGAACTTTTCTGGTGAACACTCCTCCTGTTCCAATAAGGGAGAACATAATTAGGTAGTTGGGATCAGTTTTAATCATTTCATGCCTGATGAAGGAAAATTACAGGATAGTCGAGAGTAACAGGGTTTATTTAAAGCTATCAATGATGCTGTAAGTCCCATGTGCATTGAAGACAATTCGAAGGGGAAGAACTAAGCACATAGCCCCGCCCCCACATGCATTGTTTATTGCTGATTGTAAAGACTGATTTAAACTTAAGTCCACAATAACATACAGCAGTGTAAACTAGATAGTCTGCTCATGAAGACCCTGTCCATTTTGGTAATGGTTTCCATGTGTCAAGAAGCCACTTAGAGAGCATACACTTCTGCTCATTCTGGACTAATGAATCTAAATCTATTAAAATATCAGCCCTGGCTGGTGTAGCTCAGTGGATTGAGCACGGGCCTGCAAACCAGAAGATCTCGGTTTGATTCCCAGTCAGGGCACATGCCTGGGTTGCAGGCCAGTTCCCGGCGGGGACACACGAGAGGTAACCATACACTGATATTTCTCTCCTTCTCTCCTTCCTTCCCCCTCTAAAAAGATAAATAAATAAATCTTTAAAAAATAAAATAAATCTATTAAAATATCAGAGGTGCATGATAGATAATATTGCACCACCTAAATGGAGTAGCTGTGTGAACTTTGACTTCTATCTTTGGTCTGTGAACTATCAGATGCCTTCCAACTCTATATTTCCAATGACCCTGAGATAATGCTATTGAGAGGTGGTTTGAGAATCAGTTGCATTAACCTGAGCCATTTGGTGGCAGCTGGACATAAGTAGAACACCCAATTCATAGGCTACAGGGAACAACAGAAAGTCTTACTGGGAGATGGGCTTTCTCTCCCTATACAGAAGCAATCACTGGATATGGTTTATAATGCATGTCTTGTAGTGGTGAAAGAAGTTTTGGCAAAGACTGAATTGAATCAGACTGTGGTGGTCATTCATTTTGTGGAATGCTTTCTCTTACTTTTGTGTTAGCATTGGTGTGCCTAGAGTGAAGTCTTTCCTCTGACTCCAGAAGAACTGAGGAAAGTGGAAAGCCCTGCTAACAAAATCTTGCTGCACCATACACGCTCACACGCTCACAGTGCACATTTCCCCACACAGCACTCTGGAGGCTGGTGCTTCTACCATGAACCTGTTGAAGTTTTCTGGTTCCCAAATGTATGAAAGTCCATTTTTCTTTATGACACCCAAGACTGTACTAGAGGCTATATAACACTCCCAATTCTCTGACCTCTGCACAGACCCCTACAAGGAAAAGACCCTACCGTTATAACAATACCCACTCTCCTATTACACAAGGAAAGCTCATGATTCAAACAAGATTTTCCCCTGGCACTTGTAATATAAACTTTACAATGCCTGTGGCCATATTTAAAAAAGCAAAAGAGAGAGAAGGAAATCAACCAGGAAAACACACCAGGAGCGAAAGTAAAATGACGCCCTCCGAAAGGCAAAGGGATAGGACTACCGGGGAATGGTGATCTGGTGTCCAGCAGATACATTCAGAAAAGCTGAAAGCAAGTGTAAGGTCCCTAACCGCGACTCTCAGTAAGTTTTAGCTTGTTAGAAACTGTTTACTCAAACAGCAATGGTAGAGTTTAATTTTAGTAGCAAAAGAAATACCATCTGAAATTTTTAAGAGGGCTGGCATTACTCCTAGAGGAACCTCACAATACATCTCTATTAAATGAATGAATGAATGAATGAACGAATGAATGACCTCACATGCGATTGAGCTTTGTCGAATACAAAAAGCAATACCCAGCAATGAGACTTGGTGTCCATTATTCACTCCCAGTTACTCATGAGCGATTGCTCTTATTTTCCCAGTTGATTCTTTAGGACAAAGGTGGCTTTGAAAAATAAAGGTGTAGGAACAGCCTAAATGCTCTAAATCGGAAGATAACATAACATTATTGTTCACTATAAAAAGGGGAAAAAGTTGTCCCCATTCCACGTACTTATTTAGGAGATTAAGCTAATGAATAAACATGATTTGAAATAAAACTTTGCAAGAATTAAATTAATTTTTATCCCCTTGTTTTTATTAATATTGTCATTACCGACGGCTTTATGTTACTACGTAATTTTAGGCTGATGTACTTGTGTGAGACAGTTGAAAATACAGATTGGTCTTCTTTTACCTCATGTTTTAAAGGTTGACCGGAGATAAAGGAATAAGGTTTAAGGGAAGGAAAGACCTTGGCCAGACTCTGTGTCCCACAGGACAGTGAGAACTAAGTGTGTAAGGAGTTAAAACTTCAGCAGAAAAGCTGTGATTTTTAACAGTACTCATTTTTTCACAATAATCCACATTTTCCTCCTCCACACTAAGAATAAAGGCTGAGGCTAAAGCGAACTGACAGAAAACAGAAGTCATGATCATAGAACCTAGAGGTTTCAGATTAAAGAGAAAATGCACATCACAAAGATCAGTGAGTTGATTCCCACAGTGCAAACAGGTTCCTATCAAAGGTGGAGTTTCTGGACTGAAAATCAGTCTGAGGGAAGGGAGGGAGGAAGGAAAATGTAAAGTTCTGGCCTAAAATGTAAATAGTGCCAGGCAGTTTTCCGAGTATATAAGAGAGAACCAGCCCTCCCTTAACTATACTACTGGGAAAAACACGGTAGTCGGAGGGAACTTTTAATTAAGCATGTAAGCAGAGGCTTAGATTTGTTTTTTCTGAAGAAAAACCATCAGGGCTAGGACACCAAAAAGGCGGCCTTCCAGAGCGGATGGGGAATTGTGAAGCAAAGACAGACTAGGAAATGAAAAGGCAATCCGAAATCAAACTGGTGAGGAACCTAGAATAACACCAGTAGTGTTTCCAAGTCAATTATTTCCTGAGAAATAAATGTGGAACTGTCAAAATAGTTTGACATGTCTGTGTTTTATATAGAATCGTCATTATGGTAATGTGTAACAAGTACAAAATAATTCTGTGGTAGTCATTCCTTAATGGAGATTCATTCATTCCGTAGTAATTTTAGTTAGTGAACAATTCTATATGAGAGAAACCTTCCAAACAATTTTGTAGGATGTATCTTCAAAGGTGGATCTTCTCTGACAACATAGACAAGAGTGAGCTGATGAGAGAAGACAGAATCTATTGGACTGGAATCATCTCAGACTGATTTCTGAGGTTATTTATTTTTCTTTACTACATATTATGCTCCTCCCAGTGACTTTTAACTGTTGGCTCCAATTAACACACCCTTTTCTCTGCAAACTTCTCATCTGACTGCACAGAAACAGTCATAATAGGCCCTGGCTGGTTGCTTAGTTGGTGAGACTGTTGCAACATGCCAAGGTTACGGGTTTGATCCTAAGTCAGGGCACATACAAGAGTCAACCAATGAGTGCATAAATAAGTGGAACAACAAATCAATGTTTCTCTTTCTCTCTCTCATCAATATCTAAAAATTAAAAACAGAGAAATCATCATAACATCAATAATTGGACTTATCGTTGTTGGAAATGATATCCTAACTACTAGCTCAGGGTATTCTTTGGTAATTCATGTTATAGTCAACATAGAACCTAATATTTCCTGAAATTACTTTGTGCTAAATCTTATGTTTCATATGAATTATGAGTATGTAATTTAAAAAGAGACTATAAAAAAGAGAGATTTTTATTATCCCTTTATTATTGGTGAATGAACTGAGGCAAATAAGGATTGGACGCACTGCTTGAGGTCACCGCGCTCCCAGAGAAAGCTGTCTCTCCATGGCACAGACGGGCCTGCACCACTTCGAGGTCCCTCACGGCGCCGTTGCTCTCCTGATGTCTAAAGCGCCACTTAATAACTTTTACCAACGGGACACTTATGCATAATATAAAATGAACTCTGGAATGTATATGCTAGTATCACTTTGGATTTTGTCCTTAAATATAAATGGTATTAGTCACTGTAAATTAAAAAATAAAAATAAAGATCAGGTTGTGCGTGGTAAACTTTTAGAAAAGCTCAGGTATGCATTTGTTATCCCTTAATCTGGTAAAAAAATCAAAGAATAGAGAGCATCACTTGGGATTCTTCAATATTAACTCTTGCCTTTGATTCTTTACTTTGAGACGTATTTTTCAGCATAAAAAATGAATCCACTGTTATCTCAAGTGAGCGTAGCTTCTAGACTCTGAAGTATTCACTCTCTGTCCTATGTTTAGGACAAATGTTACTTTTCAATTGCTAAAAAAACTCTTAAGGTGTTTTTATTAAAAACACAAGCATGTGATTTAGGTTAGAGTAGCCAAATAGAATTAAAAATACAGTACAGGACACATGAGTTACTTTGAGTCTTACATACGAGACAATTTTTAATAGCAGTATGTGCTTATAATACTTGTGGTGACACACTTTACTAAAAAAATTGTTTGGCTAAAATCTAAATTTAACTAAAAACCCTGTATTTGATCTGGTAGCCAGTTTAAATACCTTGATAAATAAAATATTTATAAAGTTTTGAAGATAGATCAAATGTGAGTCCTCTCAAGTGACAAAAATTGGCCTTTGATGAAATTAAAAATATGGGTAGATGTGTTTGTGTGAACAGCCCTACCTCAAACTGCAGTTTAATTAACAGCTCGGATACTTCCTTTTTCATGTTTTTTTTTTTAAGTTTACTTTTTCCCCTGGATTATCATACTTTGTACGATAACACTGGATCATTTCTATTTCATGTTTATAAGAAGGAAGTAGTCTGATGAATAATTAAATATAAGATATGTGATTTTTAGAATTGTCTCAAGATGAGGTACTGTTGTACTACGTTTTGCTTTACTGTTCAAAGGGTGAATGTGTGGACATCAAACTTTCTTATCCAAATCCTGTTAAGTTAAAAGGAACTGAAAGCAAGTCAAAAGTCTCCATCTTGTCCCTCCCAGCAAATTCTGTCTAGAAAACCCCAAATGTGTTTTTCACAAGATAATTTTCTTTAAGTGTATGGAACGGAATCCACACACATACACACACACACAAAAAAAAACTTTATTAAAATATCAGCATCTGCAACACAAAGCAAATAATTATTTTTCCAAAGCCATTATCACGTGATAAAGAAAGAAACTGACTTTGTACTTTATATACCTCATGATAAAATGCCATTCTTCTGATAAGTTAAATTGACAATAACAGTAATTCAGTAGCTAGCATCAAAGCACAAAAAATACATTTTTTGTTTGCTATCACATCTAAATTTCTGGATTGGGTTCATGTTGATAATAATAGCTAATATTTATCGAGGTTTTTTATTTTATGCTTTTTCTGTGCTAATTGCCTTATAAGAGTCAATCTTTTAAACTCACGGACACTATGACTCAGATAGTATTATTATCCGAATTTGATTGATGAAGACGCTTGCCTAAGGTCATAGAGATAATAAGTGGCAGAACTTCTCCAGGACATTCTCCTAGGTAAGGAAACCCTATGAAACGAGACGAGAGTGACACAGTCTGTGGAAGGACCCTGAATTAAGCTGCCGTGCCCTTTTCCCATCTTTTGACTGATTAGTCCCCATTCAAATAAGTACACAGAAATAATTAGATTTTACAACATTCCTAAAAGTTGTCCTTGGAAATAAAACAGATTATAGAAACTAAACACATCCCGACCAGGTCATGTGTTCCATCTGCTTTTACGAAATTAATCTTGGAGTCCCTCTGTAGAGAGTCCACCCTGGAAACTCCTGGGAAGCTTTTAAAAATACTGATGCCTGGGTCCCCTGTTGGAGGTCATGATTTAATGGATCTTGTTATGGCCTGGGTATCAGGATATTTTTAAGATCTCTAGTTGTTTGAAAAATAAATGTTCATTGTCACTGTGTGCAGCACTTACAGGTTAAGCAAGTGATACATTTTAATGTAGCTGTTGACAGCAGTCTTTCAGTGTGTCTGAATAACATTCAACTTGATTCTCACAGCTTTTCTGGCTAGTCTATATGAACTCTTCTCCCAAATTCATGACTTTGAACAGATAGAGACACATTCCACCTTCTCACTGGAATAGACAACTAGAAGAGTAGGCTAATCTATTTCCAGAGAAGCCTTTGAATAAGAAGGAAGAGAGTTGCACAACAGATGAAAGGACAAATAAAGTTGCTTTAAATTCCAACAATGATAATAAAAACAACAACAACAATAATAATAAATTGGGAAAACATATTCTCGAAGAACAGCATTTTTGAAGACCACCTGACTTCTCAATGTCTGAGAAAAATACCTCAGTAATCCCAGTTTTCAACCTCCAATTCCCTAGCTCCAAATTATCATAGAAATTGGCATTCTTCTGAGAAAAGCAAATATACCCATGTATAATGCCTTTAGCCCCTTGAGGTTTCCAGAAGCAAATTAATCCACAGAGTAGATTAAAAATATAAAGAGGAAAGTAGGGGGCAGTGCCTCTTGGTGGTGGTAGGAATAGCGACTCGATGATTTAAGAATGTGTAAGTGGCTCTTGAGAACAGGGGTTTGCTTTGAGCTTTGAGCCACTCTGGGTCCCTTGGCTGTGGGAGTCCTTATTATGAGCATAACAGATCAACTCATCATGACCACAACAAGCTACTTAATCCAGTTCTGCTAATAACAGCCAATTAAGTTTGCATTATGAAATGATTTCTAGAATGGAAAGCAGATGGACTTTTAATTATGGAGTGTTTGAAAACCTTAAAGATTTTGAATCAAAGGTATATATTGTCTTCGGTGTGTGGTGATAGCTCTGATCTTTCCAAAATTGTTTCTTGTACCTAAAATAGCAAATCCATGAGAAGTAGAGTCAAATGCTTATGTAATGTTGATAGAGATTGGTGTTATTAATTACTACTTCTGACATTCCATTATTTCTGGTTAATTTTAATCAAGCTATTAAGTGGCTTCTCATCTCTATTTTCTTCCAACACTAATTCTAACTACCTAACATTTGTTTGAATTTGGATTTAATAAATGCCTTCTTCTCAATCCCTATAGCTAAGCATTTGAACTAGTGGGTTGTTAATGAAGATATATAAAGATAAAGAACAAAGTGGAAAATTGGAACTACTTATATGAAGTCTGCAGTGTCTGAAGGTGTCTGCAATGCTTTGATTTCATTCTAGGTGCCTCTGGAAATCTAAGATGAACAACTATCCAACAACTTAAATTATCACCTGAGATCACAGGGGAAAGAGCCTTGGGTGTTTTACCACAGCTTTCTTATTGTAAACACAGTTCCCAACCAACACAAACAAAACAAAACAAAACCAAAACATTGTTTTCCAGGTGCATATTGTGGAATTTCTTCACTTAGTATTTGCGTCTGTTTGTTTGATTATTAGCTGTGTTTTATTATGTAAAGTTTATCTTTAGATGCATATGGAGAATAATAAAGTATGTTTCTCTGTCTATGTTTAATAAAAGAGTTTTTGTTGGTGAAATGTAGTTAGGTGCAAATCAACATATTACTCTACAGCAAGGGTTCTCAAATTCTGGGAAAATCAAAAAACATGGATTGCTGGGCTCCATTCTCCCAGTGTCTGATCCAGGAGGTCTGGGAGGGACCCAAGACTGTGATTTCTAGCAAGGTCCCAGGTGTTGCTGATGCTGCCTGGTAAGGGATCACACCCTGATCTAATAGCGCTAATGAAACTGTAACAGTGACTTGAGTCACACAGAAAGAAATAACCAACTTAGTCAGGACCTGAACTCTCATGTGGTTCACCCTAAGAACATGATTCCAAATGGAGAAGCATGTGGGTGCCTTCCTTCAGCAAGGACATCCTGTTTTGTAATCTACCTATGAATAAGGCCAACCTATGAGGGTGTATTCTGGGATAGTACCCAATTTCTATCCTCTTGTCTAATTTTCAATGACAGTGGTGGTGTCTACTATTATATTTACACTATCATGAGAAACAGCTAAAATAATATTATTTTATTAGGTTCTAGAAAGTAAGCTTAGTGTCAGTTATCATGTGTATCATGTACCTTTTTCTAAATTCCTGAAACCCAGGGTCATTGTGTCATGTTAGACACATTGTCTAACTTTGCCGATGGTACCAATAACCCCAGAGTGGGGCATAACACACTTTCAACACAGTTCTTAAAATCTCATATTTGGAGAAACATCAGATTACTGAACAAAGTCCTTCCTGAACAAGAAGTACAAATGGTTGGAAAGTCCAGAGCATTGATAGCATCAAAGCAAGAATGCAGAACCACAATATTTTTTTTTTCTGACAGCAACTGATTCATTGAGGAAGCTCGATGTGACAAAACAAAAAAGCAAAGAAATGAAACAATAGTAAAACTCTTCATCTGGGCAGAGGGGTACCCAAGTTTTCATGGTTTATTTCACCTTAATGAACCAATCAAATTTGTTTCCAATACTTATATATTCCTCATATATTTGGACCTCAAATTCCTGACCAGCCTAATTGTTAACTTTATCTTTAACAAATTTCTCTACCAAATCAATTTTCCGCCTATGTCAGCCATACGTTTCTGGAAGAAAGTCTTTGTATTTCTTGGTTCTTCTGCAGATGGTAACTACAAATGATGGATCACAGAGCTTATGTAATGTTAAAGCCAGAAGAGTGTGTGGAGATGAGCTAATCTAATTTTGTCATTCTGTAGATGAACACATTTAAGGGCAGTTGGGTGAAAGTTACACAGCTCGTTAGTGACACATGATATAGGAATGCTGAATTGTGGTTTTCTGCACGGTGCACGTTCTCTTACTCAATTTAGCTTCTTAAGGACATTTTTTTTTTTAATTCTAAAAGATTAAAAGTACAGCCTATCAGGCCCAGCCTTATTTGAAGTTCTAGATATTGAACATCGATCTACTTGTTATGTATATTATTGCATTGTGCAGTCGGGTTCTATTTTCTAGAAGAAAAGAACCAAGAGAAATATAGATATATAGTTAATGTCTATACAGAGATGTATTTTAAGGACTTGGCTCACATGATGGTGATGGCTAATCTGAAGGGCAGGTGGGATGCCTGGAAATTCAGGTAAAAGTTGAAATCGAACAGTTGTGTCCAAAATCTGTAGGGTAAGCCAGTAGCCTGGAAACTCAGGCAAGGTTCTTGAGCTGCAGTCTTGAAGAAGAATTGACTATCTGGAAACCTCAGTTTTCAGCCTATGACCTTCAATGAATTGAATGAGATCCACCCACATTACAGAGGATAATCTGCTATCCTTAATATTAACTGATTATAAATATTTATCTCATCCACAAATACTTTCAAAAACAACATCTATACTAGTACTTGACCAAACAACTGGACATGATAGCCTCGCCAAGTTGACACATAATATTAACCATCACACACTGACTTACTTGCGATTCCTAAACATATTGTTTTACCTAACAGTCTGCCCAAATCCAGAGTCAGATATATTTAGAAAATACCAACTTGAGAATTAGAACTAGCTTAAGCGGTGTTTCTAAATCTGGCTTTATCTCCATCAGTGTGATTCCTCCATTAATTTTTACCAATTATTGAGCAAAGACAAGGGCTTTGTTGATTACCACTCGGAAGCCTACATGTTATATATATGAGACCTTAACAGGGACAGAATAGGGATGTCTGAACACCTCAGTATGTAAAAATGCTTTGTAAACTGTAAGATTCAAATCATCACTCATTTTCAGGTGAACTTCAAAAGATGAAAATTTATCTAAACTCTTTCTATTAGAAGTTAAGAGTTAGCTCTAGAATTAAGGAGAAATTGACATTGGTCATCTGAGAGCACAAAAATAGAGTGCTCAATTGATGGTCTTTTTCCATGTAAATTAGAAAAAATTAACCTTGATTTGTGCTTAGATTAAGTTATATTTAACAATAAAATGTTGTCTCAAACTTTGGGTGTTTTCACAGATTCATGCATGTAGAAATCGTTGTCACATTTAATACTTCTTCCCTTCTCTGATACCAACTGATCCTATTCTTCCTAGTCACTTATGACACCTGTCCCTCCATTCCTATTGCTTTCTTTAGTACTTACCAACATAAACTCTGTAGGAATACAAATGTCAGTGTCATTTAGAAATTATGGAGAAACAGTCTCATCTCTTCATTAGGCACCTATCACAATTTTAAAGAAAAATCTTTTAAGATGTCTCCCCAGCAATCTTGATTGGATTATTAAGGTATACCAACTCCCAGTGAAAGCCAATGGCACACAATAATTACTTAGTGAAATTTCAATGATTGAATCAACACATGAATAATTTATTTCTAAATTCAAGACTTTTACAGCAGATTTGTAGATTTACAAAGTGTGAAACACCAGAGATAAGGATATTTATTTTGTGTTTCCCCTTAAAAAATCTTTTAAGATGTCTTCCCCATGATGTTTCCCCATCATGATTTCCTCTATAGGGTATTAGTTTTTTACCTTTGACACCAGCTTAGTTTGTTACTATCTTCTTATTGTAAAAAATGAGGTTATTATGACATTTGATAGGAAAATCATCTAAAAGAATACATTCTGTGAAATACAACAGATATCAAACATTTTATGCTTCTGCAAAATATATATTTATATATATATATTTGCATATATATATATATATAGCCACATTAAGTAACATTTATAAAACTCATAAAGCTCACTTAAAACTTTAGACAGGTAATTAGTAGGATGAATTGACTAATGTGCATCTTAATTCATACTAGTCTGAAAAGGGTAGACATTATTTTTTTGCCTGCTTTACAACACTGTATAATCAAACCTTCACAAGTTTAGTGTCATGTCATATCCTGCCCTTCGAAAAAAAGATACATAAAGGCTTCTAAAATTATGATTAAATGAATAAATATCCTTTCCAATTCAATGAATTTTGGCCATAAGATCAGAAGTTATATGTGCTGTCAGAATTCCAAGTTCAAAGTGAACATAAAATGATTGTAGCTAGAACATGTATGCTAGTTTATGCTATCAACATTTGAATAATATGGCATTTATCTTGTGTCATGTTTACCAGGCAACCATTACAGTGCATCTTCAGTCTACTATGCTAATATTCTATGGACTGTTGAGGGCATTTAAGAGTTTTGGGGGTGTGCATGCACTAAATAACAAAGAAGTTATTTGAAATTTCTTAAATTTGATTTTTGGCCTTCCCAGATTTTTACCCCAAATTAAAGACAATGTTTGAAGCCTCCTTATAAATGAGTATAAGATATTTTATGGGAATTAAATTTTTACTGAGCAGATTTTTTTTAAAGCTAACTTTGAAGCCACACAATCCAGGGTTTTTGTGTGCCAGGAGTTTTTTGATTATTGCTTCAATTTCACTGGGTGTTATCAGGCTATTTGCGCTTTCTGCTTCTTCTTGACTCAGTTTTGGAGAATGATGCTTATAGAAATTTGTCCATTTCTCCCAGGTTTTCAAGTTTCTTGGCAAATAGAAGTGATGGAAACAGCCTAAGTGCCCATTAGTAAATGAATGGATCAAAAAACTGTGGTACATTTATATGATGAAAGATGCAGCAGAAAGAAAGAAGAGGGAACTCTTACACTCTGTGACAGCATGGATGGAACTGGAAAGCATTATGCCAAGTGAAATAAGCCAGGCAATGAAAGACAAATACCATATGAAATCACCTACAAGTGGTACCTAATCAACAAAACAAATAGAATCAGAGAAAGAGAAATAAAGAGCAAACAAACAGTGACCAGAGGGGAGTAGGAGGAGGATAACAGAGGAAAATAGGGGAAGGGGCAAGTCAAGGAACATGTATAGAAGAAGACCCATGGCCTTGGACAAGGGCATGGGGATTAACTGGGAGAAAAGTGTAGGGGTGGGCGGGGAAGAGGAGAGCAATGGGAAAAACTGGGACAACTGTAATTGAACAACAATAAAAAATGTAACATCAAATCTTTCATAGAAATATTTTAAAACATGGCCCCAAGGTTTTATTAAATCATTAATTAATGAAAGAACCACTAATGTCATGGATATTTCAAAGGACATCCCCAAACACACACATATATATGCAATCAACAATCTTGGCAAGAAATTTATTACTAATGTGACATTAGTCAGTATCTACAGAATAATATTCAATTATATTATACCAGATAGAACTCTAGTATTCCTATGGCCTGGAGTTATTTGCGTTATTATCAGATTTTTAAAACTTGCAGTCACAAATAGCTCAAGGATGATAAAAGATAATATATACTGTAAATGATAAAGTTAACAAGATAAGATGTTCCATGAATTTTTTGTTTGTTTCAGAATCTTTGACAATATACATGATACTTAAATGACAGGTCTTGGAAAGTTTCTTTGATAAACAGTTGTTTGTAGTCAAGTCTCTGTGGGATATGGAACATGGATGATCTCAAGGTTTCAGAGAGGAAACCTCTCTTGAAGCTACTTCCCAAGAGACAAAGAAATGGAGTGTATTTGGTAGAAAGAAGGTGGGCAGTATAATAGAAAAAAGATGTAATGCTCTATGTGTATCTCTCACCAACTTTTCTAAAGTCTGAGCTTCAACAAGTCAATCAAAATTATATAAAGTTTCTTGTGTTTCAATACTCAATAAAAAGAAAAGTTCACGGTTGTGTTGGAGAAGAAGGCCAGGATGTGAATGCTCAGGAGTAGAAGCAACTTTGAGAGGACCCACCAAAATTTGGGTGAGGGAGTTGAGACTTACTCAGCTCATTGTGGACTTGGAACTAAACTATGAGGCAACCCTGTTAATATCAACAGGCTCAGAGAGGTGTCTGCCCACATTTGAATTACATATAAAATGTTGAAGGCAATAGCTATTAAGAAAGTTGTTCTGGGTAATAAAAGCACACATGCTTTTTACAGTTTTGAATGGATTGCTTGGAACATAGTTATTGTATTTTGTGTATGTGGTTTGCTTGGTACACAAGGAGACCCCTGTGCATGTTAAAGTCCTCCCTGTACCTCCCCTCTGTTTGGAGGTTTTTGCTTTAACAAGGGCAGGGCCTCCAGAATGCCTTACTTCACAGTCTCTACTGATCTAATATCTTCAGCCAAGTGCTGCCAACACTATGGAGCTTACGCTGGTAAACTTTAATCTTTCATCTGTCTGAAGGTTTGTTGCACTTAAAACAATGCTATTAACAATATCATTGTTTTCTTCCCAATTAGATCATAAGCTCCTGGAAGGCACAGAACATTAGACACATCTCGCCCTGCTCTTCCGTAAAGTTTGCTCATTTAGGGGGTATATTATGAGTCCTTATAAATAAGCCCTAAAGGAAACGACAGCCATTGCCAAACAATTTCAAGCTTTCTCATCTCAAGACCTTTAGATTTTTATGATATACTAATCTGTGAATTTGAGTCCAGATCAGTTTAATTAGCCTTCCGACATCATGTGTTGAATGTGTTGATACACTGGCATTATCATATTTATTTTCATTTTAATCCATTTATTTTCATGGATGTATAATATTTAAGAGGTAAGCATACATGCAAAATTAAAGTAGTCACTAAGTGGTCACATAATTATTGAGTGTCAGTGTCAGAAGTAGTGACCAACCCCTATAATTTCTGATAATCATTTGATTATATCACAGTTAACTTCCGGCTATGTTTGGATTAGGTTTAAATTATTCAGATCTCAGGCCATATGGGAATGTGTGTGTGTGTGTGTGTAGGACATAATCAGCCACCATGTTAGATATTTTAAATTTTTTTCCTATTCTTCTCTCTTTTTGTTCCATGAGTCCATTTCTTTTTTCTTCACCCACAAGATATCGTGGATGCAAACAAAACCCCAATTCTAATTCTTACCTATGTATTTGACCTTACATCAGTTAGCACATGATCGCATCGGTGGGATGGTCGCAGTCTGCTTAGCTGGAGCAGGATGTGAGTGATAAAACATATCTTAGGGGTTGCTAGTAACTCTTGAATGCCATAAAACTCCAATGTAGTACTTTTGTTTTTTCCACTTTCACTCCCTGCCATTCTGCCGCTATTTATACCTTGGGTCTTCCAATGCCACTGACGAGAGCTGGTTAACCCTCTGCTAACGCTGAGGACTTAGTGATGAGCAGAGTTTAGCAACCACTGAGGGCTTAGTGATGAGCAATAGTTTAGATGATGATCTAAATTAGCCTTTGGATTTTCTCAGTCCCTAGAAAGTGTCAAATATCTCCTCTAATTGTTGCATTTCACAGGGTATATTCTTTTAGTTGACTTCTTTCACCAGTTGTCATGATAACCTTCCCCTCCTTCACAATGAAGAGATAAATTACATGTTAACTCGGTGTCTGAGGCATAAAGCTGCCAATTTCTGGATAGAAGCTTTGATGTAAGATGTGTAGGGGCCTGAAAATTACTGTTCTTATCTGTTTAAGATTTAACACTTTGTAAATCGTTACGCACTTACTTTCAAAGGGCAGAAAAAAATCAAAACATTGAACAAAAGCCATTCCAAATACAAATATTTTCATCTTAGTTTTAAAAGCATAAATTATTATATTACCATAGAAGCAGTTTGCCTATAACAAGTTGTTTTCATATACCAATCACGCCATGTAATTAGTTGCCCAAAATTTAAAAAAATAAGTCATGGTAATAGATGGCATACAAAGGCAGTTCAAACTGATCTTAATTTCTGGTCCTATCAACTGTAAACTACATGGTTTGGGGGAAAGCAGCTGAAGCTTTTGGGGCCTGGCTTTCCTTATCTATAAAATGTAACACAGTTAACTATTAGATTTCCACTCAAATAATTGTCCAGGCTGCAACAGGGCAGCTTCTCTATGCCCTCAAATGTGAATAGTTTGACATATGAGTTAATAGCTAGGACTCCGGACCATCAGTCTGTTATTTTATCCTCTCTTTGTCTGAGTGTTCCTTTTTACTACAATGTCCCTTGGGGCTCCTCATCTGTCTTCTCCCCACGGTGTCTGCTTGACAGATTTTCTTTTATTTTAATTACCATTTTTCTCTCCGAGGTGATAGTGTAAATCCACATTCCTTCTTAACCGTTTTAGCTGACACATTTCTCAGTCATTATCTAAAGCAGTTTAAAATGAAAAACCATATTATTGTTTTCTTTATAAGTATGTTTGTGTAGATGTGCATCTGATTATAAGAAATGATCTTTTCCTTTATGTTTTTGACACCTTATTATACATATTTATTGAAAATATTTCCTTTGAACTTTTTGAACCAGTGGTCCATTCTTTACTAAGTGTAATGAATGTATTTGTGTCTTATCTATGCATAAAATTACTAACTATTTTTAAAATATATTATTTATTTGTCTTTTAGAGGGAAAGGGAAGGAGAGAAACATCAATGTGTGGTTGCCTTTCACGTGTCCCCTGCTGGGAGTTGGCCTGCCGGGAACCGGCCTGCAACCCAGGCATGTGCCCTGACTGGGAATCGAACTGCAATCGTGTGGTTCACAGGCCTGCGCTCAATCCACTGAGCTACACCAGCCAGGGCTAAATTACTAAATATTTAGTAGCATAAAATAACACATATGTAATACCTAGTTTGTGTGAGTAGAGAATATAGGCCTAGCATGACTACGTTCTCTTTAAGGGTGCAATCGAGATATCTGCTAAGACTGGATTCTCACCTGACACTTTCCTACATCATGTGGGGACAATCTGATTCCAAATTCATAGGTTTGCTGGCAGAACTCAGTGTCTTGCAGGCCTCTGGATTGAGGTTTAGGTCATTCACTGACTTTAGGGAAGATGCCACTCTCAGTTCCTCGCCACCTAGCCCTATTGATCAGGCAGCTCACACTATAGCACCTAGTTTCTTTAAAGCCAAAAAGAGCATCTCCCGTCAGATGTTACTGTCTTATGTAACACAAGTATGTTTGATTATGTTACATAATCACATGTGTGCAGTCAACTTTGTCATCAGACTATGTTGTTAAGAAACAAGGCCCAGGTCTTGCCCACACTTAAGAAATTATACAAGAATACTGGGAAGCTAGAGTCTATCCAGCCCAGCAGATAAATGTTAGACTTCTAAACAGTTAAAGAGTGTCCATCATATGACTTTTTCCATTAATCAGCCAAGGCTCACTCATTGATGATCTTGTAAACAGAATGAAGTAGTATGAAGTGTACTTAAAAGAGAATGGCATGTCCTTGAAGGTCTTATGTAGCAGGGTAACATGTTTCTGAATTTTAGTAAGATCACTGATCGCTATCTGGAGAAGGCAGTTAGAGGGAAGCAAGACGGGTAATAGACAAATTAATTACCCCACCCAACAGTCCATGTCAAAGGCAATGCCACATAGGCCTAGGCAATGGTTACATGGCTGACGAATGGTGGATTAAGTTGACATGTAGTTCTGAGAGCAGAATTGACAGGGTTTGGTGAAGAAAAGGGAATTTTGAAAATGACTTATCTAGAATAAAATTTAATAATGCTCATTTACTGAGATTTAAATCACTGAAAGAAGAGCAGGTTGGGTGGGGAGTCAGTTCAGACTGGGGCAAGACTTCACCTTATAGAAGGCTTAATTAAAGGCTTAGGGCTATAAAGTAAGAAGAAAAGAAGATAAAACATGTTCCCAGATAACATTAACATTTAAGTGAGGGAAAGGAAAAAAGTCTGGGAAGGGAATAAGAAGTGTCAATCAAAGAAAGGCAGAAATCTATACAACATGTAATCGATAGAGTTAGTGCTGTGGAGAACAAACGCTAAAATGGTTTATAAAATTGTTATGAGCAAGATAAGTAATGCAGACTCTATTGCTTTATCAATAAAAGCATTTTAGACCCACTTTCTTTGTGCAGATGTTTCTTATGAAACAGGTTTTTGGGCCTAAGGGCCTTCTGAAGTTAGTCGCACATAAGAAATACTAATATTGCAGATCAGTTCTTTAAAGCGCTGTCTACTTTCTTCTACTTCTGGTGAAATCTCCCTTTAGGACAATTCCATCCAGCATCGAATCCTGGAGAAATACTGCATAGCAAATTATTTGTGTCTCTGGAGATTTATTTGGAATCGAAACTGCCATTTGTTCTCTAGTGACAAGTACAGGTCTAGCATTTCTCTCCGAATTCTCTTGCAAGTTTTTATTTAAGAAACTGGAAACAGAGGATAAGGCCTTCCTGGAGATTAATGACTGCCTGGGAGGGGATGTTCCTTGGTCCATTAACTACAACCACTCATTAATTTCCATGAAAGGCCCTGCATGAAAGTTATTACTAATACGAACTGAAAATGAAAGAAGCATGCAGTAGGTGTATTGATTTCAACCTTTCTCCCAAAATGATGTAAAGTCATTTCATTGGTTTAAGGATCTTCAAAAAAATAAAGTCTTCTGTATATGCCAATCACTTGGTTTATTACTGTTCTTAGCAGTCTAGTATTGCCTGCTCTGAAACAATTAAGATAAAAGGAAATTAGGAGAGCAGAAGTCCCCAGACCTCATCTAAAATTATTGATTCAACCAATATATGTTAATCTTAATCATAAATTCTGTTAAACACAGTACATTCAAAGAAAAACTATTTCCCTGGTTCACATTGCATCAGAAATAGTTCATCAAGGTACAGATTTTGGTTTTAGCTTTTAAGAGGTATAAATTTACTATTTACTCCAAATTACCATATAAAGAGTAAAAAATAATATTTTGTCCCAAATAAATAAATGCTTTGAAGTACTTACCATTAAGAATCATTGTGAGGAGAAAAGTGTTTCTACAAAACAGAATATAATTGTGAAGTTAAGTTTTTAAATTATTTGAATATTTTTGACAAACAAGCATTTTAAGATTTATGGGATTACATGCAGGTTTATATTGGTTACTTCTTATTATTATATGGTAATTTATTTAATTTTCTTTGGCTTTTGCATCATAGGTAATCAAATTATTTTTAAATGTATTACTGTTATCACTCAGATTTTTGCTACCTGAAGACATTGTGCTTGGTTTTTGGAATTCAATACTATATTTTTACTGTTCTAAAACATTATAAATAGACCATTATTGCAAAATAGAATTTTAGAAATTAGAATTTATTCATTCAGTCATAAGACAATGATTATGTATTAACCATGTGCCAATAACTATGTCAGGATTAAAAGCTATGAACACAATTAAAATATAATCAAATATATCAATGAGATAATCGTCTGATAAAAATAAAATTCAAATTTACTAACACAATCAGATAAAGAGACAAAAGAATAAGTCTATCCCATTTAAAATATGATATATATATATATATATGCTATACTTAATACTTTCATAAATCAGTATCTCTGGATATCTTTAAAAACTTACATCAACGTGCAGATGGGTGGTCCTAATTACTCACTAGTGCATGAACGAGAGTCAGTGCAGCACGACATACCCTGCCTTTATGTGACAGTTTTTAGATTGCTTTGAAATAATTTATTTTATATACAAATAATTTAGTTGTGTGGCAAGGAAATATAGTGACTGGTGTATTATTAAACATGATCAAATTGTTATGACTTTACAGATTATATATATATATATATATATATATATATATATATACATTCATAAATGTCAAATTAGCCAACATTGGTTTCCAAAACTCAGAGTGTACTATCTGGAAGTAAAAGATACACTAAATTTCCTCTGATTTAAAACTTCCATTATCACATTTTATTACAATTCTATTTACATAGGTCTTAATAATAGAAGAGTACAGTTATAATAGCTGTATCTTAGCTCATCAAATCTAGCTTTCTATCCACTGTATACCATTACTAAAGAAAGAGGTTGATTATTAAATTTGGACACTAACAGGTATCAATCCCCATTTTTAAAATGTTAATATATGAAAGAATGTGCACCCTATAAATAATCAAATCTGGTATTTGTTCTTTTTCTTTCTTCCTGAAAATCAATTACGTAATTCATGACTCTTAAAGTTCAGGAAATGTGATAGTTTTAAGGCTAAGGCTATTAGTAATCCTGTCAAATGAAGTGAATTATTTAACTTCTTTAAATCTCAGTGCTTCTATTAATTGAGTAATAAATAAAACAGTTATAAATTAATACATATTTCACAGATAACTAAATATGAATAATAAGGTAGTGCAGAATAATATTTGTCTCCCTAAAGATCAATGCCAAAGGAATTAGGGAGATAAAATAAAATCCAATGAAAGATAAACTGTTCTGGACAGTTTATTTCTGGTGTGTGTGGTTTTTGTTATTGAGGTAGAGTATGGCCTATAATGGAATACTTTGAGATTCTCTTTGCCTTTACTGGCTTTATTTGCCTTGGGTAAATAAGCACCTATCTTCTTACTAAAAAAAGTCAAGATCAATGTCAAGACCACTAACTTTTTTTTTAAACAGGAAAAGGTCCTGGGCAACACAAAAGCCCAAATCTCTGAAACATGCAGAAACAACTGAGTATGACTACCTTCTAGGATTAAAGAACCAATTCTCTGCTAGCAAACCTACAATGCTAGTGCACTACAATGCTAACAGAACCTTGTATTATTGCCTCTCTTAGAGGTAAGAAGGTAAAAAATAGAGGTGTAGCTAAATGGAATGATAAGATGTCCCCAGGGCTCTGTAACCTAGGAACACTTCTTTCATTAAGATCCCCTGAGCTGACTACAATTAGTGCATAGTTTGTATAACCCTTTTCAGACAGGGAAGCTGAAGTCCTTTAGAAAATGTGAACTCAGGATGAATTTCAGCAATGTTAAAAATATTGAATAGGATCAGAAACAAGAAACATTAGCAATTGGAAATACCAAGAGAAAACATAATAAGAAGGAAAATGAATATAGAAGCAAAGTTTACTAAAATTAGTAGCATAACCAAGTGAATTATTAAGTATAAAGCATAATAATTGAAGAACAAAAAAATAAGATAAATTTTATATCGAACAAGGCTGAAGAATAAATACTTAAATTGGGAGATCAAATTGTGTACTTTCCTTGAATAAAACATAAAAAGATGAAAATTATAAATATGAAAGTAAAGTTTTGGACAATGAAAACAGAATTATCATTATACAGATAACAGGAGTCTCCGAAGAAAGAAAAAATAAAATGCAGATAAAGAAAATATTTGGAGATATAATGAAGATTCATTTCTCAATTAAAGTGGATAAAGCATTTATCACTTGAAGTGGATAAAATGCTAACCTTCAGAAATAACAGCAAAAGTTAAAGAATTTGAAAGCTTTAAAGAGAAGGAATAGCCATCTAAAAAGAAAAAAGTAAGTTTTACAGTACCTCTACAACAGCAAAATGAATTATAGAAAGTGATAGAATAACAGTAGAAAAGACAAATATCTGTGAACCAAGGGCTTATTTAGACAAATTATCACTAAAAATTAGGATACAATAAAACTATATTTCATGTATGTAAAACCTTACAATGTTTGCTACTCAAATCTGCACTATGAAAATAAGACGTAATGTTCAGAAACAAACAAACAAGCTAGTACAGGAAATACTGCAAGACATGTAAGAACTTAGAATAATTATATACCTTCGTTAAAAAGTTACGTACTTAAAATTGGACTGACCTAAATACCAAATTATAAATCTGTTTAGAGTCATCAATAATTAAAATTCTGTCTGGACCTTATAAATATGATGAGAGACAGGGCAAGAAAAGCAAATTGTAAGACTTGGGTTAAAGTAAAAATGCATGTGTAATTTTATAATAGCGAGATAAGCTAATGAGTGAAAGTATAAGCTTAAAATAATTGAAATTAAGAAGATGGAAAAATACTGTCCAATCATATCAACAATTATAATAAACAAAGAAAGACAAAACTTTCTGGTTAAATGTTGGAATTTAAATGTTTTTTTAAAGGAAAAGAATAAAATTTGTCTATAAGATATTTAGAAGAAATACCAAAACATAAGAAATGAAATGATACAAAGTAATATTATACGACAAAAAACCAAGATGCTACTAGCAAAGAGAGCTGGGGATACTGTATTATAACACATAAAAGATTTATAGAAAATAGCATCAGTAAATACTGAGGTTTCACTATATTGTGCTACAAGATTTCACTTACCTACCAAGAATATATAAAATTAAGGACATGAATGCAACTTATAAAATAGTCATCAAATATATAAAGCAAATTTGACACAACTTCATTGACAAATTCAGTACATAGTGAGAGATGTTAATATGCTTTTTCAACTTTTATACATTAAATGTGGAAACCAAACAAAACATTTGCCAAAACTGACCAAGAGGAATCAGGAGAGTGAGAAAAGGGGCGAAGAGAATTATAGAAAATGCTATTCATACAGTAATTAGAACTTACACATTATTCTCAAGCCCAAATGCAATATTTGCACAGAATGAGCATGTATTGGATCATGTAGATTACAACATTTTTCAAAGATACTTATAATGCAGACCATTTTATAATTCTGACTTTAATAGTCTTAAAATGGAATTTAGCAATAAAAAATAAATACGAAAAATCTCCATGCATTTGGAAGTTTGTAAGCACACCTCTAAATTACCTATGGGTAAAAGAAAAAAGTGGTATTATAAATATTAACATATAATAAAAATATAAATTAAAATGTATGAGAAAAAAATAACTGCTTCTCCAGGGGAAATTTACATTATAAAGTACACAAATTATAAGAAGGAATACTGAAATCCATAAGCCAGCTGCCACCTTTAGAAGACGTGAAAAGAAGAAAAAAACTAGCCAAATATGAGGAAGGAAATATTTTTTAAAAACCCACAAATTTATAACATAGAAAACAAAGATACAATAAACAAAATCCAAAGGGAAAAACACATGGTTATTTGAAAAGAGTAACAAAAAGATAAACCTCTGAAAAGACTTATCACAGAAATAAAATTAAAGTTCAAATAAAAACTATTACCCAGAAAACAAATGGACAAAATGACAGGTTGAACCTAGGTGTTTGTATTCAAGCAAATCATTATGCAAATGAATGACATGATAAAATAAAGTCTCATGTGTATAATTACAGGAAATGAAACATTAAAAATGGGTATAATTTTAGATAGCAAAGATTAAAATACAATAGATATTATCTACACAAGTTTACCCCAACAATGTTTTAAGAGTATTTTCTTTCTTTTCTTTCTTCTTCTTCTTCTTCTTTTTTTTTTTTTACTTTTAGAGGGAGGGTAGGGAAGGAGAAAGAGAGGGAGAGAAACTTCAGTGTGTGGTTGCCTCTCTAGTGCCCCCTACTGGGGACCCGGCCCGCAACCCAGGCATATGTCCTGTCTGGGAATTGAACCGTGACTCTTTGGTTCACAGCCCGCATTCAGTCCATTGAGCTACATCAGCCAGGGCATATCTCCAAAATTTTTAAAACTTGCATGAATTGAAAACATTAAAAGCTTAGAAAAATGTAGCTTACCAAAAGTGGTGAAAAAGAAAAAGATGCATCAATAGTATTATATTGAAAAAAAAATGAAACTGTAAATAAAAATGTTTTCACAAAAACAACACCCTCCCAGAGCTTTTAAGGAAATGTCTAGCAATGTTTAAAAGCTAAAAAGACAATGCAATCTGTGGGAAGAGTTAACGTAATTAATTTGGTAAAGATTAAACTGAACATATTGAATCTAAATTGATCTTATATATTAATATAATATTAATAAAAATCTTAAATTCATAGAAATTTTCAAAGTTACTTAAAAATTGACATGAAAGTCTCAAGTGCCAAATAGAGTTCAGTTACATCTGGGGGAAAATTTAAAAAATTAAAAAGAGGAGATATTCGCCCTGTCTCTAGCATGATTTATTACAAAAAAAAATCCTTGCACAAGAATAGGCAAAGACAAAGTTATGAATATAATAAAATTAAAAACCTAGAAACCAACTTATATGGTAGATTGACTTATGAAGGAAAGGAAGAGATGAGTCAGACCAGTGGGGGAAAAATATATTTAAATTTGAAATAACAAAACAGTTACCAATATGAGAATTTAAACAAATAAAAATTTTATATCTCACGACATATACAAGTATTAACTGTAAAATATTACTACTTAAATATCAGAAACAAATTATTTAGCATTTAGAAAAATATTCATAAATGTCTTTCTAGCTTTGAGATAAGAAAAGCTATCTTAACTCAAAAGTATTAAATACAAATTAAATATAAGCAATTATATATAAACATAAAACATATTCATCAAAAAGCACTCAAAGTAACTAAAATATAGGTTATCAACTGACAGAAAATATTTTCAACATATATACTAATAAAAGGTTAATATCAAGGGTGTATGTATAGCCAGCAGACTATTTTTAAAAATTAATGCAACAAGGGAAAAATAAGTAAAAGTATAAACATATATTTCACAAAGAAAATTCAAGTGACCAGTAGGATTATGATGTTCAATCTCAATACCAATCAAGAAAATGAAACTCTGACCACAGTAATATATTATTTTATAATCATTAGACTTTCATTGGGCAATATGAGAGCTGGAGAAAATGTCAATCAGCAAACTCTTTTAACATAGCAGGTAAATGAGTACAAATGCTTTTGAAAAGCATCGGAATCATCATGTAAAGTTCTATGATCACGTGTCTTCCAAACCAGCTTCTTCACTCCTGAGACAAAATTTTGCAAGATGTACACCACAATATTTGCTCAAGAAAGTTACAAGAATAATACAAAGTATGGGAATAACTCAGACACACATTAGTAATAGAATGAACAAATTAACTCTGATGTAAAACTAGTGGTTTTCAACCTCTGGTGATTTTATCTCCCAGGGCACATTTGGTGAAATCTGGAGACATTTTGGTTGTCACAACTGGTGGGAGAAAGGGTTCCTACCACCAGAAATGTCACTAGGGCAGCCCCCAGCATCAAAGAATTATCCAGTTCCACACAGAAATTGTCCTGCCAAGACTGAGCAACCTCGTGTTAAAACAATGAAATATACAGAAAAGGGAAATGAATGAACTACAATTAACTATAACTGTATGTCACAATATGGGCGAGTCATGATAATCTAATGCAGAGTGACAGAATTATGGACCCAAAGATTATTAATAGAACATTATCTTTTTTGTTAAGTTTGTAAAATTATCAAAAATTAAATAATGGTGTGTGTATATATTAGTTTTACATTCACACAAATACTATGTTAAACAGAGGCAAGAGAATTATGGATATGATAAGAGGGTAGAGGTGAGTGTAAGCTATTGTGAATGTTCTAGTCCCAGTGTTCAGTGATGGACCCAGGTGTTTCTGAGAGAGAGCCATTCTGGACCTGTTAGGAGAGTTTGCTATAAATCAAGGACTATGACTAATTCTGGTTTTAATTGTTAGTATTTCATTAATATTCTCCCACTTTCACAATAAATTCAGATATTCCTTCACCCCCCTAATGTCAAAACACAAAATTGCTGCTGTCAAGAACACTTCACTTGTTGGGAAACAAAAAAGGCATCAGTGAGATGTTAGATACGTTCAGCCTCAAATGCTATATTACATTACTTTTCTAATATTTGTCTACTATGTACTTTACTTATGCTGCCTAAGTTATTTTGGGAAACACATACTAGCTAGTAAGCTGACTAGTTAATGTATAGAAATATATCTAACATTTTTTATTCAATGAACACTAATTTGTTTTTTCCTATATTTGCTCCCCTCTATTCCCCTCTACCCTGCGCATCCCCTCCCACCAGCATTCCCCCAACCATGGGTCACAGATATGTTCTTTGGCTTCTCTATTCCCCATACTATTCTTAACCTCCCCCTGTCTATTTTGTACCTACCATTTATGCTTTTTATTCCCTGTACCTTTTTCCCCGTTCTTCCCTCAACCCCTTCCCACTGATAACCCTCCCTGTGACCTCTACTTCTGTGATTCTATTTCTGTTTTAGTTGTTTGCTTACTTTGTTTTTGTTTTTGTTTTTTAGATTCAGTTGTTGGTAATTGTGAGTTTGTTGTCGTTTTACTGTTCATAGTTTTGATCTCCTTTTTCTTAGTTAAGTCTCTTTACAAATTGATATTCAGTTAAGATAAAGATATTAAAATGATGTTGACATTTTGATTTTCCGCCAAACTGAACTAGTAATTCGTCAGCAAGAATATTTACCAGAATTTATCAGTAAAAATTTCTGCCTAAAGGGGCGATCATGCCATGAATAAAATGTACAGGTCAGTCTTGGGGGAAGAGATGAGGAGCACAGAAACCAGCTTGCCTCAAACGGGTGTCTGATTACTGCCTCGGGAGGGGACAGTTGTCCATTGCTAAAGCCGTTGGGATGATTCATAATTAGATTGTATGGCTAAACAGCACCCAAAGGATTAGTGTATATTTATTCTTTTCAAATAATTAACAATGATAAAATTCTTTAATTGGGGCTAGAAGTTTGACATGATCTGAATTTATTAAATTCCTTTTTGCGTGTGTGTGTGTAGGGATAAAAGTTAGGCGCATTTACTAAACACCCAAACTTCACGGATGAAAGTGCCATGTGGGTGTGTGTACGCTCCAGATGCAGAAACAACCACATAATCAGATAAACAATTCAGGAATGAAGGAGGGACGGTTTTCCTTTTGCAACAGCAGCAACAACAAACAAACGAAAAAGAAGTCTAATGCTAGAGTGCTCTCAGAGGCAACCTTGACAGTCTCCTTTTATTATAGAGATAGAAAGAGAGACTGGCATTGATTAAAGTACTTGAGGATGTTCACTCAATGACCATAGTGAAAGAGCCAAGGTCAAAAAGGATGCCGCTTGCCTGTTTCATTTCTGAGTCAACAACTAGAAAATTTCAGGAATTGTGGCCATGAGACACCACCTTGCTGTTTTCTCTCTGTGTGAAACTCTCCACAACAAACTTATTCCTTTTAATATTTGTAGGCTATAGGTTTTTAAGTATTTTTCTTTCTAGTGAAAGGAAAGCATGCTTTAAAAATATTTTATTTATTTATTTGCAGACAGAGAAGGAGGGGGAGAGAAAGAGAGGGAGAAAACCATCAATGTGTGCTTGCCTCTCGTTTCCCCCCCTACTGGGGACCTGGCCCACAACCCAGGCATGTGCCCTGACTGGGAATCAGATCGGTGGCCCTTTGTTTCCCAGGCCTACACTCAGTCCACTGAGCTACACCAACTAGGGCTAAAATGTTTTTATGTTTGAAATGGACAAGAGTGTGGGGGGAGGAGGGTATAAGGGACCAAGTGGTAATGGAAAGGATATAATAAACATTAAATTAAAAAAGAAATAGGAATCTGTCACATAATTTGTTTATTCTATTCTTAGATTCCCTCCCCTTCATAAACAACAGAAAGGCAAAGTATAACAGCATTTTTAACAAGACCTCTACTTGGATTCTGATGGAATACAGCGTCCAGCACTGGAGTGAGAGGATTGTTTCGGGGGATCTATGCCCTGACTCATACCACAAGGGTTTTTACATTGTGAATTATTGTGCTCATGTGCCCAGGGGAACATCTTTAATAAGTAAGCATAGTTGTGGGGTACAGGAAGGAAGTTTTCAGCTCTGGCAGGGAACTTTCTAGCTTTCCATCCAAGGAAAGGCTGTCTTTGGATATATCTCCAAACATGGAGATGTTCAAGCAGGGGCTGGAAAAATCACACAGTTGCCAGAATTGTTGTCGAGGGAAATCAAGAAGTTAAAGGAAAATTCTGAGACCCTTGAACTTCTTCCTGCAATTTATTTTCCTTTCTCATGAGAAACAGATGAGATCAAAAAACTATCATCTGCTGTATTTAAGCAGAGCATTCTTTGTGCCCCTGTCTAGGTGAGAAGCCCATTTACCTACTGAGTAATGTCTGCAAACTCACTCTGAATTGGCCTTCTTCAGTCTGAGCTCAAGCATGGATTTTGTTGTTGCTCTTTCTGTTGTTGTTAATGATGGAGAAGAGTTTCCTCATTATGCAGAATCAGGTAGAGAATTTTGACTAGATGTGACCCTTGTTCTATAAGATCTTCCCTAAATGAAATACACTATATATTGGGAGGTCTCCAGACAAATCCAAAATGACAGCCCCCACAAGGTTTTGGCCCAGGCTTCTGGCAAAATCTTTAGTGTCCACCTTATCCAGATCCAAAACTTTTCTCAGTGTCAGAGCTACTTAAACTGTCAAGGAAACTTGTTCTTGGCAGAGAGCTGAGGCTTTAAATTTTGGTGATGGGATAGCATGCCTTCTTCAAATGACTGTGCTAACCTATAAAAAAGATGTTTTTATTATAAGAAAGAAAATGGGTTATTAGCTTTATATAAAGATAGAAGTATAAACCCTCTTCGCAAGAGAAATATTTGGTCATATCGGGTTTCTCAGACTGTGCAAGTCCCCAAGATCCTTTAGTTTCTAAACCTCCTCAGCTAATGTTGGCAATCCTGTATCAGTTTCCTATGGCTGCTATAACAAATGTCCCCAAATTCAGTTGCTCAAAACAATATATGTTTATTGTTTACAGTGCTGAAGGTCACAAATCTAAATGGGTTCATAGGGCTGTGTTCTTTTAGAGGCTCTAAAAAAATATTTTTCCAGCTTCTAGAAGATGTCTATATTCCTTGGCTCATGCCTACTCAAAATCAGTATCACATTTTCAAATTTATTTTCAAAAATCAGTATCACAGCATCTTCTCTCTGAACTCTGCTTCCTTTCTTTCTTGTCTGTTTCCTTGTTATAAGAACCCCTATGACAAGGACATCGGGTCCCCCAGATAATCCAGGATCATCTCTCCATTTTAAGATTTTTAATTTAACCACATCTGCAAAGTCCCTTCTACCACGAAAGGTAGCATATTCATAGGTTGCAGGAATTAGGAAATGGCCCCTTTGGCAGGGAGGTGGGGAGGGGGCATTATTCAGCATACTACATACTGAGCTGTAAACAATGAAATATAACAAGTGCTAACCACATTATTAGGTTACATCTGGTTAAGATGTTAAGATACAAAGTGCATCCCCAATGAAACTGAGCTGAATTTCTGTGTGAGAAAATAAAATATTAGTGACTCTAAACATAGTACTGCTTATTCGGTTTCAACCCTGGCAAACCATTTAGTGGAATATAAATTATCCACTGGGGAGGGAGAATAGCATGGAATAAGAGGACCCTAAGAAGAAAGACCTAGATTTAAGTTACTGAGTGCGAAGAACTCTAGGGAGATTTGGAAAACGAGAATTTTATGGTGAGGACACCGCATCCCAACTGCCTTGAGGTGCTGTTGAGCTGCTAATCTGTCAAAGTGTGACAGAAAAGGGAGAAAACAGGCTAGAAAAAAATACATTTTTAAAAAGTTCAAATAAAATTCATCTAGAAAATGTGTGCATGTCAGCATGTGCGCCTTCAGCATTTTATGCACACTTTCCTAGTGCTTCTTAGATATAGTCTTTTGCAGAAAGTATGTGCATTACTTTCTGCAAAATATTAATGTATTGATTTAAACCATGACAAACATACTGACATAAATGGGAGCAGGGCAGCCCCATATGAAGAGAGTTTGTGCATAATACTTATGTGGTACTTGTACATTTTTCCCAGAGGCGATATTCTAAAGTGGGTGCATTTACTGTCTCTGGCTATGAAGCAGGTATGGCTATAGTGCACTTCAGCAAGGAAAGGGACATTTTTGTAACATCTCACATATGTTTTTGTATGTAGAGTATAGTAAAGTGTCTTTCCTTGGGAGTTACCCACACTTCTTAAAACTAGCTAGTCTCAGTATATCATACAAAAGCAACATGAGCTATTCACTGTTTGCTAGTTGCCAACCAATAGTAGAATGCTCTGTAACTTGACAGTAGTCTGGAAACAGGGAGCAAGAAGTCTATTAGTTGTCCATGCTGCATATGACATTGCCATAAACTTAGAAGTTTAAAACAATGCTCATGTGTCAGCTCACAGTTTCTATGGGCTGGGAGTCCAGGTGCAAGTTAAATGGGTTCTCTTCTTAGGGTGTGATTTACAGGAACAACATACATTTGGAATTCGTCCACAGTTCCTGATTAAGAGCTCTCGGAAGCTTTGGAATTTCCCAAGTGATGAGAGTGATGAAGGGGTCTCGGTTATATTAAAGAGGCGAAGGATATCTGACAGTGAGGCCAACCAACTGAGTAACAGAGAATATCGAGGGCCCCCCAAATGGGGAAATCCTCGAATAACCTGGCTGGGGGAAGAGGAAGTGGAGCAGGGCCATTGAGAGTTCCTTTGCATATCTAAAGAAGTCGGACAGTGTTTTAGTAATGGTAAGTAGCTGTGCTTGCATCCAGGAACCAGAAAGATGGGTGTGATTCTTACTAGTGATATAGCCAGGGGGGCTTATTGCACCTGCCACCTGTAAGAGAGGCTTGGATGCAGCTCCTCCATCACAGGTCCATGCCTGCTTGGACTAACAATGGCAGCTGAGAAGGACAGGAGATACGTGGAAGGACAGATGCAACCCAGTGTGGGAGGAGTAGGAAATGGGGTTATAGAGGAAGATTTGTGCTGAGATTTAAATGCAGGTGTGGGCAGCCATTGCTCAATTAACCATGTGGCTTAGGAGTAGAGAAGGGGGTTTTGGCCATACAGTTCGAGAGGATGGAGAAGGACCCCTGCCAGTCTGCCATGAGAAAGTGCCCCGCAGTTTTGGATTAAGATCAGGAGCCTGACCAAGGTCACACAACTAGAAGAAACTAGAATCTCCCCAGCTAAGCTATAGACCTCTATCTCTTTTCCTTAGAGATGTTACTCCTGACTGGCCTGTTTTGACAAAGGGAGGCAGGACCGTGCAATTATGGGCATTTTTTTCTTGAAGGAATGAGATTTAATGCCAGAATTCCATCATTATTCTAAACCTGTATGGCCTTTGAATAAGTAGTTTGTTTCCTTTTCATGAGACTGGCATTGAGAGTCACAGCTCCTATCAGCGGAAGACAATAGAATACAGAGCAATAGACCCCAGAGTGGTTCTGTTACAACTGGAGGGTTGGAATTTTCACTTTTTACAGACTGATTCTTCCTAACATATTTTGAGAGAACAGTACCATTTAAGCTGCCAGGATTCTTTTGTATCTTGATATGTTGGTGGATCTGACTAATAGGCTCTAGTAGACAGAACAAGTAAGACAGCATGAGATCTGAGAGACAGGGCTACAGAGTTCCAAAGTATATGGATTTTGCTATGTGTTCCTTATTTTTATGTAGTAGATTACTATGTGTGAATAGTTACTTCTCATTATTTCTAAGCAAAATCCCATGCCTTATAACAGTATGACTATTATGAGCCAATATAGTCATTGTTTTACTCAACAAATGAATCTAATGGTGGGAGTGCCTGTAATGTGGAAAAGCAAGCGTAATAGCAGAGACCGTGCTTTAGGTAAAATAAGATAAATTCTATCTCTGCTGGAACTCTAACTGGGACAATGGGATCATAAAGGCAAAGTGTCTAGGCCCACGTTTGGGGATAAGGAAGGTCTTCGCAAGGTGGGGTTGCACTGATCATTCAGTGAAACAAAGTGAGTGAACACAAGCTTTAGATTTGCAGTCCATGTGGGACTGGACAACATCCCAGCTCTGTGCGCTAAGCTCTCGTGTGTGGGTGTGCGTGGGTGTGCGCGTGCACACATGTTTAATTATCAGGGAGGTGGTTTCTGTGGTCCTCTATTAGTGTCAGAATCAGGCTAAACTTCTCAGTATATCAGGAAATGGAAACCTTTGTTTCCCAAGGAAACGAAGGACCCAAGGATGAGAACACTACTGCGTTCCCCATAACTGATTTTCTCATACTGCTTTGTTCACCAGAATCTTAAATCCTTCAGGCAAGGTCAGAGAAGCTTGTAAACTGTTTTGACCAATCAAAACAACTTGAACAATGTTCATCTCAACCACCTAAGATCGTTCCCCACATCCTTATGCTAATCAACATACCGTCCAGTATTAGTTCACGAAGGCATAATAAAACTTTTTCTGGTACAACCACCTCGGGTGTCTGGTCTCCAAACAGTGTAAAGTCATAGAGGCAGTAGCGTTCTTTGTCTGTTTGCCACCGGAACAACTGAAAGACCTACATTGCACAGTTTTATAGAAAAACGCCTATTTTTAAAGTGATGATACGTATTCTCAAAGAAGACAAAGTCAAAAATGGTAATTAGCTTCTATCCTTGTGAATGGCTATTTTCCACAGTGTGATTTAGCAGAAACAAAGACAGGTAAGTATATTGAATCCTTTATGTCAACAAATAGAAGGTAAAGTCAAAACAGTTTTTCCAGGGGCTAGTTGACTTATTTAGCACAAGAAAATACAATGTGCTTAGCATAGATAATAGGCATATTATGCATTCAAAAATTTATGGAAAGTACACTTTAAAGATTAATTCTGGTTTAAGCAACTCAATATCATTTTATTAGCATGAACTTTCAAATTTCTAAAAACAAAAAGAGTTATTCCTTTTTGAGGCAGTTAGCCAGGCAATGCATACCCCCTGCTCTTGGCTCTTGTTTGCTTTTGTACTGAATTTGTGGGAAAATCTGATTTTCTCATTTGATCAGATAAGCAAAAGCCCTCAAAAGTGGGGCGGGTAGACACTTCAACTTTTAGAAGTTTACGAGGAGCATTTTACTATTTAAATGCTCTTTTTTACCTTAATTTATTCATAAAGGTGTTTCTTAGAAACATCTCAAAGACAAAAAAAGCAGAATTGCTTTATTTCCCATTTTATGTCCTTTATCCCACAGGATACTTAGGGTTCCTTATCATTACTGATAGAGTTCTGCCTGGAACTTGGCCATGTAGGGAGCAATAAATCTGTGATTTGAACAGATTCTTTGGAAAGAAACATGAAAAAAATTTGTAAATGTATTGGGACAGGCATAAAGTGAGTATTATATTAAAATACTTGGGAAATAACCAAGTTGTATTACTAACGGGTAAAAAGAGAACAGAATGAGCCTTGGGTAAGCAGAAAACATCATAAATCATATAAAATAGCTCTGTGCTTTTATCCTTGGGCCCATATGCTCTGTTCTTCTCAGAAAAACATGTAACAATTTAAAATTATTTTGCACAGCTCAAGGAGGGCCTGGTTATTCCCCTATAATAGCTAAGTGGCACCATTTATAAACTTTATATCTGTACATTTGGGTTTAGTGTTTCCTAAGTTTTGTTCAATGATATTTAAAAGCATAAGCTTATTTTAAAAATTTTCAGTAAATACTCTGATTTTGATGATTGAAAACAAGGAATATTAAAATGTTTTATCCACTGAAAATCAATTATTTTAGCATTTTTTCAAAACATCCTCCTTAAATAAACTGCAAGGAGTTTATAAACAAAGGAACTAAAATGTGCATTTTGCTATATTCCTCTACCTTGTTGTAGTACATATATTATTTATAATGGATTATGATTTGTATTATTGGTAATTATAGTTGATAACTGATATATGTGTATATACACACATATTACACATGCATATATATTTCAAGGATATTAATAACACTTTCTTTAGTAACATCTGCCACAGCTTAAATCAACTCTAGTCATTGGATTCAATCTTAGTGTTTCATGCACACTGTTAATATTTCTGTTTTTTGTTTTTTATCCTCCTGAGCATAGGGTACCATTAGATGTTTCTACTCTCTTCAAATGTGCCATGTGCCTTGTTTGAGTCAGGGATATGGGGACAGAATTAGCGTGTATTACTCAGAGAAAGAAATGACTGAGCAAGTGTGTGATTCTCCATGTGCCTTTTCCATAGCAACTGATGGCATTTCGACCAATGACTCTGTAGGATTAGGTCATCTGTGAGTAAGGAAGACATGGATCAGAGTCCCTTACCAACTTGAGATGGACATGTAGTAAAATTGAGAACTTTCAAACCCTGAAGTCATTTAAGCTTTCAGCCTCTGAAATTTTGGCTTTGTTGCTATGGTACCCTAAACCACCCAGAACAAAATGGTCAATGATCCATACATGCAAACAGAACGAACTAACCTGGTTTAAAATACACTAACTTCATCTCAATGAATTCTACAAATAGTGCTTGATGGTTCACTTTGAACCTTGTATATTTTTATAAAGTTTGTTAAGGCTAAAGAGAATGGCACAAGTAAAGCTAGTTGATTGAAATGTTTACCAATATTGACTAAGACCCAGAAGCATTTCCTGGTAAATTTATCATATGTAGCTAGTAGACTGATGAATTTATTCATTATACAGTAAATGTTCAATATCTGTTATGCACCAGACAGTCTTCATAGTACTTGAGATACCTCAGTGAACAAACTATATAAAGATCACTGCTATTGTGGGTCTATCTCTATCAAAAGGTGGCAGATTATAAATAAAAAAGATTTATAAATTAGTAAATAATATAAATATGATAGGTGCTATGGGAAAATTGCATACCAAAGTAAAGGGGATTGAGTATTGTGGATAGAGGGCAATAGGTAACAGTCTTTTAAAAGGCCACATGAGCAAGTTTATCATCCAAAGTGAGGTCATGAAAAAGCAGGTGCACTTAAATAGATTTCTAAAGAGAATTTGACACAGGAGCTATGTGCAGAGATGTAAGCTAGATTAAGGAATGTTGTGCACTCAGTGCCTAGCAAGGACAGAAAGTTGTGACTGCCCTTGAACTGGAAGGTGGAGAGGAGAAAATGTTGTTATCAGAGCCTGTGGAGAGCTAGAGCCGTGTCAAAGGGACCAAACTGTTGGAGTTGTTTTCACAGGTGCACATCTTCAGATCTGCTGAAATGCAAGGAGGGGAGAGGGGAGAATACACCTCAACTTCTTTCTCCTTCCACTCTTTGATCTCTTCATTCTATTTGCTATTGTCTGAACCCATAGAAAGCAGCTGGCTAGGGAGCCCTGGTGATGTAACCCATCACTGCCAAGCCCCAAGACGAGAAAATGCAGACTGGCAAAGATAATTCAGGAAAATGGGAGGGCAATGGAGAATAATGGCATTGGCGATCTTAGGTGACTCATGAGCAAGGTTTCAAGTAAATAAAACAATTAGTCGTGCTTATTATACCTAGGGGACTGAGTACCCTAGAGAGTGCAATTGTGCAGTAAAATGACTCTAAAATGGAAATAGTCTGGATAAGTGTAGGGAACAACCAAATGTAGCTGGAACAGAGCAAATGGAGAGAATTAAGAAGTGAAGGGCAAGAAGTAGAAGCCCCAACCATTTGGGGTTCTACTCTGAGTAAAACGGGGGATCCACAAAGAGCTTGTCCTGGCCCAGAGCCCTAGAGAGGATTGTCAGAGGGGTACACACTCTGTCAGGGGAGGACTTTGAATCTTGCTACGTGATGCACCAAAGCCTTAAAAATACCTCTTCTTACAACATGAGAAACTCGGTCAACATGAAAATGGTAATAGGTCAGTCACAAAATGAAGTTCCACCATGTGCCCCAGAGCCCGACATCACATTCTCTTATCAAAAGTCACGGTTCACATTATGGTCCTGCATTCAGAGATACTGTTTCCTTCAAGTCCATTTTAAGTTCTCTCCTTTAGTGTGTTGTCATCAATAGCTCCTCATGGAGGTTATGTTGATTGGGTATAAATGCCTGATTAATTGACTAATCCTAATTATCTAGTCCTAGTAAAACCTTAAACTGAACATGACTAAAATATTATCTAGTCCCAGAAGCTATCTATTTATTTGTTACTAAACATTTATTATATCTACTTTACCTAGTCAATAGAACCAGAAGGACTGATTCTGCTTGAAGTTTTAATGAATAATAATAATTCCTAACCCCCTTTTTCTCTTCCTTACTTTATTCTTCCTTCATTCCTTCTCTCCCTCCCTACCTTTAGCTTTTCTTTCTTATTTTCTCTCTCTCCTTCCTTCCTTCCTTCCTGCCTTCCATCCTTTCTCTCTCTTCTTTCTTTCTTTCTTTCTTTTCCTTTCTTTCTTTCTTCCTTCCTTCCTCTCTCTCTCTCCCTCCTTTCTTCCTTTCTTCTTTTCTTTCCTCTCCTTTCTTTCATTCTTCCTTTCTTTCTTTCTTTCTCCCTTTATCTTTTATTTTCTAAATTCTTTTTAAATTTATTTTAATTGTTGTTCAAGTACAGTTTTCTGTCTCTTAAAAATTCTTTTAATAATTTTCCACACATCCAGCATAGTATTATACTAACCATCTATACCTTGACTAGACAACCAGTCCACTCAGAAAAATGAGAAGTGACACAATATGTTTTAGAATGATCACTGTCTTGCTCCTGTCAATATTTTATTTGTAATTACAAAGAATATAATTGATTTTTTTCTAAGTCAGAAAACCTAGTAAATGGCCCTGAAATAGCTCTGTTAAACATGAGATCAACTATATACATTTTCTGAAGAGATCAAAGGTACATCTCTATCTATCTGCCACCACAATTGGAATTGTGTCCTCAAGCACAGGGGCTGCATTGTCCAGAAGCCTATTTTTAGACATTAAGAATAAAGAGAAGTCAGGCAAAAGTAGATTTTTTATTCTAACTGAGTCTGT
The DNA here is from genome assembly GCF_014824575.4 of Sturnira hondurensis. Lineage (NCBI taxonomy): Eukaryota > Metazoa > Chordata > Mammalia > Chiroptera > Phyllostomidae > Sturnira > Sturnira hondurensis. The sequence continues at coordinate 13,310,621 of NW_028093774.1, read as the reverse complement.
TAGTGTGCTTAGTTTGTCATTATAGAATACCACAAACTGAGTAGTTTAAAATAGGTATTTATTTTCTTATACTTATGGAAGTTGAAAGTCCAAGGTCAAGTTTCCATCATGGTTGGGTGTGGTGAGTCTTTCTTCCTGGCTAGCAGATGGCCACATCCTTCTTGTGTTTCCCATTTGGCAGAGAGAAAAAACTTTGGTGCTTCTCCTGTGTAGAAGGACACCAGACCTATTGGACAAGGGACTCACTCTTATGACTTTATTTACTTTTATTAATTTGCTCATTAGCTGTATTTCTAAATACAGTCACTTTGGGGGTTAGGGCTTCAAAATACAAAATAAATATTTTGGTTAGGGCATGCAATATATCTAAGGGGCATACAATACAGTCCATGAGACTGAGCCACAGGCTATTTTCTCATATTTTCTTGTGACTACCATTTTAACATTAATGTAGTTTGAGGCTCATAGATTTAAGTTAGTTAAGAACTTATCAGTTCATAGCATTTAGTGGTGATTGACTAGACATGGCGGTGAACCTGAGATAAATATGATGCAGTTCTTACATCTCCAGCTCCAGTTGCTGGATTACCCACCCCATACAGATTTTACAGCTTTTCAACCCTTTTTCTAGTCTTTATTTTCAGTATATTTTCTTTTCCTTGGGAATGCTGACCAGAACTTAATTAAGCTTCTAAGCCAGTTATGCAATGGAAGTTTAGAAATGTTCACTCCAGAAAACACCAATGTTACCATTAACTGATCCCATATTTATTTCCTAGGGCTTGACTATTTGTAAAATAATACAGGCTTTAGGGTTCTCTCTGCTCATTTCCCCATGGTTGTTATTATTATTTCTTTAACTGCTGCCTTTGTACTGTCTTGCTTTTTTAATTTTATTTTTTAAATCATCATTTTTAATTGTTATTCTACTAGAGTCATCCCACTTTTCCCCACTTTTCCCTATTCTGCCCATCTTACCTCCAGCTCCCACAGTGAATTCCCACACTGTTGTTCATGCCATGGGTCATTCACACATGTTCTTTGTCTAGTCTCTTCCCCTCCTTTCCACTGTTATCCCCTGCCCACTCCCCTCTTGCCTTTTTATTTTGTCTGTTTATATTTCTGAAATATTTTACTATTTAATATACTTTTAATCAATTTATTGGATAAAATAAATTAAATGTGATATCTTTAATTTATCATAATGTGCCGCCATGTTTGTGTCCTGTGAAATAATGGATGGTAAGTCCAGTGTATTTTCATTTCTATGGTTAAAGCATTGGTGTAGAAATCACATAAGGAATTTCCAGGTATGTTCTAATTGAAAATTAATCCTAGTGAGCCTTTCTCCTTAAAAACTACAGAAATCCCATTCCTGTTAGAAAACCAGTAAACAAGATAATTATATTTTAATTGCATAGTTAATAAAGCATGATTAAATACATCAGTGTACAGATAAGTGGAAAAGAAAAAAAATGTTTTGGGAACTAGCTTAAAGCTTTGAGAACTGGACAGTCGAAGAGGAAAGCAAAATCAAGTTTCTAGAACTTGGAAGCACACCTTCATTTGCCAAACTTGGGCTCAGTAAACTTCTAAAAGCTCCTGGTCCCATAGACGTTTCTGAAATAGCTCATCTAAATAAAGGTTAATGAACGCTAGAGTTCACATAACTCATTTGGGACACAGTGTTCTTTTTTCTCCGGTGCTGTTGGTCTAATTACATAAAATTTAAATTTATTTAAAATAATAGATAATAGAATTGCGTATTTCTAATTAAAGTGATGCACCTAAGACACATGCATATGCCCCAAATGTTTTCTTGCAATTGAACTACAATTTCATTAATTAATTTTCATTAATGGGAGATTAGATAGAGGTTCTATTTCATTTGCCCTTTCAATATAAATAGAAAGCCATGGTCTACTTCTTTTAAATTGACACACTAAGTAATTACATGTTGATTAATCACATACTCTAATTTTTGCAAATGACCTTTAATAACAGTGTACCAAAATTTTTAATAACTTCAGTCTTTTAGAACTCTATAAAATAATTACTTATTTATTCTGCATGTTTTTGTTTTAAATGTAATTACTGACAGAAAATACAGCAACCAAGAAGTTAAAGTAACTAGTTCTCGCCTGTCTGCAGTTACTTCCGTGGTGTGAACACTGTTGAGTGCATTGTGCTCTCTTGAAATATCTGTTGTCTCATTTGCAAAGTGGCAGAGTCAGAATGTGCGGCAGACCCTGGGTTGCTGGTCGCTAAATCCACTTATACTGCCTGCAGGGCACATTGGACCGCATTCCCAAACTACCTTACAGTTAGGCATGATCACAGGTATGGAGGCCCAAATAAAAGTTGGCAGAAATGAGGAAAGCCGGTTCCTGACACCGCTCATAAAATCCTTATATGAACAACACTCCATTCAATTTTCCTTCTGTGGAAACTTGGAAATGAATAGAACAGGATAGAGCCTTAGGACTGAAAACCCAGGATTTTAAATGTATAGCTGATGAGAGAATAAGAAAAGTAAATGGGAATATAAGAAAGGAAATTAATAGAAAAGTCTTCATTTCTACATTTGTCAGTGTTTATTATGTAGTGTTCTGTATCTGAGTGAGAGACGCCATGGGAGCCCCTGTTGATCTCAAAGCATTATGAACCACTGGGGGCAGGGTGTATGCTGGAGCAGAGCTGGCTTAGCAGGCTGACGGATTGACAGTGTGAGTGCATATACTGTGAGTTAAGAGTATAAATAGCTGTGAAGAGAACAAGAAGTGGCATTTTTACAGAAATCAAAGAGCACATGTCTAAGCTATTTAGAGGTGTGGTAACTATGCATTATTAGATTATACAAGTGGTCACTGGTAAATAACCTCATCTATGTTGTGATTTTATAATGTCTCTAATAAATATCACTGCATATCAATGTACATTAAGAATGAGGCCCGATTATATATGACATGATAATGCCTAAAATTTGTGTAGAATTTTGTAAACTGCTTTCAAAGGCATCTCTTGTTTTGTTCTCATTAGCCGCCCTTTCTGCTAAGGATATACAGATTTGACAAGTCATCCTACTATTAAAGGATTTTTCCTTGGCTCCCCGTTACTTGAAGGATGAAGTCCAGATTCATTTGGGTAATTTACAAAACTATTCATGGGTATCGTACAGCTGTCTTACCATGCTCACACTCTGACTTTCCTCCTAATTCTTTTGTTCTAGCCACCGAAAATTCTTGTTCCCTGTGTATGCCATTCTTCAGGCATTCCCACATACTCTCAACCTCAGCACTGATGACATTTTGGACCAGATAAATTTTTGTTGTGTTTTTTTCTGTACTTTGCAGTAAACGTAGCAGCATCCTTGACTTCTTCCCATTAGATGCTAGTAACAGTCCCGCTGTGGCAAGCAACAATGTCTCCAGACAGTAGCAACTGCCCCTTGGGAACGGGGTCGTGGTGAAATAATTCTCCCCTGAGAAACACCACTCAAGATATTTCTGCATTCTGTTTTCTATGTCTGGAAGATTCTACTCTGATTTCTACTATTGACTGGTTTGGACATGTTTTTTAGAAGTGACCTCCATTGGTGCAGCCACTACAGAAAATAGTATGAAAGTTCGTCAGAAAATTAAAAATAGAACTACTTTACTATCTAGCAATCCCATGTAGGGATATATCACTGAAGGAAATAAAGAAGGATATCAAAGAGATAGTTGCATTTCCATGTCCATATGAAAACAAGTTATCTGTCAACAGATAAATAGATTGAAAGATATAGTATATACACACAATAGAAAAGTATCGAGGAATCATGAGAAAGAATAAGACCCTGCCACTTGCAAGAGCATGGATGAACTCTGTAGGTATTATGCTAAGTGAAGCGAACTCGAAAAAGGAAAGCAAATACTGCATGATGTCACTTATAGTGAATAAAAAAAGATAAAGGAAAAGATCAAATTCTTAGAAACAGAGAATAGAAAGAAGCTCTTAGGCCTGGAGGATGAAAGAAACAGGGAGAGATTGGTTAAAGGGTACAGACTCTCAGCTGTAAGGCATGTAAGTTCTGAGAATCTAATGTAAAATATGGTGAATGCAGTTGATAACACTCTATCACGTAATTGAGGGAAAAAAGAAAAAAGAACTTACCTCCGTTAGAAAGCCTCCCTTTATTATTTCTATATAGAATAAGATGAGTTCCTTGGTTCCTGTCTCTATCAGAGCCCAAGGCATAATGGTCACAAGGATTGTGTCAATCTTAATTTGACTACACATTAGTTCTACAACTATGGGCATTTTACCCAGTTGTTCTACACATTTCTCTCATCTATAGAATAGGGGTTCTAATATTAGATAATTCCCAGTGCCTGGAAAATATTCAGTACTCAATGTATGTCAATGGATATTATTATCATTGTGACTTCTTTACTTTTTGCCTGGAAGCTTGGTGAATTCTTGTTCATTAGATATTATAATAAAAATTTGTAAATTCAAGGTTGATATAGAGGCAAATCTGAATAATAACTAAATTATTCACTATTTTATATTTCTATAGCAACATGTTCACCTCAGAGGATAAAAATCTTTGCTTTATTAAAAGACGATTTATAGCAGAAGTTAAAACATGTTAAAACAAACATTACAAATACCTACAAATTGGCACACTGTGTTAACAGACTAGGCAGATTAATAAAAAAAACATGCAAAGAGTAGCAAAACTGCTTAAGCATATACACAAGTTCCTGAAAAAATTATGAGAAACTTGTCAAATATACTATTTGTTAAATGAAGTTTAAAGTTACAGATAACATTTCTCTACAGAGTACTAGGAACTAAAAACTAGAGAGTGGACCCTTAGGAATAAGCATTCAGCAGCTCATTTTAAAATGCACCCTCAAAATGGATTGGCCATGGAAGAAGGCATAGAGAGGAGAGACGGGGCACTAGGCATAGGAATGTGAAACTCGGGATGTTAGCTTACAAGAATGACATCCGGGTCTTTGCAGGTGTCACTAACTTATGGATCCAAAAGTAGGGGTATTATCCTGGTCAAATACCATCACGGAGGATCTTTAAAAGATGGAAGAATGGGATAGAGAAGAGAAGGAGATGTGACAGGGAATTAAAGATCAGGGTCAGAAAAAAATGCTGTGCTCTTGGATTCGAAGATGGAGGAGGGATCCCAAGCCACGTAACTCAGGTGCCTCTAGAAGCCAGAAAGACCAAGGGAACACTCTCCCCTAGAGCCTCAAGAAGGGACCAGGTCAGGGAGAACATGATCTTGCCAACACCTTGATTTTAGCTCAGTGAAACCCACTTCTGTCTTCTCGCATCCGGACTTGGAAAATAACAAATTTGTGTGTTTTAAGCCACTAATTTATAGTGATTTATTACAACACGAATAGGAAACTAATACACTTATGTGATAAGGTAGACACAGTCAAACATTAATTTTGGAATATAGATCATGGGTATTTAGGTCCATACTGTACACATCTTCCAATTTAGCTGTATGCTTGGATTTTTTATTAAAATGCATGAAAAATACATAAATATGGCATTTTACCACAAACAAAATAATAGTATCATGTGGATAAATGGTATGAAAATTGTTCTGATAAATAATATTAGTAAAAATATTAATAAATTTCTATATAGGCAAATTTATGTTACAGAGATTAACATTTTCCTCGTAAGTTAATTTTCATAAGAAGATGAAGATAAAGTCACATTCACTTTTCATATTGGTAGCACCTAATAATCATTCATAGGATACAATGCAATATAATGATACACTCCAACTGGAATTAAATTGCATATCTGATCAGAGGCAGGGGAACTAACCTGTGATTATGGGTAGCAAAGACATCATCAGAAGCATGATGTAGGTGTGATTCTTTCACCTTCCAAACTCTACATTAAAATTATGAAATGGTACTTATTTATGACTTTTGGGCATCTTCTCATAGCATTGCTGGAACAGCGTATGACTAGAAAATGGAAAGTGGGAATGGACATAGGCATGCTTTATTATCTTTATATAGATTTGTGGATTAAGGATGCAAGCCAAAATAGATTCGGTTACTCAAATAGATTTGAGTTTAATAGGCATTGACATGTATTCCATGCGAATGAAACTAGTAGATTTCTTTGTATTCTTGAAATAAAAACCACAGGAAATCCTTGCCCTATTTTTTTTTACATACAAAAATAGAAATGTTGATAAATCTCTACAGGAGACTTCCTGCGACTTGCCTATATCACCTTGGCATACTGACAAAAGCTCCAACCACAAACACCTACAGTTTTTATACTAAAGGCTTTCTCTGGCCACCAGACCTGGCCCTGCCCAGGGCAGGGGGACTGGAAAGTGCTGGGATTTATTTTTACCTCCAAGATAAATTGCGAACCAGTGATAGGAAGTTGGTGGGTAATATCCTACCCCCCATACCTCAGGGGGGTAACTGTAGCATGAATGATTCTGGCTCTCCATTGCAATTAAGCTTCAGTTGTCTGCAGTGGTAATGTCCTGATAATGTGCCATTATTGGATCATCCGATTCTCTGCCTTATTTTTCCATGCCTACTGATGATTCCTTTGGATTACCTTCCAAATAAACTCTTAGAGTTCCCTGCTTCGAGAGAATCCAAACTACAGTAGTCTCCCCTTATCCACAGTTTCTCTTTTTGAGGTTCCCGTTAGCAGTGGTCAACCAGTCCAAAAGTATTAAATAAGGGTGGGGGGAAGTGATAGGGGAAATGGAGATAACAGCACTTGAATAACAATAAAAATATTAAAAAATGAACACATGTTTTAAAACTCCAGAAATAAACAATTTGTAAGTTTTAAATTGTGTTTCATTTGGCATAGTGTGATTAAATTCCTTGTTGTCCTTCCATCCTGCCCAGAACGTGAATCATCCCTTTGTCCAGTTCCAGCATCTGTGCTCTATACACACTCCCGGCCCATTAACCACTTGGTAGCAATCTCAGATCAACTGCCACTTGTCTCTTAGTGACCCTAGTTTATTAATAATGCCACATTCACATAACTTTTCTTATGTTATGAGAAAAGTCCTATTTCTTTAGCTGTTTCTTTGACTCACTTTCTGGCTTTAAATTCATGACTATGTGATGGTTATAAATTCAGAGTCATAGTAAACATTTATAATATTTGCTTTGTTAAGCACTCCTTGCTTCTCTGGTAAGAGAAACCCAGCTTTCCTTGTGAGATTTTCTTATAACCCCCTTTACTGAACAAACCTAATGACGTTGGTAATCCATAAACAAACACAAACAAACAAAACCCATCTCCTCCCTTTCCTGACCAAATCTGTGACTCAAGAACAACGAGGTTCTGCTGGAACATGGAAAATGGAACTGAATGCAACGAGGGGAGCCAACAAAGAAAAAAAAAAGATGATACTAACTGCGCCATGTGAGAGCCCTAACCTGACAGTATTCTTCACCAGTCTTCCCTAGATAAAAGCAGAGACCACGCAGGCCTGGATTCTTTCCCTCTTGAGCCTGGTTCACTTCAATTTTGCAAGTAAATCTATGTGTTTTCAGACATTCATCAGATCATCAAGGCCATTTCTTTCACTTGAAAAACTTAAATCTTATGTCTTACCAAGTCATTTATTATTTTAATATGCCACCAGATGTTTCCTTTCATGTGGTCAGCAATTTAGTTTTGAAATAATTTCATTTCTTATTTTCATTTTTATTTATTAGGTAATAAAATCCTAATATTTTTCATATTCTAGAAGCAAAGATTAAAAGTCAGCAAGTACTTACTCTTTGCTAGGCACTGTGATTAGTCATTTTCATGCATTATTTTGTTTGTTTTTCACAAAACCTAAATCAATGTATAATTCAATTTTCTAATCATTTCCTTATTTTATTTTTGTATCTTTTCTAGGGAAAAAGAATAGGCTACTTTTAGAGCATTAACTAGAGAAACAGTTAACGTCACATATTATATAAATGATACATAAATGTATGACAGTTATACATACATATGTAAATATGTACATATAGTTATTTTAGTATTTCCTATTTTCTATACATCCCAGGCACTGTTTAAAAGTAAAGCAATTTTCATAGATTAGTTAAACAAATATTTTTTACCTTACTCTCTAAATAATCAACTGAGACTTAGAAATGATAAGTAGTTTCTTCTAAAACCATATATGCCACATAGACAATAATTGGTTGGGTGAGGATTTGAACCTAGGTGGTATGAACACAAAGCCTACCACATGTTTCCCTAGTTCTTACAAAAGAACATTCTATAGAGGGCTGTATTCTCTGGATATTTATTATCTTTGGATTTGCTCATGAGACATATCAATTTGTGGGGGAGATACTACAGAACTATTTAAGCTTAGGAAAACAGGAAAGACCTAACTGTTTATAAATTCTCAATGACCTTTAAAACAGAAACAGCTGCTGGGTTACATTGATCTTGAGTGAATACAGACAGGTCTTTCCAGCAGATGAACTTTAGATTTCACATGCATTGTCATCTTACTCTTAAAAAAAAAACTTGGAGAAAACTTGGAAATAATTTATTTTATTTTTAATAAAAATCAATGTTATGATTTAATATAAAGTGACAGTCCTTGATTATAGAAAACTGGTATCTGATTTTCCATTATTTGTGATAAATAATCCTGAGGGACTGAGTTAGTTCAGGTCCTCACTTTTGCAGTGTATAAGCATTAATATATAGATACATTTTGGGGAAATCAACTCATAAACTGCAAGTGTTGACTTAAAATACTTTTATATACTGTTATATAAACAAATACAGAAATTGGTCTTGTTTTCAATTTCTTATGTGTACAGTTCTTATATAACCTAAAAAACAAAGACAAATATAAAATATTAACTGTAAGCTGAGCTACAATGCCAGCACATTCCAATTAATAATATTAATTTAATTCTAGGGAGGATTCTGTGTTGCAAAGTGTAATTTGCCACCCGTCCATAATGATCGTACTAATTGCTGTCGTTAGAGAGAGTCTGAAATTTTTTTCATGTTTACTACTGAGCACTGCAAATAATGCAAATTTCCCCCCTCTTTTTTCAATTCAAATTTCTGGAAAATTTTAACTCACATGTTCTGAAACAGTTAAAGGCACATATTATATAAATGATGCATAAATATATGACAGTTATACATACATATGTAAATATGTATATATAGGTATTTCATTATTTCCTATTTTCTGTACATCCCAGGCACTGTTTAAAAGTAAAGCTAGTCAATCCTTTTTCATTAAATTTTCTGGATTTTATCGTTAGCATGTTTACTTCTTAAATTATTTATTTATTTATTTTTCTAGCCTTCTGCAATTCATGAAACCATTTGGCACCAAGAATATTTTAAATAAAAAGGAGATTCAGTATTTAGTCCATGTTTTTCCAAAGCAGACGCTGAGTTAATATGCAACTGGTTCATGTGGGAATACGAATTTAGAGAGCCAGAAAACAAGGACCTTGGAGCAGAGCATAAAAGAGGGAGAGTTCATCCAAAAATATGTTTCTGAATTGGCCACTCAAGGAGAGATCGTTTGCTTGATCCGAGGGAGTTCTAAGAAGTCTTCTGGTATGTGTCAGAACCACCCAGCAGAGGAGTAGAAACGGAAATCATCTATCTGTTACTTCACCCTCCAACACACAAGCATTGTGCATGTGTAATTGCCAAGCCCTTCACAGGGCTCACACACTCCGCGGTGGAGGAGCTCTGGGCACAAAGTCAGAGGACCCGCTGTGCATTGTCAAGCCTCTGTCAGATAACACTTGTGCCAAGCTGCTTACAGCCCGTGTGAAACTGTTCGCAGCAGCAGTGGCTGGAATATGATATGAGGCCAAGAAGATTTAAAGCCATGTTCAAGAGGGTTTCCCACTTGCTCAGACACTAAAATCTTGGATCATTTGAAAGATCATGTCTTTATATAATTAAAATAATAAGCAGAGATTTTTAAAAGCTGTCATAGAGGACACATGGATGGATGCCCTGTAGAGAAACACTCTTAGCATACATCACTCATGGATATTTCAGATGATCACTTTATGAATTTAAATATCATCCTGGAAATATATGTATACCTATTGCTTTGCAGGCGTTTTGTTAATGCAGGCTCTCAGAAAAAAGGATATACGTGTGTGTGGATATATATATATATATATATATATATATATATATATATTTAGATATATATTTTTTTCTTAAGTAGCTGATTCATTTAATTCAATTCAACATATATTTTTTTAAGTCCTTCTTTTGGGAATTCTGGAATACTCTGGGAATTCAAAAATGATCAGACCACAAACAATACAAGGTCCCATGGTTTTACTGGTAAAACAGGCTCTCATAGTCAAAATCTAATACAATTCCATTGTTGACACATGTTCAAAATGGGTATGAATTACATGTGTTTTCCACTTATAAAGACCATGATTCAGACACAAAATTGACATTAAAACATGGATTGGTCAGTTTCAAATGTACTGCAACAACAACCCTAAATATGTTACTGGGGGAAAAATCATAGAAATTTGCATGGTCTTTTATTTCTTCTTTTCTGATTGCTACAGCTAGGACTTCCAGTACTATGCTGAATAAGAGAGGTGAAGGCAGACCATGTCTTGTTCCCAATCTTAAGGGCAACGCTTGTAGATTTCGCCTGTTGAATATGATGCTGTCAGTGGGTTTGTCTTATATGGCCCTTATTATGTTTAGTTATGTTCCCTCTGTTCCTACTTTGCTAAGGGTTTTTGAACATAAATGATGCTAGATTTTATCAAGTGCTTTCTTTGCATCTATTGATAAGACCCTGAGATTTTTATCCTTCATTTTGTTTATGTGGTAAATCACATTTACTGATTTGTGAATGTTGTACCAACCTTGCATTCCCAGAATATATTCCACTTGATCATGGTGTATGATCTTTTTGATGTATTATTGTATTTGTTTTGCTAATATTCTGATAAGGATGTTAGCATCTATGTTCATCAGGGATATTGATCATAATTTTCTTTTTTGTAGTGTTTGTATCTGGTTTTTGGTTTATGATAATGCTGGCTTCAACTTTCTCTCCTCTTAAGTTTCTTTAATATAGTTTGAGAAGGAGAGGTGTTTATTCTTCCTGGAATGTTTGGTAAAATTCACCTTTGAAGCCATCTAGTCCAAGGCTTTTATTTGTTGGGAGTTTTTTGATTATTGCTTCAATTTCCCTCAGTGTAATCTGTCTATTCAGATTCTCTGATTCATCCTGATTCAGTTTTAGAAGATTGTATGTTTCTAGGAATTTATCCATTTCATCCAAGTTGCCTAATTTGTTAGCATATAGTTCATAATATTTGCTCATATTCCTTTGTATTTCTCTGGTGTGAGTTGTTATTTCTCCTCTTTCAACTCTGATTTTATTTTAATTTTTTTTGCATCCTCTGTCTTTCTTATTTGATGAGTCTGGTTAAAGGTTTGTCAATCTTGTTTATGTTTTCAAAGAACCAAGTCTTGGATTCATTGATATTTTGTATTTTTTAAGACTCTATTTCATTTCTTTCTTTTTTAAATTTTCTTTGTTGATTTTAGAGATAGAAAAGAGAGAAAGAGAAACATCAATTTGTTATTCCACTACTTGTGCATCCATTGTTGCTTCTTATATGTGTCCTGACTGGGGATTGAACCTGTGATCTTGATGTATTGGGATAATACTTAAGAAACTGAGCTGCCTGCCCAGGGCCCATTTCATTTATTTCTGCTCTGGCCTTTATGCCCACCAAGATTTGTTTTACATATTTATGTGCTCTTGTGTTGTGTACATAACTATTAATTAGGGTTATATCCTCTTGTTGGATTGTTCCCTTTATCATTATGTAGAACCCGTCTGTGTCTCTTACTATAGCCTGGATATCAAAATTTATTTTATCAGATATAAGTATCAATACCCCAGCCTTTTTTTTCCCTTTTTCATTTGCATGCAGTATCTTTTTCCATCCCTTTACTTTTAGTTTATGTGCATCTTTTGATCTAAGGTGGGTCTCTTGGAGACAGCATATAAATGGGTCTTGTTTTCTTATCCATTCACCTACTTTGTGTGTTCTGTTGTAGCATTTAATCCACTTACATTTAAGGTGATTATTGATAAATATGTATTTATTGCCATTTTATTTTTAAACTATTTTCTCTTATTTCCTCTTTCTTTTTTCTTTCTTTCTTTCTTTCTTCTTCTTCTTGAAGCAAACCCTTTACTATTTGTTGCAGTACTGGTTTGGTATTAACAAAAAGGATCTGAATAGACACTTCTCTAAAAAGGACATACAGATGGGCAATAGACCTATAAAGAGATGCTCAACATCACTAATCGTCAGAGAAATGCACATTAAAACCACAATGAGATATCACCTCACACCTGTCAGAATGACTATCATCAATAAATCAAAAAACAATGAGTGTTGTCGAGGATGTAGAGAAAAGGAACCTTTTTTGCCCTGTTGGTGGGAATGCAGACTGGTGCAGCCCCTGTGGAAAGTGGTGTGGATAAACCTCAAAAAATTGAAAATGAATCTGACTTGTGACCCAACTATCCCACCTCTTCTGGAATATATCCAAAGAAATCCAAAACCCTAAGTCAAAAAAACACGAGCATCACTATGTTCATTGCAGTGTTATTTACAATTGCTAGCTAACCCATGGAAGTAGCCCAAGTGTCCATCAGTAGATGGGACATTTACACAATGAAATATCATTCAACTGTAAAAAAGAAGAAAAATTTACCCTTTACCACCTGGAAAGCATTATGCTAAGTGAAGTAAGCCAACAGAGAAAAACAAATACCATATGATTTCACTTACATGGGGAATCTAATGAACTAACTGAACTAACAAGTAAAACAGAGACAGACTCATTCATAGAGAGTAGGATGATAACTATTGGGGGAAGGTTAGAGGGTGGAGGGATTGAGCATAAAAGAAAAAGGACTCATGGACCTGGACCATGATGCGGTGATGTGGGGGAGGGAGGCTATATGGAGGTTACATGTAATGGAAAATACAATAAACTATTTTTAAAAAGAAAAAGATTGAAACCTGTATGGCCATTCTAAATTGGACTTTTGTGGCCCCTGAAAGGAATTGTACCCTTGATCTAATTAGCATAATAAACATTATTAGCATAATAAACGGGCGTGTTATTTAAGGCTAGTGATTGAAAACCACTCTTTAGCTCATTTCAATTTATATTAGATTAAGAGAAATGACATGGTAAGTTTTAAAATTAAACCTTAATCTGTATTTTCCATATAAAGTAAACTGAAATTGAACAACAAACTTTTAATCTCTGCCTTGAACATTTTTAAAATAGTATTCTGACCAATGTATGCTGTTCTTTGTAGTATTAAATAAGTCAATAACTTTGCTTCTCTCCCCCCAAAATTATATTTTCTACTGTGGGCACATTGTTTTTTGCTAAGATACAAATAAATGCATGGACACATACATGCAAGCATACCAATGTGTATATATACGTATACATCCTAGTGTATATGGATATATACACTGTATTTTCAAGCAGTAATAAACATTAACAGTAAAAGTGCACTTTTAGGTATAATAATCTAATGCATATAATTTTTTTAAAAAGACTTAATAAAAGTTTCCTGCCTTCTGGCAATGTTAAAGACTAAATCAAAAGCCTAATGAAGCATAAGAATAATGAATAAATTAATTCTGTTTATGTTTTTTTAAATATGGTTCTGACAGCCAACTAGTTTCAAATATTGCCATTTGTTTTCACTGTTATTCTACATAAATGATATGGTTTCACTGCCATCAGTCTCATGCTCCTTTGGTGGCATTTTTCATGCATGTGAAATGATCTTCTCTGAACAAACTTCTATGGTGTTTTGTCTTCATAATATAGGTATGACATATATTAAAATTGCACAATCTTTCATAATTTCTGAGGGGGAAATGCTAGCCCCATTGAAATGCAGCTTCTAATACAGATGCCAGTGCTGGCTAACTCTGTTTCCAAGAACCTGAAGGTGATACTGATATTTCTTACTTATCTTTAGACAATGTGATTTAGTGTTATATTAGCTTGTATTTATATATGCTTGATCTAAAACCCAAAGTAAAACACCTATACAAACAAACAAAAATGAGCCCTTAATGGATCCTGTCTTAGTCTGCTTGGGATGCCATACAAAAACTGTAGGCTGGGTTATTTAAACAACAGAAATTTATGTTCTCACTGTTCTGAGGTGTGGGAAGTTCAAGATCTTGATGCTGGTGAGTTCTATTCCTGGTAATCTCTCCTCCTGACTTATACTGGTTAGGCCAAAAAGTTTGTTTACTTTTTTTTTCTGTGAAATAAACGACATGTTTTTCATTTTTATCAATAGCTTCATGGGTTTGGATATTTTGAGTATGTCAGCTATCTCCCATGTGGCACAGCATTGATTGTTCTCAATTAATGTCTCAGTAGGCTTTGTCCATGTGTCCTTTATACATGGTGCTCGATGGACCTTCCCCTATTGTCTTCCATTATCCACCCACCCCTTCCTCTCTGGTGGGCAGCTGAGGTTGGGTGAAAATGGAGACAATTGTACTTGAACAATGATAAAAAAAAAAGAGAAAAAAGTAATATTTGGAGACATTTCTATATCAGTACATATAAAGGTGCATTTATAATTTGCATTCTTATTCTATTTCGTAGAATGTTTACTTTAAAAAAATAATTAATGAATTAATTTTTATTGTTATTCAAGTACCGTTGTCTCCATTTTCTCCCACCTAATAGGCATTGCTGTGTGTTTAAACTTCAGTTGTTATATTACCAAAAATGCTGTAATGGGATGGCTTATAATACGGAATTGCTTAATTGTTTTCATATGTGAACATACCAGTGGGATGGATACCTAAAAGCAAAATTAAAGGGTCAATGCAGGAATATTTATTTATTTATTTAATGTTTTAATATCAATTTATAAACCTAAAATATATAAAAATGCCCACACCTCAATCACATAGTATATTTTGAAATTTTTTGACATTTACCAATCTATAAAATAAACATGGTACTTTATTGTAGATTGATTATATTTTTATTATTAAAACCTTTAAAGCATAACAAAATAATGTGTCAGTTGGATCACTATCAATTTCAACTGGTCTACCTGGCCATGTAGAATTGTTCAGTGGGAAATCTCTAGCACAAAACTTTGCGAAACACTTTTGACCCTTTTGACCAATCACAGCACCTTCTCCATACACTGCACACATCTTTGTGTTTTTGTTGTGTTTTTACCTTTCTTGAAATAATAAATCATAACATACCAAAAATGTCGTGTATTTTCTTTCACCTTTAATAGTAAAATGGCTACACAAAAATCCATCAATTTTGATTCTTTAAAATGCACACTGATATGACACCTTTTACAATATTATCTAACAAAATTCTTTGTAGGCATTACTAGAGGCACCTTGTGAAAAAAAAACCAACCAAACAGACTTTTTGGCCAACCTAATAAATGGCCACCTCCTTTCTGTGTTCTTACATGACCAAATAAGAGAGAGAGGGAGGGAAAGAGAGAGAGCTTTGGTGGCTCTCCATCTTCTTGCAAGGTCCCCGGCCCTATAAGAGCAAAGTCCCATCCTCGTGATCTCATTCAATCTTTATCACCTCCTCATGGACTCTGTCTCCCACAACAACCACATTGGGGGTTAGTTAGGGCTTCAGCATACAAATTAGGAGAGAACACAATTCAGTTCAGAGTACTTTGTTAAACCTAGCATTTATTTTCTAATAACTCTGTAATGATCACCTTGGGTCCTCTGGTTCACACTTATGATGGTCTCTTTCCTCTTCTCTAGAGACCCACATTTTAGGCACTCTGTATTTATCACCTCCTTTAGCCCTTAGGGCTGCTCTATGACATGCATGCTATTTGGTACATTTTTGAATTGGAGAACCTGAAGCTTCTGGGGGTTAATTGACTTTTGCATAATCTGAATCATGATATATTAGGTCATAATTCTTTCAGTGTTCTTTCACTAAAAGAACTCATTATTTTTGGCAACTCCTAATAGGTTTTAAGCAAGAAAAGCTCTGGGAACAATGTTTAGAAGTCTGGGAAGAAGTTATGTATCTCAGTTTTGTATCTTCAAACAGATTCTGTCCATCTGACTTTGGTCTATTTAAAGATTTAGATATCTATTATAAAATCAAATGGCTATTTAATGTAGAAGGTTCAGAAATCCCTGCTTTGTATATCTTTAACGATAGATATGTATAAAGGGGAGACGGATGCGATTTGAGTCTTCCATGTCTTGCATTAAAATGCATGTTTTATGTCTAATGTTTGGAAAATTCGACCTTGGCCTTTCTCCCAAGGGGCTTTGGTTCTACCAAGTGTATGATTCCAGTGTTTTTCCCTGTGATGTGGTGAACTTGAATCATTTTCAACAACAATATGTGCCTATAACTAGAGGTGCACTGCTTTCCTTTGCCTTTGAAACAGAAGAACACGGCTTATTATTTCCTTGGTGAGATATTTCTGCTGGAATTTCTCCAGTGTTTCATCTTTCATAAGAAGGAAGTTCACTAGCTTGTTTCTCATCCCTGTAGTCCCTACTTCCACTCCCATATATAACAGTTGAAAACTCACATTATATGTCCATTGGAGACCGAGACATGAAACCCACCATTTCGTAGGGAAATCAAGTAAAAACTTTCCAGTGTGGGTGGGATTAATTACAAATGATAGTCAAGATAGTTAGACCCATTTTAGTATAAACTGAGATCAACCTGAGAATGTAAATACTTTAGTACCAAAAATGGAAAATAGACACAAACTACTTATTTGTAGGAAGTCACTATGTTCCTCAATTTTCCATAATTCATTATTGTCACAACTTCAGGATTTCTATGCCCATTCAAATTTAATATTGTCATATGCTATGAAATTCTAGTGTTGAGTTAAAATTATATTTTCTTAAAGAGCTAGGTGTCTCATATCATATACTCCTAGCTGCAAGAGTTAGACTTGGTTTCTAGCGATGAAATGATCTTGCCTACTGGCTTTGGTCTATGTACCCAGAACAAAATAACAACAAAAAAAGACACCTCTGTTTCTTAATAGCTATATTAGTCTGCTTGAGCTGCCATAACAAAGTTTCATAGACTAGGTGGATGATGTAGCAGGAATTTGTTTTCTCATCTTTAAGGAGACTGGAAGTCCAAGGTCAAGATGCCAGGAGGGTTATGAGTTTCGTCTCATTGGTTTGCAGACTCCATCTCCTTGCTGTGTACTCATGGAGAGAGCATGGCCAAGTAAGCTCTTTGGTTTGGCTTCTTGCAGAAACACTAACCCTATTCACTTCGTAGGGCCCTCCCCACTTACGACTTTGTTTAATCTTAATTTCTTCTTTAGAGGCCTTACCTACAAAGACACACTAGGGGTTAGGGCTTCAGCATACCAATTCGGTGGGGTGGCGGAATCAGTTCATAACAACAGCTGAGTATGAAATGCACACCTACTTCTTTCTACCCCCGTGTGATGTTCTGTATTAGGCCTACACCCTCAAATACACCCATGCAGTTAGTTCATCTTTCCATGGGAAATAGCACGGTTAAAAGCAGTTTCCTGATGTGAGTGCTGCCAGATGAGGATTCACAGATGAAACTACTTCTGTTATTCCCACCTCGGTGTGAACTTTCAAGCATCCTAAACATCTGTGTCTGTTTCTGCAGCTTGGTAGAGGTGTGGACAGCTACATTTGTCTTTTTAAGAAGGAAGGAATATTACTTTTTTCAAAAGTGTTTACAGCACGGATGCTTCTAATGAAGGGGTTTATATGTACACATGACTTGATGGCCCAGTCAAATATTTGGTTTGGTCAGGAAACAAGAACGATCGTCAAAACCGGAGAACTGAAAGGAAATTAGGGTAATGGTATGAGGCATCTTTCCTAAGAAAGTATAGTTGGGTTTTAACTCTGGTTTTGTTTCTTATTAACTTGGAAACACTGGCTTAGTTTTCGTAATTGCTCTTTTGTTTCCTCACGTGCTGTTTTCCACCCAGCAGCTGGGGTGATTGTTTAGAAATGTAACTCGGTGCACAGCTCTCACCTGCTCAGAGGCCTTCCCTGTCTTCCCATCACTCTGTCCAAAATGCTTATCAAGGCCCTTGGATCCCACACACAGGCCTTTGCCTGTCTCCCAATTGCATCCCTTTCCCCTCTTACCTTTATTAGATTTGCTATTACAACGCTGGCTCTCCTCCTGTTTCTTGAACACACAAACTTCTTCCCACCTCAGTTTTTCCTGTCTTCATCTCTGGAATGTCAACTGCTGTTTACATCACTTACTATTTATTACATCATTTGCTATTTACACTGCCTACAGCATTGCTTACTGCCTACAAATATTCAGCTGACATTGGCTGAATAGAGGATGAAGTGTGAATAGCAACCTTGTTCATGAAAAGCATCAAAAAAGCCATCCAATTGTAAGTTATTATCATTATAATTACCCTTTGATTGGAAAATATTCTAGCTAATATAGGCAGTTACCTTGTTACCGCCTATATTAGTTCCTAGTGAAAGGTATGGTAAATGTATGGCTTTTCTATGCCTTCTATTTTGTTGTAAGGTTCTTCAAGTAGAATATGAATGGAAAACTAGGTAGAAAGATAAATGCCTTAAGATGCTATATTTTGTTTTTATAAAATTAGAAAATAATGCCTCCAGAAAGATTTGATATTTCTCTTAAAATGGATTCTATATTTACTCCAAAAAAACTCTGCTGAAAACTGGAAATTGCTTCCAAATAAGTGAGCATTCCGTTTGCGTGGCAGTTCCCTGACATGTTGGTACTGACGAATACACTCCCCTGGCTCCTTTGATTCCAGCTTCATCTCCACCTCATTCACTCCAGCCTAGCATTTTACCGCAGAGTTACTTTTCTTTGCTGAGCATCTCTTCTTTTCCCTGTTGATTCCCTCTCTGTTCTTTTCCAAGAAAAAGTTCTTCTCTGCTCTCTCTCAGGAAGCTGTCTGCCCTGTGTTCACTACTGCAGTGCACTCTCTCACTCTCTGCTTTCCTATTGATTCAAAAAATGCAGAGCAGCACAGGCAATAGACTGGAGGAAGAGCAGAGAGAAAGAGTTAGGTATGCCTTTCCCTCTCACCACCAGCCCACCACCCACAGGTCACGCCATTCCTGGTGTTTTCCCCCCTGAGAGGCAACAGCTATGGTCAGACCACCTCCTTCCCCCAGCCGTCTCCACTAACCCCTATACTCCTGGAAATGGTGACAACCCTGCTATTATTCTCTGTGGTCTTACACTGTTTCTGGTTGCTTCCCTTATAACAGACATTAAATCATCTTCAAATTACTCAGTTGCCAATGGCATTCTGCTAGAATTATGATTACATATTTATTTATAACCTTATAACCCAAAATAAAAGGTAATACTTATGTGTCTACCCCAAAAAGCTACGTGGATTTTAAAGCAACATCATAGAGGACAAGTGTTGATGGCGTGGTTCAAATCTTTGTTCTGTCTTCCACTAGCCATTTAAAATTAGGCAGGTTGTTTTCTTCTCTGACGTTAGTTTTCGCACCTATAAAATGTGGACAGGGATATTATTTAACCTGAAGAATTACTCCAAAAGATACTTATCAGAATATCGGGCAAATACTAATTTTATAATAATTGTAAAGCATAATCTTTATATCTTCCTGACTGTGATGGTAATTTTATGTGGCATCTTGACAGTGCCATGGGGTCCCCAGACATGCGGCTAAACATTATTTTTGATGTCCCTGGGCGGCTGTTTCTAGGTGAGATGAACATTGGAATCAGTGTTCTGAGTAGGCCAGATTGTCCTCCCTCTTTGGGCAGGCCTCCTCCAATCGGCTGAGGACCTGGCTAGGACAAAAAAGGGTGAGTGAGAAGGCACACCTCCTGCCTGACTGCTGAACGGGCCGTTGGTCTTTTCCTCTCTTCTAATTCCAAGTCAGCTCTTTTGGAGTCTCCATCTTGCTAAATTTTGGACGAATAAAGGGACGGGTTAAAGGTCTAAGTGCCTCACTTGGCCTTTGCTGGTGTGATGGGCTGGGGCTGCAGATTTGTTCTATAGTGTTTGGCTGGCGTGGAGATGCTTTTGTTAAAAGTGCCTGCTTTGCTGAAGTGCTGTTTTCCTGGTCTTTTGGTTAGAGAGAGTATACATTGACTAGAGAGATGACATTCGGGGGCCTTTTTTTGTCTGCACCTGCTGGTGTTTGGGAAGTTGCCTTCTACTTCTACAGCCTAATCTGGGATATATGGAGACCAAAAGAAAACCTCGCAGAATGATCAGCTCACGGCCATCCGGCATGCTGGCTGGTTTAATTTCTAACTAACAAGCACTTTTGTCTTTCTGACTATTAATCTAGGTGGTGTTTATCACAGTGTTTAAGCTGCCCGAAGGACTGGGCTGCTGGGAAACTCTGTCTTTGAGAACTGACCTCAAAGGATCTTTCTCAGTTTCTGCCCAGAAAGGACCACATTGCAATTTATTCAGCTTCTCATTCCACATTTGTTTTGACCCACGCAATTTTGGCTTGGGCTAATTTGAAAGTTATGATTCTAATTTATCACGCCCTCTTCTGACAGTCAAATAAATGATTAGTCTATCCATGGCAGGAGTATCTCTGGGTTTCACTTCACAATGTGTGGGCTGGAAGTCAAGTGTTTCCAAATCCTCATGAAGTGTGTCATTACAGATTTGCAAGTCATGAGCTGTGTGTTTTCTCCAACAAACTTGTTTGGGGCCTGTGTGAATGTTAGAACTTGGAACCGAAGCGTATCGCAGAGTCCACGGTTTACTGGGACTCTGTTACACCCACATATTTTGGACTGATCTCATCCAGTCAGTTACTCCTTTGCCACTGGTAGAAACATACATCAATCAGAAATCCACCTCTTCATCAATCTACACCTCGACATCTTCAATGTTACTTCCCAATTTCTGGAATCTGTTAAAGGTATTTTTCTCACACTCATCATATTGGTGACTTTGGAGGGTGATTATATCTAGCTGCTTTGCTTAATTTAACAGGGTCAGCCAAATTCTTAATAAGAAAATCTGTCACGCCTTGATAAATTATCTCCTCCTTCCATACCGGGGTGCACAGAGCAGCTGGACAGCACCGCAGAACCCGACGTTGGATGGAATGATTCCTTCGGGCAGTGTCCTCTGGGTATCTTTGAGGAGGAAAATACCTTCATTATCCTTACCATTAAAGCAATTCTACGTGGAAACTGAGTGGAATTCGCAGAAAACACAGCTGGCTTGAGAGCATCAGTGACACTATTCTTACTCGTAGATATTTTCCAGATCATGCACATATTGCAGTGACTTGTTTCCAAATTTGGCAAGCCTATCAAAAGTTTATTTGATCCTATACTTACCTGCTCTTAACTGTTTTGAAGGAAGTAAAGGATATCATGTCCTTAATGTTAAACCCTGTGTCTTTTTCCTTTTCTCTATTCAGGTCAAGTTGATCCAGAGTAATAAAGTGAGTAGCATAACAGGAAAGCTTTGAATAGGTCCTAGAGCTGCTCATTCTCATCCCCATAGCTCCATAGTTTCTGTTCTTTCTCTGAGTTGAAGGAGTACTTATAAAATTCTTTAGAAATGCAAAGTTATCTAGCAATAAGATTTCTTTGGGTGATGATGTCTTCATGTTTCATCCAACAAGAGAATTTGGTAAGTGTGCCTTTTTCATGAATTTTTGCTCTACTTGATAATAGCAACTTAGGTTACTCTTCAAAGATAAAAAATCATACAGTTTTAAAGGCATTCCTTTTCTAAGGCCACGTCAATACGTTCTGATGGCACCAGTTAGGACATGGCCATTTGATGTGAGTTTGAGAGCAATTAGGCTGACTACATGGCTTCCCAGTTCATCTGCTAAAGGAACTTAAAATGTTGACCTGTCTGTGCTGAATGTTTCTGGAGAGCTATGCTCGTCTCCTTTCCAATATTAACGCTTTATTTGATAATATACCATTTCATATTGTGTCATCATTATTTTACAAAAGCACATTATGTAACATACACATAATTGTGATCACGTGTACTTACGAGCAGAAAAAGGCGTTAAGGGATCGAACCACTAATGCAAGTAAAATATCAGCATTCAACTGCTCAAAAGACTTCACTTAACTTACTTGAAAAAGGAACTGATTAAAGGATTACTAAAACCACTTACAGAATTGTTCACATTGTAGCAAAAACATCGGTAACTCCAAAAATTGTTCTAAGAAAGTAAAAAGTTGACCTATAGACCTTGTGGTCCTGTAGTTTAATCTCTAATCAAAGTAATGTGCCAGATACTCGCTGGGTAGCCTTGGGGAAATTACGTGATTTGGGGGTAGTCATGAGATTTCAGTGAGGTGATGCCTAGCACTCTCCCTGGCAAAGCTCAGTACTCAAAATGGGTATTTTTCCCTGTCTTTCTAAGCTGAAGCTGAAATAAGGAGAACTAACCCTGACATATATTCTTTGATATCTGTCAAGTATATCAGTTATCAGAAATATAGAGGAATATTTGCAAGGACCATCATCCGTGTGAAAAGGGACAGCTTCTCCATTTGCTCTGGGTCATTGTAACAGAGACACAGTCCTTTCAATGTTAACATGTCAGACAGCAGGTTTCATTGGCACCGTGAATTATACAGAAATGTAAATGCGAAAATAAGAATTGTCAAAATGTGAACCTCCAGAACTGCTGGAGTAACTCTGAACCTCGGTAAAAATTTTTTCACTTGAAGCTTCTTTAAAAAGATGTATTTTTTGGTAAGGGATGAGTGGGTGGGTGTTTGTTTTTAGTGGAAAAGAACAATTGAGTTCAATAATATTCAGACTTCAGGACTAGGAGAATGATAGTTTGTATGTGAGTCTAGGTTGCTCCTTGGTGGTCCCCAATCTTGGAAAAAGTATTTTTGTAAGCCAAGATAGTCTGAAACAAATTATAGGAAAATCCATCAGATAAATAAATGCATAATGTCTAGTATGATGTGAAGATATCCATTAGTAGAGCTACACTGGAAATACGATGAGATTTTTGTGTTTTTTTTGGTAATTTTACACAATTGTGTTTTTGTCTAACTTGATCAATGCTAGTTTTGTATCTTAACTCTCCCTTTCTGCCGTCTCAGTGAGTCATTGACCATATGGCTCCAGCTCACAGTCTGGCTTCTGAGGAGGAGAAAAAAAGGAAAAAAAAAAACACTGGGTTTGATAAACATGCAGACCATTTTGAGCATGAGATTGACAGAGCTGATCCTGCCAGCACTGTCTCCAGAGACCTGACATCATTGGATCTCTTTCATTAAGGCCAAGTGTCCCCTCTTCTTATGCATCTACCGGGTTCTTCTGTGAGGTCCCTCGGAGCCAAATTCAAATTGTTTACTGTTTTGTTTACATCAAAAGTATAGTGCTGCTATGACTTGTTATGCTGGGAGAAGACATTTCTGTGTCTAGGGAATGTATACCTTTATGCTGGGCTCTGCCCAATCGTTTTCTTGAAGCTTAAACATTTTTGTAAACATTTGGGTAATTTTTCCCCCTGGTGATTTTGCCAGGCAAGCTGTATATATTGTATTACTTATTCCATCTATTGGGAATGCTGACTTGTTTTATTACAATATAATTGCAATGATTACATTTTATGTATAAATATTACAGAGAGCGTTAACATACTGCTTTTTAAGTAATGAATAAAATATAGCATTGGTGCTATAAACTACTGTATTTCTACACGAGGTTTCTTTTTTATTTTATTTTATTTATTTATCTTTAGAGGGGAAGGGAAGGAGAGAGGAAGAGAAACATCAATGTATGGTTGCTTCTTGTGCATCCCCTGCTGGGAACTGGCCCCTGCCGGGAACTGGCCTGCAACCCAGGCATGTGCCCTGACTGGGAATCGAACCGCGACCGTGTGGTTTGCAGGCCCGCGCTCAATCCACTGAGCTACACCAGCCAGGGCACGAGGTTTCTAATCAAGCCTTTGATGTTTGTAAGTTGGTAAATTTAAGTAAGAAAATTTGCATTATAACTATTTTAAGTTGTTTATTTTTATTTGAGTAGAATTATAAAAACTGACCAAATTGGAGGGCAATCTATGTTCAGAAAAACTGTTCTTTGAACTGCCAGATAAGAAAAAAATGTTTTACACAAACTATCACTGCTCTTTCCTGAACTTTGAATCGACCAAAGAAAACCAGTCACACCTTAAGGACAAAAGAAGATATAGCTTTCTGAGTCCCAATTTTTTCCTTGTGTCTTTCTACCAGATCTTGTCTTCCATAGTGCACATTTTTTTTTAGTGCAGTTGATTTTATTCACTTTCCTTAGTAAATACGCCCTGCAAGTTAATTTATTTATCTTTATATAGTAAAATGTGTTGAATTTTTTTGTTGCCTTTTTGTTTTGAAGTCGATTAAGTAATTCCTCCCTCCTAGGTTATAAAAGGATACACTCATATTTTCTTTCCATATTTGTTTTGTTTGTGTTTGTTTTTAATTTTCAATATCTCATACAGTTAGAATTTATCTTGGTCTGTTCTGGGAAATTAAAACCCAGTTTTATCATTTTCTGAGTCATTCTTATTGTTGCAACACCATTTATGAAGAAAGATAAAGAGCCTTTTACGTCACTGTTTTGAAATTCCATCATTAGAATATATTAAATTGTCAAATATGCTTGACAATTTATTTCAGTACTTTCTGTTCCGCAGGGGAGGAGAAATTTTTATCTGCCCTCTTACAGTCAGTCTCTGGCTGGGTCTGACATAAAATGGATTTATAGGAGAAAAGCACACGCATTTTATTTATATGTACTTGGAAGCACTCAGAAGAAAAATGGAGACCCACACAACTGACGGCTTACGTGATCATACTCTAGGTTGAACAGAGTAGTCATTGTAGAAAAGCAACTAAAATGTGACAGGTATGAGCTATTTTAACAAGAGCATTTTCATGGCCTTCTCTCAGTCTTGACTGCCCATCTTTGGGGATAAGAATCTTTCTTCATCCTGGTACGTGGAAGTCACCATTTGCATGGCAATTTTATCTTCTGCTTTGAGGAAGGAAAAGGAAAGTGAGAGTGAACTTCCTACATCTGCTGTGTTTCAAGTGCCAGTAACTTGAAACAATCATTATGCCAAAGTGACACATTTTGGGATGGCATATCCCGAATTCCTTTGGTATAGTTGATGTATTTGTGAGCCAATAACATATCTAATGAGTCAAGCAGTTCCCTGCAGTTTCTGTGACCCTCATGAAAATGTAGTACAAAGAAATTATAAATTAGAATTTGGTGAATGCTGGAATTATATAATAATATAATCTACATAATATGAACATTTATTGCCTCAAGAATATCCTAACTTATTTAAGTTTTAAAAAGTAAATGCTGAATCTGCAAGTTTGTTCTCTCACTCAGTTGTCTTCCAAAATTGAGTTATTATGGAAATACGTAATCCATGCTACGTTGTATTCATAGCCGCCCAATTAATACATTTATCTACAGTGTTTCTCTTAAGAATACTTTAATATATTTTAAAGTATTTCAATATTTTAATATATTTTAAATGGTTAATATTTATATATTTAAAGAACATTGTATGTGCTCAATGAATTATATGGGGTGATTTCTAAAACAACAGATTAATTTTTTGTGCATATGGCTTCTGGAATCCAAATTATTGCTCATTCTTTCTCTGTATTTTCATCCTTCCAATTCAACATCCCCCTTCATTTCACTTGGTACAATGCATATGTGCATGTGTATATATATGTATATATACACATATGTATGTGTATAAATAACATATGTGATATATAAACTACTTTGACATGACTATTTTCATCATAGTAATTACATAATGGCCTTAGAGAGGATCCATGTGAGTCACCATTCCTGTGCTTGTTTGTTCTCTGTTCCTTGCTTGACTCAGTTGCAGTTGGTAGGAACTTGTGAAGTTCAGGTTTACCTCTTGATCCCCTCACAAACACACACACACACACACACACACACACACACACACACAACCCGTATCCTCTGTGTCATACCCTGAACCATTAAAAATAAAATCTACTTGTACTTTGGGAATACCCAATTTATTGGAAAAGGCCTGCTGTCTCTAGTCTGCACTCTCTGAGATCTAATGTTGTATGAATTTATGATATGCCTTCCTATATAGACTTTTACCTGACACCAGGGTTTAAGTCAAAACCATTGGTATATTTAGTTTCATCCGCCCTGGACTATATTTAGGATTTCTCCCTTTTAATTTTAAAAATTGTATGAATTGAGATAGGGCATAATCTGTTCACTCGTTTTCTTATATCAGGTTTCTTCACATGATTATTTAAGTGCTCTGTTTTCAAAGTCATCTGCTGAGTAACTTGAAGTTCTGCTGAAGCCTTCTGTCCAAAAGCCTGGTTTTCAGTTATTTCCATCCCAGATTGCAACTATCCAGCACATCTGTCTTCATGCACCAAATTTGCAGACTCACCCAGACATACACATACAGCATTTTCCTTGAAAGCAGGGTTCCGTCCCAGCATCGCTCACATTAACTCATCACTCTGATTCCGGGCACACCTGTGCCATGAAGTCCTATACTGAATGGTTCATCTGATCCTGTGTGTCAGTCCCCTCAGGCTTGTCCTTAGCCTTGCTAATTTAATACTGTTCTGTACACCCGCTGTGTTTGGCACTGTTTTGATGGGACCCATCGTCTTCTCTGCTAAAACTACTAAGCCCCGAGAGCCCTAGATTGGATAGACTGTGGGACTCAGAAAAGCACTTCCAGCATGTAACAGAAAATTGGGGTTAAAGTGAGAGCGATATAAATTGAGAACTAGTTCCTTCTTCTTATGATCCTGATACATTAGGAAATTTATTTAAATTCTGCCTTGTTCTGACCAGTGTGGCTCAGTTTGTTGGGTGTCATCCCTCAAAGTGAAAGACTACAGGTTCGATTTCTGGTCAGGGCACATGCCTGGGCTGTAGGTTTGTTTCTAGTCAAGGCATGTAGGAGAGGTTACCCATCAACGTTTCTCTCCCTCTCTTTCTCCCTCATTTCCCCTCTCTCTAAAAAAAGTAAAGAAATAAAAAAACTTTGATAAAATAAAATAAAGTAAAATAAATTAATTCTGCCTTAGTTTCCTTACCTGTTTAGGGAAGATGATACCCATATTGTAAGTATATTTTCATCTACAGTTAAAGGGTACTGAGCACATGTACATAGTAGTCAGTATTTACGTGTGCTGGATATGTTCCGAGACCCCCAGGGGGTGGCTGAAACCCTGAAAATGCAGATAGCACCAAACTCTAAACAACCTCAACTCTGTTGGAGATGTGGCGGCAGCTTCTTCAGCAGCAGGCGCAGCCTCTCCAGGAATCTTTGTAGCATTCAGTCCAAGCCAATTTGTCTTTTGCAGTGCCATCCTTATTTGCCATAAATGGCATGGCATCATTTGTTTCAGGGGATTCCTTGTTGGAGTCTTCATATAGGCTCAATGCTTTCTGGAGCAACCCATTGCTGCTAATCAGGATATGTTTTTGGTTCATGTCTTTGACTCAAAATTCAGTCGTTTTTCTAGCTTAACTAAGCACTTATCATGCACTGTACCTGAAATGTTTGCAGTTGGAGGAGCAACAAGGAAACCTAGTCAAAATTTATTTTTCTTCCTTTACAATTTTGTGGAAAGATTTGTTTCTACTGTAGATCTTAGCAACTTCAGCACAGACTTTTTTTTTTCCTAAGAAGTCAAGAAATTTCACCTTTTCTCTTTAAGAAAGCACTTTATGTGTCTGTTTGGAATATTTGAATGGTCAGCATTACTACCCTTGTGTGTTGGGGCCATTATTAAGTAAAATAAAAGCTACTTAAATACAAAAAGTGAGCTACCATCACAGTCCATCTGGTAACCCAGGGGACTACTAAGTGACTGAAGTGGTGGGGTGTATAGCATGGATGCACTGGACAAAGGGATGATTCGCGTCTTGGTGGAAACAAAGTAGGGGTTCATCAGGCTACTCAGAATGGTGCACAATGTAACACTTAGGAATTGCTCATTTCTGGAATCGGCCATGTCCTGTTTTCAGACAGCCATGGACTGCATAACCAAAACTGTAGAAAGTGAAGCTATGGACAAAGGCGGTCTACTGCAATGCTCTTGTCAGAAAAAAAATTTGTTTCTGTGGCATAGGGCTGATTTTATTTTTGAAAAACAAGACTCAGGAAGAGACTTTGAACTTACTGCACAAAAGAATTTAGATAGAGGGCCTGTTTCAGGAAGGAATTCATCACCATCACAAACTAGAGTTTAATATAAACTTGTGTGCTGGGGAGGCCACGGGGCCTAAAGATCAGGGTCCCCTCTGTGTTCCACTGTCTCTGCTCAGCACACGTTTGTTTACCAAACATTAGCTTTCCAATTCTTATACAAATTAGCTTCTTCCCCTTTGAAATCCCAAACCACTACCCCCTTCTCCTTAGCTCAAGATGACATTTATATGTCACCTGCCTGTCTTGTCCTTGGACCTCATGTTCTTCTGGAACCCCAGTATATCCATATACAATTAAATGTGTTCATTTTTTCTGTTACTCTAGCACATATTTAATTCTTAGACTACCCAGATGAACCTAGGGGAGTAGAGAAAAATTTTTTCTTCTCCAACTCTACGAATAGCACAAACATTTATATTATACAGGGTCCAGAACAAACAATACCCATTTTTATTACAAAATCAGAAGCATGTAATTCTGTAACATAACAATATCACACTCAAGCACGCCATATGACATTGTAGGTGAAATGTTCAAGTTAACACTACAGAATATTTACCCATGTTATTACCCTACTCCAGGAGGCCTTACTTCTGCTGGACCCTGTGTACTATTAGATCCTAGTTGCTTTACCTATGTCTCGTCTTTATACAACAATGAAAATAATTTTCTTACCATTACAAGGGTTTTTGTTTGTTTGTGTTTTCTATTTTGCAAATGGAGTTCAGGAAGGCTAACTGACTTGTTCTAAGCCACAATGGGTGCTAAATGTCACAATCGGTATTTGCACTAGGACACATGTTTCCATTACTCATCCACTCTACATCCATCCTATCTTCACAAATCTGTACTTGGAACATATAAAATACTCAATAAATGCAATATTTACCATTCCTATTAAGGTAATATAAGTATTATACTCATCGCAGAAAGTAAGTAAAATCACTGAAACACTAACCAGAGTATTAGTCCCTGGAATATTAATTAATATTCATTAATATTGACTTAATCATAATTACTTCTTATAGAATATTCAACATAATGTTTTGCATGTAGTTGGAAATTCAGAAGATTGCTTTGCAAAAACAAAAATCTTAAGTGTGTGAAGTCCTTATAGTCCGTATGCATTTAAGCTGTGGACTGCTGTGCAATTATTTATAGGGGATCATTAGCGGTACCACCAAAATGCAAGTTAATTCAGGTCCAACAACATCATTAAATTAAAATTTAAAATAAGCATAAAACAAATGTAAATTTTTCATCAGTCAAGATTAGAGAAAGTGTGTTTTATTAACTTTCACCAGTATTTCACTTGATTGGCTACAAGGGATGCTGTGTAGAGAGCAGGGAATGAGTGGAAACTGCTGTTCAAGTTGTTTTTAACAGCATTCCTATCCATTTGGAAGGAGATAACCTCCAACATGGTTCCATTTTTTGTGATAAATGGCTGTCACAATAATAGCAGCCAATGAGCCCGAATTCCAGCTGCAGCCAAAGCCTGTGTGTATATTGGACTGCAGAGCCTATGTGCCCTGGGAGTAGTCAGCAAATGACTTTAGGGACCTGACAGTCCTATTTCAGTAGTCATTTCTTTATCAAAGGCCATCCATTCACAATGGGCTGAAGGTGATGCCTATCCATCATCTCAAGGAGCTGCTTTCACAGAGGACAATTTGCATCTGAACAGTGACAGGCAGATATTATTCTTCAGATTAAAGCAATTGTGACCCTTTCCCAGTTACTATAGAGGCAAAAATCTCTTGGTGGTATGAGACACATTTAAATACACACCTGTTAATATAACCCCAGTCCTCATATAAATGATGTTCCTCGTGTGTACTTGTTCAATCTTGACAGGCCAGAAAACGATGGTGGCTTTACTTAAAGTCAATGCCCTTAGCAGTTTTTATGTCTTTAAGAAATGCACATGGTAATTATTTGTGAGAAAGTTTTATGAAGATATCTGCATTAAACAGAACAACAATATCAAGTGTGTCTTCTGTTTAATTAGCCTTATCAAACAGAAGAATCTACCAACCAGTCTTTTAGGTGGAATGTGTCTTAATTCATATGAACTTTGTGGTAAAACTAACACTCAAAAAATAAAAAAGGGAAAAATGTTTTAGATTTATGTAGCCCTCTTTGACCATAAAGTCATCTTAAAGTGAATAAATCTATCCATAAATATTTATGGAGATAATATATAAGCTACTCTAGACAGTGTTCTAGAAGTTGCAAGGAATGCAAATAATCATGCTCTGTGTTGCTCTATACAATGTGATCACTGACTTCAGGAGAACGTAATCATTTGTACATGCACAGACAGTAGGTCGTATTGGAGTAGGAGCAACTGACATTTCGAAAAACTGCACACTAGGCACTTCAAATTTGTACTTTATTTCTTTCTCACAGTGAATCTTGCCCAATGGACATTATGTCTGGATTTTGGGATGAGAAATCTCAGACATAACTAATGAATAGCTTTGTCTAAGGCTGCATAAAATAGTCACAGATGGAATCAGTATGGCAATTCTGACCTCTCAGTTTAAAGTCCATACTTCTATAATGGTATACAATTGGATATCATTGTAGTGTAGACCATTCTGTGGTTGTAAAATGCAAGGGATAGAAGCCATAATGTATGAAAAAAATGAATGTACCATTATATGTTATGTTACGTTAAGGAGGAAGAAAAATGAGAAAATGTATTTTTTCATAGCTAAAATGGAATCCTGGTGAATCATAATATTCACTGAAGTATTCACTGTTTGCAACCCTCTTTCTCTTTGCTCAGGTGAAATTCTAACTAAAATCTGAAAGGCAGATCTGCTTAGTATTTCACATCTATATCTGGAATCATCAGCCACTGTTTTGTGAAATCTCCTATCCAAGTGCATATAATGGAGGTACAGTGATTACATTAAGGTCACGCAGCTGCATGTGGTCAGATAAAAAAACAAAAACTATTTTTTTGAAGTTTCTGGAGAGAAACATTGTCCTGAAAATAATTTTCTACTAACTAAAGCTCTAGCGAAATTACAAATATCTGGGTGCAGTTCTCTAAATGAGTCTAATGAATTACACTGTTAATTTTTAGATTCTATGAACATCAGAAAGATAATGTTTGCAGACTATAAAAAGCAACTCATGTGTTATTATAAATATATATTTCAACTTAGGATAATACTCACCAAGTTAAATGAATTAGAAAAGAAACAAAAGGAATTAATTACCCGTAATCCTTTCATCCTTCCTCATCTAAGTGCTTTTATAATTAGCTATAAAATTTAATTATGATTTTAATTTTTATAGAACTAGAAAAGTTTAATATTCTGCTATATTTATGAACCATAAGTTGCTTACCTTTCACAGTATTTTTCCTGTTTTTATTATAAATAATGTTAACAATGTGTCTATGCATAAACCTCTTACTTCATCATAGTCCCATATATTTGACCATTCCTTAGAGAAGTTTCAGAAAAGTGTAAAGTGAAGGTCATATGAATTTTAAAAGAGCTGGATACTTATTAGCTGCATGCTTATTCAAAAGATTTATGTAATTCTATCAACAAGTTATGAAGAATTCAATTTTATCATGCCATCACTGGGAAATAATAAAACTTGTGTTTCATAAGTGCTGTCCTTCTTTTAAGGAACACCTGGATAATTTGAAATTATATTAGGAAGCCTTTGGTTTATTTTAACTTTTTCACTTGAAAGTTTTATAAGTATACCAACCGTATTTTTAAATTTTATGCTTTTCACTGCTTATTAAGTAAAATTTAACTTTAATAATTTGGGACTTTTATCTAAGGAACTAAAGTGCTTCATATACTTTATGAGTGTTAGTCTAAATCTATTCAACCCATTCATTTCACATTCGTAGAAAAATACCTATTAAGTAATTGCTATGGTCCAGGTGTTATTCTAAGCAATGGAGATATAAGAATTGAGGTCATGTTTAAAGGAATCTAAGTCCCAATGGGGAGTAGTCCATGTGGATGGGAAAAAACAACAACAACATGGAAATAGCGGCAAGTACAACAATAACTTAAGAGTGGAGAAATAGTGGAAGAAAGTGTCATGTAGTGTGGACAGAGAAAGATAGAAGAACATTGTTTTAAATTGCGAGGTTAAAAAATTCCTTACAAAGCTGACATATTTGGGCTATGATCCAAATGACTCAAAGAGGCCAGCAGTCCGAAGTCTTTCAGATGACTTGGATAGCAGGAGCACTGTCCCAAAGTTGAAAATACCTTGGACATTTGAGGAGCAGAAAAGCCAGTTGAACTGACAGGAAATGTTGGTAGAACAAGAGCCCAGAGATGTCTTGAACTAAACCAAGGGCAGCAGAGATAAAGTTGTTAGGGCTGGGTTTCTCGTTGTATGAAAACCTGTCTTTCTGTGTTGTGCTGGTAAACTGGTTCTCCAAAGAAACAAACACACACACAAACTAACAAAAACACCCTGATTTACGCTGCCGATCTTTGTGGCTATAAATGTTCATACGAGGGCTGATTTCAAGCTACCAGTGAATGCCACTAAATGTGTCCTTGGGGAGAGATGTTCCGAAGCAGCTCTTGAGAGCTATCATGGGCTAGTTTCAGCACATCACTACTTGTTTGCCTTCTCTGTTCCCCTTAAATGCCATTTTTCCTCTTGATTGGTACCCCACTCACGTCACATCCTTGCTCCGTTTTGACTCAAATAAAATGTCACTCTGTGGTGTAAGAGATCTGTTTTCTTGCGTAATTTCCTAGAGGTTAAGTGATCATTCCCACTAGAAAATCTTAAACAATGAGAAATATGAGGTAAGATTTATAATGTGATGCTGGGTATGGCTGTATTGCTGCTGAACAAATATGCCGGTAAAACAATTGCTCTGACTCGTAATGGCTAATATGGCAATGTACTGTATTGTGTGGTTTCGCCTCTTTTCTTGCATCACTTGCGGTTTTGTTATTTTCTCACTTTCCTGTCCTTGGGTTGGTATGTCACACGTAGACTGTCAATACTTTGATGCTTCCTTAATGTTTTTCTTTCTAGAGGATGTAGCTTAAGACATCTATGCTTGGAAACAGGCATGCACCACGGTTGGAGATGGAAATGACCATACATTCTAACAGAGTAAAAGTGTGGGGTGATGGAGAAAAAGGGAGAGTGCCCAACCTTTTTGAAATAAGTTTTTTTTTTTAAATTTTAGAACAGTTTAGATTTACAGAAAAATTGTGAAGATACTACAGAGTCCCCATATACTTTCTAACTAGTTTCCCTTCTTATTAACATCTTACATGGTTCAGCCCTGGCTTGTGTAGCTTGGTAGATTGAGTGCGGGCTGTGAACCAAAGGGTTGTGGTTCAATCCCAGTCAGGGCATATGCCTGGGTTTCAGGCCAGGTCCCCAGTGGGGGCCTGTGAGAGGCAACCACACACTGATGTTTCTCTCCCTCTCTTTCTCTTTCCCTTCCCCTCTATCTAAAAAAAATGATATTATTAAAAACCTCTTACATGCTTCATTTGTCACAAAGATCCACCAATATTGAGATATGGTTATTAACAAAAGCCCACGCTTTATTTAGATTTCCTTAGTCTTTATTAAGTGTCTTTTTTCTGGTCCAGGATATGATCCAGGATACCTCACTACATTTGGCTGTCCTGTCCCCTTAAGCATTGTCTTGGCTGTGACTATTACTCAAACTTTATTTCTGATGACCTTGAGAGTTTTGAGGAGTAATGCAAAGGTAGTTTGTAAATGTTCCTTATTGGGATTTGTCTGATGTTTTTCATGATCAGCCCAGTGTTATTTGTTTTGGGGAAAAAAAGATCACGGAGCTGAGTGCCATTTTTATTTGATAAGTATACGTGCCATCAACATGATTTATGGTGACCACAATCACTTGGCTGAAAGAGTATTTGCCAGGATTTTGTACTGTACAGTATTCCTTCCCCCTTTTTTCTTATTGTACTTGGGAAGAAAGTCACTATGTGAAATGTATTCTTAAAAAGTGGGGAGTTATGTTACCTCTGAGAATAAAGTATCTACATAAATTATTTGGAATTCTATTATACAAGAGTTTGGGTTCTCCTGGACCAGTTATTAAAATATTTGAGCATTTATTTGTCTCAGTATAGGCTCATAGACATTTATTTTATCCTTCAGGCTAAAATCTAATGCTCTTTTGTCTATTTTCTTGCTCAAATTGTTGCAGCTTGGGCCATTGATAGCTCCTTTAATTGGCTCATTCTCCATGATATTATAGTTTTATGTTTATTTGCATACTTGCTTATGTTGAAGAACTAACTACAAGGTGCTTCAAGGTCATCTTGTGTATTTCCTAGTCTTGTCCTTGGCAAAATCGGCCATTTTCCAGGGGTCCTAGTTCTTTTTATTGAAGAATAATGTTATAAATCAAGAGCTGAGAGTTTGGTGTTTAGTTGCTACTGGGATGTCTTTGCTTCTAGGTTTTCTCAGCTAAGAAAGCCAGGGCATATGTGTGTGTATTAACTCATAATACTTATATATAATATATAACACATCTACAGTCTATATTACTTTATTACACAGCATAGTTTCACCTCCCCAAACTGTGGGCTATTCAATTATCCTCCCATCACTCCATATGCTTGACAACCACTGATCTTTTTACCTTCTCTATAGTTTTGTATCTTTTAGAGGTCATATAATTAGAATCAGTAGTACGTAGACTTTCAAGTTGTGAGTCAAGATGGCTAGAATTAACATAATGAGAAAAAATAGCAACAAGAACATGGATAACAAAGGTAAACAAAACAAAGAAGTCCTTGATCTCAAGGATCTTCCATAATGGATTAGTATATTTACATATATTTAGGATATTTTTTCACACCAGAGTGATTAGCTATTTGATAATGAGAAACAGTCATCAAGTAGATGATTTTAATGGCATTTGTTCTAAGAATAAATAAAGTGTTATCTTTTTGGCTATTTAAGAAGCAATTGTCCCCTTTTCTACACTGTTTCCTCAAGTCTAAGTCTCCAAAGCTTTAGCACAACTAAGAGCTTTATGCCTGAAGGTTAGCTTCTAAATTTGGTGAAAGGTCGCTCACCAAGGAGAATCGACTCATCAGACCGTCACATGAAGAGCAATTACAAACAAATCCCTCAAACTTGGAGAAGTGTCTATTCAGCAGCTAATGCTACCTTGAAAAATACAATATGCTAAACAAACCTATTGGCTTTGTCTTTTTACTTCACATGGGTATATTTTTCCAAATTTCCAAAGTTTTTGTGAAAATATCTAGTGTTAAAATAATTGCTTTTCAAGACCTCTGTAATGACATTCAATATTTGAATGGACTATTCTGTAGTGTACATTTTCATTGGCTTTTTTCTTTTGAGACAATCTTTCTCAAAGCCCCACTGTATGCTATGAAGACACCAAAAACAATAAACCAAAACTATTAGTTAACTTATTATCAGAATCTAAAAAGGATTTTTATAAGCTATGAAGTTACAAACTAGACTTAAAAAATACCGAAGGACAAGTAGTGTTGGCCATGTAGAAAAGTGTATTCTGTGTCTGGAAAGAGGGTAACTATCAGCCTGAAAATGGATAAAAATGTATCCCCCCTCCTTCTCTTATCATCTGTGACCTTAGGAAGAGGCAGCCTTATATGTGGCTGGACTGTGACATTTCCTGTCTGCATTTTCTTTTGCCAAATAGCCTCAGCTGTTTAATACAGAGAAGAGAATCATCTCTTTCACTGCGTGCTACCTAAAATCATTCTCAAAATATTTCCCAGGACCATGCTATAAAAGTTTCTTCCCCTCATAAATTCCTCAGCTTGTAAGTTCCCATTTTGTAGAGAAAGATCATAAATTCAATTTTATGCACATTGGCTTCTTGGTGCTTTTGAGACACCGAAGGGGAAGCGTCTAGTAGTCCATTGCCTATGTGTCTGAAGTTCAGAAGAGGAATTTGAGCAGGAGATACAATTTCGTTTATCTTCTGAGTAGAGATGAGGTTGGGTAGGGAGTGTGTAGAGTGAGAGGAGAAGAGTTTTGGGGATGATTTCTGAAAGAATTTCCATCTTTACAAATGTGGTGGAGGAGATGGAACCCATGACGGACCTGGACGAGGAAGCCATGGGAGATGAGCATCTGGAAGAAGAGTGTGATGCTCTGGTAATTCGAGGGAGGGAAACTTTCAAAAAGGCCGTGGGTAAACCAGCTATAACTGTTAAGAGATCAGTATAATAAATACTGAATTTCATTCGTAGAGTTGGAGGTTCCTCAGTAACTAAGCCAATCCCTTAAGCCACAGATTCCCAGCTTGTGAATGCAAGCATTCACTAAAGTTTATTTGCAAACACCATACTCTCAATTTAATATTTGTAATGTTTTCACAGTTATTTTTAGATATGTACAGAGTGGAAAAAATGATAATCCTATCACATACGTTTTCATTTGTGGTTCAAGGTGACAACATTTTATCTTACTTTTTTTTAGCTCTCCCATCATAAAGGTGTCCTTTTCACAGTTAATTTAGTACCACTTTTTCTCATTTAGCATAATGCTAAAATTACTGTCTAGGATGGCTTACTCGAGAGGGTTGTGACATGCCTTATGAAGAAAATACGCGTGTTAGATAAATTTTATTCATGAATGACTTATAGTGCTGTCATGAATGACTTGTAGTGCTGTTGGCTTTGAGGTCAGTGTTAAAGAATCAGCAGTAATACTAAATAAGGTGTCTTTAAACGGAAACATACTTTAAACCAGTTTATATATTGATCCATCCATAAAAAATACTGTGACCAGAGGCTCACAGGAGCCTAATCCAGTATTTCTCCTAGGAGTAAATGACTAGTTTTCATGGTGGCATTGCACAGTGAAATAATGAAAAATAATGAGAACCATCTGCATAGTGAATAAACATAATGTTTATCAGATACTTTCACTCTAGTGACATAGAATTGGTGGTCACCATTGGCAATCTAGTTTATCTTTGGATTTAATATTAAAATAATCAATATTTACTGAAATATCTCCTACTATTTTTCCTATTAATTATGAACTTCATTTGCTTTGTTTATTTTAGCAGAACTTTATTCTCTTTGTTTTAGTATAAACTTGGCTTTTTTTTTTAAAGATTTTATTTATTTATTTATTTTTAGAGGGGAGGGAGAGAAACATCAATGTATGGTTGCCTTTTGTGCATCCCCTGCTGGTAGTTAGCCTGCAAGGAACCGTTTTGCAACCCGGGCGTGTGCCCTGACTGGGAATCAAACCGCGATCGTCTGGTTCTCAGGCCCGCGCTCAATCCACTGAGCTACGCCAGCCAGGGCCTGTTTTAGTATAAACTTGGCTTTTTTAGAGCAATTTTACTTTCCGTTGAAGAATGGAAAGCATTTCTCTTTCCACATTTTGGTTTTCTTTTTATTAACAAAGACTATCATGTCACTATAATTGTCTTGTATTTTCTGTATTTTTTATAGTTTCATATTCCAAATAAAATAATTCGTAGATGTATCTTTTAAAATTCTAGGGAAAAAGTGTCAAATATACCATTTGGTATTTATTACTACCTCCTTTTTCTTGGATTGCTTGTATTCATTATATATTTTTTTCCTTTTTTTACTGTTAGATCCTTAAAGCACTTTTAGATTGCATTATTCTATGAAATTAAGTTGGAAGCCTGTTTCAAGGACCTAGAGTTTCACTTTTAAATCTTTCATTAGTCAGTCTTTTTCACACTTGTAATTCAAATTTAAATTTAGTGCTTAAGTAATGATGGCAATGATCGGTGGGTAGCAATGACAGAATGCTCTGGTTTAG
This sequence comes from Sturnira hondurensis, assembly GCF_014824575.4. Lineage (NCBI taxonomy): Eukaryota > Metazoa > Chordata > Mammalia > Chiroptera > Phyllostomidae > Sturnira > Sturnira hondurensis. The sequence continues at coordinate 13,272,432 of NW_028093774.1, read as the reverse complement.
TTTTCCAACCTCCCTTTCATATATAAGACAGATCCGAATGGACTTGCCTCTGTTAGCTGCTAGTTGGCATGCCTGTGGAAGGTTCAGTAAGATGGCCAACCCTCCTCTCTATGATGAAATATGAGGTTTCAGCTCAATCCTTTTAAGATTCTGTAGGCTCATGAAATACACATGGACACTGCATTGAAGTTGAGAGTTAGGAGATAGGCTACTCAATCTTTATGTGACAAGGATGACTTTTTTATGTCACTGGGTTCAGTATTCATAATTATGCAATAAGAATTCCAATATCCAAAACTATGTCTGTGAGAGAGTTTTGAAATACTATAGAAACTTTAAAAAGTATTCTTGAGACATGACTAGGTATATGAGTACAGAAATAATCTGGAATTTTTTCCCCAAATCACCAGTCTAATATAAATAGGATCTGTATTTTAGGAGACAGAGGTGTTAGTGAAGAAGCAGGGAGAAGAACTTATTTTTTTGTTTGTTTGTTTTTTTTATCTTCGCTTTTTGTGCTCTATCTGCCTGCTTGAATGGTTAGGTCATTCTAACATCCAGTTCATTCAAGGACTATCTGTATTGAATTTACCATGTATTAGCTAATCATATTGGAAAGCAAAGTCCTTTGGAAGAAATTTTGTGTAGTTAGAAAGGTAATAAAGCTTGAAAATAAAAAGCCAAGACTACTTTTTAGGAAATGCATATTTAGCAATGATCACTTATTAATATCTCAGCTGCAAATTCTGTAAATAATCAGGTGAGGGCCAGTAGCCAACCTGGATGCTGAGGGAATAGGACCAAGGATGAGTTTGTTTTATAGGCCATGGCTAAAAAATAAACATATCAGGTCACCAATACTTAATGGATTTTATTCTCTTTTAGTTATACCGTATCATTGAATGCAGTATATGGCAACATTTTGCATATTTTCATTTCTTTTAAAGTCCCCAGTGAAAAGTAGTTCTTATCATTATGGCATTTTGCTGTGTGAATCCTTTCTCATTTGGTCATCACTCTGACCACCCATTACCTCTTGTACAGTAAGTAAAATAACTATTTCTTTCTGGAAGTAGCATATTGATAGTGTTCCTGAGTTTGACATGTATCACATGTGCCAATCCCCTTACTACGTTTTCCATACAGACTTAATTTATATCATTTGTTTCAGCTTTTAAAAAGCACTTACAACAAACAAGTAGAATATAAGTCATGTATTTTTAATTTTATTTCATAATCAAGGCTTGATTGATGTATCACTGCCTATTGTTAGGACAAATTTCCAGCTTATTTACTGTAAGAAGAAAGCAAGTAAGTATTAAATATATGTACTTTGTGTTTTCCAAGTGGTAAAGAGTAATTTTTCCCCTTTGAAATCACGGTTTGTGTATCCATTTCCTGCAAGGATAAGCTCAGGAAGTGATAAAGTTGACACAGTTGCTGATGGATTTTTCAGGGGCGCATGCCAGGTTGTTTCCTGGTGCCAAATACAATGGATCAGGAAACAGGGCACGTGACCAGAAAAATCTTATTGTTTTAAATAAGGTTTCTCTCTCACTTGGGCTCTAAGCAGGAATTTCCCAGAATATTTAAAGATTTTTTCAGTATGATAAATGAGTCTACACATGTCCAGATAGTTATCTTCATGCATAGTTTTCTTATTAGCTTAACATTTAGAAATGCAAAATTATGAAATAGTTCAAGAAATTCACGATAACTCTTCAGAACAAATTAAATAAAACAGATTTTTAGAGGAAAGGATCTGCTCAAATAGAAAAGCGAAAATGTCTCAATGTAATTCTCATGAATTTGACTTAATGCAATATTCAACCAATTTATTAATGAATTACAATTAATGTTACGAATTACATATAATATTACATACAATAAGTAGTATTATATACTGTGAGAAACCACAAATTTTCACAGTAAAACTTATTAGGTCTAGTGGATCTCCTGGGTTTTGCTTCTAAGAAATTCTTTGTAGATGGTTAAATTATCTGTCCTTTTTTATAAGGCCAATTGGATCCAAACATTGAATTTTCTTCCCATCTTTATCCCCAAATGTTTATTAATATTTAAAAAGTATTCCCTTCTTTTCCAAAGATTCCAAACTTCTATAACTTTTGGATGTTTTTTTTTGTTGTTGTTAATATCAATTTGGCTTGGATATTTATTCATTTTTTCCTTAAACACTGGTATTTAGGTTTTATGGGAACACTGTAATAAAGTAAGCCAGTAGCCAAATACAGACTTTAAAAATACAACTCAAGTTCCATATGGGTCTTTTCAAATGCAAAGACCACATCAACATTTAATGTGTGAACTGTTTAAATGAACATCCTAAAACTCAAGCCTGTTGAGTTCAATTATGCTACTCTATTTTTAACTGCCACTTCATAAATTGATTATAACCTAAGAGTTAGGAAGCCTTGGCCTCTCCTGGAAAAAAACATAAACATGGATGACCTTCTTCAAGCTATCATGTTCACAGAACTACCATCTCAAAAATGTTAAAGTCTACTAACTATTCAACTCTTGTGTCTAGGTAGCTTTGAGAAAATAACCTAAAGCAAACGTGTTAATGGGCTAGCCACAGTTCTGTTGACAAAGCTGATCTATTTGTCAGATTTACAAATTTTAATAATATTCTAATATTGCTATCTATTAAAGAAATGGAAGAAAAATAAATAAGCAAAGCAAAACCAAAACCTTCCTTACATGTAAGACTTTGTTGTACAAAGGTGAATGCATGAAATAGTGGAGCTGACTTAACTACAAAACTTTAATGTTCTATGTCTTTATTTTTAACTTCAAATTTACCAGGAGATATTTTTATTGATAACAAAAGTACTGGAGCCCAAAAGAAGAAATCAGTTGAATAAAGGATGTTGGACCAACAAAGAGAATGAAAGAAAGAAGAAAGATCAAAAAAGAGATACAAGAAGTGAAAGGGAGAGAAAAAGAAGGAAAATGGACACAAAAACATACAGAGAGATGGTGAGAGAGAGAGAGAGAGAGTCTTCTTTGTGTCCAAATAGGAGCAGTGTTTGGATTTATCAGCTACTTATCGGTAGCTGATCTTGGCACCCAGAAATAACTGAACTCCTAGATGGGTACAAATTATTGTCCCAAAAATATGGTATAAACAATCTAAACAGATGCATACCTTTTTTTTAATTTTTACTAAATAGATTCTCAATTTTTAACTTCAACAAGTAAAAGGAAAACCAGGAAATTTTAAAAGAAGAGCAAAGAAGAGTTAAAACCAAACTTTCGCTTGGTATTGCTGGGGAGGCGGGGATATTTTGCTGATGTGAGTAAGAAAGAACAAAAAGGGAGAAGAGCATAATTATTGGCTAAGGGACGTAATTATTCTGCAAAACCCACCCCACAAAGGGAGAAAGGTTTTTCCTGTTTACCTCATTTTAACCCAGAAATTCAACCAAAAAATTGTTACAGGCTTTGTAGGCCACAGGTTTTTTTCCAATGCAACAGCCTAATCTATTGCCCTAACTTAACGCTTCCAGTTATTTTATTTCAGCAACTCCACTGCCTCCAACACAAGAAAATTGGCTACAGTTTTCCATGATTTGCAACTGGCAAGGGGGCCCAGTCACTGAGTTGAAAGTCAGTCAATGTTTACAAAGAAAATTGAAATCATCTCATAAATTACATAAAATATTTTTATCATTTACATCTACCAAATAATAACTTTTAACAATAGCTTTAAATGTATTTTAATATAATATATAGTCTGAGCCATCTAAGTAGTCTTATTTTATCAAAACATTTTCTAGTTCTCAACCATATGGGAATTGGTTTGGATTTCTTCATTTTCTCAACCTTAACATATATGATTCTTTGTATTTTAAATGTTTTACAAACTGAGAAAAAACTTGCATTTGAATAATCTTTGAATGTAATATTTCTTTTTTAAAATTTAGTTCTTGTTCAAGTACAGTTTTCTGTCTTATATTCCAAGCCCTGCCCCCCGCAGTGCTCCCCACCTCCCTCCCATTTCCGCCCCCCACCTTAGTTATTGCCCATGTGTCCTTTTTACTTATTCATGTGAGTCCTTCCCCTTTTCCCCTGTGATTCTCTCCCCTCTCCGCTCTGGTCCCTGTCAGCCTGTTCTCTATTTCACTGTCTTTGAATGTAATCTTTCTTTAAACGGGAAAAAAGGTGAGCCCTCCCCCCAAAACTGTTGTTTAGTCTGTGTGTCCTTAGAATCATGAAAATATTAATCTATAGGTGAAATGGTAAACTGTAAAATAAAATCCATGTAAGAAAGGTGTGTAACCCTTGGCTGGTTAGCTCAGTTGGTTAGAGCATTGTTCAGGTACACCAAGGTTGCAGGTTAGTTCTCAGGTCAGGGCACATATAAAAAGCAAACAATATAAATAAGTGGAACAACAAATTGATGTTCTCTCTCTCTCCCCTCCTTTCTTCTATCTCTGAAATCAATAAATAAAAGTTAAAATTAAGGACATTAAATTTATTATTAATATTAACTACACTTGTATTATTACTTCCTAGACTGCTAGAATAGTAGAATTACTTTTACTGCAAACATAAAAATAAAAGACACTTAGCATTTATCTGCAAAATTCCACAAGACTTTGCAACATTTTTTAAAGATTTCATTTATTTGTTTTTAGAGAAGGGAAGGGAAGGAGAAAGAGAGAGTGACATCAATGTGCAGTTGCCTCTTGTTTGTCCCCTACTGAGGTCCTGACCTGCCACCCAGGCATGCACCCTGACTGGGAATCAAATCCACTGAGCCACACCAGCCAGGGCCACAATTTTTTTTTTTTAATTTAAGCAAAAGAATTCTTTACCTCACAGTGGAAAATTGGGAACTTAATTAAAATGTTGCTCCTAATTATTGAATACAACTGGATTACTTACTATTAATATTTAAAACCACGGCATCACTTTCTATAGAGACAAAAGGGAATGTAAAAGTCTAGATGACACTGAGTAGTGCTCCTCTTGAGAGGAACTCCTGAAAGTAGTGTAACCATGTAAATACAAGAGAACAAACACCCAGGGCAGCTCAGTTCTCACTAAAGGGAAAGTCGTCATTGCCTTAAACAAAGCAAAGATAACGCCCATTGCTGTAGAATGACCTCACTGACAAAGGGATCAGACTCTGAAGGTTGCATCTGTTTGCCCCATATCTTAACTTTATTTTGGTGTGCTGACAATTGGAGTAGCTGTGATTGGTCTGCAATTAGCCTTCTTATCATGTGAAACATCTGTACTGTATTGTTCCAAAGGATTAGCCACACACTGGGGATTCTGTGAAGTCAGGACAATGGAGGTCATTAAAGGTGAAAACATTTATTTTCCAGTCTCTAGTTCAGCAGGGGAAACTCATGGGGCTGAGGGATTTTTCTTTTTCTTTTTTTTTTTTTAATCCAAAGCTCAGCATTCTTGCAAATATAACTAAACAAAGTTCCAAGTTGAANGGAGTAGCTGTGATTGGTCTGCAATTAGCCTTCTTATCATGTGAAACATCTGTACTGTATTGTTCCAAAGGATTAGCCACACACTGGGGATTCTGTGAAGTCAGGACAATGGAGGTCATTAAAGGTGAAAACATTTATTTTCCAGTCTCTAGTTCAGCAGGGGAAACTCATGGGGCTGAGGGATTTTTCTTTTTCTTCTTTTTTTTTTTAATCCAAAGCTCAGCATTCCTGCAAATATAACTAAACACCAGTGATCTGTGCTAGGGTTTTTACATTGGAATTGATGACTGTAGAGATTCAGAATCATTTACCAGCCAAAGAGGAGGAGAGAGAAAAACATGGGATTCTTTTTCAAAGTTCCAAGTTGAAAGCGGACTAGGGCATGCTTTGCAGAGTAGCAATAGAGATGATTCTGAGTGCTAAGCAGGGCACACAGCCCTAGGTGGTGTTGCAAGGTAAAATACATTTTCCCCCCACCGTTTTGTGACTTGCAATCAATCCAGACTTTCTTTTTTCTTTTCAATCAGTTGTCCTCCCTCAAATCTCCTGACAGTGGAGATATAATTTATAACACTGTAGAGTTTTGATAGATAAAATCTGAGACACAATAGAGTGTGGAGAAATGAGTTTCCTAATATCAATGGGTTGAATTGTGTCTCCTCAAAAAAATAAAGAAAGAAAACATGTTGAAGTCCTAACTCTATCTGAAAATGTGACCTTATTTCAACATAGTCTTTACAGACCAGGTCAAGCAGGAGAAAGGTGGGCTGCTATTCCAGTAGGTCTGGCATTCTTATAAAAAGACCACCCTGTGCAGACAGAGACACACAGGAAGAATGGTAGGTGCAGAGACTGGACTCATGCAGCTGCAAGCCAAGAGTTGCCAAAAATTGCCAGCAAACCACTAGAAGCCGGGAAGAGGCAAGGGAGGACTGCCTTACAAGTTTCAGAAGGAGCATGGCGGCAACAATACCTTGATTTTGGAATTCTAGCTACCAAAACTGTAAGAAAATAAGTTTTTGCTTTAAACCACCCTGTTTGTGGTGGTTTGTTATGACAACTCCAGGATATACCTAGTATCAAACATTCAATAAATGACATCTAGATTTCAATTTAGTTTTTCCTGACTACAAAAACAATATGTCTATATATCCTTTCACCTTCTAAGCTGTACCAGGGGCAGTGTGCAGGAAGGGTAGGTACGGTAAATGGTGGTGGTGTCGACACATCGCTCAAGCAAATGTGCCATCTCCCTGCATATTAAAGGCCTCTAATGACCCATCTTCTCGTCTGCTCTGAACAGCTCTCTCAATAATACTCTGCATAACATCGCAGTAAGGCTCACTTACTTTTGAGGTCTGTGAGACGCATGATTTAAATGCCAATTATATGAACTAGAACAGTTTTTTCAAATTGTGGGTTGTGATCTATTAGTGAGTGACAGAATCTAGGTATGGGAATAGCAACTCCCACCCCCAAATAAAACCAAATGGAATAAAATAGAACAGCAGTTATGAAGTGCAATCATATATTCTCCAAATACTGTTTTGGCAACATTTATAGCGTCTCTGACTGAGGCAGGAGAGAGGGGTATGTGTGTGTGTGTGTGTGTGTGTGTGTGTGTGTGTGTGTGTTCTAAGTTGTGATATAACATAATTTTGTTATTATGGGTCACAGATAAAAATATCTGAAAGACCCAGGTTTAGGTATATGCCATAGTGAACACTACATTATTACATTAAGAAATTTAGAATAGAGTTAAATAAATGTAATCGGTTTTATTTTACAGAAAACATTGGGAATCATTTCACAATTCTGAAGATATTTATTATTTTTACAAATGATAAAAACTTCTGGATTTGTGGTAAGAAACAACATCGTTTTCATGAACGCCAAATTGCAGTGTCTTTAATCACAGACTTGCCATACTAGTGTTAAATACCATGACATTTAATGTTTGCTCTTCAAATAAGTTTCTCTAGTTAAACCAGGTCTCCTGTGCTAGCAACAAGGGGGCAAGGAAACATATTATAGTAAATATTTTTCAAAGATTTTATTTAATTTTAGAGAGAGAAGGGAGGGAGAAAGAGAGTTAGAGAAACATCAGTGTATGGTTACCTCTCACGTGACCCCCTGACTGGGGACCTGGCCTGCAACCCAGGCATGTGCCCTGACTGGGAATTGAACTGGCGACCCTTTGGTTCACACCCCGCGCTCAATCCACTGAGCTACACCAGCCAGGGCCTATATTAAATATTTTCAAAGTTTGAATATTCAACATCAACTAATAGGACAAAAAACAAAACATCTGTGAAAAAAATCTTACATATACACTGTAAAAACTTACAGTGTCAGTCATCCAGTGTGCATATCATGTGATTATTTTATTTAGTCCCCACAATAATTCAGTGAGGTCAGTTTTATGTCTGAGAAGAGAAGTATACCTAGATAACTTGAGAGTTTAGGTAAGTTACCCAACATGGCAAATCCAGTATGTTCAGAATTCGAAAGCTATGCTGCCTGATTTCAAAGTGTGTAACCTGAACCACAAGGCAACAATACTATCTTGATGGGATAGAGTTTCTTTCCGTTGGTAGTAGAATCTACAACTGTGGCTAGATCAACATACATTCTGAAATGGGTATGATACAGCGGCTTTCTCAACTGTGTTTCCCCTTTGAATCGTTGGGGTAGCTTTTACAGTGCTGGAACTTAGACCCCAACCCTTGTCAATAAAGTCAGAATATTTAGATGTTGGGTACAAACATTAGCATGTTTTTTAAAGCATTTCAGTGATGGAAAAGTCGAGGATGCACACGTCTGTAATTAAAAAATAATGCTTCAATGAGTATCTCCATGAAGTCTGAAAACGAATGTCACACTTTTTTTTTCAGTTTGTAATACTAAAATATCAAGGTTTCCATGTTAGAAACAAATCTTGCAGTGGTATGACATAATTTGATTTAGATCTGTGAGTAAGTATATTGCAAACTATAGCCTAATCTGCCTATATAAAATATCATCTTAAAGTTTCTCTACATATCAATAAATAATAGGCCTGTTGTTTTTAGAGAATGGAATAACAGCAGGGTTGAATTATAACCATCGTTAGAGCATATCGATGCAGAATCTTTGGAAAACATTAATTGTGAACTAATTAAAATATACAATTAAATTAAACTTATAAATTGTATTCCAGAAACTCTTTGATTCCGCTTTCAGAAATAGGTGAAAGTAAAGCAATTATACACATGAAAATAAACTAGCCAGTCATTTATTATTGAAAACACCAGTGTTTGGAGAAAAAATCAATAAACCAAAGTAAAAAAGAGGAAACAAAAAGAAAAGAAAATATAATGTTTCATGACATAAACGGTGAAAGACAACAAATCAGTATTTTTAGGGGGAGGGGAGATGATATGCTACAAACTGGCCATTGGGCTCCTCAGTAAGAGATAATTGATAAGAAAGGAATCACATGTTTGACGAGTCCCCCCAAAAGTTCTCAGAGGCAGCCTGTATTTGTATTTTTTGTTCCTAAAGGATAAAGGGAATCGAGTGACTCACAGTTTCAAACAGAAGACTAAAGGAATGTAGACAAGTGATCGTAGGTAAACCTATGTACACACATGTACATAAAGGGAATAACTGGAAAACACAAAGAGAGCGGCACCTCAGTACTTGTCGCCTCAGACCTGTCAAACCCGGCACTGTCACATGTTTCAGTGAAGTAAAGACGTTTCAGCCCTCTTCCCTTGCTCGCCACCCATCAGGATGAATTAATGAAGCGTACTGAGGTACCACCGTCTCTCAAAAGGAGGAAATTGCAGGAAGGATGAAGTCTGGAAATAGGTCATAGTGTAACACTGAAACAAGGACAAATTAGGCTAGAAAAGTTTCTGAGAGTGAGAATTATTATTTCCGAGAACAATCACCATGTGAACGAGTGCAAACTCCATCACTTGTAACAGATGGAACGAGAAAAACAGACCGAAATGTGTTCTAGGAGAGATCTGCATAGACTAGGGCTGGCGACCTTATGGTATTTAACTCTGTTTACACACCTGAGAGTGAATTTACTTTTATCAACATTGAGCAAATGTACTCTATTTAATTACAGCTCTTCATGATAAAATTCTACTATTTTCATGCATTTACTCTTTGATTAGTAGATTTTTAGGCCATGCTTTGCAGAAACATCTTGTGTAAGAGTGAGCAGCTCCAACATTTTTGCCCTGACTGGTGTGGCTCAGTGGATTGGATGCTGGCCTGTGAACCAAAGGGTTGCCAGTTGGATTCCCTGTCTGGGCACACACCTGGGTTGCAGGCCAGGTCTCCAATTGGGGGCAAGTGACAGGCAACCACACATTGGTGTTTCTCTACCTGTTTTTCTCCCTCCATTCCCCCCTCTCTAAAAATAAATATTTAGATGTTGGGTACAAACATTAAATTGAAAAAAATTTTTAAATTTTAAAAATTTGAAATTTNGAGCAAATGTACTCTATTTAATTACAGCTCTTCATGATAAAATTCTACTATTTTCATGCATTTACTCTTTGATTAGTAGATTTTTAGGCCATGCTTTGCAGAAACATCTTGTGTAAGAGTGAGCAGCTCCAACATTTTTGCCCTGACTGGTGTGGCTCAGTGGATTGGATGCTGGCCTGTGAACCAAAGGGTTGCCAGTTGGATTCCCTGTCTGGGCACACGCCTGGGTTGCAGGCCAGGTCTCCAATTGGGGGCAAGTGACAGGCAACCACACATTGGTGTTTCTCTACCTCTTTTTCTCCCTCCCTTCCCCTCTCTCTAAAAATTAATATTTAGATGTTGGGTACAAATATTAAATTGAAAAAAATTAAAATTTAAAAAAAATTTAAAAATTTAAAAAATTTTAATTTTTTTTTAAATTAAAAAATGAGTAGCTCCAACATTTCTATATTGTAGAGCTTTCAATTACTGGTTATGATTGGCATTTATGAAGTGAAGATAAGCTGCTTTTCTTGAAGCAACTTTTGAAAAGCAGGGTCATGGTTTCAGATAGATAGTAGGTGAATTTGGAGTGGGTTGTGTAATCACGCTGCACTGGGTTTGCCTGAAGAAAACCCTGACTATGTTAGACTTGTTTATTTGATTTTCAGTTAAAAGGCATTGACTTCAATCAAGTCACCTTCCTCAGGGTGACTCGAGTGGGTTTGACTCAAGGGTTAGTCAAAGGTGTTCCTTGCCCATTACTCCCAGAATTAGAGCAAAGGTTAAATTTTCAGAAACAGAAAAGTTCTAAGGGGTTCTAAGGGGCTCGTCTTTCTGAAGAAAGACGGTTGTTAGACGTTATTCAATCCATTTCAAACACCAAATCTGGAGAGTGGATCAGGACCACCAGTGAATGATGGAGCCTGTGTCTAAATCGAAAAGGATGCTGGAGTGAACTGGGCAGAAGTAGGCTCAAATAAGAAGAATCCTAGAAAATGGTCAAGAATATTTTAGGCTGGCTTAAAACCACAGAGATTATCTAAAACCCTCTCTTGTCACTTTATTCAATAAAATTTGAAAACCAAATGAAATAAATTGTATATTCAGGGAAATGGTTACCTATGTGGGAAGGAAAGGGGCAGAAAAAGACAAGAAGCACATATTTAGAAGCAATGACATTGGTAATGCTCCATTTCTTATAAGAAATGGGTTCATAATTTTTCATGTTATTATTATGCTTCATCACTAACATATATACTACATAGGTTCTATATGTATCAAAAACTTTATAAAATATTAATTCAAAACAGGAAATATTGTAAAACCTTCATTTATATAAAGTCAATAAAAGTTATAGATAACAGTATATTGAGCATTTTTACCATATGGGGAAAAGTTGGTGTGTACTTTATATTCATTTGCTAATGTAGTTTCTTTTGTAGTAATTTGGAATGAGAAAAGAGTAAAGAAGAAGCAATATTTTTGATGATATGCTGTGTTCTCAAATTTATCACCAGGAAATTCTAAGATATTAAAGAGGTTTATTCAAAAAATGAAAGTTGAAAATAATCTGTTATAGTCCTTTGTGCATAGTTGTTTGAAAAATCATATTCCTGTTATTCATTAATTATTTATTCAGTATCTGTCACCATCCCATGGCACATAATCATTCAAACAATACTTAGTTTTCCTGGTGCTTTTTTCTATGTTTCTCAGGTTTGGTAAAGTATTTGTCCTTGTTTAAAATGAGTTCAAGGAAAACCAACATTTGGAAACCCATTGCATGCCTGACTGTGTTCAAGCAAATTTAATTTACAATACTTACTCAGTTTTCTGCAACATTTCAAGTCTCACTGTTAATGTGGAAAACACACATATTTGATCCCAAACACAATCACATACATACTTACTGACACCACAGTTCAAAAGGAACAGCATGGCACAATTTGACTATTTGATCAGCGATAAAGATGCCATCACAAGGCTTTTTGCGTATTTGGGGGTAGAAATTCATAAGAGGCTAAAGAGAATTGGACAAAATAAATGAAGAAAAGACAGAGAAATAATATCTCTAGTTTATCAGGACTATAAAATCACCCATGATCATTGTCCAAAGCAGCAGTTAAGAATCAGTCTCTCCTCCATCCTTCCAAACAGAAACATCCTGTTGAAGTTCAAGAACAAGGGGTCTGGCTGCCAGGTGTCTCTATAAGATAGCTTCATCCTTCACAGAATGTGGCCACAGGGATCAAAGTGACTCATGAGCACATTTCCTATAGGGCGGGTAAGATGGTGGACTGCTGCCTCGACAGGCGCTTCTTCATGGCGACAGCAACCAGTTGTCAAGAGCATAGCTTGCAGGTAAAATGCTAACTGCTGACAGAAACTCTCCTTGAAACCTTTTTTTTTTTTTTTTTGGCTAAGGAATAAGAATTTGTAAAACAGAGTAAGAGATAAAAAGGACGTTCTTGATTGACATGGTTAACTGGTATGACTTGAAATATTACCTTAACATTTCATTCTCAAATGTCTATAGCTCTGATTCGAAAATCATCTGGGGGCAATTGGAATCTACTTCACCGGGGATGTTTGGCAATGTCTGGGGACATTTTTGATTGTCATGACCAACTGGCACGTGGTGGGTAGAGGCCAGGGATGCCATCATACGTCCCACATTGCACGTGACAACAGCTACAAGAAACAATGAACTGGTTCAAATGTCAGTAGTGCTGCTATTGAGAAAACCAGATCTATTGGCTTCATCATGTCCCTGAAAGTCACTCATATGGAGTCCTCTACCCATGTACCAACTATTGGAAACCATTGACAAGAAATGCTGTCACACAAATGCTGTTACTTCTGGATACATATTAACATCTCAAGTTAACATCACTTGGGCTTGGGCTCACACAATCACTTCTTCAAATCTCCTTTTATAGATCTAGTTTTGGACAAGGCCAAGGTTACTGGTGAAGTTAAGAACTCTTCCTCAATGTAAAGAAGCCAGTAACTTGCCATGCAGGTGTGTGTGTGTGTGTGTGTGTGTGTGTGTGTATGTGTTTACAAAATGTATTGTTTATGCTTACCTTGATATTTCGAAAAAAAACATTATTTTGAAAGATTTCCCCCATTGGAAACTACTCAATAATATTAATAAAAATTTAAGACCAGTGATTCTGCATAGTTTGTAGCCAATAACTGCTAAGTCTCTAAGTCTCTTTGCTTGATAGTAGTTCCGCTTCTCCTGTGCATATGCTTTTGGGCATTGTCCTGACAAATGTCAACAAGCTTGAAATTGCATATCTTTCAGTTAAATTTTCCCTCTTTGTCCTGTATTTTATTTTACAAATATGACTGCCACTTTTTATTTTTCCTTCTCTCTAATTCATTTTGAGAATAGCACCCCATCCATTTATCCTGGCTTCTACCATCCGACCTTAATTTAGGCCACTTTAATCTTTCATCACAACTATTCTCTCCACCTCCAGCCTAATTCCAGTTTCCATGCTGTATCCTGAGCAATCTCTCTATAGTTCAGGTCTTATAAGTAGATTATAAGTAGATCTCCCACTGACAACATTTTGAGAATTCTTCATTTGTTGACTTCAGTAATTGAATAAAGTTCAGACTCCTTACACAGTACCCAAGTTCATTTCAGCACCATCCGGCTGTCTCTAAACTTGTCTCCTGTCTACCTTATCCATCAATGTCCTGAAATTCTTTCAGTTCCTGAGATGTCTAATGCTCTCTCTTGCCTCCTAGGGATTTTTATTTTATTTTACCAAATATCAAACCTGTAGTACAGCCTAGCATCTCTCTCCCTATCCCACATTAAAAATAAATAAATAAAAATAAAAAGGTAACTATTTACTTGCTAAAAATTACTGGCTTCTTTAGAGGTCTCTATAATCATGCTTTTGTAGGTATTTAACTTCAGAAACAGATGCAGCTTTATATACATAAGATTTGTAAATGTTATAGAATCTAGTAATACTAAGGGTTGTTGAGGCTGTGGTCAGGCGAGGTATTACATACTGCTTGTGAAAACAAGTCAACCTCTAGAAGACTAATGTGGTGTTACCTAGTATTGTAAGGGTGTAATAGTATTACACCCTTAGTGTAATACTAAGGGCTTAGTATTGTAATACTAAGCCCCTGCAATTCATTCCATATATACATGTGTGATCCAGGTAGGACGTAAGATTTGGTTGCAATGTCATCATGTGTAAAACATCTGTGGTTTATTTACACAATGCAATGCACTACCTCAATTCATCAACAGAATGAAACTTCAAAATGTAAAGAAAACTTTCAATATTAAAAATGTCACATAAATTAATAATTTTCTAAAAATTTTATTTATTTAAAGAGAAGGAATGAGAGGGAGACAGACACTAACATAAAAGAGAAACATCAATCAGTTGCCTCTCATACAAGCATTGACCAGGAACAGAAGCTGCAACCCAGGCATGTGCCCTGGCCAGGGATCAAGCCAGAGAGCTTTTGCTTCTCAGTGCACTGACCAACCAACTGAACCACACAGGTTAGAGTATCATTAATTTTTAAAAAATAAAATATGAAATAAAACTTCACAAAATATGAGCAACAATGAGCTAAAATTATGCAAAAATTCACACTGTACTTAAAACATCAATATATGTATATATTAACAATTTTCATACATGGAGTGAAAAAGATAAAAATGGAAATCATTTATGAATATACAAATTAGATTGGTTACCTTTAAGTGGAATGAGTGATGAACAAACTGAGGAGTGAAAAGCAGAGGGGTTGGTTATTTTATTATTTAATATATCACATACAAAACTAGATGTTTACTTTTACATGTATTTCCTAATAAAATTATAAACAAAACCTGCAAGGATGCAAGGATGCAAGGATTTTAACCAGGTTAAGAATCAAGGGTTGGAAGCAACCTAGATGCCCATCGGTCAATGACTGGATCAAAAAACTATGGTACATTTACACAATGGAATTCTATGCTGCAGAAAGGAAGAAGGGGCTCCTACCCTTTGCAACATCATGGATGGAACTGGAAAGCATTATGCTGAGCGAAATAAGCCAGGCAGTGAAAGACAAATACCATATGATATCACCGTTAACAGGAATCTAAACAAAACAAACAAGCAAGCAAAATATGACCAATGACACTCAAATACGGAACAGGCTGACAGGGTCCAGAGGGGAAAGGGGAGAGAATCACAGGGGAAAAGGGGATGGACTCACATGAACAAGTATAAAGGACAAATGGATAATAACTATGGTGGGGGGCGGAAATGGGAGGGAGGTGGGGAGCACTGGGTGGGGGCAGGGCTGGGAATATAAGACAGAAAATTGTACTTGAACAAGAATTAAATTAAAAAATTATTTTAAAAAAACAACAAAAAAAGAAAGGACAGGAAACAAATAAAAGTGATTTATCTTCTGAAAAAAAAAAGAATCAAGTAGGGCTTTAAAGACTATGTTGTAATTCAAAGAAGACATTCCTGGGTCTGGTCTTTGGGCAGATATAATTAAGAGAGGACAGGAAAAGCTTAAACTATTGAAACTTATTTTGCTCTGGACCTTTTTATTAATAAAAATGAACTTCGTAAAAATGCTGTGAGAAACCATAATAGGTTTCTGTAAGGAGATGAATTTATAATAGGTCGAGAAAGTTGTGGGAGATGCCTTACTATTTCTCTTGAATTCAGATACCAACATTCATGAAAATTAGATAACAAGAAACTGAAAGATCTTACCAAGATAAGTCATTTTCTTCTGGTTCATTCTTTTATTAGAATTCTTACATAAATTAAATATTAAAATTCAAGATCTTCCTCAGTTTGCCCCATGGGCCATTAATTCATTGAGAATAGAGAAACTTACATTGTCACAGTAGGATTTCAAAAAATGTGAGCTGAATGAATGCATGGATTTTTTTTTTTAAACAAAGTCATGGTGACTTCTAAAAATAAGAGAAATTGAAAGAAGTATAACAAACCTGGTAACAAATAAATGTATTTCTGCTGTTGTTAAAGTTGGGAACATCTGATTTCTGAAGCTAAAATTTAAGAAAGTTGGCATTATATATACATTATATAATGTGTATATATATATATATATATATATATGTGATTATATATTATATATATTTAAAAATATTATCTATGCAAACAATTGAAAAACTTTGACTCAGCAGTCAACATCTAATTATAAAAGGATTTTTCCCTGAATATCTACCTACCTACCTACCTATTTATCTATCTATTTATTTATTATAATTTTATTGCATTTTCCCATTAGCACTTAACCCATTACATGCCCCTACTCCCTGCAATCACCATACTGTTGTCCCTGTCAATGAGTTCTTTTTCTTTTTTGCTCAATCTCTCCACCCCCGAGTTTCCAAATAGCCATCCTCCCCGTGTCTATGAATGAGTCTGTCTCTATTTTGTTTGTTACTTCATTTTGGTCACTAAATTCAACATAAGTGAAATCATATGGTATTTGTCTTTCTCTGACTGGCTTATTTCATTTAGCACAATGTTCCTCAGATCCATTCATACTGTTGTAAAGGGTAAGATTCCCTTCCTTTTTAGAACCAAGTAGTATTCCACTGTGTAAATGTCTGATAGTTACTTTATCCATTCGTCTTCTGATAGATACCTGGGCTGCTTCCCTACCATGGTGATTGTAAATAATACTGCACTGAACATGGGGGTGCTTATATTCTTTTGATTTAGTGTTTGGGGCTCCTTTGGATATATTCCCAGAAGTGGGATTGTTGGGTCAAAAGGCAAATTCATTTTGAATTTTTTGTGGCGTGTCCATACTGTTTTCCACAGTGACTGCACCAATTTGCATTCCCACCAACAATGCAAAAGAGTTCCCTTTCTCCACATCCTCCTCAGCACTTGTTGTTTGTTGATTTATTAATGATAGCCATTTTGATAGATGTGAGGTGATATCCTTTTTTGGTTTTAATTTGCATTTATCTGATAATTAGTGACATCGAGCATCTTTTTATATGTCTATTGACCACCTGTATGCCCTCTTTGGAGAAACATCTATTAAAGTCCTTCGTCATTGATTGTGCACGTGTGTTGAATTTTACAAGTCCTTTGTAAATTCTGGATATTAACCCCTTATCAAATGTATCGGCAAATATGTCTTTCCATTGCATGGGATGTCTTTTTACCTTGTTAATGTTTTCCTCTCCTGTGCAAAAGTTTCTTACTTTGATGTAATCTCTTTTGTTTATCATTTGCTTTTGTTTCCCTTGCCTAAGGAGATATATTAGATAAAGTATCAAACTATACTATAAGGCCACAGTAATCAAAACAACATGGTACCGGCATAAAAACAGATACATAGATCAATGGAACAGAATAGAGAGCCCAGAAATAAACCCACACTTTTGTAGTAAATTAGTATTTGACAGAGGAAGCAGGCTCATATAATGGGCTAAAAAAAAGTCTATTAAATACATAGTGTTGTGAGAATTGAACAGATACATGCAGAAAAATGAAATTAGACCTCTTACTTACACCAACACAAGAATAAATTCAAAATGTATCAAGGACTTAAATGTTAGACCTGAAAACATAAAACTCCTAGAAAAGTATAGGCAGTAAAATCTTGAACATTACTTAGAACAGTATTTTATGATATAGCCATAAATGTCAATTTAGTTGGGTTTTCAAATGGAAGAACACCCAGAAGAGATTAGTGATAATACTATAGGCAGACTCTAATCTTCTGTGCTCAGTTTTTCTCTATGCATGATTCTTACTATGGTTTAAAAATACATAGCAGCTTTATATTTGCATAAATTACAATATTTGTTTTGACAGCTAGTGAATTTAATATTGACACTGAATAGCTAAGTTTCTTTTCAGAATTTTTATTTCAGGCACTGAGCTCATTAGTTTACAATTCTTATGTGATTTATGAGTAGCTATTGTTATTATTTCTATTTTGCAGATGATTAAATATAGTGATGCTAGTTGCCTTGCCCACAAATAAACAGAACCAGGATTAGAACTCAGGGAACAGACTGCAGTGAAACTTGTAATTTGAACTGATATTTACACATGCATTAGATCTCAAATTGCTAGAATAATCAGTTTAAACAAAAGAACTCAAAGCAATAGAAATCAATAAAAAGTTACACAAGTCAATTCAAGCAACTCATTTCCCTACTGTAGAACGACGACCACTGATTTTCTATTAAAAACTTTTGTTACATGCTCCAAAAGAGGGGACAGGTTGGCGTATCTATGAAGAGGTAAATATAATCTTTGGCTGATTTAATTTGAAAAAAGAATTGCACCCCCCCTCAAAAAAAAAGAATTGCTCCTGAAAATAAAAAGATAACTTGGCATCATATTCTGTAAATAGTTAAAAATATCTGAAATACTGTGTTCCGTTTTAGATGACCTATTTTATAGAATAGTGTAATACCTAGCTATGTAGACTAAGAACTAGACATGATTGAAAGCGTATTACAGGAAGGATAGTTGAAAAAATTCAAACATCAATGTAAAGAGTTTTGATGAGACACAACAATTTTCTCTTCATATGAGAGCTATGTGGAAAAAGATAAATTAGACATCCCATCTAATTCTTTGGGCAGTATCATAGCCACTATTTAGAAATTAAAGTAAATCAATTTGCTCTTAATATGCTGAGGGAGAGTTCATTCAGACCTCCTCAAAAGGCATAAACCAGCTATGCAGATACTCACTTGAAGAGTTAGAGGGAATGAATGCACACCTATTAACACTGTGACACCAGTCATTTCTGCACTGAGTGGAAGGTTGAACTCAATGAACTCAAAAGTGTCTTTAATTTCTCAGATCAAATCTTATGTCAGCATTTTAATGGAAAAACACAGGAAGGAGAAAGTAATCTCTTTTCTTTCCATTTTTAGTCTATGCTAGCTAAATAAAAATGTAATTCAATCAAAAAGAATTTATAATCCTTCTAATCTTAAAACTCATGTCTCCCATACAGTATATGCTATACAGTATGGATGGAACAGCCTGAGTTTTCTTTTCAAGGGATAAATAATTTTACATATATACATTCATGTGTATTTTCTATAAAAATACAGTATTTATAATTTAAGTATTTAGGTGCCTAAAATACGCCTTATGCAAAAGTATTTAGCAGTTAAGAGAAAACGGGGAATTACTATGTTTGTTTTTGAACTTTATAGAAAGCATTACTAATTTTGCCCGTTAGCAGTGTAGAAGACTGGAAGGTGTCTAACTGGAACTCTAGAGGCAATTGGACAGGGAAGGGGGCAGAGTCTGGGTTCATCAGGTTGAGCATTGCATCCCCTTGTGGGACATGCTCGTTTTCAGGAATTCTCTATGACAATTCATCATTAGGGCAAAGACGAAATGCTTATCTTTTTTTAAAGCCCAGATCTCTCCCTTCCTTTCTGCTTAATTATCTTCCTGTACAATGAACAAGTAGTAGATTGGGTGTAAGCAGGGGGAAATTCAGCCTTCCCCATCATCTAGCTGTGTGATGCTCAGGCATTATAAATAACATATTTGAAATTTAGAGGTATAGTTACAATAGAAATTACACAGCTTCCCTTGTTACCTCGCAAGCACATAGAGCAAATCAAATTTATTCTATTGAATACTTGATATTCACTGTGTATTGAGCTAGTTCTTGGGGGAGGATGGATATAAAGCACAGTTAGTGCTTTGGAGAATTTCAGTGATTTGGAAATCAAACCAGAAAACATTTTACAGATGTGGAATATAAATCACTTAAAAAGGGAAGAATAATACACGTGTCTTCATTACACAGCACGGTGCCTGAAATATGGAACGTACTTGAGCTCTTTGTAAAAATCATCTCAAATAATCCCCACTTAATTCTGATGTGTAACATGAAAGTAGTAGTGTTCCCATTTTCCACGTGAGGAAGACAAAGCCACGCAAGACACGATGACAAAAATGGGACAGAAACTCGGGTTATAGGAATCACGTTTGCATTATGGAGGTAATGGCAGGTGTTGTATATACACAGCAAAGCTTGGAGGAAATTTTATAATCAGTAAACGCTAATGGAGGAATAAAGAAACAACTAAATAGTTAATACATATGGTTTAAAAGTATCAATATAATAAAAAGGTGTCAATATAACTTCATTAATGTCTTCGCCACAGTATTGCAGTCATTATTTCATTCTTCAATTTTGATTTCCTTCTAGTTCCACAAGCAGTTAGGAAGCTACACTCTACCTATTTCCCTACCAATCCAAGGCTACTCCCAACTGAAAAGTCATTCTGCACTAAAGCATCATCAAGTATCCTGACACAGAGAGATGATTTCTTCCTTTAGGTAGTTTCAAGGTGTCCCGCAGTCTGCTGAAATACAACTGTTTCCCCCTCACCCAGCACGCCTTCTTCAATTCGTGATTCTTTAAGATTTCTCCTGATTTCTGATCACTTAATCCCTGTGTTGTAAGTGTCTTCTAGGAGAATCTGCCCTTTCCAGTTTCTGACTTGAGATACCTTATATTAAGCAGGGTTAATGTGTTTTACTGTTGACCTTAATATCACGCACAGCATCTATGGCTGCTGCCTGCTCTTGGATCTCACCCGCCTTTTTGCTCTTACCTAAGCACCCCTAACTTTATAGGCATTCATTGTTTCACACTAACGTAATTATTCATAAATTTTCTTCTTTTGCTAGGAAGAGTTGTTGTAGTCATAGTTGTCCGTTTTCTATAGAAGACATCCTTTTAAGCATTGATAAGTAGCAGATAGTGAGAAACGGAGAATAGACAATTTTTTTTGGAATATTAGTCCAGAAGGGAATATCAAGATACTTATCACCAGGGCAATCAGGACTGAAACCATGCTTAAATGCCACTTGCTTGTCCTGAAGATGGATGACTTCCCTAGAATCATCTTGAGAGGCTACAGCACAAAGCACCATTTGCAAAAAACCTTTTTCTTGAGCTTTTGTGTTTTGCACAGACCTCACACCAGAACAATAGATTTTGAAGTAAATATGATATTTAGTATTCCATAATATAGAGCCTCTAGAATTGCATTCTCAGAGTAGATTATTGGGGAAGGTCATGACCTGTGATTTAATAGAAGGAACACTATATCTGAAGATGGTCTACCCCACTGTTTCAATGAAGAAACAATCAAATTCAGTGGCTTCTTTGACAGTGACTAGAAGTATAATAATAAAAATGCTGCTTCTTCAAAAATTAAAGATGATGCAAGATACCCCTCAAGATGCTGACCCTGCATTACTGGGGTAGCAGCTAATCTGGAAGCACAGGTTGTCAGCTTTTCAGCATTTACTCAGCCCTCACTAGGACATACCTTGTGTCCATCCAGAATTTTCAGGCAGACAGCAATGCATGTGACTCAGCAGCACAGAGAATTTATGCTAGCACAAAAATGGTAATTTTAATGACTTCTTTTGGTACTGAGATTGGCATTGGAAGGACATAAGGGTAGAATTTGGTCTTGTCTCAGATGCTGCTCTCCTAAAAGTCTCACAACAGAGAAGGTAGTTCATAAATACAGTTAGTATTTACTTTAACCTTGGAGAATTTAAAATTTACAAAGATCAAAGTAAACAAAAATAATTATAATGATAGCATTCAAATCCTTAGACTATTTAAGCCTTTAAATTAATTATATATTGTGATCTGTAATAACATTTTTAGCATTTAATTGTGTAATGAGGGTATTAAGATTATGGCAAATAGCACCAATTATTTCTTTTGCAAAGATTTTAACCATATGCATTTTCAAAGGCTTATCTGATATAGAGGAATATAATATTAAATTTTGGAGAGAATGCTAAGAGAGCCATTTTAAATCTCAAAATTCAGAAAGGCATTTTCTTTCCGAATTCAATGAATGAACTCTTTGCCAGGCATAACACAGAATATTTTTGTTATTTCTCCATCAGGATACAGTTATTTTTTTAACATTTTATTTCTTTATTTTTATTTTTATTTTTTAGAGAGAGGGGAAGGGAAGGAGAGAAAGCGGGAGAGAAACATCAATGTGTGGTTGCCTCTCACATGGCCCCCATGTGAGTCCCCACTGGGGACTGGGCCTGCAAACCACGCTTATGCCCTGACTGGGAATTGAACTGTGAGCCTTTGGCTCACAGCCTGCACTCAGTCCACTGAGCTACACCAGCTAGGGCAGGATACAATTATTTTTACGCATTATTTTAAAAATATATGGAATACCACATTTGAAAATAATGTTTTTTGGGGGGGCAGGGCTGGGAATATAAGACAGAAAACTGTACTTGAACAATAATTAAATAAAAATAATAATAAAAAAAAGAAAAGAATGTTATTGTGTAACATAATGTACCACAAATTAAGAAATATATATTTTTGACTTTGGTAATTACAGAGAGAACTTTTATTAAATAATTTAAAGGTAAATTTTTAGTAATCACCCATTGTTCTTCTTCTTAGGAAAATGACCCAACTGCTGTCACTATTCTTTACTTTTTAACTGTAAGGTTCTAAGGATTTTGTAACACTCAAAATTAACAAACACACAAAAGCCCATTCTTTGTGAACACATTTATTGGTATAAGCAATTTCTCTCTATATCCCTCTTCCTCTCTTCTCTCCACACACTACACACACTCACACACAAATACATACACATACTTAAATAATATTTTTCACTTTGACAGTCCTCATTTGCATAATAACAGGTTTAGTAGTATTTACTTGACATATATGAAAATTAACTTTATGTTTACTTTGTCAATAATGCTCATCATTTTCCTACTCTCATGCTTAACCTACATAATTGTAGCATTTCTTATTGCTGCTGATAAAGAGTGATGAAAGGTTTTCAGTTTCATTGATCTGACACAGAACTTTGGGCAGGGGAGGGGAAGAGGCTAGAGCATTTCCAGAAGCTTCTTCCAGAACTTGGGGTTAAAGTGACTCCTGCTGTTCTACCCAGAAATTCTTGGAGGGAAAAAATAAAAGCTCCAAAGCAGCTCAAATGCTAAGAGCCATCATTCCAACTGAACCGTGGGATATAAGACCAAACATGATTCATATTAAAATTACAATCAACCCCTGGCTGGTGTAGCTCAGTGGATCGATCATGGGCCCACGAAGCAGAGAATCGTGGTTCGATTCCCAGTCAGGGCACATGCCTGGGTTGCAGGCCAGTTCCCAGCAGGGGATGCAGGAGAGGCAACCATACATTGATATTTCTCTCCCTCTCTCCTTCCTTTCCCCTCTAAAGATAAATAAATTAATTAATTAAAAAATAAAATAAAATTACAACCAGTAAAGCAATAAATAATGATTAATATTGGAAACTGTTGCAACTAACCTCACAAGTGACTGATACTGGTGTTGTACTACTTTGATTGTAAAGTACTGAAGGGGTAAGCGAGTAAGTGGCTGACGGGAAGAAAGGGGTCCTTTTGAAAGGTGAAGAAAAAGAGGGGGGGATAGGTTACTTGCTATTCCCAAAATTTTGACATGGCCAGTTTACTTCTCTTCAAATGTGTATGCATAAGTTCAAGCTATCTTCATAAATGCCTATACTTTACTAATAAAGTCATGAGTTTGCCTTACCAGAGTATTTAATTTGTTTGGCTTAAAACTGGTAATTAGTGGATTGGTTAGTTTTATATTTGCTTCAATGCCCATGACTTACCACCTCAGTCTTTTTTTAATATTTTATTTATTTATCTTTAGAGAGGAAGGGAAGGAGAGAAGGAGAGAAACATCCATGTATGGTTGCCTCTTGTGAGTCCCCTGCTGGGACCTGGCCTGCAACCCAGACATGTGCCCTGATTGGGAATTGAACTGCGATCGTATGGTTCACAGGCCTACGCTCAATCCACTGAGCTACACAAGCCAGGGCTCAGTCTTTAAGTGGACATCTCAAATGGTGTAACACCAATTAGATATGCTGAACAAAGACACTGAATGGGTGCTAGCTGAGCAATGTCCCCCACGACCATGGGGAAGCATGGACTATTTTCCGTTCGGTCACTTGTTAGTAGAATTATGATGAGTGAAGAATAGAGAGTTTAAATGCCATTTTACCCAAAGAAAATCAGTCTTGTTATATGAACTGGGAAAAGATTGCATTTAACACAAAGGAAATAAGGTAGGGTTCTAGGAGGAACAAGATCACAAAATCAGGTTAAGGATCGAAGAGTTAAAACTGGTCAAGGTTCACATCATCATATAACATCATATCAGGTAGACGGAGGCTGGGTATCCCATAACTAGAAAGCTGACATTTGAGTGTGGGAGCAAGTAGAACACTCTGGAAAAAAGAAAAACAAGAGTCAAAATTTAAGTCATTAAACAAGTGAAACCAAAGCACCAGCAGTTAATGACACACCATTCCAAAACTGATGAGGCTGGCGTTATAGACTTCTTAGCAGAGCAAAAGATGGCAAGATTTAAAATAAAACTCTATAAGATTTACATGAACTGGAAAGCAAGTAGGGTCAGAGACACACCTACATGCTCTTTGCATTCTTATGCCAGTTTATAATAGCAGCTGTTATGTATTTTCTGAAAATAAAACAAGGTCTGGAGCAAACATTTCAGTTGTTCATAGTTAAATTATTTGGAACTGAGGAATGATATAAGAGCAAAATATCCCATCTCAAGCTAAAACTAACACGATAAGGATATTACATTGGAAGTTATTCCCAAGAGAAGTGAAGCAAATAAAATGTAATCTCAACCATGTGGTATATTTTGTATTGCATCATAGAGACTAGGAAAGGCTTTGAGACTACCTTCTGTTTGAGGTTGATTATACCTGCTACTCTTCACATACTATTCTTCTACCAGAGCATGTACAGTACACACTTTCTTATTTCATCCTTGTGAAAACAGTGATTGCAATAGTTATCTTGGTATATATCTTACCTTGATCAATTTTGTCCTTAAGGCTAGAATGTGGCTAGATGTAAACTTGACTATATAAATCTAAGCAAGAATTAAAGAGAATGTATTTTTAAAATTTGAGCATGACACTTCATTTAGCACAATACTAATTTTTTTCTGTCAAATAATTTATTGGAAGTTTTTATAGAAAATCTCTAGAGATGTTCTATGGCTGAGAGAGTGGAGAACACTATAGCAGTATGAATTAAAGCTGTGTGTGTATATATGCATATATAGTCACTTCAGAAAGTTAGCCCAATAAACATACCATCAATAACTCTTCACCATAGCCTATGAGGCAAGCAGCTTTAATAATCTCAGCTTTACACATGTGTTAACTGATGCTTAATGTGCTCAATTAATCAGACTAAGACCCAACACTTAGAAAGTGATAAAGTTGAGATCTGGTATCTGGTTTTCATTCCCTCTCCATTTTCAACCTCAAAATTATTGCTTAGGTATAAAACTCAACAAACATTGGAGAGTCAAGAGTACTTGATAAAAAGAACTGTCACCTTGAACAGGACACCTAACATCCCTGGCCATCTGCAGTAAAATACAATGGTTGGATGGAATAATTAATCAGCAAGGTCCACGGCAGAGCTCAGAGGTGGGAAAGACATCTCCATCAGCAGGAGACAGCATTGACTCAGGCCGCCGAGTTCCTCCTTAATTCAACTTTCCATATGGCGGCATCAGAAGCATGACAGAAATGGCTGGTCACACATCCCACACTGGAAGCCCAAGTTTATCACAGTGAGAGAGCGTTAAAAAGTGAGGTGCTCACATAGACCACGTGAGCCTAAGAAGTACTTATACGGGGACCGTTTGGAAATATTATTTTAAACAATCATAGTAATTTATAAAAACCACTATTTTAAAGAAGAAAGATGAGCAAACTAGAAGTCAATCTATGTCTAACCTAGTGAAAAACTGAGATAATGACAGTGGGCAAATTATCCAAATCTCTAGGTCTCAAAATTTTCACTTAAAAAATAAAGGATTGCCCTAAACTCATCCTTTTCTAAAATTATATGGGGAGCACGGGGTGGGGGGCGGGCAGGGTTGGGAATATAAGACAGAAAGCTGTACTTGAACAAGAATTAAATTTTAAAAAATTAAAATAAATAAAATTAGATGATCTTATAATCATAAGAGAAGGCCCGTGTTCAGGAAGAATCTAGGTAAGTGACACTTAGGATTGAACGTCATTAGGAAAAATATCTAATGGTTGCTGTTTGGAAGGCTCGTGCGTGTTCTCCAAGAATGAAAACATTTCCCAGGTAAGTTTAAGACAACTATCATGCAATAGTACAGCTTACATGCTGGTTCCAATAACTAAAACTAATCTATCATTGCAAAATATAAAGTTGTTTTAGTGAGATTTTTTTAAAGAAATGTTAAGAAATGACACGTAGATGCCACATTTCCTATTTATTTAACAGCACAAAGCTGATTTTTTTTTCACCAGTGCACATGAAATCATGGAAGTTCGCTTAGGGCCCAAATTGAATCACAACAACTTAAATTTTGAGTTCATAATGCAATTAGAGTGGAATATTATTGTTTATAGGTAAGCTACCAAAACCATTGTGTGGAAAAAAATCGCCTTACAGGTTCTGGCTGTGACATTTTTTTTTTTTCTATGCACATGGCTTTTTCAAAGTGTTTCTCCTATTGTTCCAATCCACTCAGGAAAGTTTTATATGGAGAACCTTAGTTTAATATTGTTAAACAGTGTCTTGAGCTATTTGGATGATGTGTGCTACATGGTAAATGTTAGAAAATAGTACACGAAGCACATTAAAATAAAGTTTCATTGTGCTGTGTTTGGTTCTGACAGTGTTCATAAACCAAAATATATTTAGATAAAATTTATTTCTAATATAATACCAGTTTACCACATGTGTAGAAAATGCTTTTTAAAAAATCAAACTTTCCTAAGAGTGATTTCATTTTTCCTAAATATTCCTCTTTAAACTGTACCTGAAAAAGTTTTATTTGTAATATTCCAAATTATTGCTCAATAAATGGCACAAATAATGTGTAATGTCTATATGTAAATATTGTAATATCACTGGGGTACCCCAAGTTACATTTTGGTTTCTCAAAGTTCATAGGTTCAGGAATAAAGCATATTCCAACATACCTGCCCACTAACAAACAAAAATGTTAAATGGCATAAACTTTGTTTCAATAATTGTCCATACTTGATGAATTATGTAATGTTCAAGCATTAAGCAAAAATTAATTTAAAAATATATTTAAATAAGAGTTGGCCATCTCTAGTAGAATAATCAATAATCTGTGAGATGAAAATACTCAATTACCTTTTCCACTCCTACTTTTTCTTTGCTCCCCATATAGCTCACAGAAACTGATTGGTCATCATTCAGCTCAAGATTATATATATATATATATATATAATGAGTATATATGAATATATATGAGTATATATGAATATGAATATATATAAGTATAGTATCACAGACTAAAAGTGATAAAAGAAACTCAAGTTTTCTCTCATCCAACATTACAATTTTTTTTTTAAAGATTTTATTTATTTTTAGAGGGGAAGGAGAAAGGGAGAGAAACATCAATGTATGGTTGCCTTTTGTGCATCCCCTGCTGGTAGTTAGCCTGCAAGGAACCGGCCTGCAACCCAGGTATGTGCCCTGACTGGGAATCGAACCGCGATCGCCTGGTTCGCAGGCCCGTGCTCAATCCACTGAGCTACGCCAGCCAGGGCCAACATTACAATTTATAGTTTTCAAAATCAAGGGAAAGAATGCCCACATTTCTTAGTCAATAAAATTAATCAATAGAAAACTCATTTCTCTGGCCCATAGGACAAAGGATAACTCAGCATGAAAAAGAGGAAATCACTGACCCCACTCTTTCATTCCTACCTGAGACTGCATGGAAAAAATGTATATGCTAAATATAAGGATACGTTTGAAATAGGTTATGCAGAAGTGTAAATCTTGAATATATCTAGGAAGTCTGATTTCTAGTGAATATATTGAGAATGAAATGTTCCTTTCTTCACTGACAGTAATTAATCAGTGATAAAGCAAGATTTATGAAGCTGGTGGGACTAGACAGAAGAAGGCAAAGCATCCTTTTTACATGGAAAATTTGGGAGTCAATGAACTGTCTTTAAATGGTTGTGTCAATTAGATACTTGGACCAAACTAAGGTAAGTAAACATGTGTCCAGCTCCAAAGAACGAGGTCATAATTTTCACCACTAAAGAACTGGGGTTTTCCATGCAAATTGACAGGCAATCTACAGTTTAGTCAGACATTGTGTGTGTGTTTTTTGAGTACACACATATTTTGGTGGCAGGAATGTTACTATTAATCATACATAACATTCAGAGCTTCCCGCTATAGGTAATATCAACTTAGTAGAGAAAAACAAATGTTTTTGTTTTTCTAAATGTTGGACAGTGTAAGGTCAAGTGCAAGAACAACTTTAACAGTAAAAATTCAAAGCATGAAATTAGACATATATGTGTGGTACTGACAAAAGAGAACTAGAGAAAAATTTTGAAGCAAAAAATAAGCTGCCTAGCTTTATTTAGGTAGTAAAGTTTACAGATAGTTTCATCTACAAATTCATTAATTTATTTTATTCATTTTTGAAACAAATATACCTCTTTTTTTAAAGATTTTATTTATTTATCTTTAGAGGGGAAGGGTAGGAGAGAAGGAGAGAAATATCAATGTATGGTTGCCTCTCATGAGTCCCCTGCTGGGAACTGGCCTGCAACCCAGGCATGTGCCCTGACTGGGAATCGAACCGCGATCGTGTGGTTCACAGGCCCGCGCTCAATCCACTGAGCTATACCAGCCAGGGCCAAATATACTTCTTTTTTAAGTTGTTGTTCAAGTGCCATTGTCTCCATTTTCTCCTGCCACTCCCCCAACCCCAGCCGTCTCTACTCTCTACCCTTGATCTTACCCACCTTTGGTTTTGTCCATGAGTCCTTTATACAAGTTCCTAAAAACACTTCCTCCCTTTCCCCCCCATTATCCCCTCCCACCTTCTCTCTGGTTACTGTCAGTTTGTTCTTAAGTTCACTGTCTCTGGTTATATTTTGCTTGCTTATTCGTTGTGTTGATTAGGTTCCACTTATAGGTGAGATCATATGGTATTTGTCCTTCACTGCCTGGCTTATTTCACTCAGCATAATGCTCTCCAGAGCCACCCATGCTGTTGCAAAAGGCAGGAGATCCTTCTTTCTTTCTGCAGCATAGAATTCCATTGTGTATATGTACCATAGTTTTTTGACCCATTCACTTACTGATGGGCACTTAGTTTGCTTCCGGCACTTGGCTATTTGTAAATTGTGCTGCTATGAACATTGAATAGGTGCATAGGTTCTTTTGAATTGGTGTTTCAGGGTTCTTAGGGTGTAATCCCAGCAGTGCAATTGCTTGGTCAAAAGGCAGTTCCATTTTTAGTTTTCTGAGGAAAATCCATGCTGTTTTCCCCAGGGGCTGTACCAGTCTGCACTTCCACCAACAGTGCACTAGAGTCCCCTTTTCTCCAAAACCTCGCCAGCACTTGTTTGTTTTTTTGTCTATGAAGGTCATTCTGACCGATGTAGAGTGGTATCTCATTGTGTCTTTAATTTGTGTCTCTCTGATGGCTAGCGATGCCAAGCATCTTTTCATATGTCTCTGGGCCCTCTGTATGTCCCCCTTGCACAAGTCTCTGTTCAAGTCCTCTGCCCAACAAAAGAAAATGAAACTCAACCACCAACTTACATCATCTACAACTTCATTTAATTAAACGCAACATTTTCCAAAGACCAGGGCTTCTACTCTCACAGAATACAAACCAAATCTCAGAATTCCTTGAAACTGCCCCTCTTTGGCAATAGTTTCACTGACATCTTTTCTTTGCCTACCAGTGCCATGGAAACATGAAAAGCAAATCACAATATTTTGTAGTGTTTCCTAATTTCTTGTTGAATCCTTCTCTTAGGGAAACATCAATAGTAGATTGTGGGAGTAGAAACAAATCTATGAAACAGATCTAACGCTTAAGAAAACTGCCCCTGACTTGAGAGATGTTACAGGGATATATGCCTACAAACATATATATGCACAGGCATGTGTTAGAAACTCCATGTGAAAATATCTCTCTTCCCTAATCACTCAGAAGAGTGTCTGTCAATTAATACACTGCCTACAGATATTTTAAATATGTGGCTAGCAAAGTAATAATTTATAATANTCCAAAGACCAGGGCTTCTACTCTCACAGAATACAAACCAAATCTCAGAATTCCTTGAAACTGCCCCTCTTTGGCAATAGTTTCACTGACATCTTTTCTTTGCCTACCAGTGCCATGGAAACATGAAAAGCAAATCACAATATTTTGTAGTGTTTCCTAATTTCTTGTTGAATCCTTCTCTTAGGGAAACATCAATAGTAGATTGTGGGAGTAGAAACAAATCTATGAAACAGATCTAACACTTAAGAAAACTGCCCCTGACTTGAGAGATGTTACAGGGATATATGCCTACAAACATATATATGCACAGGCATGTGTTAGAAACTCCATGTGAAAATATTTCTCTTCCCTAATCACTCAGAAGAGTGTCTGTCAATTAATATACTGCCTACAGATATTTTAAATATGTGGCTAGCAAAGTAATAGTTTATAATATAGTTGCGTTTGAGGATCAGAAAAAACACACCCATCTATATACAGGAAGGAGGGTATTCACAGAAAAAGACCAGTTTGACACAGGACTAGAATATGCACAGGCACAGAGGTACATGGAGAATATTGTATAACATAAGCAAGACTCAGGATATATGTTAAGGAAAATGAGGAGAAGGACTTAAAGAGAAGAGTAACTTTAGATGGTAGTTTTTACTTTAGATGGTCATTTGTATAGGGCCATATAGTGTCATATGAGGTAGGGGCAATTTATGATTTCACTTCCTGAAAAGATCAGCTGTAATACAGTTGAATAAAGTCTTCTTTATATATAGTGGTCAAATTGTATATGTAAGATATGGAACTTGATGTTTTGGGTATTCATGTACCATAGGCTTTTATTGTTATCATTATGATAGGGAGCAAAGCAAATCTTTAGAGTTCAATGTACCTTTACCAAATATTTCCACACCACTTGTTCATAGAGTATGGTACACATTGTAGTCTACAGAGTAAAATTCCTAATTTCCCTTTTCCTAAACTTTGCCACACTTTTGTCATATACCCCCTACCCGCCATTTGTACACTTAGACATGTGCTTTGGAGATACTGACCCAGACCTTTTCAAGGCCAGAATGCTTTGAAGGTAATTCACTCCCCCAATGTTATGCCATAACAATTTTCTTCAGGAATTAAAGTGTAAGGTAACAACTCTTGGTTTTTTACTTGGTTTCAGAGATTGTTTCAAAAATAGTAATGCTAAGCATAAAGAGTAGGTACAAAATAGACAAGGGAAGGTATGAATAGTATAGAAAATGGAGAAGCCAAGGAACATATATGTATGACCCATGGGCATGAACTAAGAGGAAAGGAATGCTGTCGGGAGGAGGGTGCAGGGCATAGGAGAATAAAGGGGAGAAAAAATGGGACGACTCTAA
The DNA here is from genome assembly GCF_014824575.4 of Sturnira hondurensis. NCBI lineage: Eukaryota > Metazoa > Chordata > Mammalia > Chiroptera > Phyllostomidae > Sturnira > Sturnira hondurensis. The sequence goes on along the minus strand of NW_028093774.1, from coordinate 13,240,907 downwards.
TAGCATAACCAATAAAATATAGTTTAAAATAGTAATGAGACCTAGTTCAAGCAAGGATAAAGAGGAAACATTTTAAATTTATTTTTATACTTTTTTCATTACCATTCATTCTGCTTATATCCCTCCCCCCAACCCCCTAAAATCACCACACTGTTCTCCATGTCCGGGAGTCCTTTTTCTGAACATCAGGAAAGATATCTCCTTGCCTTATACTCAAGAAATATACTCACAGCAAATTCTGTCTTCCTCTGAATGGCCAAGTATTGAGGAGCCCAAACCTACTTCCTGAACTTTGTAATCACATAGAAAAGACCAAAGGCCACTAGGATAAACCAAACACCAGGAAGGAGCCAACTCTGAACTCCCACTATACGCATCACTAAATTTTAAGGCTTGCATCTGGTTTTCTGTTACCTCCGAAAGAAAGCATCCTAATTAAAATGCAGAACTTAAAAAATCTAATTAGGAGACAGGACAGATTGTGGTTTAGTTCATATGTTATTCTATGCCAATCCCTCATAAAACATTTATGTGCAGATTTTTTTAAAATACAGATTGACCTTTTAGTATTCTAAAATCTTCCTATAATATGACACAATTTCTTGTTAGCATAAGACAAACTTAATTAACTCTGAGCATTTCTGTTACTTTAGATAAATCCACTGGCATGTCCTTAGAGTAATGTAATTGGCTTCCCAGTATAATGCATATTATACTAATTATAATATATCTTCTACACATGACGGAATACATGTGCCTTAAATTAACTTTATTTGAATTTAGGGAGAGTTGGGTGATACCTCCAAATTTATATTCTTTTTAAATCAGACTTTTTTCTCACTCAAGTTATTTATTCGGTCACATGAATATATTTCTCCAAGGTAATCAAAGTGTCAAGGAGAACCCACAGTATCTAGAAAGTCTAAAAAAAATCGTGACATCAAATTTGATTTAAACATATTTCAAACCATAAAAAAATAAATTACTAGTTGGCTTTCCTTCTGAAAAATACTTTTTCATAAGTTTATTGAAACATTTGAAGGACTTGTATGGATTTTAGTTTTATGATAAATAAGCGGCACACTTTGCCTGCATACACTGAAAATCACTTAAAGTAAAAGCAGTGCTGAGTACATATGATGTCATTTGTAAATGGTGTGCTCCCTTCTCCTGTTTGTAACTGCCTGAGGGCTGGCTGCCTTTGTGTTATCGGAATTATTTCATTTACTTAACGTATGTGTTCTGTTAAAAGATTGATTTTTCCCGTATAAATTCCTCATAGCATTGTTCTGCTTTAAAGAAGCACCATTTGTATGCGGTGGTGTCCTGATCAGACCAACTGTGTTCTGCTGTTATCATTCCCATCATTAGGAGTTCCGAAGTTTGTGGCAATGATAAAATGGACTTAAAGCTGAGAGAGTTCAAGGAACCGAAGTCAAGCTCCTATTCCCAGATGGGTCAATTTGCGGGAAGATGGCACGACTTACCAAAACCACAGGCTACTTATTGTAAGAAGTGCAGTATAGATCTTGAGCCTTCAAACATCAAAGCGGCTCTATTTATCACTGCTTTTCAAAATGCCCAATATACGGAAAGGCAGAGAATCACTGATCCTAAAATCATTATCATTTTAATTGCATAGTATAGTAGTATTTGTTATAGACTTGAATAGATATTCTTTGTATATTTTCTAATACTATTACCAAGGTAGTCTTTGTTCTAATATTACTTGAATATTTTTCTTCCCCTCTTCCCTTCCATAAGGTCACAGGTCTAGGTGTTGCAATTTCTTCTGAAGTGCAATTCAAGGTCACATATAACTCATTCTCTGAACATTGCAAGTTTATTTATGCTACAAAATCCTGATGTGTTCCAACCATGATTGAATGGGCGAAGAGAAAATGACTGATGCAATCAACCAAAGTTGTGCTACTTGTATTTTCTGCACAAAGTTGTGCTACTTTAGAATATGAACGCTGGGGTTCTCATTAATCAGTGTTAAGAATTGGAACTGAGAACTTATGAAATGTCACGTGGCCACAGTCACACCCAAGTAAAGAAAGCTGTTTTCAGAGAGAGGGGGGAAAAAGATTATCTGGACATGGAGACAATGAAAAAAGAAACCACGGACTCAGAGAGATGGGTAATACAGGTGCATGCAAATCTCCAAAGTAACCCAATAAACTGTCTTTGTGTGATTTTAATACAATTTAATTTTAGTACAAATTAATCAGAGTCTCCTAAAAATTAATCCAAGTCCCCAAAAATCAATCATATTTTGGAGCTCTCACATGTAAAAACCATCATGCTTTATTTTTGTGCACAGGAGCCTATGTGACTTTGACAAACAAGCATAATAAATAAAAACAAAGAAAATCAAAGAAAGATTCTTTGGAGGATGTATGTTTTAGGCTCAAAATGATTATATTGGTTTTAAGAGTATTATTTTTTCTTTGGGTTCATGTATTTGTACATTAATTTATTTAATTATTAATTAAAAATGATAAGAACAGATACTACACTTAATCTTAGCCAAAAGGCCAAAAAGCGATAATTATTAATTTGAGATATCTTATTGTGATCCAAGCATTATTAAAAAGCATTGACTGTATAAAAATAAGAAAAGATATAAAAATTCCAGCTATCTTTTTTTGCAAATTGATCCTAAGGTTTATCTAGAAATGATTAAAACCAAATAATCAAAATATTCTTTCAAAGAAAAAGAACACACTTGGAGCACTCACCTCACTTTCCTGTGTAACTTCCTCAGGGCCGCAGTAAACAAGAGAGTGTGGTCAATCACAAGGTTAGATACATGGATCAGTGGAATAGAACTGAGTGTCCAGAAATGAATCCCGACATTTGTGGTTAACTGACTTTGGAAAAAGGTGCCATGATGCACACAGGGGTCAAAATAATCTACTCAACAAATGGTGCCAGGACAACTGGGCATCCACTTAAAAATAAGGTCAATCCAACACAAAAGTTTATTTAAAATGGACTGCAGAGTTAAATGGAAGAGCTAATGATAAAAGTCTTAGAAAAAATAGCAATAATGTTTATGATCTTTGATTAAGCATTGAATTCATATTACATAAAAAGTCCAAGTGAAAAAAAAATAAATTTAACTTCACAAAAATTAATCTCTCTCATGCTTCAAGGCACACCCATAACAAGGTGAAAACGCAATCCAGAGAACATAAGAAAATATTTTCAAATTATATATCTGAAACAGAATTTATATCCTTAAATAAATGTCTCACAACTTAACGATAAAATATAAATAACCCAGTTAAAAAAACTTGACAAAATACTTTAACATCCATTACTTCAAAATAGATATAGAAATAGTCTATAAGAACCTAAAAATATGCTCAACATGATTAATCAGTAGTAACATGCAAATCAAAATCACTTCACACCAGTAGAATGGTTAACATGAAAAGAAGACAATAACAAGTGTTGGAAGGATGTGGAACAAATCGAACACTTATACACTGATGGTAGCATTTTACAATGGTGCGGCAACTTTGGAACAGTTTGACCGCCTTTTAACATCTTATCTAAAGAGTCTCCATATGAGCCAGCCATTCCACTCATATGTATATAACCAGTAGAAATAAAACACATGTCCACACAAAATTGTATACATGAATGTTTTCATCACCATTATTCATAGCAGCCAAAATGTGGAACAATTCAAATATTCATCAACTATAAATACCTAACCAGAATGTGTCATATGCATATAGTGGGATGTTATTTGGAAATAAAAGAATGATTACAGATAGATGCTATATTGATGGACTTTGAAAATATGTGAAGTGACAAAAGCCAGTCACAAATGATGACATGTTATATGGTTCCATTCATATGAAATGGTCAGCATAGGAAAATCCATGGAAACAGAGAGAATATTTTTTTTCTAAGGTCATGGGGCAAAGAGCAATGGAGAAGGGCTGTACAAGAACTACAGAGAGTTTCCTCTTAGGTTACAAAGTATTCTGAAACTAGATAATGCTGTGGTTGCAGAACGCTGTGAATATACTAAAAGGAAAATCTGAATTGTACATTTTAAAAGTGTGACTTGTATGGTATATGACATTTTTTGGTAATCTGTATAAAAAGTTAAGATAATGAAACACCTGCTAAGTTACATATCAGGGCAATGAGCCCATGGAATTTTGCTTCAGAGCTATGTACACTCGCCTTTACTCTTCAAATGGAACATTAGTTTTACAGATCAGGTAAAAATAATCCTCTGCAAGTGCTTATCCTTTCAGTAGACGTACAGGTGGCCACGGAGCAATTGCTATCTTAATACTGAGGGCGAGGTCAAGTAGCGTAAAGTAAGTGACAATAAAGAAGACAGAACTCATGAGGATACAGGTGTTAAGACTGAAAACTCAGTGTTTGCTCTCTAAATCCAAGGTCTTCTCATTTATCTCATTCCTCTATGTTGCTGCCCAGTGAACTTAGTCCTGAATTTATTTTTGTACTTGCTTTTGTTCACATGTTACTCATGTTTAGTTCCTGCAATTTGCTTTTAACAAATTATAATTTTTCTATTGTCTTCTAAAATCTGTGCAAATGGTGAGTACAGACCTATGACTAGATGTGATAAGTTTACATTTATAAATGTATAAGTACATTTATATTTATCACAAGTTTATCTTCTGCTGATAACAGCAATTTAACCTCCTAACTCCATGAAACTTCAAGTCTCAGTCCTTTGAAAAGGAAGGCCCTAACAAGCACACTTCTTTAAACATGGAAATCATCAATAAATCCGCATATTGCCCACACATACAAAGTATGTTCCAGGCTAATATATTAAACCAATGTGGAAGTCTAGCCATGACTAATATACTCTTCTAAATATTGATTCACTGGCAAACCATTACCTTTTCCCTAAAGTTTTTCAATTCATGTGGAAACCATTCATTATCCCAGCAAACATCCAAAGCACAAACAAATCAATGGACTGCTTGCAAAAACCAATATATTAAACTTATAATTCAATAAAATCGTTGCATGCAACAATTTTTTTCACACATGACACAGTCTGTTTTGTCAAGCTCTTTCAAATATTAATGTTACCTTTCTTCTAAATGTCACTAAATTGGGTGTCTCAACATATAATTTAGGGTTTTTTCCTTTTACTATATAAGATATGCACAAAATCTATGGCTCTACCAATTTTTGATAGCTTAGTTGTTGATATGCAAATACAACCTTTATTATTTTTTAACTTTAGAATATATATAGTTGAAAATCAGGAAAAAAAGCCAGTAATTCCAGATGAATTTCATGTCCCGGTTCATATGGGAGTAGGTGTGAAAAGAAAGTAATTACTGTTTTATGCCATTAAGTTATCACTGAGAGGTAATTAAATTCTTTGGTGCTCACAGCAATAATAGAAGCTCTTAGATTCACCTAAAACCAGTTTGCAGACTTTTCACATATGTGATGAACCTTATTTTTTGGTGAGAAATGTGGTGATTGTTCATCAGTGGGACTATATTTTAATTTTACTATCATTTTTACCATGGTTTTAAATTTGACTTCACATCCAAGATGGAATTGCAACTAAAATGCAAGGCATTAGAACTCATGAAGGCTGGCAGTTTCTTTCTTTTTTTAAAAAAATTTTTTTAGATTATTTATTTATTTATCTTTAGAGGGGAAGGAGAGAGGGAGAGAAACATCAATGTATGGTTGCCTTTCATGCATCCCCTGCTGGGAGCTGGCCTGCAGGGAACCAGGCTGGCAGTTTCAATGGGAAAAGCCACTGCCTTGGAGACCCCATGGAACTAATGGGCAGAAAAGCTTCATTGTTTTGTTTAAAGATTCTATTTGTTTATTTTTAGAAAGNGATGGAATTGCAACTAAAATGCAAGGCATTAGAACTCATGAAGGCTGGCAGTTTCTTTCTTTTTTTTTTTTTTAATTTTTTAGATTATTTATTTATTTATCTTTAGAGGGGAAGGAGAGAGGGAGAGAAACATCAATGTATGGTTGCCTTCATGCGTCCCCTGCTGGGAGCTGGCCTGCAGGGAACCAGGCTGGCAGTTTCAATGGGAAAAGCCACCGCCTTGGAGACCCCATGGAACTAATGGGCAGAAAAGCTTCATTGTTTTGTTTAAAGATTCTATTTGTTTATTTTTAGAAAGAGGGGAAAGGAGAGAGAAAGAGAGGGAGAGAAACATCAATGTGTGATTTCCTCTAACGTGCTCCCAACTGGGGACCTGACCCACAACCCAGGCATGTGCCCTGACTAGGGATCAAGCCAGCCACCCTTTGGTTCACAGGCCAGAACTCAATCCACGGAGCCACACCAGCCAGGGCAGAAAAGCTTCATATCGACATTTTGCATGCTACTTTCTGATGTCTCCATCAGAAAAGTAGGTCACTTTTTGCACATCTATTTAAAAGAACCAACTTCTCAATACTATAAAAAGTGACATTAACCTTTAATTTTAATTCTTTTATTTTTCTTAGTCTAGGCTCCTGGATTGCTCACTCAGTGTAAAATCATGCCTCATGTCATTGGAATGCCATTGGCATGAATAATAGATCCCATCCTGTGGAGACAAACCTCAGAGAGAAGGGTCGCCAATATGACTATCATTGATCTCGTGGGCATTTTGAATGGAGCAACTGGGTTATTGCATTATTCCTTCCGGTTTGCCTAAGAATGCACCTTTAAAATTAGTTTATTGTAAATAAACTGTCTTTGGTTTATCTTTAAAAAATTTATGTTTCTTTTAGGATCTGATTCCATAGCTTAATTTGGGATCAAGTAGAGACCCGCTTTTTCTCTGAATTTTCAACATGTAGTGAAAAACTTATTTAGAAACCTAAATCTAGTTTCTGTAGACTACAATAATCTACAATACCCACTGGAACGTTTAACTGCTCCTCCTTATTTTTTTTTTTTAAGGTTTTATTTATTTATTTATCTTTAGATGGGAAGGAGAGAGGGAGAGAAACATCAATGTATGGTTGCCTTTTGTGCGTCCCCTGCTGGGAGTTGGCCTGCAGGGAACTGGACTACAACCCAGGCATGTGCCCTGACTAGGAATCGAACCGCGATCCTCTGGTTCACAGGCCCGCGCTCAATCCACTGAGCTACACCAGCCAGGGCTGCTCCTCCTTATTTTGATGAAAGTCTTTGGTGTCCCTTAGCCAAAGCCTGTGCTCACACAAGGCAGGAACAGCCCAGCCACAGGAAGTTTCTGGTGTGTATGGGGCAGTATCTAAACTAATATAGTTGAGACAAAGCCTTCTATTTGTAGCCCAATAAAACAAATATTCAAGTTCCTTGCACTTTTAATTAGTTTTACCAAGTATCACCCAACACATTTTGACCTGCTGCATAAGAAGCTGAAAAATAACTATTGATGTCTTCCTGGAGTACAATTCATAAAACATGAGCAAAAACTTTTATGGCTTTTCTCCTTAAAATACATTTATAATAGAATTTTTGTGTAATGGAGTTAAGAAAGAAAAAGGAAGAAAGCTTGTTTGCAAGAGTCAACTTCCTCTTGATTCTGCTAACATCTCACTGGTTGCTTCTCCATCATCACTTGCTGATTCTTGATCTTATTTATCCCTGGACGCTTCACTTTGAGGTAAACATTTTTTTTTAACCATGTACACACACTCCCTTAGTTTTCTGACCTGGTCTTATTCCTCCTCTAAATACCTCTGATATGCAATGAACACCTTCCTGAAATACTAACACATATATCATACTGCCTACTCAATACCTCCTCATAGAAATCTCGTAAACATCTTATATTCAATCCATCAGAAAACCCTGCTATTTTCAGAACACATGAGGCTCCAGATCCTTCTCACCATCTCAATTGTGACCTTCCTCTGGTCCAACCTGCTAACATCTTTCTCTTTAAATGCTTCATGAAGCTTGTAACTGGTTTCGTTTCTACACCCATCCTCCCCTAAAAACGGTATTATCTATAGGGTTGGTCGAAAGTAGGTGTATGGTTGTACATATAAAAAATACAATAATTAATAAATATAGAAGACAGGAATAAACTCTGTGTTTCACATACTCATAACTGGAAACATACTTTCACCCCACCCTGTATACGCATCCAGATTGATGTCCATTCTGCCCCGTTATGTACTCATTGGTGACAGATCTCTGTATTCTCTCCTAGAGTTGCCAAAGAAAGGATCACAAACTAGGTGGCTAAAAAAACCAGATTTTTATTCCATCCCTGTTGTGGAAGCTGCAGTGAGAATTAGGTTCTCAGCAACTTTGTATTTCCTTTGAATATTCTAGTGAAGAATCCTTCATTGTGTCTTCGTTGCCTCTGATGGCTGCCGGGAGTTCTTAGCACACCTCGGGTGTGACTGCATCGCTCCAATTTTTGCCTCTATCTTCCTGTGGCCTTTCTCTGGTGCTCTCTGTGCCTTTGAATACAGAAAACCCTCTTCTTTCTTTTCTAAAGACATGAGTCATTGGATGTAAGGCCCACCCGAACCCAGTAGGACCTCATTTTACCTCGATTACTCTGCAAAACTCTATTTTCAAATAAGGACACAATCGCAGGCTCCAGATAGATGTGGATTTGGGAGAAACTTGATTCAACTCCTGTGCGCCTCCATTCCACTTAGAGCAATGAGTACTAAATTGTGTCGCGTTGGTTTTCTGGAAGGTAGTTGGCAAAATTCAGACAGTTTTGGTGGCGTTCACAACTAGAATTGTTATGGGCAGAGGGAGGTCACAGGCCCGGATACTGATAAACAACCTACAGCCCCCGAGACAGTGTTCCAAAACTAGGGATCATCAGGTTCTAACTGTTAATAATGCCAACGCGAGAAGCCTTGTTTTTGCAGTGAAAGTGAAGAGATCGGCAGTGATCTGGAGGCCCTTCAAATCTGATATTCCTGCGCAACATTAGCTATCATCCTACTTTTTTTTAATAGACTGGTTATGTTCCAACACTCACTATTTGCCTTTTTTTGGAATTTATGCTTTTCAGGTATCAACATCATAAACTTTCTCACCTCCTTCAAACTCACCTTTTTGATGAATCTTACCTTGATGACTCCCTTTCAATTAGAACTGTTATCCCAAACAATGGTAATAATATTTGTCACGTTTCATGATTTATCATAACACTTGTCTTTCTTTTATATTAAGCCATATCCTTATTTATTAAGTTAGTTAAAAAAAAAACAACTGCCATCCTGGAAACCAGAGTAACAGGTTTGATTCCCAGTCAGGGCACATGCTTGGGTTGCAGGCCAGTAGGGGGCATATGAGAGACAACCACACATTGATGTTTCTCTCCCTCTCTTTCTTTTTCCCTCTCCTTCTCTCTAAAAATAAATAAAATCTTAAAAAAATATTATGGAGAGAATTATATACAGCCATTGTTTATTAGTTGTGGCATTACTACTTATCTTTCTAGAAAATAAGATTGTTCTCTAAATAATTTACACTGCCACATGTTATTTGTTAAATAATTGCTACATGATATTTCCATCTTACTAAACTTTCTTTGTGATTAAATCTTAGCTCTCATAATAACTAAGTTAAATGAACAAAGTACATACTATATCTGAAGCCAGTTTACACAATTTGTATATACGTCTGAGAGCAGCCTTGTAGGATTTTATTCAGATAGGGGATATAACTTTTAACAGAGAACACTGTGTGGCTCATAGTGTGTATCAATAATTCACAGTTACTAGTTTCCATCCTCCACCCCTTAGCCCACCATTTCTCCTTCAGGAAAGATATGTACATAGCAGGGTCTTTGTAGATAATTGTTGAATTGAATTTCTAATGTGACCAGAAATAATGTGAAATGTTATTTAACCCATGAGACAAAATCAGGTTTTTATAAGGTATAAAACAATTGTTTGCTAGGTTCCACCATTTAAGTATTATGCTGTTAGTATTTTTATCAAATCACTCATTCATTTTAAATCTCTATTCTGTTCTAACAGCAAAGAGTAATGAAATTGTTTTCCTTTTACTTGCAGTAGGCCATTGAAGGTAACACTGTTGACAAAATCAAAATATGAAAGTTTAGCTCAATCCTGTTTGGAGCCCTCGGATGCAGATTTAAACGGAATTTGAAAAAGAGCAATAAAAACATGCAACAGCCTGACAGACTTGATTTATGAGTTCAGATTAACATAATTACAGAGTACATATCTTAGGGATAAAAAATAATAATCTTAAAAGAAACTATCATTAAAAAAACAAGCATAACTACTACAACTGTGCCAGATAGTGAATGACATCACAGAGAAAGAAAAATAATAGATATATTTGTTAAAAATTTTAACACTGCAGCCCTGGCTGGTGTAGCTCAGTGGATTGAGCACTGGCCTGTGAAGCAAAGGGTCACCAGTTCAACTCCTGGTCAGGGCACATGCCTGGGTTGACACATGGGAGGCAACTACACATTGATGTTTCTCTCCTACTCTTTCTCCTTCCCTCCCCTTCCCCTCTCTCTAAAAATAAATAAATAAAATATTTAACAAATAAATTTTAACACTGCACTTCAAAAAAAAAAAAAAACCTAGAAAAAGAACACTTAGGGTAAAGATCAGAAGTTATAACCTAAGAGAACCTAATGCCAGCTGTGGAGTATTCTCTCTAGGGAAGCAAGAGGAGCAGACTGGGCAAAACTATTTCAATTACTTACAATGGAAGGAAACTAAGAAATTAAAATTTTTATTTTGGTCACAGATTAAGACTACTTTATGAATTCCATTTTGTTCTATTCAGCTTTTTAAATTATGTGCATGCATGCATACTGGATATCCTTCTGGGCAGAAGCATGATTACGGAACTCTGAAGAGAGGGGCTATTTAAATTTCTCTCTGAGTGATGGTAGATAAATGAAATATCAGAACACACAGCTGCTTCTTTTAGATAGCAGGAAGAGAGAGTAGAAGTCAACTTTTTGTTGTGGTGTTTTTTCTGTCTTGGCATTTTGCCAAAGCCGAAGCTCCAAAACCCGGAAATGACCCTTTCAGCAGGTAAACAGAGCGTTTCTTTGGTATGATTAAAGCAAAGTTTTCTCCACCTGGATAGACAGTCTAACAGGGATTTATAGCTTTTCTAAAAGTGGTTTTAAAGATGTGTAAATCCCATCATATCCGATTGCTCTTAACCTTTTCAGGAAAATACTTCCATCTTTGAAGAATCACCAGCTTTTCTTAACGAGTCTCAATTAGGTTGTCTTAAACAATATAAAAATTAGAAGAAAAAAATGGCACACCATATACTTAGTGTAGAAAGGACTGATATCTTTAGCTTGATTCTTCCTCTTTCTCTCTCTCTGGATACTAACAAAACGTGTTCTTTGACAGGATGGGTCACCACCACCATGAACATGACACATGATAATTTATAGTGTGAATTTTTGCTTGTCAGGTTTCAGTGGGCTGAGGACTATGGCAAAAACACGGATACCCTGCGCGCTGCTCATTTGGGAGGTAAAGGGAGAGAAAAATAATCGCTACTTGAGTTTTTTAGTATTAAATTTCCAAATAAAATAGCCTTGCTTGCTACATTTACTCTGCTTTCAAATGGAAAGATGTCTAGTTTCTGGATTTTTTTATAAGTCAGACTGAAAAAGATCTTATTTGAAATGTGAAATTCAGTTCTCATTCCAGCAACATGCTCATGATCGGTTATATCACGGAGATTCGTGAGTCTTTAAAGACAGACATCCCACAGAGAAGCAGTTCTTCCACCAAGGGAGCAGTGAATGAACAGTTTCCCTGGCCTTGGGATCCTGGGAGAAGAGCCTATGCAACTAAAAAGTAGCATCCTTTTATGTCCCCCCACATTGCTGTGTACATGTAGACTCTGAATTTATGTTGTTGAATCCAGTTTTCCCTCCAGTTGATAGTGAATGCACAAAAGGTTCATAGAATAAATAGACTCAAAAATAACCTTTAAATAGATTCAAACTTTACATTTCTTAGCAATTGTAAATACTTTAGTTTTCTAAGAATTTCTCTTCTCATCTCTTCAAATATTTAGGCAGATTAAATACGTTCCTCTTTACACATCACAAATATAAAATAAGAAATAAGAAAAGAGGTCAAAGAGATAATGGTTGGTAAACCAAGAGACATTATTTCAAAACACTTGGAAATAAATTGATTGGAAATAAATTGTAACACTGAAAGTCCATTTACTTCTGATGAAATTTAATGAATATAGAAACCTTGGTAAAACTGCCAGAATAGCATTGATCTTGGCTAGAGTTTCATTGCTATTTATAAATTTAAATAAACTTGAGGTTTCCGTATCTGTGAGATTCTTTGAGCTTCAAACTTGACATATTTTTTTCCATTCACAGTTTTATCTCTCTTCTGAACTATGTTTCAAAGTGATAAAAAGTGCGATGATTAGATTACTTATTAACACTGAGTAGATGTCCAGACAGCGGAATTTGCACAATGGAGCCTAATAATAGAAATGTTGAAATGTGAGTTGAGGGTGATTTTTATTACTTGAGACCAAGGTTAAACCTCTGGGCTAAATGAATGTAGTTCCCACTGATAAAGTAGGTTATTTAAGCCTTGTTTGACTTCCTTAATGCAAATCAATTGCCCGAATAATAATTTTTGCCATCCAGGTAACTCTATTAAACCCTATGAATTCATAGACTCTGATTAGTGAAATTAAAATATAGGAGTACTATTAGTTATAATGAATGTACACATAATGATTCTAGTATATTGGTTTTATATAGAATACTACAAAGTATATTTGTTTCATATGATATTTAAGACGTTTGTTTAACCTATATTTCTTAGGACTAGTTTTAACAATCTGAAAGCAAACCCCTTTTCTTAAAGTTTATATCACTGTTGTAGATCTGATGTTTAGGTAGATATTATATATATAATTATCATATGTATTATAGCATACATATGTGTATATTTATGTAAATCTCTTGATATGCATGTACTCCAGATCTCAGAAATCAAATACATTGACTTTCCCACCATTTTCTAATTTAAACTATGGTTAATCTAAACTATGGATAAAAACATATGCTGTAAAACGTCAATGTTTTAAGTAACTATCACTGCAAGAAATTAAATTCTTTCAGTTTAACTGGTAGATATTATATATTTATAAAAGTTTGTTACTTAATACTGTTTCACTTGGATTTAATTCAGCAGCTTGCTGCTAGATTTCATGCTCTGTGGTATGTCTTTTAAATGAGTGCATTTGTAATTAAAGAAGCCATTCCTCTACATGGCTGGCACTAAATGGACACTCATAACCTCCTTGCTACAACCTATATACACTCCCTGACTTTTTTCAAAATCAAGAACAGTCAATTATTTATTACAAACACAGCTCTTAGTTCCTAAAGCCTTTATACTAATAAGGGGCAGAACGTTCCTGGTGTTTGAAACAAGCAGCCCATTCACTTCAGTGGCAGCTTCAGTCCCACCAGAGCCAAGGGAGTGTGGCAGGTCACAGGGCTTCTCAGGTGAGTGGCAGCAGCAGCTCCTTCTCAACGGGGAAGCACGGGGCCCTGCTCAGCCCAGCGTCATGGCAGTTACCTGATGTAAGCCCTCAAGTCAAGTTCAAATAACAGCCTTCACCCTGGTCTCTCTGTATTGCGGACATTGTTTTAAAATAATTTACAGCCACCAGCCATGCAAGCTTTCAACATCTCTAATGTTTTCTTTTCCTTCTTTTGTATGTCTCAAAGACGTCTAATGGTTCTCTGAAGTCCTTCTCTGAAGGCTTCTCCAAACAGTTTCCATCCGCTGAAGCCTCAGAACGTGTTAGGACTCCTTTCCCCTCTGCACCACAGACCCCGCATGCTCCAGCGATAGAACACTTAGCACATTGTTTCATAGCACTCTGTTTATCTGTCTGTCTCCCCCGACTCTCCGCCCTAGACAGTGAGCAATGTGAGAGCAGGATTTTCTCTCTGATCATCGATGTATCACAAAAGCCTGTCTCAGAGTTTGGCAGAACACATATTAGAAGAAAAAGCAAGAAATGAAGTGAAATAAAATGAAATAGACATCCTTAGCACATGAGTCCATGGAGTCTCCTTGTCAGCCTGCTATGATGGAATTTCGTTTTCTCCAGAATGTGTATGTTGGGAATGGGTCTGGGAGGTGTTGCTGTCTAAATATTAGATTTAAACACTTTCAATAATTTATTTTACTCATTCTTTTTAAAGCTGAAGCATAATGCTTTGTCATTAGAGGTACAAGCAAAGCAAAGCAAAACAAAACAAAACAAAAACACAGCACCAACAGTCACAACTAAACACCTGGAATGTAGAATGTTGGCAGAGACATTTCCCAGTGGAGGCTCACAGCTGAGTCTGCTCTAGCCTCTGGAGGTTGTCACCTGGCAATTTAGGTCAAATAGAACAAAGGAGACAAGCCATTGTCTGGCAGCCACATGGTGTTCTTTCAACCTGGTATCTGTCAAGATAGGAAGAAGATAATGCCACCTTACATCACTTACAGTGAGACCGGAGCAGCAGGAAGCAGGCGGGTGAAAGTGCACAGCTCACATTGCTTCCCCGAGGCTCTCCGGTCCTCAGAAAAAATGCACATTTCTCTGAAGATTAGCTGACTAAGTGGCAAAAGCACCACACGTGTGCGGGCGCGAAGAAAGGGATCACAGTACTCAGAGAAAAGCTCTGTGGTAAGATGGAAAATAAATGTACCTTTGCTACCTTCACAAGGTAACAATATCTGAATTCATTTTAATTTGATGTGCAAAAATGTGATGAGTGCTAACAAAGTACTAGTTTTAAAGAGTCTTTTTAAAGTCATAGCATTACTTCAGAAATATAAGCATAAACTACTTACAATCTAATTACAGAAAAAAAACCCTAATTTTTATTGTTGCATCCTGGCTGAAACATTTACACATGTTTACATAAGGGCAAAACATAATTTTAATGATCATGTGATTTGTTTTTTATTTTAGTTACTGAATGAATATTTATTGTGTCCCTGTGACTTGATTTATATTCTATGGAAATGGCTGCACCCAATTAGAGGCTACATTAGATAAATCTGCAATGGATAGCTTCCTATTGTATATTTTGACTGCTTAGGGTAAAGTCCTGGGATAAGACCATTGTTAGGTCTCTAGTTTTGCATGGGTATTGCTTATTAAAAGTTGCAATATCAAGAGCAATGGATGAACAAATCAGTTTAATTATCTCACAGTAAGACCTTTTCATTTTTCAATAATATATTCACTTAAATCTAAAATGTGAATTATATTTTATGGGGTTTTTAAAGGATTTTATTTATTTATTTATCTATCTATTTATTTATTTATTTATAGAGGGAGGGGAAAGGAGGGAGAAAAAGAGAAACATCAGTGTATGGTTGCCCCACACATAGCTCCCACTGGGGACCTGGTCTGAAACCCAGGCTTATGCCTTGACTGAGAATTGAACTGACAATCCTTTGGCTTTCAGCCTGTGCTCAGTTCCACTGAACTACACCAGCGAGGGCTTATTTTATGTATTTTTTTTTTTTAATTAAGTGTGACTTGTTCCTTTATGTACCATGCCATGTGTTCATTAGTAAATTGATGTTATAGATTTAGCAAAGTCTGTGCAGAATAGATATAAATAAAAACTGTTAAAAGTTTTAAGTACATACAACTTTTGACTTTGTACATCTTGATATCTACACAGTTTGGGGAGGTATATCACTATCATTACAAAGCAGAAAAAGTTAAATTTCTCCAATTTTGATGTATTCTATTTCATTTGGGCTAGTTTTGTTTTCTCCTAGACTTTATTTGTAAGGTCAATCTCTTTGATCCCTTGATAACTTACTTAGAAGGATTGTACAATGAATAGATTAAATTTTATCCTTTACAAAATTTTAAATGAAAATTGTTATTCAATTAGCATGGCATCATTTAAAAAGTAACCTTTCCTTGCTCCCTTGATTTGAAAGCTTACTTGTGCATGCATATTGAGTTCTCATGTCAATGTACGTATTTATGGCTTTCCATCGATATATGCTTTCATTCGTGCAAGTGCTATGCTCTTTTAAATATTGTTTTATTTTGGTGGTGTTAGTAGTATCATATTGGGCTCAACTTCTTTTTTTCCTTAATATCCTCCTTGAATATACTCTTGCCTATTTATTTTGTAATGCCAATTTTAAAACATATAAGAGTTTAAGTTTTCATCACTCAAAATAATCCTTAGATGTTTTCTCTTCTCCAATATCAAATCAAATATTAAATTACACTAAACATATTATAGACTGCTTAAACTTGGATTTAGACTTGGTTTTTTTAAAAAATCAGTCTTGTGTATGTTTGTTTTTTAAGATGGTTTTAGGATTTTCTCTTCTGGATTAATTTGAGAGATTCACGTATTTAGGAGCATTTCTTTGGAAATAATATTCAGGAACAATTCCTCAAGGAAGTCTGTTTTATTACTTGGTAGTGATATTTAGCTTTTAGACTCTATTTTTAAAATTTTTTATTGTATTTATTTTTAGAGAGTTGAAGGGAGGGAGACATAGATGGATAGAAACATCAGTGTGTGGTTGCCTCTTGAGTCCACCTACTGGGGACCTGGCCAGCAATCCAGGCATGGGCCCTGATTGGGAATCAAACTGGTGATCCTTTGGTTCTCGGGCCAGCACCCAATCCACTGAGCCACACCAGCCAGGGCTCTCTGTATAACAATTACTCAGCTTAATAACTCACCATAGTTTATCAAACTGGATAGCAAAGTACAAATTTTTATATACATAACTACAGCAAAATCTTGTACACATGTGTATTGGGTTAATCTAGGGAATTTTGATATTTATATAATTATTTATTTATTTTAAGTGAAACATTAGAAATGATCCCTAATTACATGTTACATAAAGCTGAATAATATAAAGCTAACAGGCATTTTTGTAAGATATTGAGGTAGATTGAGGCAAAATTATACATAGATTTAGCCTTCTAATAGTTACTATGAGAGTGATAAGACTTATGCAGAATGTATGCTAAACATAAAAAAGAACATTTCAATGTAACAAAATAGAGAACTCCAAAATAAACCTACACATTTTGGTCAATGAATATTTGACACAGGAAGTAAGAACATAGAATGAGGTAAACACAGTCTATGTAATAAATGGTGTTGGGAATATTAGACAGATAAATGCAAAAATAAAATTAAACTGCCCTCTTACATCATGCACGAGAATCAACACAAAATAGATTAAAGAATTAGATGTTAGATTCAAAACCATAAAAATCCTAGAAGAAAACATAGACAGTAAAGCCTTGGACATTTCTCATAGCAATATTTTTTCTGATATATCTACTCAGACAAAGGAAACAAAATTCAAAAATAAAGAAATGAGACTATATCAAACTAAAAAGCTTTTGCACAAAAAAAGGAAACCATCAAAAAATGAAAATACACTAAACGAAAAGGACAACAGATTTGTCAATGACACATCAGTGGTGAGAATGCAGATTGAAGCAGCCACTGGGGAAAACAGTATGAAGTTTTCTCAAAATATTAAAAATGGAACTGCCATAGTACCCAGCCATTCAACTTCTGGGAGTGTGTCCAAAGAAATCTGAAACACCTACTGACAAGAATATATGCACCTTTATAGTCATTGCATCATTATTTACAATAGCCAAGATTTGGAAGCAGCCCAAGTGCCCATCAGTAGATGAACAGATAAAAAAGCTGTGGTACACTTACCAATGGAATACTGCATCGCTATAAAACAGAAGGAAATCTTACCACTTGTGAAAGCATTGATGAACCTGGAGAGCATTATGCAGAGTTAAATAAGCCAGTTAGAGAAAGACACATTTCACATGAATTTACTTATATGTGGAATTTAACAAACAAAATAGAAACTGACCCACAGATATAGAAAATAGACTGACAGTTCATGAAAGGTGATTGATGAGCACACCTGCCCTCATCGTGCTGAGTGTTTAGGAGTTTTTGACCAAAAATGGCACGACCCCTTGCTCCACCCTCCCTATTCACCTAATCTCTTCCCAAAGTGACTTTTCTTTTTGTTTCTCCTGAAGAAAAAAAAGTCCTGAAAGGGAAATGTTTTGCTGATGTGGACAAGAGGAAACAAAAATTGTCAGAAGCACTAAAAGACACCAAACCAATGAGTTCAAACACTGTTTTGAACAGTGGGGAAAAGTCTCAATAGGTGTGTTGCATTAAATAATGCATACTTAGAAGGTGATCAAAGTTTAAACATGTCAGAATAAATATACATTTTTAATAAATAAATTATGAGTTTATTTTGGTTTCCCCTTGTATAAGCTGAAAATGGAAAGGATTTCCCATAGACTAGTTTTTGCTTGGTATATTTTAAGCACATTTCTTCTTGCTTATTTGTATATATATGATGTTAAGCACCATAGGCAAAATTTATAGTAAGATAAAACCATATGCTTTTATGTAGAAAGATGTAAAGTAGTTTAAGCTTATAAGCTATTCTAAGGTACTAGTTAGGGGTGTTTAACTAATTTAATTTTATTTGCCTCTGCTTATAGACATGTGTATGTATGTGTGTAGAGATTTATGAGTCGAAGTTTCTTGGTAAATATGCCCCGATCATAAAAATATTTTTTCATGAGTCCAAATCAGAGTTCCTATTTATTAAATTATTTACAGTCACATTCTGTAAAAAATCAATAACAAATTTCTACTAGAAAATGTATTTTGGGGGCCAAGATGGAGGTGTAGGTAGACACACTGTGTCTCCTCGCACAACCAGAAGAAGGGCAACAACAATTTAAAAACAAAAAAACAACTACAACTGACAGAAAATCAAACTGTAGGGAAGTCTGACAACCAAGGAGTTAAAGAAGACACATTCATACAGACGGGTAGGAGGGGCGGAGTCGGGCAGCCGGGCAGAGAGGGGTCTCGGCAAGGCAGCAGCTGGAGGACCCAGTGAGGTGGTAGATTTTGGAGCAGGGCCCGGGAGGCTGCAGCCTGCCTGCAAGGCAGCAGTGGGCGGACCCTGCAAGGTGGCTCATTGCAGACTGGGTGGTCCCTTAGTCGTGCAGAGATAAACCAGAAGAAACAACTGAAGAGTGGGAAAGGGACACAACCCAGGGCTCCACTGCGGGGAAATAAAGCCTCAAAACACCGATTATAAACACCTGTGGGGGTTGAGGCGGCAGTGGGAGAAACTCCCAGCCTCAAGGGAGAGTTCACTGGAGAGACCCACAGGGTTCTAGAATGTACAGAAGCCCACCCACCTGTGAATCAGCACCAGAAAGGCCCAAATGCTTGTGGAAAAGGGGGGGGGGGAGTGACTGAAATCAAGCAGAGAGCAGAGCAAGTGCCATTGTTCCCTCTCAGGCTCCTCCCCCACATACAGCATCACAACCCAGTGACTGGGTTGTCCCGCCCTGGTGAACACCTAAGGCTCCTCCCCTCATCCATAACTGGCATGTCAACACACAAAAAATGGCCCAAATGAAAGAACAAATCAAAGCTCCAGAAAAAGTACAACTAAGCAATGAAGAGATAACCAGCCTATCGGATGCACAGTTCAAAACACTGGTAATCAGGATGCTCACAGAAGTGGTTGAATTTGCTCACAAATTGGATGAAAAAAATGAAGGCTCTGCTAAGTGAAATGAAGAAAAATGGACAGGGAACCAATAGTGATGGGAAGGAAACCAATAGTGATGGGAAGAAAATTCAAATCAATGGAGTAGACCAGAAAGAAGAAAGAAACAAACATCCAATCAGAAAAGAATGAAGAAATAAGAATTCAAAAAAATGAGGAGAGGCTTAGTAACCTCCAGGACATCTTTAAATGTTCCAACATCCAAATTATAGGGGTACCAGAAGGGGAAGGGGAAGAGGAACAGCAACAAGAGGAAAACTTATTTGAACAAATAATAAAGAACTTCCCCAATCTGGCAAAGGAAATACATTTCCAGGACATCCAGAAATTTCAGAGAGTCCCAAAGAAGGTGGACCCAAAGAGAAACACACCAAAGGTGCATTATAATTACATTAGCAAAGATTAAAATGAAGGAGACAATCCTAGAAGCAGCAAGAGATAAGGGGACAGTCTTCCCATCAGACTGTCAGCTGATTTCTCAAAGGAGACCTTACAGGCAAGAAGGGGCTGGAAAGAAGTATACCAAGTCATGAAATCCAAAGACCTGCATCCAAGATTGCTTTATCCAGCAAAGCTTTCATTTAGAATGGAAGGGCAGATAAAGTGCTTCCCAGACAAGGTCAAATTCAAGGAGTTCATCATTACCAAGTCCTTATTATCTGAAATGTTAAAGGGATTTATCTAAGACAAAGAGATAAAAAATATGAACAGTAAAATGACATCAAACTCACAATCATTAACATCCACACCTAAAACAAAAACAAAAGCAAACAACTAGAACAAGAACAGAACCACAGAAATGGAGATCACATGGAGGGTTATCAACAGGGGAGTTGGAGGGAGAGGGAGGGGGAAAGAGGGAGAAATGCAGAAAATAAGTAGCATTGATGGTAGGTAGAAAATAGGAAGTGGGAGGGTAAGAATAGTATAGGAAATGTAGAAACAAAAGAACTTATATATACAACCCATGGATATGAACTAAAGGCAGGGGAAGTGGGTGGAAGGGATTCTGCAGGGCAGAGGGGAATGAGAGGGAAAAAATGAGACAACCGTAATAGCATAAGCAACAAAATATATTTTAAAATTAAAAAAATAAAGAATAAAGACAATGTATTTTTTTTTTGTCTGAAAGTTCGGAATGTTTGTACCGAAGACAGACTTTATTTTTGTCTTTTTCACATTAGAATATACCAAACCTGTGGCAGCCAGAAATTAATTCAAGCTAAAAATATTGCTGTCAATATAAATTAATGCCAATGTAATAAAAGCTGTAAATGAAGATCACAGAATTACAAAATGGCACTGAATTTAAGCAGCAGTATTAGGTAATAATATAGTCAACAAGGTAATCTAAAAGTAGTTTTTATAACATTTTAAAATTATTGAATGAGAAAGCTGAATTAAAAACAAATACTTATCAAGAAGATTTTTGTCCCCGGAATTACTCAGCCTCAATTTGACAAGCATCTCCGCGGATCTCCTGCCTTTCTTATCTCCTCCAGGCGTAACTCATTCCTAATGTTCCTTCTTGCTGATATGATATAAACATTGAGATTTTGTTTGCGTGTGTTTAGAACACATCTGCATAATTAAATTTCAAAAAGCCATTGGAGCATTTTTACTTGGATTCAAGTTAAATTACTAACTTGTCAGCTTTTCTGGACAGATAAAGCAGGGCTGAGCACTGATACAAGTATGATCTGTAAGCGTTTGTAAATTGTTGCTTTTAGAACATTGTATTATCTCTAAATACTGAGAAGAATTAAGTGGCTTTAAAACTAATGGTGCTAAATAGGATGAGAAGATACCATACAGACCATCAATCTAAATGAGGCATAAATAATGAAGTTCAAAAGTAAAAAATGGGCTCATCATTGTACCTGAGCTCTGCATTTTACAAGACATATGGATGACTAATATTCATTCAGGGTGGGCTTATGAGTACAGTGGGTTTTTACCAATACCTACAGTTACGCAGATTAAAAAGAAAAACTGGGCCTAGTACATAGTAAGACATGTATAAATATATATATATATATATATATATATATATATATATATATTGTGATACATATGTCATACAAAAATAATCCAAATGATTATAATTTTAACATAAAAATGTAACTACTTTCTCTTTGTATTTTAAACTTTGATACAGGTTTATTTATATAGTCCATTGATATTCATTAATTTGCATAAGTGTACAATAATATCAATGACGAGATTTCATAGTAAAACTATTCATATCATGTTTTTTCCTGTATGGTCAGTATTCAAGGGTCAACAAGCTTGAAAGCATTGTAATGATATGAAGCAATTGTAATGGCCTGTTTAAGAAGTATTCTTTAAAAAATCTCAAGAATAGCCATTTGAAATAAAACTGTCCAATTAGCCATATATATTAAATATGTTTTCTCTGTTAATATTAGAAAAAATACAAAATATCTTACCTAATATAGTGTTAAGTGAAATACATCTCTCTAAACTTCTTTTATATAAGAATTTTACAAAAAGAAGGCAAGAAATATTAATAAGACAGAATATAGTGCAGGTCAAATAATACTGTCATGAATGGAAAGGGCCCAAAACAACGAATACTTGATTAGTTTTCAATTTGTAATATTTTAAAACTATATGACCTTGAAGATTTTAGGGGCCATAAACTCACTTCTATTTATGTCTTCTTGGGCACATAAATCCATCCCTGATAACAATGCTTGAGTAGTTCCTCAGAATACTTTTTTGAGAAGGATTATGCAGCGTTGTAGCTGGAGAAAGTAGTTCTGTGATCAATCAGTGATACTTTCCAGGGTACTACAAAGATTAGCTGTGTGTTTTCTCATCTGTCAGCTGGGGATGTTAATATTGGCCCAACCTATTTTATATTGTTTTCTAAAAAGGAAATGAACTCAAATGTGTTCATGAGAGTAATCTACATTGAAATCTTACACGTGGTAGTACTTCTTGCAAACTCTTTTAAAATTCTTACCCAGCGACACTGAATTTGGTTCATGTATCTCGAGAAAAACAATCACCAAGCCCTGTGAACAATCCTAATTATACATGCTGAAC
This sequence comes from Sturnira hondurensis, assembly GCF_014824575.4. Taxonomy (NCBI): domain Eukaryota; kingdom Metazoa; phylum Chordata; class Mammalia; order Chiroptera; family Phyllostomidae; genus Sturnira; species Sturnira hondurensis. Next base: position 13,218,170 of record NW_028093774.1, on the reverse strand, counting down.
TCTGACTTTGCATTTGTCAGGAAACTAACTGCTCACATGAGGAGAGACTCACCATATTTGCCTCCGCTATCACATGGAAGTTGAACTGGAAAGTTTCTCCACATTGCTGTTCTGTCACGGCACCTTTGATAATGTCTACATATTCATTGGCGTTTACCTTTGTAATTGTTCTTGATGCTGCATAGAAATTTCCTGCACCTTAGATTGTAATGCAAATTATTCTCTCCATGTAAGCCTGAACTTAACATGTACACTTTCTTCGCAAATAACAATTCTCTTGATCCTATAGAGCAAAATTATAAGGATGTTCAATCAAATAATGCCTGATTAAAACTATTATTTTTTGCAGAAATAGAGAAAAACCAACATATTTCTTTCTATGTATGAAGTTATTTTTTTATAGCAGTGAAATGGAAAAAACAATAGAAAATTTCTTTGTGTGTGCACTTAGGGACCCATTTTAGCAACATGGTCTCATGTGGTTTTCCTCTTAGTCCCTTCTTTCTTTAACTCTCCTCCCACTCCTGCAGAAGAAAACCCTCTACAATATTAAGGTCCATTCAGTTTAAATAATTTACCTAACTAGTGCATTGAGCATAATATTATACAGTTCACAGTCTTATGGAGTTTATGCTCTTGCTGATGTTTGAAGGTATCAAGGGGAGGGAGCATCATTTAGAAAGAGGATTATTAGAGAATAATTTTCAGAAGAATGCATCAATACTGCATTGAAAAAGGATTTAGAAATAAAAAAGACATTCTTTTCTATAAGAAAATAACTTTTTTCAAAGACAGATAGATATAAAACACAAGGCGGTTAGGGAACTTTAGAAGGTGGTATCCATTTGGAGAGACAAGGTGTCTGTGAGGGAGAAAGAGATCAGGATAAATCATGCACCAGAGCCAGCGAGAGCCAAAGAACTTGACCTGGCACCAGCAGCTTGGCCATTGTCATTAAAGAGTCACACATTTGACTGGGGTGGACTGGGGCAAGCATATTTGAACACAGACAAAAACAAGCAGACTGTGCAAACCACAACAATACCCCGACATCGCTGACCTAGCTCACACCAGAGTGCCACTGTTTTTTTAACCTATTGCATTTTAGCCCTCTTTTATTTATTCCATTTCCTATATAAATGATTAAGATAGCATGTCACCAAATTATCTCTGCTTTCTGACATTTCTCAGTCCAGAAGAAACTCTTGCTTCCCAAGTCACGTAACAGAAGCCCAAATCCTAGAGCTAGCCCCTACTTTCTTACAGTGATAGCCCATAGGTCCCATGAGATGTAGTATTTCCATGCATGTGACAGTGAGTAGCAGGACTGAGTTTGTTTGACTACCGTTGATTTCTGGTAGTCTTTGGTTGGTGACTGTAAATATGCTCAACACTTAGTAATGACAGCCCTTAGGTGAATGCAAGCAATATGGAGGAAACTAGAAGGACACCAGATCCCCTGTAATGGTCACGTGATGAGCGTGGTAGCAGGTGGACACTGGTGATTGAGAATAGAGATGGTGCAGCCTTCATATGTTCCTCTAATTTGTGACTATAATCAACCAGTTCTGTGAGCATCCTGATAAACAGTGTCTTGAACTGGGCTTCTGAGAGGCTGGCAATCTCTTGGTCGCTTAGAGTTATCGGCTCTGGGACTTTGAGTTCTTCTTGTGCCATCTTTTGGGCTGTTCATGCCTGTTACATAGTAGGATCAGAGCCCTAGGTGTTCACCAGAGCAGGGCAACTCAGTCGCTGGGTTGTGATGCTGTATGTGGGGGCGGGGTCAAAGAGGAGCAATGGCGTCCTGTCTGCCGCCTTCCTCCATAGCCGCCACAGGTGCCGCAGCTGCCACCATCACCGGGGCTTGCGCATTTTGTCCCACTGCACTCGAGTGTGCCACCACCATCAGCCCTCCACCACTGGGTTCGCCCCCTGGGGCCTGCATGGTCCATCTCACTGTGCGCAAATGTGCGACCCTGGTCAGTCTGCCCCACACACTGACTGGCTCGCCTAGGTGTGGGGATCTTTCCTACCTGACCCTGCTCCGCTGCTGGCTCATTAGCCAAGATTAAAATGAATGAGAGACTCCTGGAAGCAGCAAGAGATAAGGGGACAGTCACCTCCAAAGGAGTACCCATCAGACTGTCAGCGGATTTCTCAAAAGAGACCTTACAGGCAAGAAGGGGCTGGAAAGAAGTATTCCAAGTCATAAAATTCAAAGACCTACATCCAAGATTGCTCTATCTAGCAAAGCTTTCATTTAGAATGGAAGGGCAGTTAAAGTGCTTCCCAGATAAGGTCAAGTTCAAGGAGTTCATCATCACCAAGCCCTTATTATATGAAATGCTAAAGGGACTTATCTAAGAAAAAGAAGATGAAAAATATGAACAGTGAAAGGACAGCAAACTCACAGTTATTAACAACCACGCCTAAAACAAAAGCAAACCAAGAAGACAGCTAGATCAGGAGTGGAACCATAGAAATGAAGAACACATGGAGGGTTAGCAACAGGGGAGTGGGAGGAGGAGAAGGGGGGAGAAGGTACAGAAAATAGCATAGACAGTAGGTAGAAAATAGATAGGGGGAGGGCAAGAACAGTAGGGGAAATATAGAATCTAAAGAACTTGAGACACATGGTTATAAACTAAGGGGAGGGGAGAATGGTGGGGGGGTGTGCGGGTGGAGGGGAATGAAGGGGGGGGAAATAGAACAACTGTAATGGTATAATCAATAAAATATATTTAAAAAAAGATGGTGTAACAAACTAAAGAGTGTGAAGGGAAAATGAGGAAAAAATGGCTTTGTGGTTTTTAAAAAACTTTCAAGTGGTTGTGTGATATTCAAATGAAAATACTCAATTGCTATTGGAGAGTCGCTACGCAATAGTTGTTAACCAGATGCACACAGGATCGCTTTCCAGCTCTGCAATTCTCTGAGAAGCATACGTTTATTTCCATTGGTGTTAAGTTCCTCCATATTAATGCAAAGGACTGAGAAAACAGGGGCTGTTTATTGAAATGATACACTCATGGTAACGGTAAAACTGAGACGGGTGAATGTGACAGATGGCTGGGGGACTTGTAAAACTTTACAAGATAGAGTAACGTTATCATTTAAAGCTCATTGATTTTAAAATGTTTTTAATGATGGTCCCAGCAATTTTATATATATATATATATATATATATATATATATATATATATATATTTTCCAGAAAGATGAAAACTCTTTGTCACAGTTTTAGAATAACACAGGAAGATTAACAGTCTGGTCATGGTCAGACAGACATGGAAGAGAATGTGAAATCGTAGAACAGAGAACTGCACTGCTGTCCTGAGAATATGACAAAGGACGTGGAGGAGGCACATCAAAGGGAACGAAGGGCTTTGTGTGCTTAGTACCGTGTTTTTAGGACCCTAAGACACACCTAGGCTTTAGAGGAGGAAAATAGGGAAAAAAATGAACCAAAAACTGTGGTAAAATATTTAACAATATAATATTTCACCAATGTAAATGTAAACTGTATTTGCTAGCCAGGTAAGCTACATTTGGACTATAAGATGCGCCCCATTTTCCTTCCAAATTTGGGGGAAAGTGCATCTCACAGTCTGAAAAATAAGGTGTTTTAAAAATCTTTCAGATTTGCCAAGTATTTTAGGTAAATTAATATATCATAGCCCCTGTCTCAGTTCTCCTAGAGATTGATGTTTAAATATTAGTCTTTCTCACGAAATGAGTAGCAGGTGGTAAACCCAGGGACATTTTTTGTTGTCAGCCAATAATTGTCCAGTACCTAGGAGAGTCTTTTTTAAATAACAATTTTAATTCCACCCTCATTTGTGCTTTTCTCTACTGGGAAAGGTATGTATGCAATGGCTCTAAGTTTGGGGAACACACAGTCGAGGGCTTAGACCTGCAGCGAAACCTGGTCTGGGGAAAGAAGTGTCACTGAGCCTCTGACAAATATCAACGGTGGCAGAAGCTTAGTGCAGGCTGTCCTCCATTTTGTTCCCTAGATTCTACACAGAGAACCCAGCAACAAAACTCATTTCACCATCCACATCAGTCTTGCTGAAGGGGAATCAACAACGCAACATTTAGGTAAAGCTGCAAAGACTTAGAAAAAAATATTATGTTTCCTTATTTACAAAACTAGTTTTTGTTTCTCCTTCTTTGATTCAGTTTAAAATAAAGTAGTGCCTGAGATAAAAATTACTGTCTATTCTACAGTGAGAAAAATACACAAAATCTTTTTCTCATGCAAAAAACCAAAGTTGTTGAGTTAGCAGACCTGTCAGATAAGTTTTTGAATTTCTCTACCACCATTTCCTGTAACATCACAGTGATACTCAGAGTGAAGCTTTCCTAAGCTCTTTGCTATGTGTTTGGGTATAGATGAGAGCCCATCTAAATTTGGGGGTGAATTTACTCCCACATTTTTACTGAGTGAAGTCATTTTGGCTGTTAATTCAAAGCAAGGAAAATCTTGACTATTTTAGTTTTGGGTGTGGAAGACAAAGAGGAAACGTTTTTCATGCATGTATAACATATCTTAGCAGGCAAAACATTCAAGAGGATTCATAAGAATTTCCTGCATGTGTGGAGTAAAAATTAATCACAAAAACATGTTGCATGCCCCAAATGTGCCAGCCGGTGTGTTTTACACTATTGCAAGCATATGGTAAACATACTTCCTTCAATTATAAAATACACTACACTGTGCAGTGTGTACAATGGCAGCAACCATAGTAGCTGGGATTGGGGTTTACAGGCCTATTTTAGCCATTCATTCCATGGTTCTTAAAGGCTTGTTCTACCACTGATGGAGCAGGAGGAGGATGGATTTGTTCTCTGTCAATCATACGGGTAGAGGAAGCTCTGTCAACCTTTAAAAAATTTAGCTCCAAACTGAAATATCGTTGAATTCCTTACTTCCAGTTTCTTTAAAGGTTAATTTGTCATTCTTTTCTTTTACATAATATGTCTTTTGTTTTGTTTCCATATACAGACTCTTCTCTTTCTTATCAGTTATTAAGCATACTTTTGGTAAAAATGTTCAAGGAAACTTTAGATTCCTGAAATGATGTCAGGTAGTTTTACACACCTCAGCATCTGAAGTAAATATTACTTCATCTCATAATTTCATCTCCCCTTTTATATTAGATAAAGAAGGTTTCTACACGTATGTGACTACTCCAAGATCACACAGCTGGTGAGTGGCAGACTAAGTAGAAATATTATCTTTTTCCCCCAGATCTTCTCAGGATTTACGATACACACAGAAATGTACGAGGAAGCCAAGCAAAGGGTCCAGGGTGGGTATCCATGATGAAGTAGACTCTTAGATCAGAAAGAAAAAAAAAAAGTGTGAGAAACACTAAAACAGAAACGTGAGTCCTTTGATCTGTTTCTTTCTGACAAGAAGCCCAGCTCTTTCTGACTGTGGAAGGAAGATGGTTTTCACAGATTAGTTTTCCATGTTTGCACAACTTTTTGTATGTGAACGAATAAAATATCTACACTGTAAGTAGGCAGGGACATTGTTTTATTTACTGCTCTAACCCCAACACTGAAAACACATGGATTGATCAAGTTAATAATAACTGCCTTGGTTAATAATGTAACACAATAAGAGACCATGTAAGTAAATCCAAATTTATATCCAGAAAAATCTTATAAAATAAGGTTTCCTTTGGTATTTTTAAATACTCAACAGTACTCATTCATAATCATTATTTAATTTCCTCTATCTAGTCAGCATGTGGAAGAGAAAGGGTTCCACTGGTGTTTACCATCTAATCCAAAAAAAGTGCCAGAAATACAAGAAGAATTATGTGTAAATCAGTAGCAGTCAACACATGTTCACGGGGTGTTGGTTTCATACAGACTCTCTACTGCAGCAGTGAGGGTCAAGTGCACTGCTTTCTCTACTCCCTTCCACTCAGCCATCTCCGGCACTCGTTTGAAAGTAGAGGCTGGGATGACTTTATCCTTTTTCTCTTCCCTCCGCCACCACCCCAGAGTCACGCCAGAATGTATTAAAGATTGAGCCAGGAAAAAAAGGAGTTACATTCTTAAATTCCTGAACACTTTTAAGTGTAACTGTAATTCACATGTAAAAGAGTGTTTTTTAAATTTTCACATGTTAATCCTGTTTCCTTAGCTTTTACCCTCCATTTCTTCTTTCAAACTGTTTAACTATTCTTCTCACTCCCAATTCCCCCTAAATAATTCATCCTTCACTTTAAGGTCAGTTTTTTTTTTTGTTCAAAACCTAGCATTTGCTTAATGATTATTTGCCCCAAAATGTTCTATTACTCTCCATGACTTTAACAAACTATTAACTTCCAAGGCCAAACATCATGTTTTCCCCTAATTTAGCTCCAAATTATCCATGGAATTGTGGGTGACTCTGGGAGGAACCCACTGTAATATCAAAACCCTATGTTAATTTTCATCTGTGTATTTTGTCACATCTACACTATCCTTCGTTCTCCCCATTCAACTATTTAATAATTTACAGTCTGGTTTAAACCAAATTATTTTCATTCTAGTCTATTGAACAGTTCTAATTATAGCCACTTCAACTGTTCCAAACTCCCCAAATTAGTTCTCTATATTGTAAATTTGCATATCCATATGCCAGCACTAACAGACTTCCATAGTTTTTAATTCCATGTTTGTACATTTCAACACCTGTGCAAATAATCTGTCTCCTGATTAAAGAAAGAGGCACTTAATGTTTTTCTTATTCATAGCATTTATTTTTATGTTATACAAATAATGGGCCCTTAAATGTTCATTCCAATTTGATCTTTTTTTATTGCATAAAAAATAAATGAATGAAATTAGTATTTCTGGAACATTAATCTAATTGCAGATTCTACCACAGTGTCAGGACAATTATGGTGTCTAATATAGAACCAGTATAGCTGTCCGAATGGTAAGAACTTAGACCGATTAAATATAATAGTAGCCTAACAAAATAAAAGTGTTTGAGAGATATCTTGTTGCAATATAGTAGAAAAAAACAATTACCTTGTATATTAACACATTTCCAAAGAACTGGGCTCAATGCAACATATTAGAATGAATTGTGATCAGTTTTCCTCAATAAATGTTTAAGTATATAATTGCTACCATACACCTACTGACAGCCTATCTTTGAAAGGCAAATATTATGACACCTGTTTGACGGACAAGGAGCATGTTACTTTTTTTTGACAAAGGAGGATTTTCAGCGAAGCTCACATATACAGACATTGATAAAGTAGCTCCATGATTCTTGATCAATTAACCTTAGGATGTTGGGGGCACATCTCTATTCTTCTACTTTCCTCCTGCTTTCGTACTCTGATGTCACCAAGTTTCAGTAGTCATATGTATAGGACTCTGTCACATTCCTCAACTTTCTGTCTTTTAGAGTTTATAAAATCTTAATATTTATTGTACAAACAATTGCAAAAATTATTAAATTAAACAACTTTTACTGGGAACAAACTAAGATAAAGGGTAAAGGCTGAGGAGCTATAAAGATAGAGATATAGATACATACATATATACAGACAGACATACGGACAAAGATTCCAGACAATACTCTATTTAGATATTTTCATGAAAGACACCTCCATTTTCTTGGCATTTTCAAAAGTAGACAACCCAGGATGAGAAGAGAGGCTGGGCTCCTTGAGATTTCTAAGGTGCTATGTGCAGTCAATGCCTATTTAATCTCCAAACTAAAATGAGAAAAGTGGCCCCTGGCTCTCGTAGCTCAGTGGATTGAGCACAGGCCTGCGAACCAGAGGATCGCGGTTCGATTCCCAGTCAGGGCACATGCCTGGGTTGCAGGCCAGTTCCCTGCAGGCCAACTTCCAGCAGGGAACACACGAAAGGCAACCATACATTGATGTTTCTCTCCCTCTCTCCTTCCCCTCTAAAGATAAATAAATAAAATCTTTAAAATGAGAAAAGTGGTTTCTCTTGGAGCTATCTACAATTTTCAAGAAAGAATATACACATTGGGGACATTCAAAATAAGAAATAAGAGAGGAAAACAAAGTTATCTTGAAGAGCTCATTCAGTTTATGAATTTGTTAAACCTGGATCTCCAAGCAAAGGAATACATTAATTTTAGTTGAAGGAAAGCTTACCGGCCATTGTGTAATTTTTTTTGCAGTATTCAGCAAATGCCTTTAAATATCTGCTTTTGAATCATTTCTCAGTGCAGAATTTCTGCAGGGCAGTCATGAAGCGTGGTTATCATACATAATCAGTAGACAGAGGGGACTAGAACTCATAGCAAGACAATACATTTGCATGTTCAGCTATAATCATTACATTGTTTCAAATTCTCTCATAATGATCTTCAGCATATCAACAATAAAGGTTTGTATTCAGTTATTAGACTCTCTCATAGTATAGAAAATATAATTCTAAATCACTAAAGTTTAGCTAATTTTTTAAATTTTATATTGTCTCCCATCCAAGTACTAACCAGACCCGACCCCTAAAGCACCAATCCCAAAGAACATATGCACCCCAATGTTCATAGCAGCACAATTTACAATAGCCAAGAGTTGGAAGCAACCCAGGTGCCCATCAGTAAATGAATGGATCAAAAAACTATGGTACATATACACAATGGAATTTTATGCAGCAGAAAGAAAGAAGGAGCTCCTACCTTTTGCAACTGGAAAGCATTATGCCCAGTGAAATAAGCCAGGTGTTGAAGGACAAATACCACATGATCTCACCTTTAACAGGAAGCTAAACAACAAAACAAACAAGCAAGCAAAATATAACCAAACACTGAAATAGAGAACAGGCTGACAGTGACCAGAGGGGAGAGGGGAGAGAATTTCAGGGGAAATAGGGGAGGGATTTAGAGGAACATATATAAAGGATACATGGACAACAACTGAGAAGGGTGGAAATGGGAGGGAGTGGGGGAGCACGGGAGTGGGATGGGATGGGAGTAATAGACAGAAAACTGTACTTGAAAAATAATTAAATAAAAAAATTGGAAGGAAAAAAAGCAAAAAAAAATATATCGTCAGTGTAACCAATTACCACAAAAACTGGACTTAATATAACCTAAATTTACCATCTCATACTTTCCGTAAGTCAGTTGTCTAGGTAGGCTTGGTTGTATACTCTGTTGGGAATCTCACAGGGTCCAGATCAAGGCTCATTCAAAGCTGTGCTCTAACCCTGGAGACAAGGCTGAACCTGCTTCCCGGATCCTTTAGTTTGTTGACAGAATTCAGTCAATGTGATTGTACAAGTGAGATTCCCCATTTTGTGTCTGTAGAAGTGAGGTCCCCATTTGCTTGCTGGTTGTTGGCTATAGATCATTGGCAGGTTCTAGAGGCCACCGAATTTCCTTAGTTACTGTCCCCACCCCCCATCCTCAAAGCCAGAAATGATGAGGTAAGGCCTTTTTGTGCTCCCAGTGTTTCTGACTTACACTTTGGCTATCTTCCTGACATTTCCTTCTACCTTCTTTTTGAATTTTTAAGGTGTCATGTGACTACATTTGGCTCCCTTGTATAATGTTAAGGTCAGCTAATTAATAATAGTTATTACATCTACAAAGTCCCTTGTGTCCTATAAGATAACATTATCATACAAGGGGAGGAACTATTTTGCAAGCCAAAATTCTGTCTCTGATTTGGGAGATGGTAACACAAAGGGGTAAGAATGAGAAAGGAGCCATGAGTAATAGATTGTTCTGCATTTGTTTCCCCAGTGTTTCCATTTAAAGGATGAAGAATGATTTTACTGATTGAGGAAGGGAACATTATAAAGGCAAAGACTGAGTCTGTGGCTTGAAGTCTCTTTGTTACAATTCAAGAAAGAGTTTCTCTGTCACAGTATCTCTTCTCCCTCCCTGGAGAACATCCAGAACTATTTGGTTTAGCTTTCTCAAGAAACCATTTATTTCAACAATCTTTTAAAATGTTGAGTTGAATGGCAGGTGCCCCTTCATGGAGCCTGTTGTGTCAAGATGAGCTGATCCCAAGGCAAAGGTTGAAAGCGTGGAGGGTAAGGTTGATGCCAAGTCAGCAGCTGGATGGAAAATTTGGCCCATCACTCAAGGGTCTGCAGCCAGCAAGGAGCATAGCCTGCCAGGGAAGATAAGTGGATGCTGAGCAGTCCCCGAGTTACGCTTGGCAGCAAAATTCACCTACAAATGGCAGTAAGGCAAGAAGCTCCTGGCAAAAGTATGCAATACAGAGCCCAGAGGATGTTTAAAATGAAGATAAGTTGCTCACATTTGACACCAGGATGCAGAATGCTTTCTCCTTACGCAGTGCATCTGCATGTCACCTCAAGAATCGAAATGGGACACGGAGTAGCTCCTGAAGGACTCATCCCACTGCGCCCCCTACTCCAGCCCAGGTCACCCGAACGTTATTAGAAAGGACAATTGCAATGATCAGAATAATTAAGTTTAAACCAGTATGGACTTTTAAATAATTTGTTCTCCTGATTATCACTGGCTGGGAGGCTTGGAGAAAAAAAAAAAAAAAACTAGCATAGTAAAACACTACTCTTAGATTCCTTTTAGTGAGTAAGAAAATTAATCTGTTTCAGGGGGACAATGGTTAGCTACTCTACCCCTTGTTTGTAAATACTTTTCAGACCAATTGCTACTACCATACTGTATTTATTAGTTAAATTTTATTAGCAAAGCAGCCACAATACAGATTATAAATCTCATTTTTTAACATTTTACAAATTGAAAGAGTTTCTATTACAGATAACTTCTATTACAGAGATGTTGGAACCAATATCAAACTGGAAGCTGGTTCAGTGGGTTGGGTGTCTCCCCCCACAAACAAAAAGATCACCGATTTCATTACCAGTCAAGATGCCTGTCTGGGTTGCAGGCCTGAGGCCCAGCAGGGGGTGTGCAAGAGGCAACGAATTGATGTTGGTCTCACACATCGATGTTTCTTTCCCTCTCTTCCTCAACTCCCCTCTCTCTAAAAACTACATACATAAAATCTTTAAAAAATACTGGAAATATAATAACATTTTTATCCTGATGGAAAAGATGTGACACTGGAAAAAAAGAGAAAGAAAAATCACTCAAGTGATTTCCTCAAAGAGTTAAAAGTGAATGGGATCTGGTGGCTATTTACAAATGGAAATCCCAGCATAATATGAGCTGGGTTATGTGTGATAAAAGTAAATGGAAATTTGCTCCACTGGCAACAAATTCTTGAAATGGCTAAAAAGATAAAGTGTAAGACTAATTAATGGGGTTATATAATAAGTAATATTGAAAGTTTTTTAAAAATTACAATTGCATAATTTTATTTTTCAAATATAAAAAGATCAGTAGAAACAAAATGAAGAAGTTGTTATTTCCAATCCAAATAAATGATAAGATTTATGGGTTCAAAATTTTTAAGAGAGACTTGGTAAACATACACAAAATAATTCATGTTTTTTTTTTCTTAAAGTTCCTTTGATTATAACTGGAAACAAACAAGAAAGAAAGGAGGAAATAACCTCCATCTAAGTTGTTCAACTTAATAACAGAAAACATAGATAAATCTAGAACATGACCCTAAGTAAAACATTTACTTACAATGTGGCCTGGTTAGAACAGTGACAATTGAATGTGCCCTTCAAAGCAGAGGAATGCCCTTGAGACCTTTGAGCAGAATGATCTCGTAGAAACACTACTGTTGCTCACTGTTGTAAATAGATGTATCACGGAGTTCAGATAAAAGGTAGGTCATTGAAGGCACAGCTAATGATCTACTACTTGTTAGATGTAATGATAATGTCTCTTTTTTTTCTTGAAGACTTCATTTTTTTTTTCTTTTTTTAGAGAGTGGGAAAGGGAAGGAGAAAGAGAGGAAGAGAAACATTGAAGGGAGTGAGAACCTCAGATCAGCTGCATCTCACATGCACCCAGACCAGGGACTTGGCCCATGACCCAGGCATGTGCCCTGACCAGAAATCAAACTGTTCACCTTTCACTTTGTGCTATGACAGCCAGCCAACTGAACCACAACGGTGAGGAAAAGGTGATGTTTCTTTATTATTCTTGTAATAAAACTTTTAAGAGAATCTATGTGACACTCAGTTTAAAGAACTGGTTATATGTATACCCCTCATATGTGCATAGTTTTGCTTCTCTTCTTTTCCATATTTTTCTAAGTTCTGTAGAAGTTATATGTATAATATACACACAAAGACTCCCCATATATTTCTGTTACAAAAAGAAATTGAAAATGTTTTCCAAGTACCTATGACTCCATGACATAGGATTCTCACTGTGTATATCCAATGGGATACACAATGGTCTATAAGGATATATTATGTATATCCTTATGGGGCCTATAAGGATATTGGTCTATATTACATTGGTCTATAAGGATATATAAACACAGCTCTACATACAAAATAAATAAATATTGTAAGTTTGAAAACATATGTAGCCATACATACCATATATACAATATGTGTACTTATCAATAACTTAAATATATTGATAAATAGATCTATTTAAAGCAAAATGTATAGATATGAAAATGTCAAGGTACATCCTTTACAATGAGTCATAAGGTCATTTCTTTAAAATAACTGAATTTTTTCTTTTTAATTGCGGGGAAGCACTAGAAGTCAAAGCACTCTGTTGTGGAGTTTTATGTGCTACTGTGTATTTAGGAAACTGCACCGAATAGTCTACCACCATAGCAGCATGTTTCCCCTAAAAGCACACATCGACTGCAAATTAATTACCATTAAAATGATAAATAACAGCCTTATTCTTAAAGGGTTTTGGATTACCTTTAAGCAGTCTTCATTATGTTGGCAGTAAGTCAAAGAGAATTTATCTACCAGGGACATATGGGTCTTACACAAAGAATTTACATTCAGCAATGGACAGTGCAATAATCAACACAGTGAACTGGTGGTGTAGGAAGTGGCCACACCACATAGAACTACCTTAGATAAATTGTTGCAAGTTCTCAGGATTTTATACACACATACACTCGTGCGCGCGCACGCACACACATATGAACAAACTTAGTTGCTTGCTTAGATTTACTATCCATAGAGACATGCCAGATTAATATATAGAAAACTGTGCACTGAAATGTTTCTCTAATGAGCAGAGCAAGTGGAAATAAATGGCTGACACCTGTAGAATATTATGCCATTTTTATGTGTGGAAAATAGCAAGGAATTTTGACACTTTTAGTGTACCATTAAAGAGGCACCTCACACATTATGCCATTGACTATCCAATAAACCATTTGAATACTTTTTTATTCCTAGACACTAACTATTTAACTGCTAGAGCAACATAACCCTGCCTAAAGCTTCAGTAAATTGTGCAGACATTTCCACCCCAAAGAGTAGGACTCAATAGCCTGAGTTTAAAGATCATGATGCAATACAGACTTCAAGTGAGAGGTTAGTGTCTTCTGATTTGTGGAAATTAAACACTTTTTAATGTGGTGGTGTGCTCTTTGCATTTGCCCAGTTATTACAAGATAGGTTCAACAAACTCAGAGAGTATCTGGAGAGTTAGAGATAGAGGCAAAATCACTGGACTTTCCGAAGAGATACTGTCTTTCCCTTCAGATACTTGGAAAGACCAAAGATGATATTGTATAAAAATATAGGGAACCCATGAGTGATACTAAACTGCTCATCTCTTATCAGATATTGAGCCTGATTCATCTGTCCAATTTAACCACACTTCCATTTCTCCCAGAGCACATGGAATCCAACCCTTTCATTGTTTGTGTTTGTATTTTCTTTTACTGCAGGTGATTGACCTTTTGAGGGTGTCTATAATCAAATTTCTTTAACCTGGTGGGCTTTAGAGACCTAAAGATGAGTGATTATTGAATAAATTTATGAGTAAATACATAAATAAATTAATAAAATGCATACTGGTAAAGATAGCAAAAAGAGTAGATTTCAGAAATAAAATTAAAATATTTATGCTCACAAACATGATATATATGCCTCATTAACTTAACTCTCATCATCTCTCTTCATTATTAATATTTTCTTTTATTATGTATTTTTGTATATTCCTATTAATTATATATGAATCTACTTATTTATATTAATTTTTCCTCTTGAGAATCATTATCAATAGGATATACACACATACATATATATGCATATATACACATATGTATACACACACACATATATAGAAATTTATTTCAAGAAATTAGTTTATGTGGTTACCAAGACAGAGAAGTTTCCAGATCTAGAGTCAGAAATCTGGAGACCTAGGAGTTGATGGCATAGCTTTGGTCCCAATCCAAAGAAACTTGAAAAACAGAAGAGCCAATGGTGTAAGTTATAGTCTGAGTCTGAGTACTAAGGCCGAAAGCCAATATCCCAGCATGAAGTCAGGCAGAGAGAGAGCAAATTCTTAGTCTTTTTGTTCTGTTAAGGTTTTCAATGGATTAAATGAAACCCACTAATTAAGAAGGGCAATCTGCTTTACTTGGTGTACTAATTCAAACACGAATCCCATCCAGAAACTCCCTCATGGCTCCCAGAAAAGTGTTTCATCAACTATCTGAGCACCCCATAGCCCAGTCAGGTTGACCCATTAATTATCTTAATAAACCCTCCTTATCTATCTATTATCTATCTATCTATCTATCTATCTATCTATCTATCTATCTGTCTATCTGTCTGTCTATCATCTGTCTATCTATCATCTGTCTGGCATAACCATGGATGTGCAGCCCGCATACAATGAAGACATCATTAAAACACGATAATGATGGGTAAGTATCACTTAGAGGAGAAAGGAAGAATAATGATACCTCACCATCACATTACTTAAAAATATCCATGAATGAAATTTCATCAGAAATGATATTATTTCCTATACAATATGGCACTAGATTATAACTTATTTCATTTTTTTAGTAAAAGTAGGTATTTGGTAAATGTCAGGCACCAAACTAGTTTCTAGGACTACAGTAGGTAAATGCTTAAGGACATTATGTCCTTTCGAACTTCATACTTTAGCTGACAGAACAATCAAGACACTGGTACAATGTACACTTCATTCTCTTTATACAATTTGGTCTTCAATCCATAAAAAAAGACAGTTGAAATGAATAAACAATAGATCAATGTGTATATAAAGATAATTGTCTACCTACTCAACAGTGGGTCTTAATGTCTCTCAATGCAAACACTTAGCTTCAGTCAGACCCACCTTCTTACTCTTCAGACATTAATAGTGATAAATCATCCTTGCTTTTATAATTGTGTTTCCATAGTCACCAGCTTTTATTTTGTATTAAAACATCTTCTAATGTGTGAAAGAAACACTTGGTCATGAGAAGTACACTACCAACACAAATGATGGCATCATGCTAATTACTGATGGACATTAACTATCAGCATAAATGAGATAAGCTGATTCATACTATTCCTTGGCAGTGGAAAGTGAAAGTATCAGAGCAATGACATCATCAAATATCCCAGTTCTTACACTTTTTGCTTTCTGCAGTGTCACATCTCCCTAAGGCTGGATCCTAGCCCAACCTAGTGGCAGATGAAGGGTTGCCTAGTGCTATCACTTCCTCATTCATGTCCAGTAGAGAAGAAATTCAATGAAACTGATCTGGTTTAGATCTCATGCCTGCACCTGACATGAGCATAGTAACCAGCTGGTTGGAAGAACTGGTTGTCCTGATGTCATTCACACTACCACAGGAGACAGAGATGGTGCCAACTTTCCCCAAATCACATCTCCTTGAAAATGAACACCTAGGACTGTTGGAAAGGGTAGAGCTGGTAGAAACCAGTTGAAGGAGATTATTACTGAGTTCATAGACAAATGCATTTTCAAAAGGGGAAAAATATGACCCCCAAATTAAATGTCCTACAAAGGAGCTCTAAAATTCATGTGACTTGCAATTGAATGTATTCAATTGTTATAGCCAAGGTTTTGGAAATTAAATTATTATTGATGACTAAATAAATCTCTGCATTATTTATTATCCATGATCTGTAGAGTTACATAAATTACAATGTATAGAAAAGTACAAGAAAAGTAAAGTGCTCAGCTACAAGAAATTATCTTTAAAATTGAGTTTATAGTAAGTTTAAGAGTTTGGGGTAAGCTTATACATAACATGAATAAGGTGTGTGAAAAAATTAAATCTTGCTACGATACTTACAACCCATATGAAGCTAATGGTTGTGCAAATTCTAATCATAATCTTTCCTAATCCATACTTGATTCATAGTTCTCTAACATGAAACCAAAAATTTGTTAATGAAGATTTTAACTGCATCCATAAAATCTGGGTTCCAAGACTGATCAATCAGGTTAGCACAGTCGATGTGATTCTTCTGTAAATGATCTTCTTTTACTTTTTCCTACTCTTTATAAAACCAGTTCCATAAGCCTCTTGGAGTTGGCTTCTTGACTACTTCCATTTAGGCATTTCCTGTAATAGTTTTTACCAGGATTCAATGCAGTGGCTACTTGCCCTTAAAAATAACTGTTGATGATCTTCAAGATGCCTTCTAAGACATGCATTTCATGTTTTTATACAAGCTGAATACCCAAAACGGGCAATGGGATTCACTAGCAGAAGGATTTGTAAAGCAAAGATAATTGCAAATGAAGCCAAAGAGTAAATTTCTTCCTTAAATTATTGTGAATATACAACAAAAATTTCATGTTAATTCACTTGAGTAGTTGTCATTCACTTGAGTAGTTGGGTCCCATTCATCTCGTAGGAAAGGGCATTTGTTTTTTCTCACTAAAATGCAAAAGAAGCAGTCTATTTCACTAGGCTCAATTTCTTTGTAAGTTCTTCTCTCTTTTCCTTCCCTTACTCTCCTTTCTTTCCTTTCTCCCTCCTTTTCATTCTTTCTTTCTTTGTATCAGCATTGGTTTAACTAGATTATAGTTTATCTAAATTATATTCCAGGGACCTGAAATGTTGCACTGAGGAATACAACCCTATCTTCGTTCATGATTTCAGCCAGACGTATTTCATGGCTTTAACTCTATATGATCTCATTCTGGGGTACAAGTTAAACTGCTCCTAATGACTGCTCTGTGCGATGAGGTCTCAAAGCTTTCAATAGTCTGAATCATATTGCTTTGGTCTCATTAAGATGTCACTTTGTCCAAATATGAATGTATGTCTGTATTATCTCAAATCTTGGCAGATTGCCTTAAAATAACATTGTTTTAAGTTTCTCAGACAACACGGCACTGCTCACAACATGTCCACAACATCCAGACGAGTTTGGAAATTCTTCCAGACAAACTGATTTACACTTATTTCTTACCACTGATGACTCAGGAGTGAGGGCAGAGCCCTTGGCTTATTAGTAGTTTCTGCCCTATACTCAAGTTCATCCAGCTTGTCAGTTCAACAATGTGTGATGTGTCAACTTCAAAAATTAAACAAACCAGATGACAGAGCACTCACACTACAAAGAATTTGTGTTTTATTCCCCAACCATCTATTGCTAGCAAATCCCAAATCTGGCTAAATTCCAACCTCTGTTTTCTGTTTATTCATCAAAACCTTATTTTATCAGCTGAGCAATATACCCAAAGGTTTTCTCATTAAAATATGTTGTCTCTTGATGTAAGTGCTTTTATTTCTGACCCAGAGGTTACTGAAAATGTAAGGTGTCCTTTTATCTTTTAGAAAAATTAAAGATAGAAGTAAGACAATTATTCCTCAATAAATTAGATTATTGGTTACTACTTACTTCTAAATCCAAGAAGCTTATTTCCACATAATGTACTTTGGTGTAAATAGAATGTGAATACCCAAAGTTACAACTATAATTTAAAGGTGATGATACATCATGTGCATCGATATATTTACAAACAAGAAAATCTGACAGACTGGAAAAAAATTCATTCATTTTTTATATCTGTACTCCTTTTCCCAGTCTGTAAGTAAGAAAGATACACATTTGTGAACACCTGGCCAGCTTCCTGATCTTCCTTTGAGGCACAGAATTTCAGTAACAAAAACAAAACAGACAAAAAATCAATAACATTGAAAGAAAAAAGAGAAACTGCTACTGTGATAACAAAAAGGTGATCTGAAGAGGAACCCTGATCATAATTATCTGTGAGAGAACTCCCTATAGAGAAAAAGAGCATCCTTCATCAGAGAGAAACGAATACAAACCAACTTCTTTTTGGTTTCTCTTCCTTCAAATAATAATTTAGTCATTCTTGAAGAAATATATGCTATGGGACTTAAAAGAAATGTACACCTTAGCTTCATACATGTGCTTGAAAAGAGAAGTTAAAGACGCATGCTTCTTTCCTGCCCAGAATGTAGCTCTGGTTCAGTGTACATTTCTGTGTGTCCCTCATTGTATGACTTAGACTCAACGTGACAGGGGTGAGTAATATTGGTATCTATTATCAAGAATAGAATGTAATTTCCAAATCATGAGTACTTCCAGGAACTAAGGCCATAGCTTCATACCCAATATTGGAGAAAATTACTTTTGTAACGCATCAGATAGTCTCTTCAACAGAATGTTAGTATAATTTTTGCCAATTTCGCAAAAATTATCACATAGAATAGGAGTCCTTGGTGCCAGTGGAAAGGTTCAACCAGCAGAAGCCAGCCAGAATCACAGGAGAGAAAGAGAGGCCTTATTCAACTCAACCTCTCTGACTTTTGGTTCTCTCAACATAAACAAACACACAAAATCCAGCGCAATTATAGCAGTAATCACTTGGCTATTTCAAGGCTAAAATTAAACAATAAAAAACACACAGATGTGCTTTCAAACTTTCTAGGTAGCTAAAATAACACATCTCTGCACTTTTTTAGCCTTTAAAAAAATCTCATCAACTGTTTTGAATGTGTTCTAAACTTTTTTTTTTTTTGCCATTTTTACAGTTGTTCAAGTATAGTTGTCTCCATTCCCACCCCCCACCCCCCCACCTAAGCCATCCCCACCTCCCACCCCTGATCCTACCTGCCTTTGGTTTTGTCCATGTGTCCTTTATAGTTGTTCTTGGAAATCCTTCCCCTTCCTCCCCGTTATCCCCTCCCACCTCCCCTCTGGGTCCTGTCCATTTGTTCTTTTTGTGTGTCTTTTTAAATTTTTATTTTTATTTAATTCTTGTTCAAGTACAGTTTTCTGTCTTATATTCCCAGCCATTTGTTCTTAATTTCAATGTCTCTGGTTATATTTTGCTTGCTTGTTTGTTATGTTGATTAGGCTCCACTTATAGGTGAGATCATATGGTATAAATACACATACTTTGATAACACTTTTCAAGATGTGAAACTGTCTGGAAAAATGACATTTTACTTGATCATCATCCATTTTCTTAGGAGCTTTGATTTCTACTGTAACAGGGCTGAATTGTGTACCCCCAAAGTCCTTGTTTTGAAGTCCTAATCCCTAGGTTATTCCGAATGTGGCTGTATTCGGACATAGTCTTCATAGAGGTGATTTAGATAAAGTGAAGCCATTAGGGTGGGCCCTAATTCAGTCTGACTGGTGTCCTTGTAGCAAGATGATCTCGGGGCACACAGAGAGACAGCAGGGGTGCTTTTACAAGGAAGAAAGACTATCTGGAAGAAAGCAAGCTCTGCAAAGTGAGTACTAGGCCTCAGCCGAAAGCAGCCCGGCTGACACCTTGATCTTAGGTTTCTGTCCTGCAGAACTGGGGTAAAATAAATTTCTGCTAAACCACTCAATCCCTGGTACCTTGTGATGGCAGCCCTGGCAAACTGACACACCAGGATTTTGGAGAAAGTTTGAGCTTATTGTATTAATATCCATAACAAAATGTATAAACTTAAAAACAAAAAAATATTCCCCCACTTGCCTCTCAAAACAGCAGAGTGTTCACATTTAAGTAGATTTTTCTATGTTTAAATATGCAATAAATAGGCAATAAAAAGCTTTTATCATAATTTTTTAAAGTCGCATTTAAAATTAAATCTTAGCACCCCCCAGGGTGTCCAACCCACAGCCCACAGGCTGCATGCAGCCCAGGATGGCTATGAATGCTACCCAACTCAAAACTGTAAATGTATTTAAAACATCACTAGATTTTTTATTACATGTCTCAGTGTATTTAATGTGTGGCTCAAGACAGCTCTTCTGCTTTCAGTGTGGCCCAGAAAGGCCAAATGGCTGAGCACCCCTGCTCTAGACTTTCTCAGCATTCCACAAGGTACAAGTTGCTAATAAAATCATCCTAAGGGCCCTCCACATCGTTTAACTCTGGTATAGACCAGTGGGTGAGCCAGGGGTCAAGGAGCACTTGAAAAGCATGGCTTCCAGGTTCATTCCACCGCCCTGCCCCAGCCCACCAGGGTGTTACTCTGTGACCACACATCGGATGGGCTCATTCCAAAGGGCTCAGGGGAAAATTACTCTACTGGAAGGTGCTTGGGAAAAGATCTATATTTGTTGAAATTACCCCTTATTTTCTATTACTATTATACCTGTGACTTTAAAAATCTATGAGTTTTAGCTCAGGGGAGAACAAAAAGCCTTCCTTTTTAAAGAGATTTTTCTACCAATCTCTTTTATAAGGTGATTGGACATACTTGGTATTTTATTCCTAGGCCTCATCTCACATAAACAGTGTAAATACGTGCATCCTTATGTATTAGATCCATCCTTATCCATATATATGTACAAGATTCTTCTCCTATCCAAGGCTCTATTTGTTGTGGATGATAAAATTCAGACAGAAGTTTTTAAAAGTGTCAACCTCAAACTTAATTAAAATGTTGATCATCAAACATAGCAAGCCATAAATTATATGGATGTTTCGGTTTGGTTGATTCTGCAAACATCTCACTGTGATCGATATAAAATTGACTTCCCTCATGATACGGAAACAGCCTTAAAAGTGACAGCACAGTGATATTTTCTCCCCCAAAAGAATGAAAGAAACTGGATGAAGGGTTCTCAGTGAGTCTAAATATGAAGTTTAGAAACAGAAGACAGGCAGATCCCAAAGCATAGAAGAGTTTAAAGTGGAGTAAAAAGATTATGGGAAACACAGGGCAGCCATAGAGTTTGGCCATCTGCTCCGCCCCCGGATATCACAAGGACAAAATGGAGATGAGTGACCGAGGGACAGTAGGTTTTCACCTAAAGGGGGAAGTCTCGTAGAGAACAGTTTTTCGTATGCACTCGAAGAAAAGCAAAGAAAACTCCTCCGGCCATTTCTGAGAGATGAACCTGAAAATATTACGAAGAAAAAAAAACGTTTAAAATAGCATTAACAGAAGGTGATGAAAAAAATTAAATCCTGGGCTAATATTAAAATTTTTGAGTAAATAAAACTCTCTTAGAACTAACCCTAAAATTTATGTTATTTTGGGGGGGGCAATTGGTAAAATGTTTTTTAATAACTGCATTTCTTATTGAAAACTCCCAAATGAAATTAGACCGAGCCCTCTGCTGCTCTTGCTGAAGAAAGTTCTATAAGACTTCAATAAATTTCCTTCCCAGGATTTTCAAATGCAAGGTGGTCACTGTACATTTCTGAATAGCTAAGTAATATGACAACCTACTTTCCTCATTAAAGTATAGAAACATGCTTTGCCTTGTCTGGATTTCATGAAGTCTGGCCTGCAGGTACAGAATTGGTATGTGCTAGGGTCCACGATTTGTTTGAACTCAGCAGTCTTTATTGCTTATTTTAATTAATTTTCTTTGTCACATTCCATATATTTCCTTTACTATATTCAAGGGACTGTGTAGAAGTGCCCCAGGGTGGCTAATTTAACACCTGAAATTTCCATTATTTTTTTTATGTCTCAGATTGACTAGTGAGCAATGATATGCATGAGTATGGCATAGAAAATGCCCATAGCAGGCATTCGGTTTGGGATAAGTTTACATTAATAAGGATAGCATATTTCCTTTGAAGTTCCTGGGCAGGACCTCTTGTAATTCCCTGTGTTGCTTTTATTTAGCAGAATATATAGCTGCCCTGATATTTGTTCTCGGTTCAAATCTCATTAGCTTGGTGTTTGCCTTCACTGCTTTACGTAATGATGAGGACTTTTTTTATTTGAATAAGGCCACCGGGAATATATTTGTGTGTGTACATGATTTGATTAGAAGTTCTCTGTGCAGTCATGACTGAAAGGCACAGAAATGAAGACATAATAGTAAATCTTAATCTCTAATCCAAGGCAATGATACCTTGAGCAAATTGCATTTCCCTTGGCTATAAATAGGGAGAACAATAGTGCTTTCATCACAGAATTGTTATGTGGACTGAATGTAAGAATAGGTAGAAAAGTACCCGGAAAACTGTAAAGCAACGTAAACATAGTAGCTGTTTTACGGTGAGGAAACCAGAGTAACAGGGAATGTTGGAATCAGACAGATATTGGGTCTGAAGCTCAGGTCCTCCACCTACTAACTGCTTCACTTTTTCTCTGCCTCAGTGTTTCTAATCTATAAAATGGGGACAGTAGAGCATCTTTTGTTAGGTTATTGTGAAGAATTAATAAAATTCACATAAAGTATTTCCACAATGTCATCATAGAATGAGTATTCCGAGTTAATAAAAATTAAAATATATTCTTTGAGTACACAGTTCACATACACCCGATTGACACCGTGTGTGAATAAGTAGAAGTTTTTTTTATCATTCCTGTTAATCACTTCGCTTAATCACTCGTGACTTCAGATATAGTGAAGGGTCTCTTTCGTGTATCTAAAAACCTCCTTTTAAAATATTTTATTTATTTGTTTTTAGAGAGAAAGAAAGGGAGGGAGAAAGAAAGGAAGAGAAACATTGATGTGCAAAAGATACATCCATTGCCTGTCTCTCACATGCCCCTAACTGAGGACCTAGCCGGCAGTTGGGGTATGTGTCCTGAGTGGGAATTGAACTGGGGACCTTTCAGTTTGCAGGCCTGCACTCAATCTACTGAGCCACACCAGCCAGAGCTGCAAAAACCTCTTAATTAAGCTTGAAAACACAATACAAGGAGCTCTTTTTCAAGCAGGTAACGTGTGTCGTGTCAGTACTTGTACGTTTATAGATCAGGATAGAACGGAGTGGACTAGGTCAACCACCCTGTGGTTTCTGAAAACAAGGGCAGAAAAAAAAAGTAGCTAAATGCATAAATGTAGTCTCATAAGATCCAGAATTTGTTAGATCAGCTGAAATTCAGGCAGCGCAGAATTCGGGACATATTAATTAATTAATTAATTAATTAATGAGAACCCATAAGATACACTAATTATGCAAGTGTTCTGGAGGGGAAAAATGACTCAATCAGATGAAAAGCCTTAAGAGGACTGGCTGCATGGAATTGCCAGATGTGTGGCAGGACAGACCCCCATGTAAGAGAAAAGATGGAAGACGAAGGACCAGACACAGAGCTAAGGTGCCATTTTTTTTCAAGGCCACGTCTTAGAGCGACTTCATTTCAGTGCACATCCACCTTTCTCCCATCACCACCTTCACCATGTCTCACATTTTGCCTAAAAAATTAGTCTATGATAACAAATATTCTCCTAAAGGTGAGAATTTTAATAATTTGAGTGGACTATGAGTCTTTCAGCTCTATCTAGAAGTGCTTTTGAAAGAAGAGAATAATAAATTAACACTTATTTATGAGAATATACTATCTGTTCTATGTGATAAAAACAAACTCAAGACTCACATCCTAACTACCAAATGTGGCCAGAAGCTAAATGGGGTTCTGGATATCAATGCTCTTTTTTTTTTAAGTAAGAAAGCAGATCACAGCATGATCAGCTCAACATAAAGTGGGAGAAATAAACTTTCTCTTCTACTTTACTGAGTACGTACAGTATTCCCACTGTGCATGAGGAACTATGATAGATAATTAACTTATGGTTATTGAAATAAGAAATCAGAGAGGGCCCCATTCAACAGAGGTTGTATACCTCTCTACAGCTCTATAAGCATCACCTGTGTAATGTGTGTAGGCTCTATTTATTTGTCATACAGTTAGCGAGATGCCGTCGTTTCTTCCTCTCCATACTTTCATTTCACCTTCACCCCAACTCTTATTTCCATATATGATCTTTCACTTGGCCAGGCAAAAGACTTTTCCTTTTATACAACCTTAACCTTCCAGCATTCAGCAGGAAAGTTATGGGAAACCACAAACAATCCATCCCATGGAAATAAGAAGAAAAGTACTCAATTTTGTTAGAAAAATAACTCACTATTAACCCAAAGGAATCAATCATTAGGCTTAGTTGTCAACCAATTCACTTGCCTTCCTGACAAGATCTGAACTGATGTCGCATAATAAACTGAGTTTCTGTTTCCAGTGACTTTTGCCTTTTCTACTTAAGCCCCACCCACTTATTTCATTGCTTGTTTTCTGTGCTTTTTAGAAATTTTACTTCAACAATTTGACACACATTTTTCATATAAGTTAAGTCGCTTATGAGTAATTATGATTTGTCTTCATTCTATAGGTGATTAACTTGAAATAGAGTGCCAATGTGGAGTGTAGCGTCACTAGCTAATGTATTTGGTTGGTTCAGCTATACAGTCTTAGAGACAACTCCCAGATTTCAGAGGCTTAACACAATAGAAGCTCACTTGTCACTCATATAACACATCATTGCCGGCATTTGATGGTGATTCGAGGACCATGGCTCCTTCCATCTGTGACTTCATCTTACCCTAAGGCCTCGTTATTCTGTCCTAGAGCTCTGCACCCAGCTGGAAATAAGAGAAGAAGAGAACATGGAAAATAATGCAGGAGCACTGGGGCCAGGCCCCAAGGTGGTAAATATCAGTTGTGTTCCTACTCCATTAGCCAAGACTCAGTCAGTTTGCCGTATGTAACAGAAGACAGGAAAGGACATGCGGGCTGACATGCTAAAGGGGAGAATTAAGCATATTTCATCAACAATTAGCCAACTTCTTTCTGCCATGATCTGCACCTTAGGAAATAAAATACTCATTTTGCTCAGCCCCACACCATAAAATATATTTTCTTCCCCATCAAGCCAACAATAAAGATGCTTTTAGTTGTTGTATCCAGTTTAAAGTCAAGATCTACCAGGAATATATAGTTCAAAATCTACCAGGAATATATAGTTCTCAGTAGCGCCTAATAGTATAATGAAACAAGCACTGAAATGATATACTACCACTTGCCAACACCCTAATTACCAGGCTTATCTGGAAAAAGTTCAGCCATTGTTAATATGAGAACAGTTTGCACAGCATGGATGCAACCTGGCAGCCTGGGAGAGTGAACTGGAATGTACATCCATGAACAAGGATGACTTCACTGTATTAGTCGGCAGTAGGTGCTGTTGAGTGAGCATGTGCACTGTGTGATCTTAACATTCAGAATGACAGAGTGAGTAGAGCAACAAATCTGCACCAAATTTTGTGTTAATTGAACATTGCTCTGTGGAAACTATTTGAGTGATTCAGAAGTTTTTCGGGGATGATGCAATGAGTGTAGCACAAATAAAAGTGTGCCACAAGCGATTCAAAGATGGTTGAGCATCTGTTGAAAGTGATCCAATTTCTGGAAGGTCTGCAACAAGCAGAACACCTGAGAATGTTGAACATATATGGGCTGCAATTTAAAAAAGGTTGGTGATGTTCAGTGCAAGAACTAGAAGCTGATCTGCGGATTCCAAAACCTACTGGCTTTTCCCAAAACTAAAATCACATTTCAAAGGGAAGAGATTTCAGACCACTGATGAGATTCGGGAAAATATGAGGGAGCAGCTAATGGCAATTCCAACAAAGAATCTTGCATAGCATTTTGAACAGTATGAGAGATTCTGGAGAACTGTGTAAGGTCCCAAAATGCCTACTTTGAAGGGGACTGAAGCGTCATTGTCCTATATACAATGTTTCTTGTATCTTCTTCAGTAAATGTCTATGTTTTTCATATTACATAGTCAGATATTTTCTGCACAAAGCACATAAAATGTTAGACTAGGAAACAATTAATGCAGTGAGCTTCCTCATTTAGAAAAAGGAAGAGGGAAAATCCAGCAGACTTTGATCTCTGTCAGTCCCAAGATCCTGCTGAATCATACAGGAATTCTCTACCCAGGAGATGTGAAAATTCATTGATTAGACCAGATTCTGCTGAGTCCATTGTCTTTTGTCTGCAGTAAATCCTGCCTCTTCAGTCTGGTCTGTAGTTCATCTTCCATTATTCTCCACGGTTAGGGATTGCTCAGAGCATCCTGGTGTATGGTCATTGTCTCTGCATTATTAAAGATAGCACCCCTATCGTTCTTCAAAACCTTGGATTGAGTAATAAAACATATGGTTATACCATCCATGACCACACATAAAATGAGTATTAGGGAATACAGCCTATGAGAGGTCTGTAGTGATTTCCAAGTCCACTTCTTGCTCTGCTAGTCTTGGAACTTCAGTATTGTTCTAATGCTCAAAGAACCAGATGATCTGCGGGAGAGTAGAGGTTCTGGGTTTATTGTGTCTTTGAGACACATTTTCTTCAAAACCTTGAATGCTTTTTGTTCCAATTAATTATCATTCCAATAACCTCACACAAACTTCTTTTTTAGAAATAATTCTTAAAGCTAATTTATGTAATGATGCTAACACTGACAACCTTGAGGCTATTTTAAAAATTAAACCTAGGTGAGAAAGTAGCAGTCACAAACATATTTGACATTTACCTTTTTTTTAAGCTGAGAAATCTTCTTGGGCCTTTGGAACTCATGGCCTATTTTAGTCTACAGTCTTACTATTTGGCTACCAAAAAGATTGTCTTTCCCACAGTGTTAAGTCCCCTTCTTAATAATTCTTTCAATCTCCTGTTCAAAGTCAGACAATTCTCACCTGAGAACATCTTTTTGTTATTATATCTTCACTGGAAAACCTATAATTAACACGCAGCAGCAATCTGATTATTTTTTTTCTGATTATTTTCAATGACTTGCCCTGAGCTATATACTCAGTACAGGATTGTTTAAATGACATCTTTTAAAGGCAGTTATATGTGTTTCTTTGCTGATTGCTTTCTATCAGCTAAGCCAATATCACACATTTAAGTTTCAGTGATAGGGTACCCCAATCAAAAGTACTAACTTATGTTAGCATAGGTTGATATAACATTGGGAGGAAATGGCAGACTTTGTTCCATATCCGCTCTGAGATACTGTTGGATCATCACCTTAAAATTCTCTACCCAGGAGGTGTGAAAATGCATTGACTAGACCAGATTCTGCTAGGAATAGTTAGGATACACCAACTGTTGTAACAAAATCCCTAAATTTCCTATGACAGTTCATTGTGCTTCTCCATTGGCCATCCCTAATATGGTGACTCAGAGATGCTGGCTCTTCCCATGATGCAGCTCTTACGATCTACAGGACATGGAGGCTCTGTGCAACTAGCGTGCAGCCAGGAGAGAATGGAAAGCTGCGTGAGGAAACAGTTTGGTGAACAAGCCAGTGTCTATTAGTAAGTAAATGATCAAATACAGTTCTGTACATTGATCCTTGGTAAGGAATGTTCCAGTGTTTTCCTTGTTCTCTTAAGGTTGGATCTAAAACTCAATGTCTCCATCAAGTCTCTCTTCACTAAAAATACTAGCTGTGGTCAAACATCACAGTCCAGAACAGTAAATGTTTTGTTGTTGTTGAAGTACTTATTTCTATTTTACTTTAAAAACATTTGGTTAGATTTGGGCACCAAAAAAGCTGTATGGGCCTGCAACACATTTCAAGGAGGCACCGGCCCTCTAAATGTATGTCTGCCTGTACATCCTCTTGATTCTATTGCATTTGAA
Organism: Sturnira hondurensis; assembly: GCF_014824575.4. Classification (NCBI taxonomy): domain Eukaryota; kingdom Metazoa; phylum Chordata; class Mammalia; order Chiroptera; family Phyllostomidae; genus Sturnira; species Sturnira hondurensis. Next base: position 13,190,373 of record NW_028093774.1, on the reverse strand, counting down.
ATAGAAGAACTACATGGAGTTGATGCCAAGTTAATACACATCATTAAAGCTCATATCCATGAGCTTTACAAAATGCATATCCATTAAGAACTGTGTTAGTTTAGAGTTTTAAAACAAATAATTTAGAAGCATTTAAGAGATTCTTCAAAATGTTACACATCCTCATTAATTTAATCCGGATTGTTTTTAAGCAAATCCTTATAACTGTGTTTATAAGTTGATATATAAACTACCACCTTATTTCTACATTATTTCTTTAAATCATGGGCATTTGGGTAAGACATCTCTATGAAAATACTCACTGGACTGCATTAATAAAACTAATTTATAGCAATGAATTATATTTTAAAAGCCTAGGTAATAGTACTTATTTTTACTAAGTATTATAAAACATAGAACAAGTCAAGAAAATAAAAATTATCATTACCAAATTTATATATTATATATAAACTCTTGAAAAGAGTTTGACAATAAATATATTTATATTTTAAGTATTTAAATATATACTGTATTATTTTACTTTTTATATTGTTAATATTTTTAATTATTATTTTTTAAAGATTTTATTTATTTACTTTTAGAGAGAGGGGAAGGAAGAATGAAAGAGATGGAAACATCAATGTGTGGTTGCCTCTCCAGTGCCCCCTACTGGAGACCTGGCCCACAACCCAGACAGGTGCCCTGACTGGGAATGGAACCAGCGACCCTTTGCTTCACAGTATGGTGCTCAATTCACTGAGCCACAGCAGCAGGGCTATATTGTTGAAATTTTTCACATTTAATGTTTTTATATGAGAATATTTAATAGCAGCAGAAATTTTATATGTAGATACAGAATTATGGAGTCTCCTAATTCTTTAAGTTAGGATAATTAAGTTGTTTTAAATTTTTGTGTTCTTATAAATAAATTATTATATAGTAAACATTCTTTTACAGACATGTTACACCGTCTGGCACAAATAACTCCCCTTTTTAATTACAAAACCTTTTATTACAAAATCATAAGCATGAAATTCAATAACATAACAGTATCACACTCAAGCACACCATATAACATTTTATGTGAAATGTTCAAATTAAAACTATAAATTATTATACCCATATTATTAACCTACCAACCACACTCAAACAAGCCCTACTTCTTCCAGACCCTGTATATTCACTATATAAATACCTAAGGTTCTAATATGTTTATTTTTCAAAAAACCTTTTAAATTAACCCATAATCACCCAAGACTACCAATCAATAACCTCTTCCTGTCTTAAATTAATTGTGTGATAGCTCTATCTAATTTAGTCACACTGAGTTCTCCAAATGCTCATACTGCCAATCAAATCTTATATGTATTGTCTTAATTAATGATTGGATATTTTTTTACTTTAAATGTTTGTTTTATTTTCTAACTATATTTGACACACAATATTATATGAGTTGTAAGGTTGCAATACAGTCATTAGACATTATATAACTTGGTAAGTTATCATCCTAATAAATCTAGTTCCCATGTGACACCATACATTGTTATTACATTACTATTGACTACAGTCCACACATTGTACTTCCCATTCCCATGACTACCATGCAACTACCAATATGTACTTAATCCTTGCACACTTTCCACTCATGCCTCCAAACTGTCAAAATGTTTTCTGTTTCTGTTCTGTTCATTTATTTTGTTTTTCTTATTAAATTGTTGATAGGTAAGTATTTATTGTCATTTTGTTATTTATAGTTTTTATTTTTTCTTCTACTTAAAGAAGACCCTTTAACATTTCTTCTAATACTGATTTGGTGGTAGTAAACTCCTTTAGCTTTTTATTGTCTGGGAAGCTCTTTATATGTCCTTCAATTCTAAATTACAGCTTTGTTGGGTAGAAAAATATTTGTCATAGGTCCTTGCTTTCCATCATTTTGAATGTTTCTTGCAAATCTAATCCAGCCCACAAAGTTTCTGTTGAGAAATCTTCTGACAGTCTTGTGGAAGCTTTCTTGTAGGTAAGTAACTACCATTTCCTTGCTGTGTTTAAGATTCTGTCTTTGTCTCTAACTTTTGGTGTTTTAATTATAATGTGTCCCAGTGGGGACCTCTTTGGATTCATCTTGCTTGAGACTCTCTGTGCTTCCAAGACTTGTGGGTCTGTTTCCTTCACCAATTAGGGAAGTTTTCTGTCATTATTTTTTACACAGGTCTTCAATCCCTTGCTTTCTCTCTTAATCTTCAGGCACTCCCATGGTGTGAATGTTGGTACACTTAAAGTTGACCCCAAGGCTCCTTATACTATCTTCCTTTTTTGGATTCATTTTTCTTTCTGCTGCTCTGATTGGGTGTTTTCTGCTTTCTTATCATCCAAATCTCTCATTTTATTCTCTGCTTCATCTACTGTATTGCTGATTTCCTGTAAATTACTCTTCAGTTAATGTACTAATCATTTCTAACTGGCTCTTTTTTATGTTTCCTATCTCTTGGTTAAAGTTCTCACTAAGTTCATCTACTCTTTGCCACGTCCAGTGCTAACCAGGTCAGCTGACACAGTCACGGCCTGGGGATGCCACGTCCAATGTTAACCAGGTCGGCTGACACAGTCACGGCCTGGGGTTGCCACGTCCAGTGCTAACCAGGTCGGCTGACACAGTCACGGCCTGGGGATGCCACGTCCAGTGCTAACCAGGTTGGCTGACACAGTCACAGCTTGGGGACAAAGGCTTCACAGAAGGGTTTTCTAACCATGTCGGTTGACACAGTCACGACTTGGAGATGATGGTTTCACACAAGCGTTTTCCAGCAGGACAGATGTGGCATTAGTGGATATATGGTGTTGCTTTTATTCTTACTGTTTCTTAGTATTCTAACCTTTGCACTTCTGATAATTTGGAATCTCCTAGAATTAATGACCACTCTCAGAGAAAAAACAACAGTTGGCTCAAGTCCTAAGCAATATCACCCTGGCTGAATTAAGGCATCGTACTTTATTTATTTGTTCCTGTGAAAGCCACCCAAGAAAGAACAGTTCAGGGAAAAATATGTATTCCCACAGAACTGCCTTATAGAATAGCAAAAACTCCTTTAAGAAAATAGCCGCTGATTGTCAAAGAGTTGTTAGAGTAACAGCCCCTCCTTTACCTTGAATAGGAATATATATCAGTTAGAATTAGACAGGCATAAAAACAGAAGAAACTGGTTAGCTATTACAAACTAAGCACTTAGAAACAACTACTAAGGAGTTAAAGTCCACAGTATACAAAAAAACATTTTAGACAGCAAGATAGATAGCTAAGTTAGACATTACAAAGGCTTATAGTGAATTTCCTAACCTCTGCTCGGTCTAAGCATACCTGTTGCCCATGACAATTTCTGAGAATTTTAATAAACAGTAAGACATTCAAATTGTGTACATAGAACTATTTCAAATTGTCTGATTAATGGTTCTCCTGGTCAAAATAATTTTTGTTTAACATAATTGAAACTATGGGAACTTTCGTACTTTTCCTGGTTACCTTTGTATTGATTTTTTCTGCTTAACTGATCATGCTATGCACCTGTAATGTTAATCACTGGCAGAAATGAAAATATAAAAACCTGCTTGTACTTACAATAAATGGAACAGTGCTTCACCTGCCTTTGAGCTGTGTAGTTGCCTGTTACCCAGTGCCGATGCCTACTCTCACCTGAGGGACCCTTAGATAAGCTGCAGCTGGACTGCGGCAGCTCTTCACCCTACATTCTTAAGCTTCCGTATAACCAGGGTTTTGAACTCTGTATCTACTAGATTGCTTGTCTATATTTTATTTAGTTCCTTTTCTTGGAGTTCTGTTCTTTTATCTGGGACATGTTTCTTTGTCTCCTCATTTTGGCAGCCTCCCTGTGTTTATTCCTATTAAGTAGAGCTGCTATGTTTTGCAGGCTTGGTAGAGTGGCCTTATGTAGTAGGTATTCTGTAGGGTCCAGTGGCACAGCCTCCCTGATCACCTAAGACAGGAACTCCAGGTGTTCCCCCCTGTGTGATCTGCACACACACTTCCTTTGCGGTTAAGCCTTTATTGCTATTGCCATGTCAATGGGGGAATTTACACCCAGGCTGATTAGCTGCAGGGACTGGCTATGACCACTTGGAGTATTAGCTATGCAAGGACCAACCCCATAGAGCAGGATTTACTTCAGCAGGGCTGTGGGGCCTGCTGAGTCCACCACCTGAGAGTGTCCTTTGTGAAGGCAGTTGTGTGACAGAGGAGTCAGACCAAATCACTGAAAGAAGGCAGAGGGTGTGAAGAAAAACATCAAGGTGGAACTGAATACTAAAATTGGCTTGCTCTCCTAGCTCTCAACCTGATGCCAAATAATTCAGTTCCTCTTCTGGTGCCTTTTGAACTGCTGCACCAAGGCTGGATCTTAGAGCAATTGAGTCTGAGTAAATCCCTGCACAGACCCTTTATAGGAACTGCCTGGGACTCATCCCCCTCACCCAGAATTTCCACCGATTTTTTACAGCCAGGAGTTATCGCGACTTCAGCTCCCGTCAGTGGGACCCTGAGCTGCAGGGCCAGGTGTGGAACTGGAACTCTTTAGTCCTCTGGAGAGACCTCTGCAGCTGAGATATCTCTCCTGATATTTATCTACCACATGTGGGTGTGGGGTCAATATTTTTCACGTCTCTTCTATGAGTCTCAAAGTGGTTTCTTCTTTAACTTCCTAGTTTTAAGACTTCAGTGAGATGTCAGATTTCAGTTCTGAACAGAGCTTTTCCTGTGGTTTAGTTGCAATTTTGAGATGGTTGTGGGAAGATGTGCGTACAGCATTTACCTAGGCTGTCATCTTGACTGGAAGCTGATAACTAGATACTTTTTAAAAACATACTTTGAATCTTATTTAATATAATCTGTGATTTTTCAAATACTATTTTGGCAGTGGATGTTTGGTGTTTGGGTAGCACAGGCTACCAATATACATTGGAAGTTTATTTCTGACTAAGAGGTTGTCAGCTGTTGCAACTTCATTCAATCACTTATTTATTTATTCAGCGTTTATTCAGTACTCTAAGGCCAAGGGTTTTATTTTGGAAATATGTAGGAATAAAGGATGACTATGACCTGTTTTAGAGAAACTTATATTCTACCGAGGAATAAAGGCATGTCACAAACTAAATTGCCATATAATAAGATAAAGGATAACTTGTTAGAAAAGATTGATGGGAATGAGAATCTGGAGTCATAGCACGGCCTGAACAGGAAGCACGTTTGCTGTGGACACATGACTGAAGATGGAAGAAGGTCCCTGGGGAGGAGCTTGTGGTTACGGCCATTTCAGAAACCTAGGGCGCTGAAATGAAGTTGTCCTTAGTGTGGGTCAGAATAATTGTTCCAGTGATATTTCCTGGTGAAAGATTTCAAATCAGCTTTTTTGGGACAGATTAGAAATTAGAGATCTTCCATGAAACCATATGGTTATGACAAGCACACACACGCATGCACGCGCACCTCTGTATACAAACAGTTATTGGAAATGTTTTATGTTTTCCCAGCAGTTGCGGTTGTATATTGGTAGCCTGTGCTACCCAAATACCAAACATCCACTGCCAAGATAGTATTTGAAAAATCACAAATTATATTAAATAAGATTCAAAGTATGTTTTTAAAAAGTATCTAGTTATCAGCTTCCAGTCAAGATGACAGCCTAGGTAAATGCTGTGCGCACATCTTCCCACAACCATCTCAAAATTGCAACTAAACCACAGGAAAAGCTCTGTTCAGAACTGAAATCTGACATCTCACTGAAGCCTTAAAACTAGGAAGTTAAAGAAGAAACCACTTTGAGACTCACAGGAGAGACATGAAAAGTACTGACCCCACACCCACTGTTGATATACTGAGTTCTTATGCTACTTCCAACAAAATTTCATTTTAGTGCTTTTGTTTTCTTTTTGTAATTTCTCACTTATAATAGCAGATATATCATTAGAAGGATGAAATAAAATAGTTTGCAAATTTTCTTCAAAGTTTAAAAAAAAAAGAAATACCTTTCACAACTTTTGAGTACATTTACCTGCAGGTAACAAATTGTTTAGACTTGACGGGGTAGGAGATGACAATAAAAAGAAATTATAGAGGGCTAGTTATTTAAAATGTATATAGAACTTCCATTCATTTCTAGATGAACTTCAGCTTTTAGGCCCATCTAACTTAGAGTATTCCATACTTCACCATTGTCAATAATTTGGAAGTGTTCCCTAACTCAAATGTTTTCTCCAAAGGCAACCCAATTGTTATTTGGAGAATAACTAATGATTCTGAGCCATTGTTTGCCAGTCCTTTCCTTCGTCCTCACTATAGTCTCAAACGTAGCCTGAAACTCACATAAATTTTGTACTCTTAGTAATGCTATCACAAGTATTTAACCCGCTTCTCTCAGAAAACAAAATATAATTTAAAACATGTTTCTTTGAAATAAGTTCTTTATAGGTTCTAAATAGGTTCTTTAGCACCAAAAGCACCTTTGCCATGCAAGTTTGAATTATATCTAAATAGATATATGCAGGAAAAATTAACATGAGCATTTGACTTGGTTTCCCAGGAGAGAGCTTGGATTTATAGGATCATATACTTACAGTCATGTTCACCTGAGACTTACAACACAGCAAGAAACAAAGGGTAATTAAAAAGATCTTAAATAACACTGAATTTTATAGTTTCCAAAAATATTTTTTAAAAGCTGAACTTTCCTCCAAAGTCTGTTTTGATTACCCTTCTAACCCAAGACCCAGCCTTGGTTTGGAGCATATTTTCACATGAGTTTCAAACAAGTGAAGTCATTGTTTCTACCAATCCCATGAAACATCTTTTAAAACCCACTTTACCACAATTCAAGGTACATCCTAAATCCTCAGTAATTTCAATAGGAACAACAATAAAATTATACTCATTGAAACTGTACTTGAAAAATAATTAAATGAAATTTTAAAAATCTTTTAAAAAACCGTGGAATAATAATTAAAACATGGGAGAATTTTTGGATCCAGATAACACAATAGGAAATTTGGAGGTATTATTTTCAAGCTCACACCCTGAAGAACACATCATAGTTTTTCCTATTTTGTTAAAGGATACAATTTAGCTCCAGGAGAAGAAGTGATTTATCCAAGACCATATGTGTAACCATATTTTAAAAGGAGAAATTGTTCACTCAGTTTTTCACAGCGGGTGTATTTTTCTGCTCCATTTACGTTTTTATCTCATCTATAGACAGACTTTGTTCTCCATAAGTAGGTAATCAAGTCCACAACAAAACCTGAATGCTACCCAAATTCTAATACTTTTCTCAAACTGACTACAGCTGGATAAGAAAGTGACATTTTATGGGGATAATGACAATGGAATTATTAAATTGTGATTCAGGCAGAGAAAAACTTATTTGAATCTTGGGCATGCAGAGTTAATTGAATCAAAATGTTCTGAACTGCACAGGCATAAGAAAATCATTAATGGTGGCATTCAGTGCCATAATCCATTCTTATGAATCATGCTGATGCTTCTGTGTATAGGAATAATATGAAATTATGTTGTTAAATCTGTTCATATATTATAATGGTTAAGTAGGAAGACAAACAGTAATATTAGAAAGACTTCCAGTTGCCAAAGATGACCAGGCTTAGGCATAACTGAAATCAAAGTATCTTGTCTCTTACGGTCAATGACCTCTGTTTTGACAATTAAGTCCACACCTATACTTTAATTTTTATTATAAGTTTTTAAATGCCTCTTGCAGCTGACTTTTGGAAATTAAGCCTAACTCAAGGAAGTGGCAAGAAGATACTCAGTTCTAGTCAAGTTAGGCATGCTAGAAATAAATGCTTAGCAACGATAACACTATTAGTATTTTGGGAATATGCATATACACTTACATAAACAGTGTTTAGTATCAGTTCTCAAAGAGTTTATAGTTAAGTTGGGAATATAGGATTAATATATGGGGAATAACTTTTCAAAATTATAATAAAAAGGCTGTAAATTTTCACAGAAATTCCCATGGTGGATTATTAGGCATTGGAATGATTTGTATATTCCATGGAGAAAGCATGGACTTTGGTCAAGCTTGAAAGTTGAATAGAACTTGAACAGGTATAGTATTAATTCATTCCAGAAAAAAAGTAGGCACAGCTATATAAAAACAAATATATAAAATATTTAAGAAATACCAAATAAGCCTATCTCCTCAGAGGTATAAGTGGTTTGTTGAGAACATATAAGTGACAAGGTTGCCATTATTTATACATACAGTCACATGGAAAATTCTATTATTTCTATCCATTGCATAGAGTGTTGGGAGAGAAAGAGTTGAGAAGGAATGACATCTAAAAGGCTGTGTTGAGAAAAAGAGAGATCTGAAGTAAAGGGCATATATCCAGAGACATAAAATAATTAATAAAATTTGAGTGTGTAGTCACCCAAGAGTTGAGCAGTGAGCAGCGAGTTTAATCACCTTGCACAGTGTAGTGGGGTGACAGTCAAAAGCTGTGTGAGAGGATACAAGGGAGTGAGCAACATGTCACAAGGTTGCAATTGACAAGACAGGTGGCCATTGGAGATTCCAAATATTCTTGAAAAAGTTAAAAAACAAGGATGCTAATATACAGTTTACATAATGTGAAATAGCACTAAGTTACCGGTTATATAGTCGAGCTTGCTATTCACAGAAATTGTGTAATAATGTTTTGAAGAGAACCAAGTAAAGATACTCATCTCCACATACAGTTTGTTTAGACTAGAGGGAAGAGAATATATGCAAGATGTAATATTAAAAGTGCAAAGATACAAGGACTCATTTATACTTGGTTTGGGTACTATCACGGAACTATATTGCAGAGAACTTAGTTCATTCAGGTGCCTGCTATTTTAGCAATTACACTCTCAAGCGGAAGATTACAAGAAAAGAATGATGATCCATTTAAGCCAATGCTTCAAGAGTAATCATGTCTTTGACTTCTGAAAGCTACTTTGATAGTATTTGCTGAAACTTTTAATACATCTTTTGTTATTGTAATTTCAATTAAACTTGTTGTTTCTCTGGCAATGCATTATTTCCTTTTAATTTTGAGTGCTAATGGCATCTTGCATCCCACTCCTTACATCTCTGTCCTATGGAACAACATAACATAAATACAAATCTTTTCTTTTTCTTTTTTTTTTTTCCAGAAAAAGGCAGTCATTCAAATGTGAGGAAATAGCTATGTTATGTTTTGTGTTGTTGTTGTTGCTTTGCCTTTCTTTCCCAGAATAAAAAGCGTACCTGTTTTCTCTATTTCTTCTTTGGGGAATATTTTATTGAGTATCCTCATCATTCAGATCTTCCCTTTACCAGATCAGCTGGTCTCCATTGCTTTGACATTTTGATTGTGTGATACTCAGAGCTGACCATAATACTGCAGGGTAATAGGTCTGGGCAGAGATGGAAAAATAAAATGTTTGAAACATTCTACATAGAAATAATCCAAGGTAATGAGATCTGAAGATAAAGCTGTGAAGAAAAGGTGAACATTTAAGATAATTTTTACAAGAAACACAAATAGGAAGTGGGTCAAAAATTTAACACTTGGTATTTAAAGATGTCTGGATACACTTACAACAATATTATGAGATAATGATACATCTATTTCATGTGTGTAAATCTGAAAGTAGCCTTAATGAGTTCAGTATTTGAAAATACATTCTTTAAAAAGTAAATCAATGTTCTTTCATTTCTATACATAATATATACTCTAGATAAGAAACATTTGTAAAGTTTGACCAATAAGATGAAACATCTATTAACTATTCAGAATAAAACAATTTGATTATAGAAAATTAGTTTTTCATAGAAAAATTTGACCACACATTTATATTTATTATAAGGTGCTTACATCCACCCCTGTTTTTTATTTAGGCTAGGGAAGATTCAGTTTTGTATTTGTCCATAGGGAAATACACACCCAAAATTTACCAGATAAAGAAATTATGCATAGTATTATAAAAATAGTAAAAAAGTCTTTCAATACCAAATTAGTATGAGTTAAGAATGTTTAATTAAAAATGAAAAACTAGATCTTGTGTCATTCCAAGTTTCATATAAACTTTATTAATAAAAATTAGTAACATTTGAAAATGTATGTACCAATGTGTCAAGTATACATTTAAGCACTTTGCAGACATTAAGTCAGATAATTTAATACTTCCAACTCTATAAACTATCTGATATTTAATATTCGATGTTTTATATGATAAGCTGATTATAGTTCATTGAATCTATCAATACTACAATAAAACTTGCTATTGTAATACTTTTTACCCAAACATACATACTGGATATTCCTGGAATATCACATTTTTATCTAATAATTCATGTTTTGGCATTTAATGTTATATCGGAAATTATGAAGTAGATGGATTTTGATATATAGAGCAGTCTGTTAAGAAGAGATAGTGTTTAAAACCAAGGCAATGGTCAGAGGGAAAAAATTAAATCCAATATACAGTTGTCTCAGAGATGTCAAAGAAGAAGTGTGACGAAATGATGTAAAATACACCAGAGATTAAGAATATGAAAGGGGGAAAAGGTCACTGGACTTAGCAAGAAGAAAACCATTTGAGGTCTCTGAAGGATCTGTTTCAGAAGAATTAGAGGCCTGGAATTTACACAACAGAGGCTTAAAAGAAGCATTGGATGAATTGGAGAAAGGAGCAGGGAATGCAGATTAATCATGAAAAAAATGGCAGTGGAACAAAAGAGAGAAATTGCATAAGGTGCAAAAGACAACATGGTCAAGTGAAGGCTTTCCTTTATTATATTGTATAATATTGGTGAAGCCTCTGAGTGTTTAGGTAGGTAAGTAGGTAGGTAGGTAGGCAGATAGATAAATAGATAGATAGATAGATGAATTCCTGAGAAAGAAAGAAAAGAGACAGGCAAGTGGGGAACCAAAAGAAATTAAGCGATCAGCCCACCTAATAGTGATAATGACTGGAAAAAATCGTGTGTGTGGATAACTGTGTTATAAATGCTAAATATAACCAAAAAAGAAAGCCAATAAATAAACTGTCTCCAATGTTTGGCTTAGAAAACACTATTACCAGTTAGGACAAGGTGGCTAATACAAATAGATCTTGACCCTGATTCTGAGTTCTGCTTCCTCTTCAAGTTTTTGGAAATTTCTTTTTTTTCATAAAGTTTTTTTTCAGCTTTTATTTATTTATTTATTTATCTTTAGAGGGGAAGGAGAGAGGGAGAGAAACATCAATGTATGGTTGCCTTTCGGGCATCCCCTGCTGGGAGCTGGCCTGCAGGGAACCAGCCTGCAACCTAGACATGTGCCCTGACTGGGAATCGAACCGCGATCCTCTGGTTCGCAGGCCTGTGCTCAATCCACTGAGCTACACCAGCCAGGGCTTTGGAAATTTCTTAGTAATTCATCACATTATCAATATACCTAAATTCCTCCAGGGATGGCATGACTTTCTTTAGTATTGTAGATACTAAAGCCACCAGAGTGGCTCATGGTTTCTTTTGTTGTTAGGATGTTCACTGTTTTCATTCAAAAGAAATACACACACAGTATTCCTCAGGATCCTTTCCCACACAGCTCCACCAAGCGTAAAATGTACTTCTCGACCTGGGGGATTCTAGTCTCCAGAGAATAAAATGTGACATGAAGTGACTAGGACTCTTCTACCACATTCCCCACACGTGTCTTTCAGGAGCTGACTTTGCCTCCCTCCAGCCTCCCCCAGTCACTGTCCAGCAACAGCATCAACAGATCCTTTAGCAAGTCAAGCTTTGAAGGGTTGGCCTTTCTCTTTCTATCGATTTTTGTCTTCCCCTGTGTTTTGTATATCCTTCAAAAACATATTTAGTAATGACATACTTTTTAGAATCTTTTTGACTGTTTCAATCAGAAATTTTATTTTTTTCTGTGTAACACTACAATGAACAGGTTCCTGTTATTGCACTTTTCATCCATAATGTAATCATTATAATTAACTTTCTGATATACACTTATTTCCTCTGGGAAACAAAAAGACCCATATTCGGGGACTGTCAGTTTTCACATCAGCATTGCCATCTCTTAACAAGTTGCTTGAAAGGAACACCAATTTGTTTAAAATAGACTTGAAAATAAGAAAGAATAAAATGATAATAATGTAATACCTATCTAAACTTGCAAGGGATTTATCAATCTACATGTAGCAGATGCCATATTTTCCATAGGACCTGAACAATCTCCAGAGCATCCTTTCCAATGGTGTGATATTCCCCTTTTTCTGAGATCATCAGTGGACCATGGAGGTAGAAACCAGAGGTCATTTAGGCATTTCTTTAGTTGTGCACTAAAGATTAATTTTACCTTCCCTTATATCTATAATGTTTAAGCCAGGAAGATTAGGAGCCCATTAATATAATAGCTATAATTTTCACTCACCTAACACCTGCAACAAAAAAAAATGGATACCTATTTTAGTATGATAGGCCTAAGTATGAGAGGAAAATATATCCTGAAATCAGGCATGTTTAATCATAAGGAAACAGGAACTACGTACATATACAAGCTTTAAAAAAGATTCATTATTTTCAAATCATCACAGTTTTACATTCATGTAATGATAATACAAGGAACAATAAATGCAGCGTGCATGTAACATTATAGTATATTATACGATTAACAACATTCAGAGCAACTACCACTGATTGCGTGGTTTATATATGAGTCATTCTCTAAGGAGTTCGTACATTTTATCTCTTAAGCATCACAGTAATCTATGAAGTAGAATTTTCATCTTTAATTCACAGTCTAGGAAATTAAGGTTAAAAAGATTAAGGGTATTTTGTTTTCAAAAATCAGATATTTTTAAGATCAAATAGAAACACTTCTGAGTCAAAGTCTGGATGCTTCCTGAATATTCTACAAGAGGAATGTAGTAAGGGCTTTCCCAGGACATCAGAAACTTTATTCGATGTAGACATATTTAAAGTGTTCACCTTTCAAAAAAGTGACTTGTGAGATGATTAAACAGCAGTTTTGTCATAATGATTGTTTTGAAAATAGATTTTACTATCATGCCATTGATACACTAGAAAACAGTTTGAACGTAAGGAAAGTTCCACATCTGTTTAATGTACCACTTCATTCATGAGAAGCACCACATGAACCCAGGCAATGCGGCCCAGCTAAACCCAGAACAAGGGAACACACAAACTGCACACACCTCACACATCCATGAGTGACCTCNCAGGCATGTTTAATCATAAGGAAACAGGAACTACGTACATATACAAGCTTTAAAAAAGATTCATTATTTTCAAATCATCACAGTTTTACATTCATGTAATGATAATACAAGGAACAATAAATGCAGCGTGCATGTAACATTATAGTATATTATACGATTAACAACATTCAGAGCAACTACCACTGATTGCGTGGTTTATGTATGAGTCATTCTCTAAGGAGTTCGTACATTTTATCTCTTAAGCATCACAGTAATCTATGAAGTAGAATTTTCATCTTTAATTCACAGTCTAGGAAATTAAGGTTAAAAAGATTAAGGGTATTTTGTTTTCAAAAATCAGATATTTTTAAGACCAAATAGAAACACTTCTGAGCAAAAGTCTGGATGCTTCTTGAATATTCTACAAGAGGAATGTAGTAAGGGCTTTCCCAGGACATCAGAAACTTTATTCGATGTAGACATATTTAAAATGTTCACCTTTCAAAAAAGTGACTTGTGAGATGATTAAACAGCAGTTTTGTCATAATGATTGTTTTGAAAATAGATTTTATTATCATGCCATTGATATACTAGAAAACAGTTTGAATGTAAGGAAAGTTCCACATCTGTTTAATGTACCACTTCATCCATGAGAAGCACTACATGAACCCAGGCAATGTGGCCCAGCTAAACCCAGAACAAGGGAACACACAAACTGCACACACCTCACACATCCATGAGTGACCTCGGTTCACCAGCTATAGGAGCCATGCCCATTCACATCTGGGTTTAGGATTGTTAGAATTTGCTTTCCAACTTCAGAAAAGTTCCTTCTGCTTCTTCACAGGAACTCACGGTCTGCAGCCCTTTCACAAGCAAGCCGGAAGTCTTTTCCAAAGGAAGGTGCATTCTTAGTGCACTGATCATGTATTTCTTAATCATTTAGCATGCCACTCTTATTAAATTCCTCACTTTCGAATAGGTCACTGATGACATCTTTGATTATTGTGCTCAACTCCATTTTTCTCAAAGCCTGCTGAATTTCAATGTGCTATTTTGCACAGCACAGTTATTTTTAGGAATGCACGTGTAACGTGACAGCCGAGCTGACTGTATACCACTTCTTGAATAAATGATATTTTATGGCCTTGTTTAGGTATCTTAGAAACTATTTTCCCAAAAGACTTGGCTATCATTAGTCAATAGGACAGCTTCAGTGTGGGATTAGAAATGAAAAGTATCAGTAATCATAACACTTATATTTTGTTGATAAACACTAAGTAATCAGCACACAAAACCAATTGTTTCTGACATCTATGAAAACTAAAGGCTGACTGGAATTGGTGAAAGATGCTGTTTCTAAAAATCCAAAGTATATCTCTCCAGGTTTGTCAAACTTTTAATTTAATTGTTTGTTTTAAAATGCCAGCACTGACATTTTTAGTGAAATCTATTTGTTTAAAAACTAACACAGCTGTTGGTCATATGGTGTTTCACAAGGCAGGAGGAGGAGAACCTACCGACAGTGAGTTCAGACTGATCCAGATGCCTTCCTCTCCAGGTTAGTAGAAAACCTTCTTTTTGGAAGGGTAGAGATCTCATATGATTGATCTGTGTCTATATTAAATAAGGTCAAGTTCTAAGAATTGTGATAATTCATTTACCTATCAGAAATGTAAATGAAAGTTTGTACTCAAGCCAAAAAAATTCTAAGTAGGAAAACAATCTACCTTATTTTATCTTATGTCAGAGGATATGTGTGTCTTTTCTCTTAACACACTCATATGCATTGTTTTAACACATAAAAGTTGGCGAGGCATTCGAAAGATCTAAGGACCTGTCACACAGGTGCTTGTGTGACAGGCCCTTAGGGTGACAGGTCCTAGGTGATAGACATTGGCCTATCAAAATGAACACTAGCCAAATAAAGCTATAGCGCAGCGCCATCAGCATCCTTGTGTGTGCTGGTTGAAGGTCATCCACCATGGCAGGAAGAAAAATAAAAAGGATTATTGCCTATCAGATGCTAGACTTCAAACACACCCAGGGGAAAAGTCACAGAATATTAAAATTATTTCTACTTCACTTTGCTCTAACCTTTTTTAAAATTGCCTTTTTCAAGGAAAATGTCTTTCTCTTCTTAATATGCCCAGCAGGAAGCAATATTCTGACCCATAAAATATGTCCAGAAATGCAAAAGTAACCAAATTAGTTGACTACAAAACGCCATTGCAGGTGTGATTGTTCTAAGTCTGAACTGGGTTAGATGTTTTATGTACATGACCAACTGCCCATCCAAGTACTAACCAAACCTGACCCTGCTTCGCTTCTGAGATCAGACCAGATTGGGTGCCTTCAGGGTGACATGGCCATAGACATGACCTCTAATTTCTTTAAAACCCCGAAAGTAAGTATATTGTCCTCATTTCACAGGTGGTGAAGCCAAGCTCCAAAGGTCGGTTAACGTAGGCTGCAGTATCAGACAGAGATGTAAGGCATACATTGGATGTCTATTCCTAGATCTTGTGGCTTCTTACGCCCAGCACAGTGCAAATGCATTTCATTCTGGTTGGATCTCTTCATCTCAAACTGGCCTTCGCAAAATCTACATTAGGCCTATTTCTTAGATCAAAGGAAATTAACCCAAGGTTGCCATTTAACACACATAGAGGATGGAAACATTAAGAGACAAAAATATCTTTGTTTCCAAATTGATTTACATATCAAAGCTTTTTGGAGAGGGTGGAATAAACAGTTCAGTTTCTGGAAACTTATTTAAATCAACTTTCACATTCTTTGGAGAAGTTAACCACAACATTTTAAAGGGAATGTATAAGCATCCCAAGTTGGCAGGAGATCCATTCACTTTACTGTGGCTAAACATGGCATCTGTTTCTTTCCTCATGACCTCACAGAATCACAGTGGCTTACTCTGCACAACTTTCTCATTTTAAGTGTGTCGTTCATCCTGGAGTTTTTTTTCCTGCTTGGAGACTTTAAAAGTTTAAACCCATTGAATTTATTCTATGGACAATGTACCAGTACAGATGTTTCACATATGATCCTTTGAAGTCACATTTCTTAGAAAAAGTCATTTACCTTGAATAACATATTAAGAGGAAAAAATGAGTAAGCAGTTTTCAAAATGAAGTCTACAAGGAGGTAGCCTTGTGTGATGGCAAATAGACACTCTTCTAACCCAGAATTCCAGGGAGAGGTCCCAATTCTGCCATTATTTAAATGTCAGTTCATATCCCTGTGATCCCATTTCCACAACCACATAATGCATACAAGACAAATTATCTCTATACTTTGAAGTGCATGAGTTATATATAAGTAAAAATACTTCTGTGCTCCTGCTAAGTGACAGAATTTCAAGAGTTAATAGGGTATGAGTAAGGTGAGACTTTCAAATTTTTACAATAAAACTTCAACTACTTAAAATACAAATAGAGATTATATTTGTCTCACAGTAATAATTAACTTAGAGTATCATTCAAAATCTGGTCATGTATCAGGTATGATGATAAAATAGCAACTTGGAAAAATGATTAAATTATTGAAGTGCAACATGGTGACTATAATTGATAATATTGTATTGTGTAATGAAAATTATATGCGTATACATTCGAGGTCTGCCTGGAAAAAACTCTAGCCATCGTTAATATAATGAGAACAGTTTTTGTGCCATGAATGTAACCTGGCAGCCAAGGAGAGTGGACTGGAATGCGTATGTGTGAATGATGACGACTTCACTGTACTAGTCAGTGGGAGTGGTAGCCACCATTGAGTGAGCATGTGCACTGTGTGGCCATTGCGTTCAAAATGACTGAGCAAATAGAGCAATGAATCTGCATTAAATTTTGTATTAAGCTTAAACATCCCCCCACAGAAACTACTTCACATGATTCAGAAGGCCACAGCTATGGACAACTGGTGATTGGCAGCTTCATCACAACAACATGTTCAATCACGCCTTGTACAGAGTTTTTGGTGAAACACCAAATCACCCAGGTGACTCAGCCCCCTACAGCCCAGATTTGGTGCCTTACAACTTCTGTCTTTTCCCCAAATTAAAATTATCTTTGAAGGGGAAGAGATTTTAGATCACCATTGAGATTCAGGAAAATATGACAAGGCGACTGATGGTGATTGGGAGAACTGTGTGAGGTCCCAAGGTGCCTACTTTGAAGGGGACTGAAGCATTATTGTCCTGAGTACCGTATTTCTTGTATCTTGTATCTTCTTCAGTAAATGTCTCTATTATTCATGTTTCATGGCTTGATACCTTCTGGAAAGACCTCAGATATATACAATACATATATACATACATGTGTAAGACATGTATGCATTGGATTAAAACCATCAAGAAAATCATTTCAAGTATCCCCAAGAGCTGCAGTTCCATAAGCCTGTTGGAAATTTGGAAGCCACAGAAATTATTCAACTTCTAGACTGTTCTCTTACCTAAGCTGGTATTTGAGTTTTGCACATTCATTCTGACTGCTATCTCTATCTCAGAGAACAAGGAATCAGCCCAATCCTGCCTTATATTCCTATGCTGTTTTATCCTGTCCCTAATATGCAATCTTTCAACACATGCTCTGGAACTCCTATTTTGTATTCAGGACACTCCTATTTCTTTGAAACTTTCCCAGAACAATTTCCACTAGAAGCTTGTCTGAACTGGAACCTGGAATTCTCCTAAAGACTATCTCCTAATCCTGGTGCATCAGAGTCATAAGATCTGGTTGATGTCTATTATGCATTTAGGTTATTAATTTCCTTTATTAATTTTCTTTCTACTTGCCCACAGCAGTGTTTAAAACTACTTCATAAAGATGCACTATCCCTCTGTCCTTTCATAATTGCTATCATTTCTTATGTACTAATCATTCCCCTTCACATAGATGTCAGCTCCTTCCTCCCATAGTCTTTTCCAGTGGAACTTCTTTGGTCATTCTCAGAGACATCAATATACTCACAAATCAAGCACTTAAAATCTACCTATTAGATTATTGGCATCTTCTCCAAAATCAATCAATTTTCACCTAAAACTTCCACAGTTGTGCCCTTAATTTAATATATCAGACAATTTTGCATTCTTAATCCAACATTTCCCATCATTATAATCACTTCCATTGCTTCCTCCATTGGCAAGATCCAAATAAGTCCTTTATCTACTATCTCCAAAACAGAACCAGAGCCAGCATATTTGTCATGAGATAAATAATCACACAACCAACATACTTTTACATAAATTCTTGAGTATAAACCTCAAATTTATAATAGGAATTCCCAGGAGTCCTACTGGATCTCTATAGTGGGTTCATTTTCTCATAACTTCAGGTAACAGTTTCATATTTGCTTAAGCCTCCAAGGTTTTTGCAGATAATTTTGCTTTGTATTTTTAAATCATGTTCATTGAGTGGAAATTCCTTTCTCTTATTACTATTCACATTCAAGTTCAACTTTCCTTCCTTTCATTTGTAGTACATGATGTCCCTCTTATTATAAAAAAACATGTCTCTGCTGGTACAGTAGATTCTAAGAAAGCGCTGCTTTGGTTATTTCCTTATTTTCATACATCATTGCTTCTTTGCTTTCTACTGATTACTCTCATGCTTTTAAAGATTGTATTTATCTATTTTTAGAGAGAGGAAGGGAAAGAGAAAGAGATGGAGAGAAACATTGATGTGAGAGAGACACATTGAGCAGTTTCCTTTTGATGCCATCCCAACCAGGAACTGAATTCGGGAATGGGCTTTGATCAGGATTCAAACCAGTAACCTTTAACACTGAGGACGACACCCAACCAACTGAGCTACATCAGTCAGAGCTATTCTCATGTAATATCCTTAAAAATACTTCAGTATCTTTTATACTTGTTCCTGTAAACCCTTCCCCTTTTCCCCTGAAATTTTCTCCCCTGAAATGGGAGGAAACAGGGAGGGCTGGGTGGTTGGGCTGGGATGGGAGTAAATTACAGAAAACTGTACTTGAACAACAATTTTTTTAAATAAATAATTTTAAAAAACTATAGTAACCCCTAGTCTTTGCTCAGGTATTTCATCTATTCACAGAACTCTTTTGTTGTCAAATTTTCAGACACCTGTCCAGATTCAATGGCTGTAATTTCTCACATATTTTTTTCTCCCTTCAATAATCAACAGAATCTTCTTCTGAATTCCATTACTTCTTTGCTTAAATTTACTTAGTATATTTTAGTTATATTTGTTCAATCATACACAGTTATTTCTAATTGCTTTTGGTCTATAGTAAATCTATTTGGACATTAAGCCTAAATATTTCTTCTTTATTATTACATCCTAACAGCAAGGGCTGTTGCTTGCAAATAAATATTTTTTGAATAAATAAATTAAGTAGCTATATTGGAAAATGCCACTCAAATAGTCAATTTTATCTTGGAATGATGCTTAGAATGCATATATTTCAAAGACAAGCGAATATAAATCACTATGATGTTAAGAAATCAGTTTTACTATTACGACTATACCACCCAAAAGTATTTCATGGATATTGGGGGCATTTTAATTCATCCTTTTTAAAAATTTAGTTAGTAATCTAAGATCAATATGATAAAAGCAGCCCACACCAGCTAAATCGTGTTATCAATGCTTGTGATGTCAAGAAGTCTCTACAGGTCCACATAGCTTTTCTTAAAAATGATACCAAAAGCAATAATTTGCCTTTACTTTTTTATACACCCCCTCAGGATGCATGCTGTCTTTTTCTGGAGTTAAAGCCTGAATTTGATATGTATTTCCACTTTATTTCATTTGATAATGTACAGCAATTCTTTTTAGAAGAAATGTAGTGAAAGCCACATAGTTAATATTAAATTTTCCAGTAGCAACATTTAAAAAGTACATTCATTAATAAATAAATGTGAAAGTAATTTTAAGGACATATTTATTTAACCCAATATAGCCAAAATATTATCACTTCAGCTTGCAACCAATATAAAATCATTAATAAGACATTTTCATTTATATTCTTAGATGATAGTCTTAAAAGCCTAGTGAATATTTTTGTATTCCAGCCCATATCAATTTAGGTGTAAAATTTTCATCGCGATTAGTAATTTGAATTTACACTTTACAAAATTTTCAGTTGAAAAGTAGATTCGCACATCCAAGTCATTCTAGACATCCTGAAAAGTTTCCTATTAACTGAGATGTTATCTCTATATTTAGTTAACATTACTTAAAAAACCCTGGCTGGTGTGGCTCAGTGGATTTAGTGCTGGCCTGTGAACCAAAAGGTCATTGGCTCAGTTCCCAGGCTGGGCACATTCCTGGGTTGTGGGACCAGGTTCCCAGTAGGGGGTGTGCAAGAAGCAACCACACATTGATGTTTCCCTTTCTCCCTCCCTTCCCCTCTCTCCACAAATAAATAAATAAAATCTTATAAAAATAAATTAAAAATAAGATTCAAATATTCAATAGCCAGACATAAATAGTGGCTGCCATTTTAGACAGAACAAGTATAGAGAAATATTGGGTTTACTTTGATTACTTTTCTCTATGGCAGCTTATATCCAAATAAATCATTTTATATTTTAAAATATGTATTGACTATTTTAAGTGTATATATCTGTGTATAAACATACGCAGATCCAGTTATATCTGGACACACAGATATAATTACCAGATATCTGGATATACACTAAATATCTGACATACAGCCGCACTCAAGTACTATCTTTTATTCCTCTGTTTTAAATAATTTCTACTGAGCCTGACAGTAATCCTATTTTAGTAGAAAGGACAAGCATTATCCCAGTTTTTATAGTAATTATCTAAAATCCAGAAAATAAAGTTAACTCAACGTGTCACCCACATTTCATTACAAAGCAATTCAGTTGGGTAATAGGATAAGCGAGCACTAGACTCCAAAAATCCTCCATCTTCACTCACTATTATACTCACAGATATTTAATTCGTTATCCACAAGGGTTTGCTTTGTTCTACTAAGTGCTTATTGCAGTAGTGGACATTAAAGAAAAACATTTTAAATTTTATTGAGGAAACTCACATATGTGACTTGGAACATTTCAAAAAGTACTTTTTTATTAATTTCATTTTCCCCTTGATTTATTAGGGGAAAAATCATTGGAAAACTTATGCTTAAAAATACTTGCACATTAATGAAAAATGTTTAAAAACCACTTCTTGTGGGGAAAAATCCAGTCTAGGAAAAGAATAATTTTTTATACACTCGAGTTGGCAAAAAATGTTTAATAGTTTCTAAAATTTCACCAATTTTTGGAGTACAGGTACAAGGCTGTAAAATGGTATAAAATTATGCATTACTGCTTTTTTGGAATAGGAAATAGGAGTATGATATATTAACATGAAAAATGAATACAAAGAAGAGACTCAGGATGGGACTGTTTTGAGAAACGATGTAAGAAATATACAGATGAAAAGTGCTTTCAATCAGGTTTTATTAAATTTCTTTCAACATTATGACTTCCCTCCAAAACAACTGATTATACAGTTCAACTCTTTATCTGCCAAATCTAAACCTGTCAAAAAGAAATACCTTTCTGTGAAAGCACAAGATAAACTGTTAATAAACAAATATATTATAGGCTCCCAGAGAATGTCCATTTTTGATTTGCTAGTATGTGAAGAAAGAAAAGATGCTCAACTCTGTGCAATTGCAGGAAAGGAAATGCGGCCTAACACTTCAGGGTTTGAAGAAAAGAGTGGAGCGAGTCAGGGTGAGGGGAGATTGACAAATGAGATACATCAAAGATCAAAGAAGTAGGAGAAAAGAAATAAGGAAAGGAGAAAAACTCTCAATGATGTTGTTGCTGCAGGTTACAATTCAAATCCTTTTTACGCTTCTTTGGAATTTCTAGCTAAAGACAGGAGTTCTTTTTAAGTACTTTTGGTTGCTGGATTGTACTACTTGGATTATTTCAGGCTGAGCATAGCCATGGAGGGAGCCTTAATTAATACCTACCTGCTCAGGTTTTATTCTGGGAGGGTACACTATATGGTTTTGAACCTCCACTGTCCAAATCCAATTTAAAACCTTCACTGTAAACCTGAACTCAGCATGTGTTCATGCTAACAGTCTGAATGTCAGACTTCTCCAGGGACAGCCGAAACCAATTCAGATGCACTGTGATTCTCAGAGAGCAGTGTCAAAGCACAGAGACAAGGAGCAGATGACATTAAAATAGAAAAGGGGATTTTCATAAAGAAAAGAAAAGCTTATGTGGTATTATGTGGGTTTACTCCACTGATGAGATCTTAAAACCCTCTTGCAAAACTGTACATTGGAAATGAGGACTTCGGCAACCCCACTGCACACAGGCTTTTGTAAGGAATTATAGGCTCTTTTGATTTTCTAATGACTGATTTGTTAGGACTGGTTTAAGCTTCCTCTAGACCTCGCCAGCAAAGAGCAGACACTCCTCACTAATGTTTTTCTTTCTTTTTTCCCTTTTTTATTGTATTTTAATGATTATGCTATTACACTGATCTCCTTTGCCCTCGACCCCCAGCCTCCCCTCCACTCCCTCAGGAATCTGCACACCATTTTCCATTCTCAGGTGTCATGCACATATATATATATATATACATTCTTTGGCTACTCTATTTCCTACACTATACTTCACAACTCCATGACTATTCTGTAACTACCAATTTGTACCCAAAGAGGTGCACCCCCAAAACATATTATAATTAAAATGTCAAAGGTTAAAAACAAAGAATCCTAAAAGCAGCTAGAGAAAAGCAGTTAGTTACCTATAAGGGACCCCCTATAAGACTGTCATCTGATTTCTCTAAATAAATAGATAGATTAGATAGATAGATAGATAGATAAACGTAGGCTAGAAAAGATAAGAAAGAAATATTCAGGCCCTGGCTGGTGTAGCTCAGTGGATTGAGCGTGGGCCTGCGAACCACACAATCGCGGTTTGATTCCCAGTCAGGGCACATGCCTGGGTTGCAGGCCAGTTCCCAGTGGGGGACACACGACAGGCAACCGTACATTGATATTTCTCTCCCTCTCTCCTTCCCCTCTAAAGATAAATGAATAAAATATTTTAAAAAAAAGAAATATTCAAAGTCATGAAAAATAAGAGCCCACAATTAAGATTATTCTACCCAGAAAAGCTATCATTTAAAATTAAAGAACAGATAAAAAGCTCCCCGGACAATAAAAACCTAAAGGAGCATATCACCATCAAACCAACATTATATGAAGTAGTGAAGGGTCTTTAAGAAAAAGATAAAAAATATGAATAATAAAATAGCAACAAATACATACGATCCACAACTGTATCTAAAAATATAATTAAAAATAAAGAAAAATAAACAAGTAGAACGAAACAGAATCATAGATACAAAGAACATTTTGATGGTTGTCAGGGGGGCCATAAATGAAGGGATTCACTACCGCTTTTCATGGAAGTTGCAATCAGTTAGGATTTTTCCAACCCTTGGTAGTACCTAACTCCCACTAGAAACTGGAGAAATCCAATGGATCTAAAGTCGTGTGAGTGCTGACTTATTAACACTCAATATTAGCCCTCTTGGTGGGGGCATTTTCAATGTTTACATAAAATGGACTGGGGAGATGATCCAACAGAAAAGAATATAGGGGAAAATCTCGGAAGAAGTTGCCTTCGATTTATACTAAATGGGTGTGTTTGAAAACTTTTAGCTTTATCATTTCAAACAAATCCGTGTGATAAATTCCAAGGTGGGCTTGGAGGTGGGGTGGAAGGATCTAGCAAAAAGGAAACAGGACACAAACAACAGCACAGTGGTTGTGAGGGAAGGGGTGCATAGGGGAATAAATGGTAATGAGAAAATACAATAAAAATAATTTTTCGTTTTAAAAAAAGATTTTAAAAATTGTGCTCCTTGATTGGAGTGGGAGTGAAATACTTTGCTGGTTCTTTCCCTCCCCCAGCAAGGACCCCAAGTCACATTCAAAAACTGCTTTAGTCCCCAGCTAAATACACATTTTAAAGTCATAGCTCAAACCATTCCCTTTTAATTTCCTGGATCCAGCCAGTTGGTGTCAAATTATTAGGCAAAGCACTTCTCATTTTAATAGACTTGCCTTTTGGGTAAGAAAATATTTTTCATTTGATTATTTAGCTGCTTTCACTAAGTAAACGCCTTCAAAAATCATAAGATTGTACAATTACTAGTGCATATTGTGTGCCTGCCAGTCTTATAAACCCTGACTACATTATGTCATTTAATCTTCACTACAACTCAATAAAGTAGATATTATCATTTGTTTTCCCATTTCCAGATGGGAAAAAATTGAGGCCGATATTAAGTAATTTATGCACGTATATCCAACAGGTAAGGTTATATATAACTCAGTCAGGGTTTCCAATCCAGATTTTTAAGACTCCAGCATCTTCCAATGTGACTACTAACTATTGCTGCCTTTGGCATAGTTTGATACTTAAGATAGCCACTCCTAATTTCTAAATTAAAAATTTTGTTCTCATGTCCTCATACTGCTGTTTTTTGACTTTGAATTTTATCTGAATATGTTCTATGTACTCATAAAAATTCAAAACAGTTAGTCATGCGCCCTCAATACACCATTGGAATATGCTGAAGACAACTTCGGTGAAAATGCTAGGTTAGCAAGTTCACGGTTGCTGATTCATATCCGTGGCTGTCCCTTGTCTTTCTAGATAAACCGACTCCTGTAATGGATAGGTCTGCTAGCACACAGGGTGCTCCAGATATTGGTTGGCTGGGGCAGTCATTATTTGCATGCAGCATCCATGATCTTTCCCAGATTTTGTATGGGAAAAATATATCATTTATCAAGGTTTTGCAGCCCCAGCAAAGCTTGCTAATCAGGTGCAGGCTGGGCTCCCTTTCTGCCAAGATGGAAGCAGGGCTTGTGAGCTCTGTGCATTCCTCAGACTCACTGGAGGGTGCACCTGGTCTGAGTTAATTGGGTGAAGGAGTTTTGCCTGTGAGGTGAAAGGAATTAGTGACAGGTTTCCTATTCTCTCGACCCCCTGAGGTGAGATAAAAAGCTTGACTGGCTCCCCCGTTTTACAAGACCAGTTGGGGAAAGATATAATTAAGGGAAATATGGTGTGGCATAAAGTGCGTGTCTTGTTTGGGGATGATAAAGGTAAGTTGACACTTACCTTTAGATGAATGTTGGGTTAGCTGACTTTACTTTTAATATTTAATTAGCAAGCTGTAGAGACAACCAAGTAGATCATTTAGTTCCATTGGGTTGTAAATTTGCCATTATATGATTTAGTTGAGTGATGTTGAATAAGTCTTATAAAGTTTATTGGAGTTCAAGAAAGGAAACCATCACACCTGGCTAGCTCTGACATAAGGGAAAGTGCCTTCTGGGAGCTGGTTGGACCTTCTACTATGATCAATGGCCTGATGTTACCCAGCAGAAAGAAATAAAAGACTTGACTTGGAAAGTGTGTTAATTCTTTCGGGCTATTTAGTATAATTTAATGTACCATACAGTGCCCCAGGGTATTGAAAGAGTTAAAATCCCTAGACAAAATAAAGAAATACTCTCTTTTTTCCTGGAAGAATCAGCCCATATGTATAGAGAGAACTTTATTAGCAAGGGTATTAAAATTGGTTTCACTATAAGCAATTTTCCTAGGTTCCATTTCTGTGCCATCTGTCTTTTTTTCCCCCTTACCAGTAAAAGCAATAAAATGTACACATTTACTAAAAAGAATAGTTTTATGGTGTTCAAGGGACATTAAAGTTTCATTCTCTTATAGAATATATTTTGACCTTTCTTAATACTGTTTTAACAAGTACTTTTCAATATATCTATAGCAAATTGTTCACATGTTGCCTTAATAGTCACAGGGACAAACTGGACAAAACCAGGAGCGCAACAAACTCCAAGCAATGTGAGCAATACTGGCCACTAACTAAATAGTGACTATAATTTTAACATAGGAGAGAGAATCACACAAGATGAGACATGAAACAAGGCTACACTTGCTTTCATTGTCCGCTTATGTATTTTAAAAACATTTTATTTAGTTATTTTCAGAGAAAGGAGAAAGAGAGAGAGAAACATTGATTGGCTGCTCCTTGCTTGCCCCCAACTGGGGACCTGGCCTGCAACCTAGGCACATGCCCTGACAGGGAATCAAACTGGCGACCTTTCTGTCTGCAGGGGGGTACTCAATCCGCTGAGTCACACCAGCCAGGGCTCATTGCTTATATTTTTTAAAGTCATTGGAATTAATAGATATTGTGTCTTTCAAAAAATGCTCCTTATTGCCTGGCTTGGGGTTTGATCACAGTAGAAGATCATAAGCAGTAAAAAAAATCAAAAGATTCAATTGGCTGTGACAATCGACATTGCTTTTTGTTAATAAAACCTATCCTCAATACAGGTGAACTGGGTCTCCTACATTTTCTCTTATCTGTGCCTTTACCAGGACTTAAGTTTCTTTTATTGTCTGTTTTTCTGTTGCTGTCTAAGCTTCAAAATAGTAGCACTTATCATTTTAAACTGAATAAAAGTTTTCAGTTTTACTTTTTAAAAAATTTTCATGTTGTTGTTCAATTACAGTTGTCCCCATTTTCTACCCTTTCAGTTTTACTTTTAATACCTAACCCAATATTCTCTGGATTTGTAACAGAATCACATTAAGTATCACCATGTAGGAATTCAGCCCAAGTCAAGAAAGAAAACTGCATGTCTCTCTGGTGCTAGAGTTTCAAACATTAGGCAATTTGGATATATTATTTCCTAAAATCTTGCGAGCTGCAATATGTCATTCTGTGGTAGTAATAACGTTCTGAACGGAACCTTTTTAATGCATTCATCCCAAATCATTTTTCACAGAAATAAAGGGCATTATGTATGTTACCCAACAGGAGAAAGTCAAGGACAGGAAGCTTAACTTTCCTTCCTGAAGTTGCTCTTTGAGTAGGAAATAAGTCAAGGATAGAGCTTAAATAACACACTATTGATTTTTTTCTGGGCCATCAGATCACGAGGATTTCATTCAATGGCATGTTTTTCACTTTACTAGAATGCAGTAGCACCTTGTCTCTATGGGCATTTGGGTTTTAAAGCCCTTTCTTGTCCATTATCTGATTTCATCAGAACATCTCTGTGTGCAATGCATTCCCTGAACCTCAGTTTTCTCTGCCCCCAAATGTAGCTGTACAGGTGACTTAAGCCTGACCGTGGTCCAGCTAGTTCATGAGTCCAGAAACAACTCTCTCCTGCACTCATGTGCATCCATTGAGACAAAAATACTGTTATTATGTTCTTTCCCGTCCCTCACCTGACGCATTTGTGGCACAATTGAGAGTGTTGTGTGTTCATTTTTGGGTTCTGAACACTTCTGCTGGGATTGTCATGTAAATGTTGTCCTACGATAAAAACACTTTGTACACTTTATTTTACTGGCAACTTAGCGATGACAACTGCATATATCCACATCTATTTCACTATTCCCTATTAGGATAAACACAACTCATCTGAGCACCATAAATGAAAAGCTTTGTTCACATACTATTAAATGAATGTGACGTTGATTGCTTAGACTTTTCTAGAGGTATATTTTACCAATTGTGAAAATAAATGTTTTAAATGCTGCTCATTGTCCAAAGTCTTTCTAACAGTGGAGACACTGGCCTCCGAATGCCTGCATTCAGATCCCTCTTTGAGCTCTTATTCTTGTTACTTTTTTGAAGAATGTTGATCTTAATACCTCTTAATGTGTTTGAAATCGCTGTGTCTCCACAGTTACATCTTTTTAATCAGATGATTTATTTGCTCCCTTTCCTTTTTTTCTTGATTAGCTATCAGCAGTTTTTCATCTTTTCAGTTTTTATATCTGTTATTATTTTCAAAGGGAAACTTTTGCTTCCGTTGACTGTGTCATATTTGCTTTTGTTCATCAGTCTACTTTTTTCTAGCTATCATTTTGTTATAAAATTTTAACTTATTTTCAGTTTGGTCTAAAGTGCAATCGATGTTATAGAAATTCACATCTGCCATAGAATATTAATAACAAATTATACCACATTATTATTAGCTAGAAAATTAATATATAATTTATAAGTTATTTTTATGTAAGAATATTAACTCATCATAACGATTTGACTTATGTATTCATTAGTTTATGACCTAAATGTGACAAGCACAGTTGTGGGCACAGAAGAAAATCGACGTGGCCTAGAAAGTGAAAGGAGTCTTTGTCTGGGCAGCCCATTATGTCCTTTGACCAGAGGCCATATCCCACTGAAGGACACAACGCTAGGGGCTGAAGGCTGAAGGGGAACCTTCCCACACACAGACTTCCCAGTAACCTTTTTGGTCTGTTTGTCTGGCAGGGCCTTTTACTCCTTTGGACAGCCCCCTACCTAATTATATAATAAGGGTGGCTGCTAGTACGTACTTCTTTACCCACTTGTAAGGCCAAAATCTGTAGACTTCACTTAAGTCTTTAACCCAAACTTAAACGATATCTGTATTCGCGTCTTTTCTTCGTTTCTAGTTTTCCCCAAGTCAATAGCTTCAATACATTATTTTTTTTAAGATTTTATTTATTTATTTTTAGAGAGAGAGAGGGAGGGAGAGAAAGAGAATGGGAGAGAAACATCGATGTGTGGTTGCCTCTCACATATCCCCAATTGGGTATCTGGGCTACCATCCAGGCATATGCTCTGACCAAGAGTTGAACCAGCAACCCTTTGGTTCATAGGCAAGTGCTCAATCCACAGAGCCACATCAGCCAAGGCAATAACATTACTTTTAACATCATGTTAACTGTCTTTCATTTAGTGACTCTGATATATAAACAACTTACCTCTGATGCTATACAGTCATATAAACCAAACTTCTTAAACATCTTTATAATTTTATTAATTTTCTCCTAACTCCTTCAATGTAACATTTAATTTATTTTTAAGTAAATGATGCCTATTACTTAACTCTTAATATCTGAATTAGTACCTCTTTTTCTTTTCTTAATGTTAGGGTTTTTCTTATTAGAGATTATAGCTGTTAATCTAAATGGACTTGCTTCTATGGAATGTAACACACATTTAGTGGCAAAAGTTTATTTCAGATGCAATGAAAAACTTTTCAACTTTCACTGGAAATTCTCCTTACGTTTAAAGGACACAGAAAATCCCTCTGCATGATTGCTTTTTATTTGTGCATGTAGTAGTTACTCATATTAAATTCCTTGTGGAAACAGAAGTAGAAAACCAATTGGAAGAATTCACTGTGGAATGTCCG
The DNA here is from genome assembly GCF_014824575.4 of Sturnira hondurensis. NCBI lineage: Eukaryota > Metazoa > Chordata > Mammalia > Chiroptera > Phyllostomidae > Sturnira > Sturnira hondurensis. The sequence continues at coordinate 13,160,858 of NW_028093774.1, read as the reverse complement.
TTCTGACTGTGAATACTAGAACCTATATGATAAGATCCATCCTTTAAAACTTTCTCACTTCCTTCAACTGACCCTGTAGGGTTCCTTCAGTGATAAATGTGGGAACATTTCTATGGGCCAGTTTCTAGCAACAGAAGAATGTGCCTTCCTGTGTATACTAACACAAGTACTTAACATAAGCCTATGAACTTAAAATGAACTTTTTCTTGACCTGCAAAGACATTTCAAATTCTAGGAAATCTGCATGGTCTTATTTATAATCAGATTCCTACCACAAACCGTATGAATGATGATTATGGTATTCAGGAATCTCAAGTGCCATGTTAGAAGAAGTTGAAATCAATAATAAGCTATAAGCAGCTATGATCTGAAAATTTAAATGCCACTATGGAATATACAGGTAATTACAAAGGCCATGCTGTATGTGAAGAAACACAGCTTATTGCAAACAAGCAGTGTCTGTGACAACGGGTTTGTTTTTTCTTGGTGTTAGTGTCTTCAGTTAGCTCTGTACCAAAATCTCATTCCGGATCAAAGACAGAAAGGGTCACAAAGATAGTAATAACAAGGTTTGGAATGTTTTCATGACTTACCTCAAGTGAGATATCATTATTTTTAATAGCAGGCACACTGAAATAGACTTTTTTGTAACTTAAAGTTATTCTTTTTACATCTAAGGGCTGATATTTTTATGAAGCACTGCTGGATTTGGGGTGTATATGAGGTGAGGGGGGTGTTCCTGTTTGACTGCGGCTCACATCTTTCTTCTTTTTCTTTCAAACTGTTGAGGTTATAAGGGGCCTGAATACAGTCACACAAAAAAATTATAATAATAAAATATGTAATAGAAACTAGGAACTTGGACTTCTTAAGAGCCTGAACTTTTGACCCTTCCAACACATCTTTTTGTTTTCCCTTCTTCTCAAGACACCAATCTGTCTATTTAATCACCACAAAATCCTCTGAGGGTTGTTTTTAGAAATGAGTATGCTTATTTCCAGTTGAATGTATTGGATAGGCCGAAGATCTGCTCAGAAAACAAATGAAAACAAAAACCTATTGTGACAAAAATTTAAAGTTCAGATGTAGTTATTTCTTTGTCTCCTCATTACCCGGATAGTTTCCTACAGCTTTAATCTGTGTCTCTTATTCAGGATGCCTTTCTGAACAATACTCTTCCATACACATGGCACACTGACCTCTAACTTTTCCGTTATTCAACAAGGAAGGAAAGGAGATGTCTACACAAAGACAAATGCTTGTACACATGCCTACCGTTCTTAACAGCCAGTTCCCTGGAACATTCAACAAAGGGCCACATGCTATTGCTCTTGTCTTAAGTGTTGTGTCATTGCTTGATGAAATTAAGCATCTTTGAAGCTTCCTTTTTTACAGCTCTTTGTTTATGAGAGGGGACCTCCATACTTCTTACCTGAGATGCACTATGGAAACTTCATGCCAGAACCAGCCTTCCTTCCCCCACCTGTCTTTGTACTCGTTGCCTTCCTTCACGATAGTCACACAAACAGGATAAATTTTAAGGAATAAATAAGATTAGAGTTTTGATGTTTTTAGTCTAAAACTTGTATATTGGTTATTTAGAAGGTTATGGACACTTTTCTTGTTTCTCTTAACTTTTATGATGTTATTCAAACTTTCATATGCTAATCTATGCATGCTATTTTACTCTTAAGGTATTTTAAGTCCCTAACTTTGTTCAAAATATTTTGAAATTTTATTTCTGATCTGGTTTTAAAGCTGTCATTTTTTATTTATTTGATGAGTGAGGAATAATGGCAAGCTTTAATTCTAGCAAAGAGAAAACATATTTAAGTGTAAGAAAAGTCTTTTTAAAAGATATGTCCTCATTAAGCTTCCAGTAACCTTAATAGTAAATACTTCTAAGTTTCCTTTCTGTATATGTTCTTGATGATTCTCTCCAATAAAAAAATTAAAATAAAACTTAAGTATTACAGTGAAAAAGGCAACTTGTTTTTTTTAATAGTGTCTTCTCAGGAGTGTTGGATAACCTCAGGAAGCTTGTATTACAATAGATCAGTGCCAATAAAACTTTTATCGTTTTTGGTGTTATGTTAATACTAAAGAATTAACATTTACTCCATTTCTCTGTCTCAATTATAATTCATACACAGTCAAATAGCATATAAATATATACAATAAGCATTAGACACTTAACTATATATTTTCATAATCATAAAACTAGCATATTAGATAAGCACCCTTTAAGCAAATGAATTCTCAATCATAAATTGAGATACTATCAAAATAAAGATCAAGAAATTGTCAGAAGGTATGGTTGATAATAAATGTCATTAAATTTGTTAAGTGTAATTATGATGTGCTTTCGTGTGTTCCTCCTTGGGTCCACCTTCTTTGAGACTCTCTGAGCTTCCTAGACTTCCTGGAAGTCTATTTCCTTTGCCAGACTGGGGAAGTTCTCCTTTATTAGTTGCTCAAATAAGTTTTCCACGTGTTGCTCTTTCTCTTCCCCTCTGGTACCTCTATAATTTGGATATTGGAACAGTCACCTACAAAGGAGTTCCCATCAGACTGTCCGCTGATTTCTCAAAAGAGACCTTACAGGCGAGAAGAGGCTGGAAAGAAGTATTCCAAATCATGAAATCCAAAGACCTATGTCCAAGGTTGCTCTATCCAGCAAAGCTTTCATTTAGAATGGAAGGACAGATAAAGTGCTTCTCAGATAAGGTCAAGTTCAAGGAGTTCATCATCACCAAGCCCTTATTATATGAAATGCTAAAGGGACTTATCTAAGAAAAAGAAGATGAAACATATGAACACTGAAAGGACAGCAAACTCACAGTTATTAACAACCACGCCTAAAACAAAAGCAAACCAAGAGGACAGCTAGATCAGGAGTGGAACCATCGAAATGAAGAACACATGGAGGGTTAGCAACAGGGGAGTGGGAGGAGGAAAAGGGGGGAAAAGGCACAGAGAATAAATAGCATAGACAGTAGGTGGAAAATAGACAGGGGGAGGGCAAGAATAGTATGGGAAATGTAGAAGCTAAAGAACTTGTGACACACAGCCATGAACTAGAAGGGGGAATGGGGGGCTGTGCAGGGTGGAGGGGAATGAAGGGGAAAATGGGACAACTGTAATGGAAAAATCAATAAAACATATGTTTTTTTATATATTTTTATTGATTATACCATTACAGTTGTTCTATACCCTCCCTTCATTCCCCTCCACCCTGCGCACTCCCTCCACCACCATTCTCCACCCCCCTTAATTTATAACCACATGTCTCAAGTTCTTTAGATTCTTTATTTCCCCTACTATTCTTGCCCTCCCCCCTATCTATTTTCTACCTATTGTCTATGCTATTTTCTGTACCTTCTCCCCCCTTCTCCTCTTCCCACTCCCCTGTTGCTAACCCTCCATGTGTTCTTCATTTCTATGGTTCCACTCCTGATCTAGCTGCCCTCTTAGTTTGTTTTTGTTTTTTAGGTGTGGTTATTAATAACTGTGAGTTTGTTGTCCTTTCACTGTTCATATTTTTCATCTTCTTTTTCTTAGATAAGCCCCTTTAGCATTTCATATAATAAGGGCTTGGTGATGATGAACTCCTTGAACTTGACCTTATCTGAGAAGCACTTTATCTGTCCTTCCATTCTAAATGAAAGCTTTGCTGGANCGTGGTCACACATTTGTGCACAATGAGATGGACCACGCAGGCCCCAGCGGGCAAATGAAACATATGTTTTAAAAAATTTGCTACATGTAAAGCATCAGGAAAAAACTGGTCATGTTTTTATTGTTTTAAATTGCAGTAGATATTTAGCTCATTACAACTTAGGTAATAACTTTAACTCCTTAACTGTATTATTATAAAACAAATCTTCAAATGCCGGTTGTAGCTACTTATAGCCATCATCCATACAAATGAAAACTGTGATATTAGTGCAGGTTAATAGTCTCATATTATTTTGTTTATTATAAATATAAATTTTATCTAATTTCCAGGAAAGTAATTTAACTAGGGAGTGAAGTGATAAAAGTAAAATATTAAATCTTGAAATCAATAGGACATTTTGAACTGTTAAAGAAGCACATTTGAAATCAAATGCGATAATAATAGAAGAAAGAATCAATAATCACACGTCAAATGTTTTTAAAAAATCCCAACTCAATATTTGTTGAAGTAAATTTGTATTCTATATATCTTCTTTTTATGTGGATAAAATAAAGTAACTAGAGTTACTACTCCTTAAATCTAGTTTTCTTTTATAGACTTATTTTCTGTATGTAAGTATTCTTAACACTGAAAATTTCTTAAAAATAGTGGTTTCCAAGTATATAGCCTTCAATTGTGTTACCTACTTTCTATTCAGATCAAAACATAAATCGATAGATAGTGGGATAGAGAGAGATTCATAGATACATACATGGTTAGATGGAGAGATGATGTCACTAAAGATACTAGTATTGGCCTTCTGGCCTGAAGATATCTTGGTTATTACTCTCTTCCACATCAGTTTTATTAATTTGGCATTATTGTAAAGGTATAGAATTAAAGATCGTTGAAACATATAACAATGTTAAGATATAAGTAAAGGAAGATAAAAAAGAGATCACCAGCCCTGGCTGGTGTGGCTCAGTGGATTGAGCACCAGTCTTTGAATCAAATGGTTTTTGGTTGGATTCCCAGTCAGGGTACATGCCTGGGTTGCAGGCCAGATCTCCAGTAGTGAGCACTGAAGAAGCAACCACACATTAGTGTTTCTTTTCTTCTCTTTCTCCCTCCCCCTCTCTCTAAAATAAATAAATAAAATATTCTAAAAAATAGATCACCAGATATTCATTAGTATGGTTCATATTAAAAACATATATAATCAAATAAATAAAACACATTGTCCAACAGAGGCAATGCCTGCTTGAGTGTGGTTGATAGGGTGATAATATGGGCATGCTAATTTATGGTTTTAATTTGAACATTTCACCTAAAATGTCATATTGTGTCCTGAGTGTGGTATTGGTTGTTACAAATTACATGCATATGATTTTGTAATGGAGAATTTTGTAATAAAGAGGAGTGTTGTTTGTGTCTGACCCTGTGTAACCAAAACAACAATATTCTGTTGTCTTGACTATGTTTTCTTCAAACAGATCTCAACCACCTGCTGAGAAAGACATACAAGTAAAATTTAAAGGCACAATTTAAAATTTAAAGGCAGAATTGTATAATTGTGTAGAGTTAAATTTACCTGAAACACATGTTATCTGTTATAGAAAAGTAGTTTGGGGGCAAACAATAAAGCATTTGGAATTCTAAGATACAGATCCTATACTTTACACTGTTCGCAATAGAAAACTGCTACATGTATATGATTACCACATTTTTCCTCTACTACTAGTATAAAGTATGTTTTTCTATGTACTGTGAGAAAATGATACACATGCAATTGAAGGTATGGCATATGTCTTCAAATAGCTCGAAACCTAGTTTAGAATATAAAAAATAATTAAAATACTTAATACTAAAAATCAGTAATTGTATCAGAAATACAAAGTCTGTTAAAACACAAACTTTGTATTTCCAAATTATGATTTTGCATTAGAAAAAAACCCCAAATCTACAAAATAATTATTGGAAATAATGTTAGAGTTTTGGAAATTAATTAGAGAAGCATAATCCAAAATAAACATTTCCTTTGCCTGTCTAAATAATTAAATAAAAACTAAACGAATAAAATTTAAATATTTCAAAATTCAGAAATTGCTTAGTACGTTTTGATTATGAATGCATACAAATCACATTTTTATTTTTATTTTTATTTTTTATTTTTTTTAGATTTTATTTATTTCTCTTTAGAGGGGAAGGGAAGGAAAGAGGGAGAGAAACATCAATGTATGATTACCTCTGGTGTGTCCCCTGCCGGGAACTGGCCTGCAACCCAGGCATGTGCCCTGACTGGGAATCGAACCGCGATTGTCTGGTTCACAGGCCTGCGACGTTTTTATTTTTTACAGTTTCTAAAAATTTAACTGGAAACAGTATTTCAACGTTATATTTAGTTTACCCCATACTTAATGCTTTAAAACAGTTTGTGCAAATTAATTTAAAATATTCTTAAAATTACCTACTTTGCATTGCTCTTTTTGATACCCTTAAAAAGCAGTGTTTGAATCAAGGACCGTAGCACATGGAATTGTCAGCGAAGCGATTCAAAGGGTCAGGAATGAGGGAGTAGAGAGAGGAAGAGAAGAGACAAGCCAGCATGTCACCCTCCGTGGGCTCTACTCCTCTGTGATCACCTGGGAGCCCCCAGCAGGCTCCTTGTACCTGTCTGTCCAGAGCAGGGTGACTAGAGCATCTCTGTACACACTGGCAATTTCCATTTATTGCAGGTGACCCCCGGATGGTTTTGACTTTCTTGCACTTTCAGTTGGATTTAGACTTGATTGAGGTGATTTTCTTGGTTTTGTGGAAGGACCTGAAGCAGAACACAAAAAACATAATGTGTTGTGCTTGAGGAGTAACCCCGCCTGAGGGAATTACATCTTGGTTCCACATAGCACCGTCCCCTGCAACTGTGGCTGAACTCAAAAGTGCCACAGGATGTGAGGTACCAAAGGGGTCTTCAGACATATACGTTGAGATATCAGTGTTCTGAAGCCATAAAGGCCAATTTAACTCCTTTATGTAAACATATTTATGGATACTATCATCATAAAAACTTATTTTGGTCCCAAGATGAGCAACTATTTGATTGAAACTGTAAAAATATGCAATATAAAATAGTCTCCAAAGTTTATTATTAATTAAATAATAATGAGAAGGTTATTGCATATTTGCATTTATGTTTCCCTGTAATTCTCTACCTCAGCCTAAACCTTTTGCTTTTTAGTTATATTTTAAAACCCAACAATATTACTATTTACTCCACTGAGACCTTGCTAAACAAAATATCTATATGGAGCAGAAAAGAACTTTTCACTCTTTCAGTGTCTACCAGTACAAAATAAGAAACAAAGTACCCTCATGAGATTAGTTCCAGCACTATGAGATCATACTGAAGTAGCTACACACAAAAATCACGCAAGTAACTGCAAAATACAAAATGTTTCACACCTCCAGTGTGGCTTACTTTACCACCTTGCATAAACTACTGTTCCATGCTAGTGTTGGGGATCAACGAAGCAAAGAAGTAACACAGATACTATTTTAAATAATGCACTGTTAATGTGTCCAGTCACACAAAGACTCTACTAACTCAGAAGATGACAAAAAGTGCACCGGTTAGAGACCATGAAGAGAAATGCTTTGAAGAATGATGCTTCTCTTCATGAAAATATCAAAACAAACTATTTAGGACACATAATCAAGTGGCAATAAATATCTTAATAAATGACCATATGCGTTCTATGCACAGAAGCAGGGATACAAAGTCAAGTGCCACCACCAGGACCCATATCGATGCCCAAATCTCAGCATTGCCTAGGACAAACTCTGGCTCTCACATTTACCTGCCGTTTGATACACAGTGTCCTTCCTAGACATCATGCCTGAATTCACCCTGATTTTTGAAATGGAGAGGACAATATGTCCTACACCATAGGCTGATAGGAGGTATAGTACATTAATATTAGTAATACTAACCATATCAATACATTAATATTAATTTGACCCAGGTTATTTCTTGTATATACTTCTTGATATAGCCCAGTTATTAATAACACTCATTTGCACACAACAGTGTCTTATTTTAAAAGATACATTACATAGTTATAATATTTATTCTGAAAAATCTGGGGTTTACATGGTGCATTGTCCAATTCACAGAGAAGACTTCTATCATGGTCTATCTGTACGTTCAGATCTATATGGAATGATATTAACAGATGATGATTCTACAAAATTCTTGCAAAGAATGAGGGTAAGAAGAGCACTTTCTTTTGTTTCATAGGAAACATTTTTGCTGTGCAAAATATGTTGTCAAAAGTCTATAAGCTAAGAAAAAATGTTTTAAATTTTTGTATGACTGTTGTGAATACTTACCATTCTACAGATTGTTAAAGAATAATTATTAATTTCCCAAAGCAGCTAATTGAAGTAAAATAGTGTAACACATTGAATAGACATTTTTTCATTGCAAGAACTGCATGAAATACATTTTCATGTATTGATATCGTTTGTGTATTTTAAGCAAAATTTAATTTTATGATAGTATGGTTAAAATATTCACTGGTATTATTTAGTTAGTCTTTTAATTTAAATCAGACAAAATAATTATCAAAATTAATGGAAACATCTTATCAGTATTTTGAAATTCGTGATATAAACATCTTTGTATTTCAAATCCATTTTTATCATAAGAAATGTCAATATTTTATTTTTTAATGACATAAAAGGGAGAGTGATAGATTTTAAGAAAGATTACAGATTTGTAGTACAATTTAGTAACTGAATGCCAGAAATCTTGTTAATGTTTACAGATAAATTTATTTCAGTTGGCCCAAAATATAATAAATTATCTCTTGCCATGTACTCCCACCTACATGTGTAAATAAAATTTCTTATTGAAGAAAACAGTTCAAAGAAATTTTAAAAAACCATGGAGATAGAACTATCATGAGACTCAGCAATTCCATTTCTAAGCATTAATTCAAAGAAACTGAAATCCCTCATCTGAAAAGATAGCTGTACCCCTATGTTCACTGCAGCATTATTTACAATAGCCAAGGTACATAAGCAACCTAAGTGTCTCTTGTCGGATAATTAAAAAATGTAGTACCTATGTACAGTGGAGTATTTTCCATAAAAACCTTGCCATCTGCAACAACATAGATGGACCCAGAGGGTATGGTGCTAAGTGAAAGAGGTCAGGCAGAAAAATATGAACACTGCCTGACTTCAGTTACATGTGAAATCTGAAGGTCAAAATAAAAAAGCAAGTAAACAAAACAGACTCACGGACATAGGTAAAAAACTGATGGTTGCCAGAGGGAAAAAAGTAGGAGGGGTGTGTGCAAAACCGAAGGGAATTAAGAAGTACACATTTCCAGTTATAAAATAAATAAGTCACAGAGATGAAATGTACAGCATATAGAATATAATCAAGACTGTCTTAATAACTTTGTATAATAACAGGTTACTGGAATTGTCGTGGTGATCATTTCATAAGGCATATAGGTATTGAATAACTGTGTTGTATATACAAAGCTCACATAACATTGTATATGAATTTTACTTAAATAAAATAAAAAAAATTAAACTCTGAAGTAATCACTCAACATCTTGTACAATTTTCAGGTTAAATCTGAAAAAAAAAAGTAACTTGTCCATAGAAGCAAATTCAAGTTTTTTATTTAACATTTGGAGGCTATCTTTTTGGAATTCTTATAAAATTTTAAAATTTAATATCCCTCATATTCCTTTTATTTTGCATTTATTTTACTTATATAAAGTAAGAAGATTGAATTTCTTCACCAAGTCCTGTGTTGGTATATCCAATGTCCTCTTCTTACCCCTTTATGTTACATAAACATCATTTTCCCTGTATACCAACACACGGAGAAAACTCGGGAAGCTTTGTTAATAAGCAGTAACTAGAGCCTCAGACCATGAGACCCTGGGTAAGGAAGATACTATACAGTAGCTTCACGGACACATATGCAACACAGAAGATGAATAGTTGGCGAGTAGTTTATTTTTACAGTTTGATCTCTCTGATCCAAACTTGTAAGAGGAAGAGTTAAATATCTATATTTTTAACTTCACAAAAATCGAGATTTTGGTTTGGACGGGAGTTCGTCCAATAAAAGGGAGTACGTTACCATACCACCATGTAGCACGTAACTCAAGAACTGCTATACAGTGTGTACTCAGTGAGATCGAAAACACTTCTCTGAGAGAAGTGCACTTCAGGTCCTGATGAAATTTCATAAAATAAAGTGGCAGGAATTATAAACTTTACCTTGATTCTTTGCCAAGTTTATCTCAAAGCTTCTTAAGGATGTACCAAAAGACAGAAGCAATGTTTATCATCACTGTTGTACCCACAGCTTATGAATGTAAAACAGTTCTGATGAAGGACAGTATTTGACCTAGAGCTCTACTGTTACTACTATTACATCTACAGAGTGGTGATCTTTCTCCAAGAACCTTTCTTTTTAATCAAGTGTAAAGTGAAGGTAAAGGTTTAGGCCTTACTCATTTCTCAGAATTGTGAGATTTATCTCTGGGACAGTGTATTTCAAAGCTCTATGGAAATTATCGAGAATTCTATCCACATAGAGGAAGTGTGTATTAATATACGCCATGGTTATCTTTTTATTGTTAGGTGAATTTGAGAGGAAATAGACTCATGTATGCATTCACAAATGACAAATAGTTGGCAAGTGGTTTATTTTTACAGTTTGGCCTCTCTGATCCAAACTTGTAAGAGAAAGAGTTAAATCCCTACATTTTTAACTTCACCAAAACTGAGTTTTTTGTTTGGACAACTTACAGGAGTTTGTCAAATAAAAGGAGTAGGTTAGCATAAAGCATATAACTCAAGGTTACAAAAACAAAGTCATTTAATAGATATTTCTCCTGCCTCAGTTTTAGCCAGATCTCTGGCCCAGGACTTGAACCTATAATGAAGTTTGATAAAGAATATGGTTTATTGGTGACATGGATAGTAAAACTCTCAGCTTGCGAGGCATTTGTGAATCAGTAAAATAACATTTCAGATAACATTCTCAAGTCAAAGAGCAAAAACACCCTCTTTAACACAACCTTGGGCAACTGTAAAACACAATCCGCAATAACAGTTAAACATAACAGTTCTGCGGGGACTTGTATACCTCCATATAAAAGTAAATGGGTCACCAGCTTTCCAAATGTGGTTTTGGCCTTCAGAAAACTCGGGCTACCAATGAGGAGGTGTGTTAGAGAAAATCACAGTCTGGGCAGAGGCATTAAAACCCTTTCGGTTGTGTTGTGTTTTCCCAAGTGCAAGAATTACACGGTATCTCCAGGAGTGGTCCCACTGTCTGGATTACGAATTCGAGGTAGCAAAGGAGTAAGTGTCCAGTTTGAGTAAGAATGGTGAAGCCCCTCTTTCTGGAATATCTTTTATAAGTTAGTGATAGAAGAATTTCTGGTCTATGATTATTTAAAAATATACATATCTTTCACTTACTGTTACGTGGGAAAATAATTCATTATGTAGCTTTCATGGTCTTAATGACTAAAGGTTTATGTTTCTTTAGAAAATTGCAATAGCAAGAGTAAATAATTAGCAACACATCCTAATTGTGGACTACTAAATAGTATATACAATATACCAATTTAGTATCTATAATGTTGCCTCTAAAATAAGTGTTTCATTCTGTTATTCTAAGAATAGCATAGATAAGAATTCACACTACTGTTCTTGTCCCTCATCTGAAAGGGAAAACCTCAAGTCCACATAGAGATGACTAAGACATGTAAGGAAGAGTGGGTGGGTGACAAGTTTATTTGGCGTCCACCAAAATAATAGTGTCAAAACGACAGCTGGCTATTTCATTAGCCAATAACTAATTTGTACCATTGAATTTAGTACTTGGCAAGACAGTCTTCATATATATATGAAGTTTTCACATATATATATATATATATATATATATATGGGTGTGTGTGTGTATGAAGTTATATACATGTGTATACACACACATACATAAATCACTAGGATGTCCATCTTGAGGGAAGAAATTGTTCCCCTTAAATCAATTGTCACATTAGAGTGTCCTCCATGGCTTATTGTATGACACCAGCTCATCTGAACACTGTGTGTCCCAGCTCTGCTATACACAAAGTCTCCAGGTTTCTCAGGGACAAGGTCTGACTCTGCTCGTGTTCCCTCATCTCTGTGACCCGACCCCTGTTGGCTGGCTCTGCTGTCACTTCAGAGCAGTGCTGATGGCCCAACCCCCATGAGAGGGCATCACTAACTCTCTTCTCCTCAGAGACAAAGCCCCAATGTGCCTTCCTGGGGCCAGTGCACCAGACTTGTCCTCTCCCCTTTCCCTGAAAATTGCAAGGCCTTTTTCTATTGGAACTGAATTCAGTGTCACATAGGCAACGCCCCCCCCGCCCCACCGACTATCACCTATAAATGTGTGACAATTTAAAGTCAGTCGGAACCACTTGTTCTTCTAGTACCTTCCCTCTTTTCCTCCTCTTCTACCTTCACCTATTTTTTTACCTTTCAAGTTTTGATATCTCACACTTAAATGGGAAAGAAACTTAAAAAATAAACAAAACCAATCAAAACACACATGTTCTGAGTTCCATGTTGCTACCAAAATACGTACTGAGGAGATGAACAAGAAATTACATTTCACTTGAGGCTACCTAGAAATAGATTTTCTTTTAAGTTTCTATAGTGTATTTGTTAACAAAAGATCTTTACTGGGCTGGAATGATCTCCACTAATGAGTGGGAATCACATCCTATGAACAGTGACCTACTGGTGTACTATGTTTTTCCTCAGAGAATTGTAACACTGTTTCACAGAGGACAGTCATTCCAGCGACATTTCCTCCTGGGGACCATCTGAGGAAAGGTGTATTTTGTAAATCTCATCTCCCCTGAGTTTTCTAACCTACCACACAGTGAATCCCAAAAATATAGAAAGAAAAAGAAAAAGGAAATAAATTGACCTGATTGAATTGTGTTCCATATTCTTTTCCTTTTTTATTTTTTAATTTGCAAAAGAGAAACACTGATGAGAATGTGATATGGAAAAAGCTAGGTGGAGGTTTCCAGAAGAAGACATTCTGGCTGATGTTTTCAAAAGAGGAGGGCTTCCTGAGGGCCGTGCTATTTCTAGTTCAAAATAGACCCCTCTGAAGTTGTTAGAAAATAATCGTATGCATAATCCTCCCCCATGCCCTGCAATAGGCCTGTTGACTACTGGATTAAGTAGGGAAACTGAATTCCAACAATAAATAAAGTTAGAAAAAGGTTATTTTTTATCACATTAAAGTCTCTTAAGCTTTTAGGAATTGTGTACTAATAAACCAGTCCTCTATATTTTATTAATTAGGAGACATGAAAGATACATTGGAAGGTTTATGAAAAAGGATTAAAGTGGTAGTTTATAAAAAATGGTAAAATAGGATCATTTAGGTTAATCAGTATGTGTGTTTCCATAAGACAAGATAACCGGAAAGGAATGGGAAAAATTAAGCATAAGGAAAATTAATACACCAGCTGCATTTAAACATATAAAAATTAGATAATCTGAGTTAAATGGTTGTCTTATTATATCTTATGATTATAGTTTACATTATTAACTTTTATGTAATTACTTCTTTACATACTGTCTATAGCTACATATTATTTTACTGTCCACCATCATGGCAAAGTGTGTGTTGCATTTTTTAAAATTCTAACTTCTGTCACTGTTCTAACTGACTAGAGACACTCCCACGAATATCATACTGGTTCCAAGTTACCACCTTTTGAGCAGGATGTCTGCCTTTCATTACCCACTGTAACCTTAATCTTGTTCATAGTGCTAAGAATACAGTAGATGTTCTATAAATATTTACAGAGCAAGTAAAGAAATGAATGAATTTTAGTCTTTAGGAGTGTGGGTCACGAATGTCTACAATTAGTAATAAGACATGAAACATGAAAGCTCATAAAATTAAACTGAATAAAAGGAGATTCATTAATTATGCTCCTCTTTTACAACCATAGGGACACTGTCCATTTTAAAATTTGGAAATGAAAAACAAAAGAAACCAATCCCATTTGTGTCCACCAAGCTCCACCACTTTATCTTTGTTTTCTCTTACGCTATGAACTAATGAATGATTGAATGAATAACCAAATTCCTACTTGAACATTTTCCTCTATCAAATTTTGTACCAGACCCACATCACGGCTAGCGTGTCTTCAATAATCTGAGCAAAACATCAGACCATTGTCCTGCAAGTCAAGAGAAAATATTCCATATGATGAAAGCTCTGGGTTTTGGTAATTTGGAGAGGGATTCATTCAAGGGAGGGGAAAACATGGAGACATCAGTCTCTCTTGTGCTTATAAGCCAAACTTCAGTCAAGCCAGTGACTGAATTCACTAGCAAACACACAAAACCCAGCAAATTCACATGGAACATGCCCTGCACTCCTTGTTCAATGGTGAATGTACCACAAACATCAAAATATCGTCAGCGTTTCATATCACATTTCAAAATGGTGCATAGAGTTAACAGTCTTCCAGTTAGAGATGGAGGAGTATGTGTCCCCAAATATCAAATCACAGTTACATTACCATCTCCCTTCTTTCCCCTTCCCAGTCTATTCTATTCCTTTCTTGTCTCTGTGTATCCAAGTGCAGCACTTACACTTAGCAACTGAGATAATTTTATTTATTGATTCATTGACTTTAGGCTGTTGTACTAGTGGTCCATTAGTAGCCGCAACTGGGTACTCCTCTGAGCCTGGGGATCTAGAGAGGAGACACTTTAGATCTGACATGTAAATTGCTCCGAGGGAAGCAAGGAACTGCTGCATCCATTACTCCCATTATTGGCCAATTTGTCAGCAGCTCAGAAAGCAGAGCAGCCCCACTGCAAGCCAAAGGATATACAAGATCGTCCCTAAGGCAAGAGGAAAAGGGATGAATAAGAAGAAATTGATTTGGAGGGAGATGCTGCCTGACAAAGTCTTGAGGCTAAGGGAGACAGACTGACAGTCCTCCAAAACGTGGGAAGGGGGGAAGGAAAGGGGCAAAAGGGGTATGTATGATCATACATAATGTATCTATAGAAGTCTTCTCTTCCATTGTACGTGTATAATCACCCAGATATTGCTGTAGAGCTGGTCTCAATACAAGAAGATTCAACTGAAGTTTTTTTTGTTCCGTGACTAAAGAACTGGGTGAGATGCATTTAATTTTGTTCTTTGAAAACAGCTACCTACAGAATATCAGAGGGAATGAATGAAGTCCTGTTGAGGCAGGAAACACACACACACGCACCATCACCCACACCTGGAATAACCCAGTGGCTATTACATTAAAACTCAAATCCTCTCTTTACTATAAAGGAACTCATGTCTACAAACTAGTCTGCTTGCTCACTCCTTGTTTTATCTGGCACTGGTCCCCGAACAAAAATCAATCTCCAATTCCTTTTAATGCTTGGCACTAAATTCAGAAAGCAAAACAAAACATGGGAGTCTCACATTTATTATGGAACCTCTTTTATCTGGCTGGAGGGCAGCCTTCTAATCAAGGGAATGAATAAACAGTCATTTACTTACTTTCAGCGAATAGAGGAGACAGCTCAATCTTCTTGAAGGCTAGGCACACCAAATGGGCCTCCAATTTGTAAATCAAAACATTAGCAGCTTGTTAATCTGGCCTGGCAATTATTAAGATGTAAAGAAGTTTGTATTACTGTGTTTATTGATGGAGGTTATACGTAGGAGCAGAACTACTTACTTTTCTTTCTTTGTGGAAGAAAAAATATCTAGTAATTGAGACTAAAAAGCCTTTTGGGGGGCTGACATTTAGTGAAGCTTCAATTTTTTTCTCAAATGCTAAGCAAATAAAAAAGAAAATAAAAAAAAACATAACAGCAACTAAACAACAAAAAATTTAGTGTTGCCCCGTCTCTCGTGCAGGGGTATGATGATGTTCTGGTCAGGTCAGCAAAAGGTATGGGTTGAGGTTTCACACACAAGCTGAGACATGTCAACACATTATACCTACCAGGTAGACAAACAGACATGCAGGCACATGCATGTGCTCACTCTGTCCCATACAAATCCACAGAAAACAATTTATTGTGCTTGCGTCTTCACAGTTAATATTTTATCCACAGCTGTACCTGCATTTATGTGTGCTTCTTCTACCACTCGCATTCAATAAAGTACAAAGGACCCTCTATCTCATATAGAGCAAAAAATGTGAATCTTTATATTATGTATAGTAGAAAGTGAGGAAATCATATATTTTGATGCAGGAAGCTTGGACAACCAGCTTTTGGATGCGAGGGGTTGTTCTGATGTGACTTTTATTTATGCTGTGATCTTACAAGCCTGATTCCAAATAGTCTCACATCGATTCTTCCCATCTCACGTCCCTCAGATTTATTTTGCTTGGCGTAGCTGAAGAGAGAGGAGTGGTGGTGGAATGATGTCTGCTTTTTTGCATTATATGGTGATTTTAAAAAATCTAAAATGCAATGGTTTAGCAATGTATTAGAAGAAAATAGAAACACATTTCTATAATTTTCATGGTCAAGAGTGTATAAACAGAGGTTTAGTGTCAAAAGACAAAAGGAAAAAAAATAGTAGATTTGATGAATTCAGAAAAAATGTGTTCCACAAATACGTGTAAAACATAAACTCAGAAGCTATTGCAAAATATGTGGATAATGTGGCATTGATACCATTCATAGAATGAAAGCTCTTTAAAATTTAAAAAGAAATATGGACACATTTGTTAAGATGGACACATTTTAAAATTTAAAAAGAAAGATGGACACATATGTGTTCAACAAAAGTATTGCCTTCTGACATACTGGGGGGGGGCACTTTGAAATCATGTGACTGCCCCTAAAGAGCAGAGAAGATGAAATTTTCAAAAAACCATGTGAAATNTTTGTTAAGATGGACACATTTTAAAATTTAAAAAGAAAGATGGACACATATGTGTTCAACAAAAGTATTGCCTTCTGACATACTGGGGGGGGGGGGGCACTTTGAAATCATGTGACAAAAACTGCCCCTAAAGAGCAGAGAAGATGAAATTTTCAAAAAACCATGTGAAATTTATACATTATGCAGAACAATGCATTTTAAGTTAATCCTGCTATTCTAGCTTTCATTCATTGTTTCCCTGTTTTCACTATTAGAATTTCTAAAAAAATACAAAAACAAAAATTTCTCCCACAATGGGACACTAAATTGTTTCTCTTAAAGATAAAGAAAAATTATGAGTAATAAAGAAAATAACAACAAATAAAAATAAAACTGAAATTACCAAAGTGATCATTTTATGTTTTATGTGATTGAATACTTGTAAAACACAGCTTCTTATTATCCCCCCTAACATTTAGAAATAATCACCCTAGTTAACAGTGTAAATTTTTTGTTTGTGCATGTACCCACTGTAAAGAATAGCCACATGGCATTCTTATATAATGTGGCATTGTTTCATTGCAGTGCAAACATTCCTTCTCAGAACACTGATATATATATATATTCCTGATGGAATGTATCTCAACTCCAGACACTGTTACCTTAAAAATGACATTGTGACAGAAGGTTCTAAAGAACAGCCCTTTTCTATAAGGTCAACTGCTTCTGATAAATGGGTACATGATAAAATGATCGAATTTCATTGGCCTTGGTTGTTTGACTAACACAGTTTGCTAAACTGAGTTTCTTAATCTGTAATAATAGTGCAAGTGATATAGCAATAGGTTAATGCATTTCCCAACTCTATAAACAGCAGTGAGAGCAGAAGCAAGGCAGGAGCAGGGGGCAAAAACCTGATGAGGAATATTTCTCCCCCGACCAGTATTGCACTGAAATCAGTTTGCCACCAAGGGGCTGGCTGGTCATCTCAGGACGTCCTACAGCGTCGGGATCTCGGAATTGGTATTGCTGATGGCATTTTGCACCAAGCAGTGGGACCGGACCTATCAAGTCAGTCGTAACAGTGGGAAATCCATGCTTTCGAGCACTTGAATAAAGTCCACTGCTACGGCTAGAGATAATTTGTGCACAGGACCTTTGAACAAGGCAATTGAGTTGCTAGATAAAATTCATTTAAATTCATATCGTTTCATCTTGTTTATAGGCTATGAAATGTACTCTCTGCAGTGAGGGTCTGTGTGTGTGTTCAAATGCAACAATTTTGAAATTTGCATTCTGAGCCCATTATCTTTGAGCTTTCTAACAATTTCTTTCTTGTACAAAACACCCACCTGATCAGCCACTGCTTGCTCATGAGCTTATGTAAATCCATACCCCCGGTTTGTATTTTCATACAAAACAAATGGACAGTGAAATATTTTCCTTGATGGCTGCCAACTGGAAGAATCTGTGTTCCCATTGTCTTTCAGGAAGAACCTAAAAGGGAGCTGCAATTCTTTAAGAGCCACATACATTAGAAGCAGTGTGATACACAAGACAGTCTGTACACCAGACCCAATTTATTATTTTCTCTGGTCACTTCCTAAGTCAGACGAAGGCCGTTGTAGGCTTAGCTGGGTGTCAGAGAGGCAGTACCAGTGCCTCAGCTGAAGCACAGAGAGCAGAAGTCAGCTGCTTATGCAATGTTCTTGCTTGTAGGTTTGTCAACTCTCTGAAGAAAGACCAGGGAATAGGGGATGGGTGGGTCCCCACCATGTACGATACATACCTTCAATGCTGTCTTCCTTTAACGTGGCTGGATCTCTTTTAGGGATTCATCCTCTCCCTCTCTTTGTATTTTTTATTCTAATTCTAAGAAGCTTTACATGATCTTGTCAACAGGTTTAAGGATTTAAAGTAGCACAGGTTGTGAAGGTAAGGAATAGCAAATTTGTACTTTGCCCTCAACCATATGCTTCTCTTTACAGCAAGAAGAAAAAAAGTCAGCCCTGGCTGGTGTAGCTCAGTGGATTGAGCGTGGGCCTGTGAACCAGACGATCACAGTTCGATTCCCAGTCAGGGCACATGCCTGGGTTGCAGGCCAGTTCCCAGCAGGGGCCAGTTCCCAGCAGGGGATGCACGAGAAGCAACCACACATTGATATGTCTATCCCTCTCTCCTTCCCTTCCCCTCTAAAGATAAATAAATAAATAATGTTTTTTAAAAAAGAAGAAGAAAAAAGTCAATTACCTGTTTAAATAGGATCAGAGCAAGGGTGAAAATAGAGAAAGAAAAAAATAAGGAAATACATCATTTTCATGGATTTTACCACAAATGATCTGGTCACATATATTGTTATTTGTGTAAGTGTAGACAGATTGCATTCCCCCCCCAAAGTAGAACCAACGCAAGTCAACAGTTAGCCATATTTTGTTACTATGTCATCTTGCTACTTCCTGTCTCACCTTGCTTCTGCCACGTCACATTGCTACAACTGTGCATTGCCTCTCATACAGGGTCACGATACAGGTGTGAGCTATTTTGTCTTTCCATTATAAATGAGCTCTTTGCAGAACTATGCAATACAGAAGGTGTGCCTACAAAGCTGCTCCTCCCTATTTTCAGTGCATTTTAACTTTTTGTTCCTAAATCCCTGCTCTTCTCCCCTCCTCAGTGGCACCAGGACTTTCCAGACCTTTTCATTTAATGAAGGAAAAGTTCTGGATGGATTTACATGCGGGCCTAGAAAGGGTAACACTTAGCCTAAAGTAAATAACGGTCATGAACTGACAAATTTCAGGAAAAATGGCACTTTAGAATGGCATTTTGCATTCATTATTTTTGACCCTCCACCTACCATAGTTTTCAGACCATAAGACATGACTAGGTTTTAGAGGAAAATAGGAAAAAAATTTTGAAGCAAAAAATGCGGTAAAATATTTAATAACATAAATAACATAGTACTTCATCAATATAAATGTAAATGGAACTCAACAGCAGCACTAGCAACCATATTTCTCCCAAATTTTGGATTGGAGAGTGCATCTTATTGTCAAAAATATGGTAGGCATTTTGGAGTTACTGTTAGAAAAATGTGTTAAATATTCCAGTTCCTGGTATAGAAGAGATCTATGTCTATTAAGCAAGATTTCTCAGCAAGACTTTCTCCACGCTAAGTAGGTCTGGCTCTTGGAAATCCTTCTTGTACTCAGTTAAGATAGCATGAGTGTCCTTGAAGAATAATGTCACTGATGATCACATTGTTGATACAATTAAGATCCCCAAAACCAGGGATTTAAAAAAACATACTGTTTTGTTTTGGTCATTTCCTGATATTTTTCTTTTTTGATATTTGTGTAGGCATAAGGTTCATGCAAAGGTGAATATTAATCACAACATTTGAGAAAAATCCCTCAGCTCATTATGTGTGATGAATATCTGAAAAACAGGCTTAAACCACTGCCAAAAGTGTTTCTTGTGACTTTTTAGTTAATTATGAAAACTTCCAGAGAGGGAAAAATGGTAACTTTGAACTTAGGGCCTTTCATAAGTAACCCTGAGCAATAAAATCTTTCCCTTGTAGATTTTCATTTTCCTGATTTACATACCTATTAAATCACAACTTTGATTCAGTATGTTTAGCATTTCATTATTAACATAGCTGACAGTCTGGGCAAGTTCATACCTCATAGGAGTCAGTGGGGACTTTTAGTAAAGTACCTGAAAGATCCAATTTACCATGCTTAAAAATATTTTCCCAAATAAATTAAAATAACTTCTATTTTTATATATCATCATTTTATTTTAAAATCCACACTCAATATAAGGATTCTAGTCCAACATCAATTTATCTTTTAAAAATTATACACCAAAGAATATAAAAGTAAAACATTTTTTTCTGAAATAGAAAAATACACACAATTATATTTGCACCTATTGAATGTACTATTCATTGTAATCAACAATTAGCCTTATAAAGAGATTAAGATACATTTAACTTAGTTCATGATAAAACCTTATGCATTGAGCATGCATCTGATTAATGATTTTCAAAAAATGACTGAAATGAGGGTCTTTTCAAGCTAATAAAGACAATTTACTTATAAACTGTTTGTTTTATTCTTAAGGAAGCTTTACTCAATCAATATGTAGAGTTAAACTAGTGTCTATACATTAATTCCACATCAGTATTAATGCTTGTTTTAAATAAGTTTGGGAAATTTGTGTATATTGCAGTCATAGTTGTGTGTGTGTTTTTTTAAAATTTATTTGGTTCTACTCTGGGAGTAACTTGATCATCAAGATTAGGTAAACACTGGTTTGTCTTTAGGCAGAAACTAGTTGAATACATCATTTTGTTTAGCTTTTCAACAACTGTTTGGGCATCGTGCAGACAGCTTACCAAGTGCTCAGCAACCTCTGTCTTTGCAGCAGCTTTGGCTACCTCAAGGGAAAAACAAACACAGAGACACAATGAAGGATAATGCATTACCCATTTTAGTCTATTGTTTTAGCTTTTGTTGGCTCACTCCTTGCCAAGATCAACAGAAAAGAAACTTAAAGTTGCCCGTGAAGTGCTGACAGAGAACAAATTGTCATCCTAAGTGCCAACATGCATCAGTGTTTGTTAACATGAACTCGGCTCCGCATTCTTTTTTCACGTTGGTTTTCAACCTGAGGCCGATCCTAGACTAAGACATGGGGGGTGGTGACAAAGAGGCCGCTTCCACCTCCTATGCAGGAAGGTACAGAGTGGTCACTCTACAAACACTAATAAACCCCATCTTTACTTTGAATGATATGCCACACATAGGTATTTGCATGTGATCTATTATTGACGCTAATTAATCACAGTGCATAGAAATATCTCTTCATTCCCAAGCCATGCTTCTTTCTTAACATTGTCTCACTCTTCAAAATTCAGCATTTGATCCACTGACCTACTTTTCTGTGGTCGTGTCATAAGCGGAACTTACCCGCCTTAGCTCTTCAGGAAGTAGTTGGCTTTGCTTACAACCAGCTCTGAGAGAACTGTCACTGTGATCTCTCGGGTGAGATTAATTCTCGGGCCTGCTGGCCTCTTGGCCAAGTTTATTACTAATAATAAATCACAGTTGGGCCACCCACTCCCTGTTTCCTCTCTTTTTCAATAGCCTCCAGCAATCTTCTTTAACCCTCACTGTCATGATGCTCAGGATTTAATATGTCTTGCTCCTGCCTGATCCACACTGAGAACTCCCGGTTTTGTGCTTGTGTAGAATTAGTCAAAAGATTCTGAAGCATTAGTCTAGGCTGTCAAATTAATGGAATTTGAGCAGATTTTACAGGAAAGGAATAAAACAATAAGCAAATTTAAAAGTATTTCCTTGGGATTAACTCCACATATATGTAAATTTTAAAGCAGGATTATTTCATTTTGAAGTCCCTCTAATTAACATATCTAGTTTATATGGGTGTTGACAGGCAGGATATACTACAATTTTTAAATAAAAAAATGTGTTGTTATATCTATAAACTTCAGACTGAGCTAGAGCCCCTATGGATTAGAAGTGCTAGTCATCTCTGCAATTATCATTTGCTCAGCAGGTTTTTCTAAACCATGCCTCCTTAGCTCTTGATGTACGTTCAGGGAAGGAATTTTGGTCAACCTGGCATTACAAGTGTAAAGGTAGCTTCAGATACAACATCACACACCTCAGTATGAAGCCTTTGTTTATTTTTTTTAACCAATGTGCTTTTCCTTGTTTCCTTGATTCTTTGAAGATCAATAAAAAAACCAATACCTTGGTTTAGAATTTGTTCATCCAAATTCTTACTTGCCCATCCAAATGCAATTCTGCCCATCTTTCTTAAGAGAGATGTTGTTCAAGCTCAACAAACAATATATCAAAGGAAAATAGCTACTCACTTCACATCTTGTCCCTTAACCCAACTACAGAGGTTCTTCCTTGATGAATCTGGCCATCCAATTCTCCTTCTCCAGTGGTTTTTGGTGGGTGAATGATTCACTAGTGCAGGTGAAACTGGGTAAGCATGCTGAAGAGAAAGAGATACAGACAGATAGATTGATGGATGAATATATAGATAGGGACAGAGAGAGGGAGACAGACACAGAGACGGAGCGAGACAGACAGAGAAACGTGAGAAGAAACAACTCTCTTTGCCTTCATCTTCAGTCTGTCTCTTGTCATTTCCTTCCTTAACTATTGTGCTGGAAGCTTCAAAGCATCTGCAGTCACCTTCAAGCCCTAAATAGAAGTCATGGAAATAGAGGGAAATTGGCCTTGACCTCATCTATCTGGTGAGTTAGCCAGTTGAGGAAAGCTCCTACTTTTGCACATCTTGCTATATGGTTTTTGTTTGCTTTGGTTTTTTATTGACACAAGAGCTATCATTGTTGATACAAAGGCATAATCTTTAGAAATCAATAAAAAGTTGAGATATACAATGTCTGTGTAGAAAGCCCTCTGTGGGAAACATTTAAATGTTTATGAATCGTATGTAGGGGAGGTAGAGTGCTGAAAAATTAACATTCTCTATGATGCACAGAGGTTGTTTTCTCAGATATCTTTGATACAGGGGATCTATTCAGGCAACATTGGTCTAGAATACAGAACAGCTTATCTCCTTTGTGATTTCTCAGCATTTGACCCAGGCCTTTTTTTTTTTTTTGGTAGAAAATAATATCTGTTTACCTTCCTTGCTACCCTATAAGCCAGTTGATATTTTTATATCTGAAGTAGATTTTATTTATTATATACTTAGAAATTGTTGAATGAAGCTGAAAAGCTACAGACAGATGTTACTCAGCAATCAAAAAAATCATATGTCACAAGTGCATAAATTATATCTAACCTCTGAATATCATTGCTTAGCCTAGCCTAAATTTTAGGGTGCTCAGAATGCTTACATTAGCTTACAACTGGACAATTGTCTTGAGTTCATCATAAGAGTAATTGCCTTGCTTTTTTTTCTTCAGCAGAATCATGAGGCACAGATGAGAATTTTGTTGACATCATGGGATGAGAAGCACAAATATCAAACAAAACACAATATCAAAAATGCTGGCAACACAGCACACCATACAGTATCAGCGGATCACCATAGTGATGGTGTGGGGGGGTAGGAGTCGTGGCTCACTGACCCTGCCCAGTATCATTAGAGGGTATCATACAATATATCACTGACCTGGGAAAAGATCAAAATCAAAACTTCAAAGTATGCTTTCTACTGAGTCTGTGTAGCTTTTGCGTCATCATAAAGTTGAAAAAAGGTAAGTGAAACAAACCATTGTAAGTCTGAGACTATTTATGTGTGGGGGTATATGCTTCTATATGATCTTTTCACAAGCTTTTCCTTCCCCAGTTTCAATTATTCATAAGGGGAAGAATATATATAATATGTGTGCATGTACATATTAATGTTGATGCTGAAACTCTACTTATATTTTCCCCAGAATTTAGTGAATAGGGCTAGAAATCGATATTCTTTTGATGAACAATTACAGATATTTTTGTCAACCAGTCAGTTTTGAGAACTTGAATTAACAATAGGAAATACAGAAGTAATAACAATTTATATCCAGAGAGATGCCACTAATATGTTAACTGAAGAATAAAAGAACGTTCTATAATAAATGCCATTCTAACTAGCGTACTGGATGACTTTTAATGCAAACATCAACAAGTTCAGCCACTTCAAAATCAACAGGCCTCAGGACCCTCCGGATTTCCTTTATTTTCTTGTTAGCTTTCATATCATTTTCACTCACGATGCACTTACCTCTGTCTCTTTAATGGATTTCCAATTGGGAAAGTGCGATATTCAGAGCTATCAAAAGCAGTTCAGCGGCTTGGCTGTTGGAAGGTTTCACTGACATTCCTCTAATCACTGAAATATCAATGAGAGTGACTTAAAGCCAAAGTGACAGCTATACTTTCAGTTACTCTCTAAGACTGCATCTATGCAGGGCAAAGTGAACTGAGACTCCATTAGAGAAGAAAATAAGGGCCATTCTCAGCCAAATAGTTCATTATTATGATATTTTTCTCTGATGCTTCCAAATTGTTTCTGTGGATGGATCTGAATTCATAAATTCTTTATATACAGCTCTTGGTCACATCAGTTGTGTGAAATAATTTCTAGAATAAGACTCAACATCAAGGCCCTGGAAATATATTCAAATGAATGAAAAGTTTCAATTATAATATTTTATTTAAATAAAACCTCCTGAGCAACATAAATGAAGGTAAAGATAAATCAAGAACAGAGGTCCTTTACAGGAAAAAAATGCAGTCATTAGAATTAGAGACTTGGCTTCATAAAGCACATCATCTATATTTTTTGGTCCTCAATCTTCTAATCTGAAAAACAGGGATAATAATATTTATCTCAGATAATCATCTTCAGTACAAAAAAGGAGAATACACACAAAAAAGTAGCTGGTGTGGAGTAAGTAAGCATACCATCATAACAGCTCTTTCGTTGTAATTTTTAATTAACATTTACTTTATCTTAAAATCATTTGGTGGAGTTTTCAGAAAATATATAAATATATTATTGTATGCTGCATGAATAAATCGATGTAAAAACCTAAATCTTATGTGGCAAAAAAATTAGTGTAGCATAAAAAGACCTAAAGAGTAACATATGAACTAGATAATTTTAGCTATTCTTGAAGAATTCATAAAAAGTTCAACCATTATTCAGTAACTATTCATTATTTAAATTCTCTGATAATCATTTTGGGGTTAAATCTAATTATGGAATTTATTATTTTACCTTTCTTTAAGTAATAGGTACATTTAGCAGAGGGTAGTCTTTTTAAAACAATGGGGTACAAAAATATATGAAGATCAAGCTTCTGATGTCACAGCTAATAAAATAGTAAGAAAAAAGTAATTCTGTATAAATACAATTGTACACAATTGTAGATAAATAATTTAGAATAATAAAGGAAATAAGCTTAGAAACAATTAAACATAATAAAAGAAATCATGAAATATCTCCTGTAATTGAGGAATTCACAAAACAAGAAGATGTTATCAATTAATTAAGTATTAATTTGATTATTATCAAGAGATAGTCACTGAAGAGAGATTATTGAGGATCTTGAAGGAACAGTAGAATTTATACAGTGATACTTGAGGTACGATTGCATTTTAAGCAGAGAGACAAGTGTGAAAAGAAATTAATTCTGGAGTCACAAAATTTCTTAATATGTATACTGGAACCAGACACAACAGGCATGCGCATACCTAGCCTGTTTATTCAGGCTGAATTGTAGGAGACCAATCAAGCATTAATAGAAATTTATTAAGAGCAGTTTAAGGAATTCACTGATTTTCTTTTTTTTAAATGACAGTAAGTATACACAACACTGTGCACAAAAGGAAGGATACACAGGTTAAACAGTGTGTCATTGCATCATATGAAAATACAAAAAACTAAAAGGCACATTAGAAATGTGAAGAACATATTTTAACATATAGTAGATGCATTTCAGAATAAAGAGCTTTTAAGAATCAATAAATGCTTTGAACGAAAACATGGCCAAAGTTTATAAATGAAAGATTCATCAAGTAAGACATAAAAAGTATATACAACCACATGAAAAATCCAAACAGCAGAATAAACAAATGACATAAACTGAAACAGTATAAAGTTTAACTTTTTAAGTGGATGGAGTATTCGTTTAAAGACAATGTGATATGCCACTGAGGGCCTGAGGGAAGGGCCATGTCACACACAGGGAAACTGAGATAGATTTGCCCTTGATGAAAAAAAATTGATTAATATATGTAAAATGGCTCAAGATTTTCTCCTAGTTCAAGCAATACTAAATGTAGAAATGTATTCTAAGTGAATTAATACTATTATGTAAAATGTTATCCTTAAAGGTGTTCCTTTTATTCTTATTTAATATGAAAATTTAGAATTGTTCAAAATTGATTATATAGGGTCATCATGTGTAATCTAACAGAGAGCAGCAAGTCACATAAACTATGATACAGATAGACAGTCCTAGAATTTTGTGAAGTGGTAGTTTTAATTCAAATTCTATTTATATACATTATTGAAATAATATATTTGCACAAAATATTGGATTACCTATATACACCTTAACTGATGCTGAAAATGTTCTTTTTAAAATATTTTATTTATTTATCTTTAGAAGGGAAGGGAAGGAGAGAGGAAGAGAAACATCAATGTATGGTTGCTTCTCGTGCATCCCCTGCTGGGAACTGGCCCCTGCCGGGAACTGGCCTGCAACCCAGGCATGTGCCCTGACTGGGAATCAAACTGCGATCATCTGTTTCCCAGGCCCGAGCTCAATCCACTGAGCTACACCAGCCAGGGCTGAAAATGTTCTTAATATATTAAATTAAAATCAGCTTACTATATCTATCTATATCTATCTATCTATCTATCTATCTATCTATCTATATATACATATATATACATACATATATATACACATACATACATACATATATATACACATACATACATATACATATATACATACACATATATACATACACACACAAAAACGTTTCCAGTATAAAAGCCTGCAAATAAATATAATCAACTCTTTAAAAAATATTTGGGTGGTAGATCTATTTTCATTTTATGTTCTTTTGCATTTTTCAAATATATATTTTATTCTTGTAAGATTTCTTAAGTTGTGAGATCTAAACAATGGTTAGTCGTGGGGAAAACATAAGACTATCAAAATATTGAATTCCCCCCTTATTTACATTAGAGATAAGGTATATTGAATTAGGACTATATCAGTTGTAATGAAAGTAGATGTGGGAGGGAGAGATTATTGTAAACATAGTTTTGGTGAACTTACAGGAGAATCTAGATTCTTCTGTGTGTGTGTGTGTGTGTGTGTATAACTTCCTGTAACAGAAGTTTGTGAGGTTTTTTCTTAAAACTTTCAGAAAATTCATTGGAATCCAAAGTCTATAAGAAAACATCAATCTATAAATGTTTCCTTAAAAACCCCACCATATACTGGCATGATATCAGGTCAGCGTGCGTGAATACGTTAAGCCTACTTACATTTTCAGCGGGAATGAAACAGAAATTGTACATTACTACGTGGCCTGAAGGGTTGAGATTCCAAGTACGCCATCTCAGCTTACAGACAACAGAGAATGGCTTTCAATCCAATCAGAGTGCAAAGTGTAATGCCTTTGATGTCCTGCTGTCTCTGAAGGGGACACACTCACTGAGTAAAATTTCCCCACGGGGATCTCACTTAGTCTTCTCAGAAAGCCCTAATAAAAGTAAAAAATTCTCTAATTGCAAATTTAAATCCTACTGACAAGCCCTTCAAAATGGAGAGGCTGTGTTTCCTTGCGTTTTGTGACCCAACACAATCTCTCTCAACCTTCAAGTTCCCATCTCAAATGTACTATTGTTTTTGGAGTTAGTTATATTTGAATGGACATTTTTACAATGTGATTACCCAAGGATCTTATTTCTCTTCAGACCTCACCTTCAGAAACACACCCTCAGTGCGTACATCCCAGACAGACTGAATTTCCTTAACTGTAACAGCAGCATACCAGTTGAAAAAAATATTACAGAGCAAACTTCCTTTTTTCAAAAAAAATTAAGTGTAAAGAAATACTGTAGTGAAATGCTATCTTTGACATTTACCCCATAAAGTAAGTGCTTTTTTAAAAAAATAGTAAAGACTGAGTTGGAGTGCACATTAATTTGTCATGGATGGAATTCCCAGGATAACGGTAGTATCCGGGTATGCTATCTGGCAAGCTGTCCTGGAGACACCAGACAGAAACTTTCAATAAGCTGAATTAAAATGCTTGCATTACATGGTTTATTAAATCCATTTCAAATAGGCACGGCCCAAATCTTAATGAAAAAAGATAGATGGGCAAAGTTATCACACATAGGATATAGTATAAGCAGAGCAGAAGAATCGTGAAAATCCTGGGATGTACATTGTTTAGATGGCCTTTCTTTCTCTGTGTGGAGTTTGCTTAGGGCCAATGGCACCCAAACGTTCTACCTGAGTTGCAACGTGAGTCTGCCTGGCCACAGCCGTCTCGCTCTCCTGGCTGCTCAGCTCTGTGTGCTTCTGGAAAGAGGACATGGCACCAGAAAGAATGTCACTACATTTAATTAGACCTCCTAATTATTATGTGTCTCATATGCCTTATGTATATTTAGTGTATCATACATATTCAATGCTTTAGATGCTGCACATATATTTTAATGCCTGATGATCATTTAGTGTCTCTTACATTTGGAGTCTCATGTAGATTAAATGTCTCTGGCAGTTCAATTACATTGTAAGTCATTTTGGCCATTTATTCCTTCTACATTCACACATAAGCACTACTTAAGAACTACTTATTGAGTCTAACTCATCTCATGAGTTTCATCAGACCCATCTGCTTTCTTTGTCTTCAACAGCAGACTTGAATAATCTGAAACAATACAACATATATGCACTATCGATTAAAAATAATACTTGTATCATTCTGTGTCAAAATATAAGATAAGGAGTCTTCTTTACTTGAAAGTACCCTTAAAGTATAAGACAGTACCTTACATTATAATCTTTATAGTACAGTTCTTTCTTTTTTTCTAAATAATAATTTTAACATTTTCTAAAAATTACATTTACTGTTTGAACATTAATGACTAGGGATGTCAAACACTCTAATTTTTATTACCTTATTAAATAGCTATGCATTTTTAAGCAAATATAATTTCTTTGGTTTCTCCAGTAGTCACTTATATATATTTTTATTTTCATTCACTCACAGTTATCCCCATTTCCCCCGATTACTCTCCCTGCCTTACCACCCTCACTCTGCACATTCAATCCCCATGTTGGCTCTGTCCATGGATTCTTTATACATGTCCCTTCTCATCCCTTCTCCTACTTTCCCCCATTACCTCCCTACCCCCTACTATCTGGTTACTGTCAGTTTGTTTTTTATTTCCATGTCTCTGGTTCTATTTTGCTTCCTTGTTTAATTTGTTGTTTAGGTTACACTTATAGGTGAGATCATATGATATTTGTGTTGGTGGTGCATTTTTTAAAGACTCTTTTGAAATTTCTTGCATCAATAAATTAATAGAAGTAGTTAAATGCAGGCCTTGGAGAATTCTTTATTTCTTTTTTTAAATTTATTTAATTACTGTTCACGTACAGTTTTCTGTCTTATACTTCCATCCCAGCCCACCCCCACCCAGTGCTCCCCACCTCCCTCCCATCCCTCCTCCTTAGTTTTTGTCCATGTGTCCTTTATACTTGTTCCTGTGAATCCTTCCCCTTTCCCCCTGAAATTCTCTTCCCTCTCCTCTCTGGTCCCTGTCAGCCTGCTATTTCAGTGTTTTTGGTCATATTTTGCTTGCTTGCTTGTTTGTTTTGTTGTTTAGGTTCCTGTTAAAGGTGAGATCATATGGTATTTGTCTTTCACCACCTGGCTTATTTCACTCAGTATAATGCTTTCCAGTTCCATGCATGCTGTTGCAAAGGGTAGGAGCTCCTTCTTTCTTTCTGCTGCATAGAATTCCATTGTGTAAATGTAGCATAGTTTTTTGATTCATTCATTTACTGATGGACACCTAGGTTGCTTCCAACTCTTGGTTATTGTACATTGTGCTGCTATGAACATTGGTGTGCATAGGTTCTTTTGGACTGGTGTTTCAGGGTTCTTAGGATATACTCCTAAGAGTGGAATTGCTGGGTCAAAAGGCATATTTATTTTTAGTTTTCTCAGAAAATTCCATACTGTTTTCCATAGTGGTTGTACCAGTCTGCAATCCCACCAACAGTGAACTAGGGTCCCCTTTTCCCCACAACCTCTCCAACATTTGTTGTTTGTTGCTTTGTTTATGATCGCCATTCTGAC
Source organism: Sturnira hondurensis (assembly GCF_014824575.4). NCBI lineage: Eukaryota > Metazoa > Chordata > Mammalia > Chiroptera > Phyllostomidae > Sturnira > Sturnira hondurensis. Next base: position 13,130,340 of record NW_028093774.1, on the reverse strand, counting down.
CAGTGTAAAGTGGTATCTCATTGTGGTTTTAATTTGCATCTCTCCGATAGCTAGCAATATTGAGCATCTTTTCATGTTTGAAGCAGTAATCAAAAACTCCCATCACACAAAAGCCCTGGACCAGATGGTTTCACAGGAGAATTCTACAAAGCATTTAAGGAAGAGCTAACTCCTATCCTTCACAGACTAAAAAATTCAAAATGATGGAAGACTCTCAAACTCTTTTTATTAAGCCAACATCATCCTAATTCCAAAACCAGATAAAGACACAACAAAGAAAGAAAACTTCAGGCCAATATTGCTAATGAACGTAGACGCTAAAATCCTCAACAAAATATTGGCAAATCACATCCAACAATACATTAAAAAGATCATACACCATGGTCAAACGGGATTCATCCCAGGGATGCAAGGATGGTTCAATATTCGCAAATCAGTAAATGTAATACATCGCATTCTTTATTTCTGTGAGAAAACTAATCATATCACAAATGTCAGTGGTCTTTCAAGAATTTCAAGTTCAGTAAAATTTTATTTTTATTTTTATTTTTTATTGTTGTTCAAGTACAGTTGTCTCCATTTTACCCCCACCTCTCTCTCCCTGCCCCACTCACTCCCACATCCCCTCCTTCAGTCTTACACCCTTTTGGCTTTGTCCACACGTTCTGTGAAGACCCTTTCCCTTCTTCCTCCCATCACCTCCCTACTCCTCCCCTCTAGTTACTGTCAGTTTGTTCTTTTATATCTGCAGAATATATAAAACTTGATTTTAAGTTTTAAAGTTCTATAGGTAAAAAATTTAAAATTTAAACTTGTTTGATAAAATAGTCTTCTTTTAAAAATACAAATACTAAAATAACTAGGGTGTTCTAAGATAAAAGCAACAAGAATGCTTTCTACAAATTTAGTCATTGTACAACTCTATCATCATACTAATTAATGCAAAATTTTATAACAAGATTTTTCTCAATTGATTTTTGTTAGACAACAAAATATTATTCAGAGAAACACTGCCAGAAAAAATATGCTAATTATTACTAGTTTGGTAAATGTATGTCATTTGAACAGTTCATAGAAATATAAGTATCCATATGTACATGCACATATATTTGTGAATCTTCTGGGTTCCTGGACCCAGTTTCAGCTTGTGTGTGTGGGTAGGAGTCATCCCACAGAATACCTGGTACAACAGCTGGGTGTCCTAAAATTTAACTTGATTGTGAACTATCTACTAAACAACAATGTAGATTTCACAGGTTAAAAGTTCAGGCCTACTGCCCTTCCCCCACCCAAGTTCCAATACCAGTCACAAGCCCAGATCATCACCTGTGCTTCTGCACTAGTATTTGTCTCACTCCACCTATAGATGTGAGGTTCCAGTGACCCTCCTCTTTGGACTCTCAACACCATATGCAAATGCAAGTTTTGACCTGTACTTGTGACCAACTAGCTATAGAAATAATAGGCTCCCATAACAGCCTCCTTAGGTTTGATTAACTTACTAGAACTCACAGAATCCAGAGAACCCCCTTACTTGCTAGATTACTAATTTATTATAAAAGCATAGAACTCAGAAACAGCCAGGTTGAGGAGATGCCTAAACAAGGTGTGGGGAGAAGGAGGAGAGATTCCATGCCCTTTCCAGAGGTGCAACTCATTCTCTTTGAATGGTCACGTGTTCCCCCACTCGGAAACTCTCTGAACCTAGTCTTTTTATTTTTATGGTGGCTACACTTTGTGGGCAAAATAGATGAAATCATGGTCATTGGCCACCGAAACAACTTCCACTTGCTTTCCCTTCCTTGGAGGTCAGGGGCTAGGGCTGATCATAAGATTGGTTCTCCAATCAACCAATCATAAGATTGGTTCTCCAATCAACCAGCCCTCATCCTTAGGTGAAATCTGAAGTCACCTCATTCACATAACAAAACAAACACTTATCTCTTTCATCACCTAAGAAACTCCCAGGGTTTTATGACATCTGTGCCAGGAACCTGAACAGAACAAACACCAAATATATATTTCTTATTATAAATCATAATATTACCATAGAACACACACATATACAGTGGTGAAGCATGCAAAACTGTTTTCATATTTAGCAACAATTCTTGGGGTAGTGACTTCCATACATCAATTTAATCATGTCTTTCTGTACTAGAAGCTTTACAAAGACATAAAATAAGGGCTTGCATGGTGCTGATCATAAATATATAACTTCAGGGAAATGTCAGAATGTCTTGCTAAGGAGAAGTTCTGCCCTTGGACACACAGTGCCAGCAGCAACATCATACAGCTGTAGAAGTGCTGCATTTCAGAAACAAATGGAACAGGATGAAGTGGAATACCCTTGGAACAACAGTGATAAGAAGTTAGAAAGTGTCTCTAGTGTTAATGAAAACACTGATTCAAGATTCACATTAAGAAGTTAAGGGAAATGGATACAACTGTATTCAAACAACATTAATTTTTTTTTAAAGTTAAAAAAATATTTTCATGATCTGAAACAATAGAAACACATTCCAAATTATATTGTATACTATGTAACCTTATACATAGTAATAATGAATAACTATTATGAATGAACTCATGAAGGGATTATATTGTATTTAAACTCACTTTAAAATCTAACGTCAAACTTATTGAAGCAACACAGAATTATAATAGGACTTGATAACAAAATATAAAACTATGAAAACGTTTCCAGAAGTGCCACTATCCATTATTAACTGTCAACAATATGTGCTATTTCCCAGAAATGTTTCTAAACATATTTATATTTACATAATTAATATCAAATGTCTATACATACACATATTATACTCATGTGTATATATTTATATGCAGTTAACTTTTCACTGTGTAACATAACTAGTAACAGTTGATTTGGTGCCATGATAAGGTCTGTATCTCACCACAAAAAGCTTAAAAAATAGTTTTATTTTTGCTTCAGTATTGGAAATACTATCACAGAGCTCCTCTTAACACTTTATTTGACTCCTTAAAGCAGAGCTGCTTTCATAGTTTATTGCTGCCAATGGGACCTGATTAATAATCTTCCAGGTAACTTTGTATCATATGGATGTTTGTATTCTAGACAAACAAAAGGTATATGAACATTTTGCTGAAAGTGTAAAACTAAGTTGCAATATTTTTTCATATTTTTTCATATTTTATTTATTTATCTTTAGAGGGGAAGGGAAGGAGAGAGAGAGAAATATCAATGTATGGTTGCCTCTCATGAGTCCCCTGCTGGAAACAGGCCTGCAACTCAGGCATGTGCCCTGACTGGGAATCGAACCTCGATCATGTGGTTTGCAGGCCCACACTCTGAGCCACACCAGCCAGGGCTAAGTGGCAATATTTTTATTTCAAAAATATTGTTACATGCCTTTAGGAAATTCCAGTAAATAAAATGCTACTGATAATATACATTCCGAAACTGTACAATTGAGATATATTTTAAAGTGTCAGAATTTAGCCTATAACCTCAAGTAGTTACAATACTTTTTCTAAAATTAAAAAGAAAACTAATTAGTTTAATTTTAATGTATGCAAACATCTGTCAGGTACTAACAACTCTCTCTGAACATCCCTTTTTATTAGGAATTAGTAATTAGATCATTTGAATATCATCATTCTCCTGTTCCAAACTGCTAGCCTCAGGTTCAGCATTCAAATTTATCCCTAGAGTATGTGAAAACTTCCAAAATCTTCCAAACACATTCCAGTATTCACCTTGCTTTGGGAAGTTTAAACATCAACAAACAACAAACATTTAGCCACTCAAAAATGAACGTGGTCATTAATACACCCACAACTGCATGAGACTTGGTGTAAAAGAGAATATGGATATATTAAAAATTAATATCCTCCCTTTCCATTCAGGAGTCCAGGGTTATCAATATACCCATATTAAAGATCATTCTCTCTGACTTTAGGCCATGAAACAACTCTGAACATCATTAAACCCCACACATGCTGGCACAACTGCTCAAGTCCTTTCAAGAGGGCCCAAAGATGATCACACGAAACACTGGGCCTTGGATGCATCCAGCAGAGAGAGTGGACTGAGCTGTGAAAAATGCCTCGTCGCCTGTCACCTGCGTGACATCCACTGACACTGTTTATCAAAGATGATCCTCAAGGGTGTTCAGAGGAAGGTCCCACATTTTAGATGTCTAATCGGCTGCAGGATTGAGTTCAAAATTGCTCAAGGATTTCCTCAAAGGTATGCAGTAAGGAACAGAATATTTTTATATAAAGGCAGAGGGTATAAATCACCTGCAATGCTCCTCTAACAACTGCAGCTGCAGTTCCAAGGTGATTTTTTTTCCAGGAACAGGTTCATGACACAGCAAACTGGTTGAAACACACAGTTTGTCTCAGGAAGTTAAAAGTGGGATTTGCTTTGCATTGGGTTTGAACAGAGAAATCACAGCATGACGTTTTTTCCCTGGTACCATGACACGTGTTCATCATCCCAATTCTCTCTCATGCTACTCCCCTCCCCCACCAAGGTGTTGAATAGTCCTCTGTGAAAAGAAAGTGGGTAGTGCAAAAATTCACACGAATTAATGATGAGGAAGGGTGAGTAACTCCTCTTTACCTCTTTGGTTAAATATAAATGTTGAAACCAGGAATTCGTGGACTAGGAATAACTGATAAGGTACGGTTAAAACCGTGAACTGAACTGGGAATGCTTCAGTTCCTAAATTACATGGCCACTTATAAACATGAAACTTTAAGAAATTATAGAATTATGCAAAGTGATGTTACCCAGACCGTATAGTTGAGAGGACTAAATAAGTAGCATTTTAAAAACACTCATGCACAGAAGGTGCTCAATCAGCATTAGTTGTTATAATTAGTGATGTTTATATCGAAGTCTCTAACATTAGTGTTGCTTGTTTATATTGGTTACGTTGATTAGTTTTGTGTTAAATTACCTAGCATTGCAACTTCGGAAATGGGTAGCCCGGGGAGTAAATGAGTTTCGTTCTGCTATCCAGTCTCTCCAATATCACTATAATCCCAAACAAGTACCAAGTAATAGAGCATAACCGTTCAGGAAATATAAGGAGACAGAATCAATCAATAAGTGAACATCTGGATGACTTGAGCCAACATGACTTTAAACAGATGATCTGCCAGAGGACCATCTCAATCTCTGTAGGTGTGGGTGGACAAAAGTCCAAGATAATGTAATACTGAGGCAGAATTTTTATATGTTGTCTCTATTATTTGCTGAGAAAGAGGAAATCTTACAGGCTGGTCTTTTTTGCAGATATTAGCTCTTCCTGGATTATAACAAGTCAAGGTAATTGAAGAGTCATATCTAATATTAAGTCCCAAAGAGCAAAGGTCCAGTTGTTAATCACTGTTGCTCCACAGAACAGTTACATCCTGTCTTGTTCCCTGTGTTAGAAATCCATCAGACTCTGACTAACATTTACATTTATATGTTACTAATATTTTACATTTTATTTAAATGAGCACTTTCCAAAGAATCAGCTTTATGCTAGCTGCTAATTATTTGGAGGAAACGTACATAGCACATTTTCCCAAGAAGCAGCTTACAACCTTATCAAAGGATGTGTTTTTGAGCAGCTGGAAAAGATACTTATTTCAGGAACAGAAAATTAAAATTTAATTGTCTCTCTACCAAGAGCAAATATCTGTTCGTGTTTTTTAAAAATTTTTACTGGGAGAAATTTAATTGCTTAATATGTGTTATCAAATTTGGGGGTTTTATATAATTGTTAGAATGATTTAATAAAGACACTTTTTACATAGTGTCTCCTGTTAGACAAAATGTTTTTTAAAAATGTCCATGTATAACTGGGGCTGAAAGAAAGAGGAGATATATTCAGGTACACGAAGTAACAGGAGAAGCCCATGGGCAGGGTAGTAAATGAGTGAGTGGAAGTCCAGGAGCGTGTCTAGCTATGATTGTTCTTGTTTGAGCGTTCATTCAATTGTAAGGGAACTTTTTCATGATATGATTTAATTTTACTCTGTTATACTCAAAATATTTTCATGGTTCAAAAGTCAAAACTATTTTAAAAATTTATGTTCAGGGAGGACTCATGGGCTTCCCTATCCTACTCTACTCCCATAGGTAACTATATGCAACCATTTTATTAGTCTCTGGTTTATATTTCTAATATGTGTGTACACACACACACACACATATACATATATACATATATGTGTGATCCCATATGTGCACACATGTGTGTGTGCGTGAGTATAAAAATTATTTGAAAGCAGTATCTGTTCTATTTTCTGGGCTGCTTTCTCATGAGTTGATAATCACTTTTGTCTGAGCCCCATTCAACATCTATGGAGATAATCTTATTTCCCTGCATATCAGTTGTTATAAATTACATTATAAATTTCTTAGTACTACAATATCTTTGAATAGTGGGAAAAATCACTTTGCCATCATATGTTGTTATTTTAAGGTTCATTAGATTCTGTTTTGTAAGAAATTATTTAGTATGTTGCAGTGATATGAATTCATAAGTTTGGTCTTAGTTTTCATTTTAATCAGGGTTAGATTTCAAAGCCAAAGTTACTTTATTTAAAAAATTGGGAAAATTTTCCCCTTTTCTCTGGAGCTGTCTTAAATTATACCAAGATTATTAGTCTTTGAAAGCTTGGTAAAATTCCTCTGCAACCTGACCTAGACATGAATGCATTTTTATGGAGGTAGAGTCGTATGATAATTTTATGTTTCTTACTCAGACATTTTTCTAGAGTATTATCCATTTCATACAGCCTTATGAATATATAATTTTATTTTATCTGATTCATGTTGTTTTACTTATATTTATTATTTGTATTATATTTACTGCACTTTTCTTGGTTTTGTTGTTCCTTTTGCTTTCTTTTGTGTATATTTTATATTCAAGAAGATATGTATCATTTTTCTCATGGCAAAATTTTCATAATGTATTTTATAATAAGTTAAGTCTCCCTTACCTTACTTGGATTTCTAGTGTTTAGTTTTATCACTTTATTTTTTTATAGAATAAAGGGCACTCTCTTTTATTGCTGATTATAAATACAATCCAGTAATCATACTCCTAGGTATTTACCCAAATTAGATGACAAGTTATGTTCACACAAAAACTGGCACATAAACATTTATAGCAGCTTTACGCATAATTGCCCAAACTAGAAGCAACCAAGATGTCCTTCAGTAAGTCATCTTGAAAAACAAATTGTGGTACATCTGTGTATGGAATGTTACTCAGTGATGTAAAGAAATGAGATCTCAAGCTACAAAAAAAAAGAAACATGGAAGAAGTTTAAACACATATTGCTAAGTGAAAGAAGCCAGCTACTATGATTCCAATTATATAACATTTTGGAAAAAGCAAAACTCTAGAGACAGTAAAATGAGTAGTAGCTGCCAGGAAAGGAGGAGGGATGATAGATGGAGCACAGAGGATATTTAGGGTAGCAAAACTATTCTGCTTGATGCTGAAATAATGGTGGACACGTGAGGTTTTACCATTTTAAATAAAATATCCCCCAACATCAACTATAATCTACACACACAGCAACAAATGAGTTTCATTTTTTTACTTTCCCATTTTTCCTAGTACACAATTTTTATCATGTTTTTTTTCATTTTTTTCATGTTTTTTTCATTTACCTCTCAGCATTCATGATACCTACATCCTGTCCTTGAACCCCATCCCCCTCTATGCTTTCATATTTGATCTACTGTGAAATATATTGAATTCTCAGCAAAAGTCCCCAAACACTAATAGAAAATAAAAGTAAAATAAAAACATTATTGGAAAAACAAAAATCAAGATTTATTACTCGTGGAGACTCAATGATTCAAGTACTAAAGGAGATTCTTCAATACAGGAAATATGATGCAGAATGAATGAATATGACATAAGCGACAGTGATGATCAAGCATGCTCACAAATATAAATAAATCAAAATAAGTATTAACATTAAAATAATGAGAAAATAATAACAATGACTAATTCTAGTGGGATTTAAAGGGAAGATCGAATATTATTTAAGAAAAAGAATAATAATAAATAATAATAAATAATATGTATTAAATAATTATTAAAATTAAATAATAATAAAATGTTAGCGATAAATGGCAATAAATACATATCAGTTAATAATTGAATTCAAAAACCAAAATAAACAAGCAAGCAGAACACAGACAGAATCATAGACACAGAGAATGTTTTGATGATTGCCAGATTGGAGGGAATCAGAAGGATGGGCAAAAAAGGTGAAGGACAATTGGTACAATTACAAATAGATAGTTACCGAATAGTCACGGATCGGATGTAAACTACACTCTAGGAAAAAGAGCAGCCAAAGAACATGTATGCATGACACATGGACATGAACAATGGCATGGGGATTGCCTGAGGGAGTGGGGGAAACTGAGTGGAAGGAGGAGAAGAAAAAATTGAGACTGCTGAAATAGCATAATCTATAAAATATAATTTAAAAATGAAGAGAAGATGGAGCTAAAATATTAAACAATAGTAACATGAACAGTGAGAAGGGATCATTAGAAGTTAACAATATCAATCACCTTGTATTGTTTGTGAAGGAAAAATGTGATTAATTTACAGTAGTGATGCTTTCAGTACTTGTAAAAAACATATTTAGCTATTGTAGACAACTATGACATAGATAAAAAAATACTGTCCTAAAAATATAAATCTTAATGTAACTTAAGTAGGTATCTATCTACAAAGCTGTAGATTATTATAGAAAGCCTTAGGAGGAGTTATATTCATTTCATATCATTTTAACATAACTATTGTTAATGTGATTTGAAACCTTTTTTGTAGGCAAAAGATAACAAAAATAATTCGAAATTATATTGGTTATGTTGGTTTTACAAATTTTATAACATTTACAAAAATAGTACAAATACATAATCTTATATACTCATATCAATTCTACAAGAAAGGATGGAAAGTGTTCCTACCCTTCATGACAGCATGGATGGAACTGGAGAGTATTATGCTAAGGGAAACAAGCAAAGCTGTGAAACACAAATACCACATGACCTCATCTATAAGTGGAACCTAATCCACAAAACAAACAGGCAAGAAAAATACAACCAGAGACACTGAAATAAAGAACAATCTGACAGCAATCAGAGTGGAAGAAGGAGAGTAATAATAGAGGATAATGGAGGCGAGGCATCAAGGAACATATATGAAGGACACACGGACAAAGCCAAAGTAGGTCAGTTCTAGGCTGGGAAGCTGGATGAGTGGGGAGGGATGGGGGGAGGCGGTAAAAATGGAAGCAATTGTACTTGAACAACAATCAAAAAAGAAAAGAAAAGAAAAGATGGGCTATTTTTATAGTTTTTAAGAGAATATATATTACAAATTATAGTTAACAATGTATAGAGTTTGCATTCAAACTCGATTTTTTTATTTCATAATAGACACACACAAACTTAAGGCCCACTTTAAAAAAGTAATCAAGATTTAAAACAACCTCTTAATGGTCTATTCAATACCTACTAAATATCTCTTGAGTTAAGATAAGAAAACTAAGGTCTGTTGTATTTCTCAGGGATCGTAACATTACCCAAAGGATGACAGAACAGTTTTAATATTGGAAATATAGTTGTCTTCTCCAAATTTTGTGTTAGAGATGAAAAACAGAACAAAGATACCTCCAGTGCCTGGGTCAACAGCTGTAACTTCTATCCAGATGAGATACCCAAGTCTGTCAGGAAGTATTGTGACAGGGTGCAGCCCCGAGGGGAGGCCCAAATAGGGATTTGGAATGGGGTCCTAAACTCAAGGTGTCCGGGACATATTAGAAAGATATATAGGATGTCCTCATCCCTCCCCTGCAACAGGCGTGAGTTGGGGGAAGGGACACCTGGAGCAGGAACATGCAGAGCTATTTTGTACAGCCATGGCTTTGCAGCTAACCTTTGGCATGGTCATTTAACATATCTATAACCTTTAAATGGTTTCATAGAGATGTTAAATAGCTGTGGCCAGGCTTTGAGACAGGGGAATGGAAGTGACTTCCACCCGAGATGTAACTGGGGGGCAGCTCCCCCTGGTTACAGCACCTGCCTGAGAGCTTGGAGATGATTGGCTCCATGACATGGGGCCACACCTGCCCAGACTTACAATGGCAGCCCATTAACCTCAAAGAATACAGGAATGTTGGCAGGTGTAACTGATTGTAGGAAGAGTTAGAAATGGAGGTGCTGAAGAAAGTTGGTATAGGGATTTAAACCGAGACTCAGCAGCCATTGAGAGAGAACCACGTAACTTTAGCAGAGCGGGGACCCCCACAGCTTTGGTGAGTGAGGATCACCTGGCTTTGGGGTGCTCCCTCTTGCCACGTGGCTTAGGAAGCAGGAGAGACTTTGCCTGGAAGAAAAGAGATGAAATGACGCTTGCTGGTGGGCCATGAGAAGGTGCCACACGGCTTTGGATTAACTGGAGATACTGGTGGTGACACAGCTGATGGTGCAAGGAGCCTGAATCACGGACTCTGGCTTCTTTTCCTGAGATACGGCACCCCAGATTAGGGTAGAGGGAGAAGGAAGGACTGTGTGCGTCTGTGGGTATTGTAAAAGACTTTAATATTTTAATAAAGACATTAGGTCACTACTCTAAGTCTTTATAGCTTTAAATAAATATTTCCTTTCCTTTTCACAAATCTCTGACATCGAGAGATTTCTTTCCTCTGGCGGCAGACATAGCGAACCTAGTCGGGGGTCCTTTCGTTAATAGTATATTGTATTCACCTTGGCCCTGTTCTGTAACAGTATCTGTCACTAATACACAAGGATGTTTTCAGAGAACTAACACTGCTATTGCAAAATGTGTGCCTTGATACAGAAAGTATAGGATAATGTATCTAAAGACCAACTTTTAAGTAAAGAGGCTTACATTCAATGCTATTATGATGACTGGCAAAGGCCACAGACTAAAGATGTAGTGTGTTACCTTTTATAAAAATTGGTGAAACAGTTAAGTTGCTAGATCACAACAGAAGCATGCAGAAAGCCGGAGGGAGTCAGCATGGGAGTGTGGGAGGGAGAAAAGAAAGAACGCAAAAAACAGCGATAAGAATTATAGTTGCTTTTTGGTTTCTGTTGATGGTTTTCCAAAATCTCCCAACAAAAATGCAGCAGGTCAATCAACATACGGTGGGCCACCCTGTAAATGTCCCCTGAAAGGTCAGCAAGAGATGGACTCCAGTAGCTCTGTGTATCTGGTCCCCTCTCTCTCTTTATTTACATGGCACTATCTCCAAAGCTAATAGAATGGTTAGGGAGCCACAAGAAGCTGGCTTAAAAAGACAGGCATTCACTCCACGCCTGCTGGTAAGAACATTGGCAAGGCCCTGCCAAAGCTCCAGAGACAGCAAGCACCAAAAGACCCATCTCCTAATGCTGCTGAAAGGGCACGCTCCAGTTCGGATGCAATCCCAGGAAAGCAGCTGATGTGTGTGCTTCTCCCCGAAGCTATGTTTACCTGTTTACATTTATTCAGTTTTCCATGGAGAACTCAAGAAACCTCACAAGACATGAAGAAATTTAGTTCATTGCAGTGATTTCTAGGGCCAGATCAAAAGCAGCTTGCTTAAACACTGGCCCAGAAAACTCGAAGCTGTGCCCCAGGGGTGGTGGCGGTGCCTTGGAGACACAGCCAAAATGAATAAAAGAAGTAATCTTCGCTCAGACCTGCACAGCCTCTCCCTCGCCCCTTCATCTTGCCTCTTTTTCACTTGCAAAAAATATGTTGCTGATTGCTCTTGCCTGTGTCTCCTCCCAAATGGGGGAGATTCATTTATCTTTCAATCTGCTCTCCTTTCCTTTGGCACCCCACTTGGGCCAATCTTTAACCTTTTTCTTCATCACCCATCTGATTTAAACAGTGTTCCAGTACTGTCTATAATCCTTCATTTCAGTATCTGAGTATATTGTTACATTTACTTCAGGTTGATGTAATGTTTAGTATTTCATAAGGCATGGTTATTTCATTATTTTGGGGTATCAAACATGTGGAGAAATCTGTAGGTACTATGCACCTTATTTTTTTTAAGTTTTTTTTTTTTAGGATTTTATTTATTTATCTTTAGAGGGGAAGGAAAGGAGAGAAGGAGAGAAATATCAATGTATGGCTGCCTCTCGTGAGGCCCCTGCAGGGAGCTGGACTACAACCCAGGCATGTGCCCTGACAGGGAATCGAACCTCGATTGTGTGGTTCACAGGCCCACACTCAATCCACTGAGCTACACTAGCCAGGGCTGCAACTTCTTTCAAAGCTAAGAGCCAACCACTGACAGTAGTCCAGCTCTTCATTCAACAAACATTTTACAACTACAGATAAAACAATGTTATGCCTGGTGAAGTCTGAGTGAAGTTGTTAGAAGTGTATATACACATGCCCTGACTGTTGTCCTCGAACATAGGGGTCATGCTGCAGGGAGAGGGTCTCCAAAACTGTAATCTGAGACAGGCTGCCATAAGTATATGTTGAGGCAAACCAGATATGTGTACACACATTTATAAAAAAAAAATATTTACTTGTGGAAGTAATAAGAGAAAATATGCTTAAGGAGTTAGTATATTCAGACAGGTTTAATAAATCTAGAAGGAAAAGATATTTCCTAAATTATTTGAACTGTTAGCTGCCAAAGTAAAAGAGATTTATAGCACCAGGCACTATGCTAGTTCTGATATATATTCTCATTAAATGTCATTATGAACCTTACGATGTAGGGCAAACTAATTTTATGTGTGTGAAGACTAGGAAAAGGAGATCACTAACACATAAATTGTGAGTTTCTAGTATTTGTTTTTGCCCATCCAAGCCTTTTGAACTGAAGTACCATCGTCTGTCTAGGAAAAGAACCTGGTGTATAAAATGAAATTCGTAAAGGCAACAGGTGAATGGATTGTATCTTGACAAGATAGTTATTTTTACATTTTGCTCTCCTGTTAAGAGACTTTATTGAGCAAGCCTGCTGAAGCTCTCGGTATTAGGAACATCTCACTGGGCGAGAAAGGGCAAGCACTTCACTCACTGCGGGAGAGTGAAGGCTTCTGACAGCGGCTTTCAGTCCAGTCTGTCTTCCTCTGAAATGTGCATTTCCTGTTTTCACCGAAGAGGGGGCTAACATTGCCTCTTTTTAGCCATTTATTTGCCATCGGTTCTATCCAGGGTTAATTTACCTTGAGAGCAAAGATATCTTATGTTCTGTAAGAAAGAGAACTCATCTACAATAACAGAAAGGGGTTCCATGTAGCTTTTCTATTTTCACCAAGAAACCAGCAAAAGTAAAGCTCTTCCCACATCAGTTTCATGGAGAAATAAACTAGAACAACAAAAGCTATCATGTAAAAGTATTGGTAACTTGCTTTCTGTTTGTGGTTTTTTTTTTTTGTATTGATTATGTAGGATGTCATACTTAAATGAATGGAGTTCAATTTTTATATCTTTATTATTTATAAAGCATGGAGAGAAAGTACATTTCACCTCTCGTCTCCTAGCAATGTATCAGCCCCAGAATAAATGGATTTCTGCCCAGACACAAGTGGGTTATTCAGCTGGTCAACAAGGATGCTCCTTGTGAGAGCAGGTTTTTAATATGGACATCTGTCTCACAGGAAGTGTATTGCTATGTGGTGTTTTGAATTTAGCAAAAGGCTGTCAAATACTTTTTGAGTCAGTACTTTACAGTCAGTACTTCTACATAGAAGTACATTAATAATAATAAATCTGGATCTGAAATCAAGATTAATGTAAATTGGTTACAGACATGACCAAAGTGTAAATATATACTACATAAAAATGACCCATTTACATATTGAAGTGACATGACTGCCAGTCACTCAGCAGAAACACATGACCTTACTTGTCACCTCATTTCCTAGACCCTCGAAATCTTACCCTGAAAAAAGCTCAACCTCTGATTTGCAACCCTTTCATAGAAGAGATATTTTCTGCTATTAAAGGGTAATGGAGTAATTGAGTAGTTTTTATAAAGCTTGTCTATGAAACTTTACAAGAACCAGCTTTTTGTAAACTACTATGGGAATAGTAGCTTTTTTTTTCACTTACTGTGAGATGTAAGCATTGACCTGGAGAAAATATAAAGCATTTGAATGCGGTCATTCCTAATAAGCAATGGCCATGTAGGGGAATGGGCCCATTAGTTGTTTGTAGTAGAGATACATTCTTTGTTTGGAGAATTTCATATGATGACTTCCATCATATTCTTCCTAGACCCTCATATTGTGCTAACAGTACTGATATCAACATAATATATCAACATACCACTGTATTAAATTTATTGGACTCTGTGGTGGTAACAAAACCCTTTTTCTCAAAGAAGATAAATTTATAAAACATAAGACACCAGACTCTTAATCTGACATTTGTTTCCACCGACAGGTTCATACAGCTGTGCTACTGAGATGAAGACCCTGGATGTACCCCTGTACCCCAGCAAAGTCCCAGACCCACATTTATACCACATGACACATCAGATTATTGGACTTACTTTGTATCAGGTCTTGACCTTTGGACACTTTAAAAAACCTAGTAATCCTGGAGATGAGGTTTTAATACTATCAGAGGCTCATCCTAATATGTGCTTTTATTGTTATATCTTGTTGTCAGTTCTCAAATTCTGAAAGATGTTCTCAAGGAGCCAGAAGGAGTGAAAACAGACATCAGTGCTGCTTATCAGCCAGATGCCGAGCATGTTTATCCCCCTTTGTGGTATCCCCACATCCATCTGCTCAGGTCTGCCAACACACAAAATTCTTTCCTCCCTAATTCTCCACTACCATCAAGCCCTAATGCTTGAATAATCCTGAGTGAATGGGAATAAAATCATGGCTCCTGGCTATAGAAAGACCTAAGCATTAGGCCAAAGACCCATTGTTGGGGCAGATGGCATTCGTGCTTTGGCGAGACCCAGGTTTGGTGGACCGCCGTCGGCACACTGTTAGAGAGTGAGTACCCACCCCTACTTGCCTGGGGTTTTCTCAGTTTTAGCAGCGAAAGTACCTTGTCCTGGCACACAGCGATGATTGTTTATTCTAGTTCTAAATCGGATCTAGTCAGCTAGTTTCAAAGGCATGTTATCAGGCTACTAATGTGTATAATACAGGATTCCATCTGATTTTGCTAAGCTTGCTAGTTCCATAAAGTGTCTTTTCATTCCTGTGCCTGTCCAAGGTGTCTGAATTATATCATGCAGAATGGTGTTAACTGAATACAGTTTAGCTAACAGGTTTCTATTAACCAGCGAGATAACAGAGATACCCTACCTGATAAATTAAAGCAATGGAAAGTTTTCTGTGGAGTAAACCACATGAATATAATGATGACATTAATAGTTTTTTAAAAATAAAGAAAAACCTTTCAGAGTTACTAGCAACTGTAATATAGCAATACATGGACACATGGTGGATGAGTTACTCCATCAAATTTCATGATTGGATAATAGTAATTATCTGGTTTTATGATAGTTATGATCATTAAATCATTCAACCTTTCTTGACTTCACTATATATCTTCTATTGATCAGCTAAGAAAGTATTTTTTTGTTTATTTAATTTTGACCACCTCTTTTTAAGGCTTTGAATATGTAAAATACTCTCACAGATTTTCTATTCCCTCATCATTCCTATGTGAGGAATCTCACCCAGATTTAGCATGACTTATTTAGCATGTAGCCATTCTAGTTCTAAGAAGATCTTACCTATTTTTTGGTTTGTTGTTTGTTTTTTAACATTGAAAAGATAGATTACCTTGAGTTTTTCAAGTAAAAGCATCTGATTGTTCTCAACGGTTTTACAGTTTTGAGCCTATTTTTGATAAACCATTCTTTTATGCACTAACTTTTCTTTATATCCATACAACTTCAAACTAGGAGGTACTCAAGAAATGCCACAGGTAAGTCGATCACTCCTCTGCCAAAACCACATAAATTAGTAAATATATCTAGATTATATAAAATATCAAAATGAAGAAGAGTTTGGCACTTTTGAGTGGTAGCATACTATCATACAATAAAAGATAGGAAATATATTTTCTGCTTCAGATCATATGATTATAAGCAAAAGTATTTTTTTATTTCTCATCTGTTGAGAATTTTTCTATTCTCTTTTCATTGATACAATACAATAAAATAGACATTTAACATTAAAAGAGCTATTGCATAGAGGATTTGGTGGAGGCAAGTTTTACTGTATATTTTAAGAAGCTACGTGACATAACATAATGCAGATTCTGGCATCATATTGCCTGGGTTTAAAACATAATTCTACTACTTACCAGCTCTATTGTCTTTGGCAAAATGTTCAAGTTTATTGTATCCTAATTTCTTATCTGACAAGGTAAAATACTAACAGTAACCACCTCATAGGACTATAAAACAAATTAATATATTTAAAAAGTTAATATATGCATCATCCGTAAATGATTAGAATAATTGAGGCATGAAAAGAACTATATATGGTAGTTATTTTTTAAAATCATTTGACTTTCCCCTCCATTTCTCAGTTTTGTCTCTACATAAGAACAAAGGTATATGTTAGGGGCACATTCATCTCCTTACCTTTTAAACCTCTTACAGGTTAGAAAAAGATAGTAAAAAAACTCCTTATAAGAAAAACTTTAAGAGATATAAGTTAATACCTTAATAGTTAATTATTTTAAAAAATGTTTCCCACTTGTCAGATACTAAAATAATTTATCTCATTCCCTAGGTCTCAGACATGACTATTTAACACTATAATAAAGGGACAATCATAACCAGATGCTACTTGGTAAGCACTGATTCCAGAACATAGTCATCTTAAACTGAAAAGAAGTTGTCAATAGCTATGTGTGTTTTAATATTCTCTTCTGAAGACTGAAGCCACATGTCATTTGCCCTCTTTCTGCTTGCTTGTCATGTCTAAATATACGAATAAATTCTTAAATGTTTTCATTAATTTTTTTGTAATAATTTTTATTCAATTATGGTTGAAGTACAGTTTTCTGGCTTTTACTCCCATCTCAGCCCACCCCCACCCCCAGTGCTCCTCACCTCCCTCCCACTGCCACCCCCCTTAGTTGTTGTCCATGTTAGTGCCTGTAAATCCTTCCTCTTTTTCTCCTGAAATTCCCTCCCCTCTGGTCGCTGTCCCCCTGGTCTCTATTTCAGTGTCTTTGTTTTTATTTTGCTTGCTTGTTTATTTTGTTGTTTAGGTTCCTGTTAAGGGTGAGATCATATGGTATTTGTCTTTCACCACCTGGCTTATTTCACTCCACATAATGCTTTCCAGTTCCATCCATGCTACTGCAAAGGGTAGGAGCTCCTTCTTTCTTTCTGCTGCATAGAATTCCATTGTGTAAATGTACCATAATTTTTTGATCCATTCATTTACTGTTGGGCACCTAGGTTGCTTCCAGCTCTTAGCTGTTGTAAATTGTGCTGCTATGAACATTGGGGTGCCTATGTTCTTTTGGATTGGTCTTTTAGGGTTATTAATTTTTTATTAATCTCACACTTTTTAAATCTGTAAAACAGAGATAATGCCCACTTTATATAGCTAATGAAAAATTGGAAAGGGATAACTGAAAAGAATAAAGGAGCAACTTGCACATAAAAATGATTTCTATATATTAGAACCAATATTCTTAGATCTTCTGAAAATTATGACCACGTGAATCCAAATTTTAAAAAAACCTCAAATACAGATATGAGAATTATGCAAAAAAAGATGCAGCGTTTGGAAAGAGAGTTCTCCATTACTACTCCCAGTTGCATTCAGGTATGGAGATCTTTAATTTTATATTGAATCACATGCTAATGTAAGCATGTGCAGATACGCACATACACTAATTCACACTACTTTGTTTTATGCCTTAAAATTGATGATGTAAATGGAACTCTTGTCCCTACAAAGTTCAGCTTTCTACTCACACATAAATTTGTAAAAGGGAAAAAAAAACATGTAGACATCTGGAAATTTATCTTACAAAAGTGCTTAATTACAAACAAAGACATCTGTGTATCTTTGGTTTACAAGTTAGAAGTGTAGAATATTTTTCTAAAAGAGAACATAAAATCCATTGTCTGTGGGAGTCTACAGTTATTCATCTTCAAACAATAAAAATATTTTTGTGAACTTCAAGAGTGTTAGTTTCAGTGAACTATCTTTATATAGATATACAAACTGCAAGTTAATTAAAATATTCTGTCATCTAGAAAATGATCTCTGAACCAAGACATTTGGGCTCTGTTGGAAATTCGTTTTGATCGCTTGAATATTTACAGACTGTTGGGTTGACCATTTCATAGCTACAATTCCACCAAGGTGCCTGGTTTTCCTCAAGTCCAACTCAAAAGCTACACCCTACTCACACCAAGATCTTCATTTGAAAGAAACACCCCGATTAATGTTTAAATCCACAATATTGCAAATCTACTTGGTACTGATCACAGCTGGGTATGTGCTAAGAACATGCTTGACAGTTACTTCAACTCTGTTCTGGGAAATTGTGCTCGATTTTATTATAGATATGGGTAAAACATGGTCTTTTATCTTGTGTCAGCAGTACCATTCAATCAAGTTCCATGGTCACTGCTTCACCCCCAAAACAAAACTAAACCAAAAACAAAACAAAACAATGACAAAAAACAAGTAGGAGGAGGAGAAGAAGGAAGAGAAGGAGGGAAACATAAAGACATTTAAAATCCCCCTTCTGACAATCTTAGAAATCATGAGTGTGACATTTTTCAATAAGCAGCAACTACGCTTGCCCTATTTGTGCCCGCCACACTCATGCTTCCTTCAGAAGGTATTTCAGGATTATAAAACCATAAAACCAGGTGTGGTGCATTAGATATTGAGTACTACAACTGAAAGTACACACACTCCTCCACATATTCAGAAGGCTCAGTTTCAATTTTCTTCTTTTTACGTTATTTTAAAATCAATGAAGAGAAATGAACAGATAAAAGAACTTTGGTTTGCTGTAAACAAAAACTAAAAGAGAAACAAACAAAAAAAAACTCACATGTTATCTTACCTGGCAAGAGAAAAATTGTTGGGTAGAAGTTAAAGTCGTATTTTTGCATCCTTAAATTTCTTGGTCTACCTTGAGTCAGAGTAAGAACTTTAGAAGTTCTTAAAATAAGTGGATTTGCACTATCTCACTCCCCACCGCAGATAATAATAAGCAATTTTAAAAAAGAATTAACTTGAGTTAAGTATAGACTGAACAAGGCACTGAGTGAAGTGTCGTGTGTATGTTAATTTTATTTCTAATTAGTTTGCCTCTTGTGTTGAAAATTAAACTCTTCTGCTTATGTGTTTTCAAAGGTGGTGTGTCAGTCATTTGGTACTCATAAAATAAATGACAAGTTATGGAGTTTGTAGCAGAATTTTTTTTCTGGGGCTTGAACAATAAAAACAAATCCATTACTTGATTACTTAGATCATCAGTGTACTTGGAATCTATTTGGAAACATAAGATTGACAAAGGCAGAATAAGTAGAGAACAATTGAACGTCTGCTTGGTAATGCTTGTTATAAGGACTTTATGAGTTCAATGAAAGGAGAGATCGATGTAGTTTAATACAGTGAAAACGAGAAAGGAGAGGTGCCCTTTGGTTGAATTGGGGTGTGAGCAGAACCTGGCACAAAGTGCAAGGTCAGACGCAGATCTGATTGAGTAGAGAAGGAAGCATACATGCTGGGAAAGGATTTTGATTATTCAGATGGGTAGATAGAGCAGGCTTGAATTATAGGAAACCTACCTTCAAATAATGACCCAAATGTTTAAAGGGCCAACTTACAGAGAAAAAGAAAATAGTTTCCCTTTGGGTTGTGTGTCACATGTCACTTGTTTGTGCCGCTGTAAAGTTCATGGAGTGGTTCGAGTGAGAAAAATTTTGTCACTGATGTTCCCTCCCCAGGAAGCGGTGGTCTGTACTCTTTACACCATTACACATTGAATCCCCTTTGGCCACAAATAACTGAGAGGGAGAAACAGGGAAACCCATACGGATAAAGGTCTTTTATGAAAGGGCAGTGCCTTCCTAGAAAAAACATTGTGACTTTTGACACTAGCTACTTCTTCCCATCAATTAAGAAAAAATATAGTTGAGGGGATGGTAAAAAATACCCCAACACAACTTATTAAGAGAAGAAATGTTGTGATCAGTGGATCACTCCAAAGAACAGAGAAAAGACAATCCAGTGACTTCTATTGACAGTAGGCAGCAAAATAGGCTTTGTGTCTGTCCCCAAAGAAAGTTTCTAGTTGATAATATATTTTTTTAATTTAAAAAAATATAGCTAAGTTTGTGGTCAGGTGTTGAGAACCTTGCTATGCAAAGTGTAGTACGTGGGCCAGCAGCAACAGCTTTAGCTGAGGGATCCTTAGACATGCAGATCGCCATGCCCCTCTCCAGTGCTTCTAAAGTTGAGCCCGCATGTTCATTGCATTCCCCAGATCATTTATAAAATTAAAAAAATTACTATCTAGAAGACTGAGAGGGCTAAGAAGTGTGATCACAGAGCAGGCAGTGAATGAGCACAGAAATCCTTAAGGGAGAAAAGACAAGTTCTAGAAATCCTGTGGAATGATGAAGACTGTCTGTGAGAACATGCAGAACAACCCAGGAGAGCCCCCCGTGAGTGATAAAGACAAGTTCCAACGGTTCCTTGGTAAACTAGGGAAAGCACAGAATAATTCAACCTACCACCAGTCAGGTGGCAGGAGGAGGTCATGATAACATCAGTGCAGCAGCTACAGAGAGTATCTCATAGTAAATACTTACGTAGACATGAAGAACTTCAGATCAAATTTGGGTGCTCCTGTAACTATATTATTCAATGAATTACGTTTAAGTCCCTACTCTGTGCTGGGCGTTATAGTAGTTGTACTTGTTAAATGAGACCGAATCTTCACCCTCAGGGCATTTAAAAGGCATTTGGTTTTAGGCCTGGGGGGAAATCACCATCAAAATCACCTGACTAGAAACAAAGGGCGGGATATCACTATCTGGGCTTCTAAGAACCTGGCAAAGAAGGTTTGCAAGTCACTTAGGTGTAGACACTTTTGAAAGAACAAGGCCACGCTTGTGTTTCATTACTTGTGACTGTGCGTGTGTGGATTTGTAAAGTGTGGCATTCATTTTGATTGTGTCGTTTGTGGGGCCTATCTCCATCATATCTTCTAAACCCATAGGCCATAAATCAACCCCAACCCTCACCCTTCAGGATCTGCCACATATGATCCCACCAGCCATATTTCTAATCTAGTCTCCCTACATATTTGATTGGACAAAGGGTGCAGTTTGTCCTCAAATTGGTCCTATAGGATTCTCTCTTCTAGAGATATGACCCTGGGAATAGGAGGTAGTTACAAGAGGAGCTAGAATTTGGAGGGTGTAAAATTGGAGGCCATTGGGTAGCCATTTTCCACCATGTTCTTGAAGAAGAGCCAGTCTGCAGAGGGAGAAAACTAAAACTGGGGGCAGAAAGGAGCAAACATTCAAGATCATTAGGTCTTGCCAACTCCATTTCAATTCATTCTGCAAGTTTGGCTTTACTTCATGCCTTCTCATTTTATGAGAAATGCACCTCAGGATGAATTTATTCTCTTAAACTATTTAAATTAATTCCTTAAATAGTTTTTAATACCTTGGGTTTCACTTGTAACAAAAAGAATCTCAACCAAGATGCCCAGTGTCTATGCTGGTAGGATCTTAACATGAAGATGATGGGATAACTAGTAGAAAAGCCACTGATTAGGAAACCAACCCCCACACCCAGTAATGTTCAAGCTGCCTTCACCTCTAACGATGCAGCTGTTATTAAATCTGACAGAATCTAACAGACTCTAAACCTTACAACCAGCCTTCACACTTGGTAGTGCCTTTATGGCTTCATCTAAATTCATCTACAATTGGTCAAGAACATTGAAACCTTGATCCTTTAGTGATGGTCTTGGATCACGCAGGTCCAGTGTTTCAGAAATTTCAATGAGTATTAAAACCTACAAGGTCTTCAAAGTCCGGGTGATCAAGCCTCATTCCTATCATATTTGATCAAAATCCGGGGATGTGTACTTTCAACATTTCCTCTAGATGATTCTGATTCAGATAATTCAGGTGACAAACTTCTAGAAACATATTTTAAGCTGCGATTCTTAAGTCGGAGTGGCTCATGAAAGGATTTGAGAAGCTTTTACAAAATACACATGCTGAGTACCAGCTCAGGCCTGCTGATTCAGAATTTCAGCCAACACATGTTTGTACAAGATCCCCAAGTGATATTTAAGCGCACTCCTAGTGAAGAATGGCAGATTCGAGGCACTCCAGGGTGACTGATTCAGCTGTGCCACGGAGGCGGCCTCCTTCTACACAGATCTGTGCGACACCAACAGTATTTTCTTTCAATGGCCACTTTCGATGTTTAAAATTGTTCAAGTCCAAATTACTCAGACTATAGCTCCGTTGTTGACCTATTTGCTAATCAACATTTGAAATACTGCCCTTCCTTTTTCCTCAAATCAGAAGTGTTCTTTTTTTTTCTAATTTGAAAGTTGGCCTGCCCCTGTAATTTAAATAGTAAGTAACTGGAGATGGAATTGACTTTAGATACACTCTTCATGTATTCGCTTTGCTTTGCAGTATTTCAAAGTTCTGCAGAAAGCCAAAAACCCAGACTTCTCCAAACTAAAAGAAAATTGTATTCCTTCTCTCTTACTTCCTTTCATTTGTTTTTCTTAGAATTTCTTATCTCAGAAAACAAACAGGGTCTTCTTTATACTGGGTGCCAAGTTCAGAGCAGGGAAGAAAAATCCACAACATGATTGAATTGCATAGTTCAGCCTTTTAAAAGTTTTCTTGTGAAACACCAGCAACGGATTTCAGTGAGTATAAAACAAGGCCCAAATTTCTGCAAACCCATAAGGTAGATTGCCATTGGAATGTACAATAGACAGCCCTTCCAAAGCTTTTAATTGCCACCTCCACTCATTGGCTTTTTGATGAAGTGAGTCCCCATTATTTATTTAGAATATATGTTTGAGGAAATTACTGCTATGGAACCAAAAGCAACAGCATAGAAGGATTTGTGCATGTATGCGTATGTGTGTGTGATACACATGGATCTATAAATTCATTTTATTCAGCATTTCTTATGACCAAAAACAGAATAAGTAAATGAGCAAGTAAAAGAGAACTACTTAGACTATCCATGAAGAGGGAAGTTATTTGAATATATTAGTATATTTATTTCTTTAAATAATATGCAATTACTTAAAAATATGTATACTCATTGACCTAAAAGAGCCAATGAAATGTGAAGGGTGAAAAGGAAACTACAGAGTAATGCATGTAGTAAAATTGCTAACCAAAATAGCAACGACAAAGTATAGATCTGTTTACAAGCTGTGTATGTTCATGTGAGAACAGGAGATATGAACATGAACATGAGCATTCACATGTTACCTCAAGGAGTGGAATTGGAAAGGAGTAATACTGTCTTTATTTCTATAGTATATGATGGTTGCATGAACATGCTTGATTTTGTACTTTGAAAAATGTGACAAAGAGAAAACAAAAAAAATTGTAGATGAAAACAAATATTGGAAAAGAATAAGTATTCCTTATAACAATAAAAATGGTTAAAAAGAATAAACAACTGTGGTACATTTACACAATGGAATGCTACACAGCAGAAGAAAGAAGGGGCTCCTATCTTTTAAAGCAACACTGTTGATGGAACTTGAAAATATTATGCTGAGTGGAATAAGCCAGGTGGTAATAGACAAATACCATATGATCTCACCTATAAGAAGGATGTAATAATCAAAATTAATGAACAAAATCGAACCACAGGCATGGAACAGACAGAAAGTAAACAGGATGGAGGGGTGAAGGAGATAATGGTGGGAAGAAGGGGAAGGGACTAGACAAAGAGCATGTATGAATGACCCACAGACATGGACAACAGTGTGGGGATTGACTATGGGAGCAGGGGGTGGGATGGCTGGAGGAGGGGAAGGGGAAAATTGGGACAGCTGCAATAGAATAACAATCAAAATGTTTTTTAAAAAGGATAAAAGATTCTCTGTATTTATGAGTCTGTTTCTATTTTCTTTGTTAGTGTATTTTATTCATTAGACTCCACATGTGAGTGAAGTCATATGGAGTCAACTTTTTCTGTCTGTTTTATTTCACTTAACTTAATGTTCTCCAGATTTTTCTATGCTGTTGCAAAAGGTAAGATGTCCTTCTTTTTTACTGCTGTGTAGTATTTCATTGTGTAAATGTACCAGAGCTTTTTTTATTTAATCACCTACTGATGGGCACTTGGGCTGCTTCCAAATCTTGGCTATTATAAATAACACTGCAATAAGCATAGGGGTGCATATGTGTTTTTTCCAAAATAGTGTTTCAGGTTTCTTTAGACATGTTCCCAGAACTGAAATCACAGGGTCATAAGGCAGTTTGACCTTTTAATTTTTTCAGGAAAAGCCATACTGTTTTCCACAATGACTGCATCGATCCACGGGCACACCAACAGTGCGGGAGGGTTCCCTCTTCTCCGCAGCCTCACCAGTAGATACAGAACAGAATGGCAGCTATCAGAGGGGGCCTGTGTGAAAGGGGAAGGGACTGCAGCAAAAACACGAGACCAACGTCCTCATTTTAAATTGATTACCTCAGTAGGGAACCTATTTCCAAACAAACTCACACACTGAGGTACTAGGGGGTAAAACGTCATATGTTTTGAGGAAACACAGTGTAACCTGCAGCACCCATCCAACCCATGTCACTATCCACACCAAGGTGCTAAGATCTTGCCTCCAGAACCCAGCTTAAGGACCAGTTGTGAGGATTATTGGAAATCTATTTTCAAATTAGCTAGTGAAGCTCCAATGATAAGTCAGAGCAACTTCCCCCCAAATCTTTCTAATGAGAATATTAAGAAGCTGTAAGGGAAATATTTTCTGAACTACTTGTCTGCACTTCAGTGTCAGAAGTATCACAATTGAGGCATCCAGGAGACATTGCTGATAGATACTTCCTTCTTTCCCATTGTAAACCCACGTCACAATTGATCTCAACAGAGTTCACAGATAGAACGCTGACTTCCCAATGGAATGTAAATGCTTCTGAAGTTTACCTGCTGAGAGCAATGAAGACCCCTTTAAAATCTCTCAGCAATAAAAACAATTTTACTTGTAATTTTATGTGACTATCAGCATTGAATCATAGGTATGTCGTGTTATTAGCGCTGAATTGACAAGTTTTTACCTAATATTATATAAAAGTTGTACATTGTTCAGGTTCTACACTTTTCATTGCAAATAGCAATATTCCGTTCCAGTAGTTAATATAAAATCTGAAATCAGAGAGGCATTGGTTTCCTGGTTACTTGCTGTTTGATGATGGATTCATCGTTCATCTCTCCTCATTTACAACTTTTGATTTACAAAGAAAATAATATATATTTTTATATATCATGGCATTGATATATACGGGGTAAGAATGGGAATCTTTAAAGCACCCTAGCATATTAGTAGTAATTTCCAGATATTTGTCCAATGTGTGCCTCAATTTGCCCATTCCTGAACATAAATAAATAATAAAAAGAGAGTGACGATGCTTTTTATGTGTATGTGTTTGCTATGCAAATTGAGTTGAGTGCATTACATAGAAAGGAAACCCCATGTTACATACTGTGTTAGCCAGCATTCTCCAGAGAAACAGACCTGGTAGGATGTGAATATACATAAAATGTGTGTATTATAAGAAATTGGCTAGGCAATTATGGAGGGTGTGGATGCAAATCTGCTGGCCTTCAGGAACAGGACTGAGGAGCAGACTGTATAGTCACAGTGCAGGGCAGAGCCTGGAAATCTGTTCTTTTGGGCCAGTTTCTTCCTTGTTCCTTCTCCGCACCCTGTGGCATCTACCCTCAGCCTAGGAGGTCTCCCCTAGCCCAGAGTCACAGTGCTCCTTCACTCTTCCCCTTTGAGTTAGAAGAAACAAGATGTCCCACGTCTTCAGGCCTCAGGTGTCTGGGGTTCACGCTCTGCTGTGAGGCAACATGAAGAAGTGCCCCCAGCCAGGAGAAGGAGGTTGTCCAAAGGTCATCAGAATTTTTTTTCCAATCCGGAGGAAATAAAAGACTGGGTTTAGAGTAAAACGACAAGAGGTGAGACTCTAAAATTGTAATGAAAAAGAAAGAGAGAGAGAGAGAGAAAACAGAAAAGAGCACTGACATTTGAGATTTTAAAGTATTAACAGAAGCAACTAAGAGAGAAGCTTGCTTACCAGGAATAATCTAATAAAACACACGGGAACGTTGAGGAGGGAGCAATCACACTGTAGCAAAAGGTTGCCAAGATGACAAAGTTACTTGCTGTTCACCATTTCAGCCCTGCAGGAATCCCATACGTGATAAGACTCCTGGTTAAGCTTAATATAGAACTTTCAAGAGAAGGGTAATATGGGCAATTTCATGAAACGGGAAAATAAAGGAGCCCTTGGGTTAATGTAGTGATTTCAGCAGCAGACTGTATCTTCACTAATTGACTGGCTAACTTAGTTTTAATCTCAAATACACATCCTACCGTTGTATTAGTGTCTGCTAATTACACAGCATTGTGTCAAGTGGTTTGTACACACTGCTATGTAATTAGCAGACACTGTTGACTTGGGATTGACAATGTAATTGATGATTCTGTATTATCGGTGAGGCAGTGGCAAGGAAATGTTTCCAATAAATTTAGTAGCATATATTCATTGTCTGCATTTTTTTTTCAGTTCCGTAGTTTGCATAAGTAGGCACCATAATAGTCCATCAAAAATCTGTTTAATTCCTGAGATAAAGCTGTCATAGTCTTTTAATTAGTATCTCTTTGCCCGGCTCTTTCTTTGAACATATTTTAAAATTTCCCCCTTACTACATCTGTGTTGTAAATTTATAGCAACTTCCCTCGTGCTTCAAATTAAAATATATATCAAAGAGAATCATTATTGGACTAGCCAGAACTTCAGCAAATTCCCCTGACAGCATTTTGAGATACTAGCTCTGGGTATATTCTCAGACTAATAAAGGTTGTTTTTATTTTTTTTAATATGTGGGTGTAGCAGCAGGAGCATAATAGCCCTTGTTCACTTAAAGTTAGAAAAAGTATATTATTTGTATGTCATTTAGAGCTTACAATACTATTCTTCTGAGTGAGTGTGTTTATGCATGCACTGTGCACATATTAATGTTGACTTTTCAAAAAATGTATTTGTTTTCTTTTTTTAATTGTCATTCAAGTACGGTTGTCTCCATTTTCCCACTGCATACTTCCCTCCAACCCACCCACTGCCACCTCCCACTCTCAATCCTTCCCCTCTTTGGCTTTGTCCATGGGTCTTTATACATATTCTTTGATGACCTTTCTTTGCTTTCTCCATTATCTCCCTTTCTCCTCCCCTCTAGTTACTGTCTGTTTTTTATTTCAATGTCTCTGGTTATATATATTTTGCTTCCTTGTTTGTTAATTAGGTTCCGCTTATAGGTGAGATCACATGGTATTTGTCTTTCACCACCTGGCTTATTTCACTCAGCATAAAATTTTATAATTATAATAACTACTGATTGAGCTTCTAACATGTGATACACTTACCTTTCACGAAACAATGTGTAGAAACCAAGCTCCAGAATGCTTTTAAAATGTGAGTTCTCTTTAAATGTAATTCTCAGTGGAAATCTACAAGGTGCTAATTATGAATCAGGAACCTGACTTTCCAAGTACTTAGTGACATTTCCAGGATTCCACAGGTCTACCCACTTCCAAGGTCCATGTTCATCCCACTAGACCAGGGGCCAGGCAGATTTAGGCCAAATTTGACTTGCTGCCTGTTTTCATGAGTGTATTTTATTGGAGCACAGCCAAGTTTAGTCATATACATGTGGCCTGTGATTGCTCTCACACAACACCGGCAGAGTCTGGCCCCTCCAACATAGACTGTGTGGCTGGCAAAGCCTCAAATATTTACTACCTGGCCCTGCGAGAACATTTTGCTGGCTCCTGTACTAGACTGTGCGGCCTGCTGCATGTTTGGGCTATTTTAAACAAAGAATGATATGACTAGACATTTCCTTTAAGCTAGGGAGTAACAACAAGGAAATACACACAAGTTGGTGTTCCTGTTAAAATTGCTCAGCTGCCTGATGCATGAGGTTTATCCATGTCTATTTCTTTGGAATCTTCACTGTAAACAAAAAAACGACTTTGATGAACTTAAATTGAAGAAGTTGTTAGATAAGCAAGAACTTCTAAATCAAAAGGAAGCCTAGAGCCTGAGTCCTGGGGCGGGACCAGAGGTTCTGAGCTACAGGGAGCCCAGGCCACAGGACTCGCCCCCGAAGACACAGCCTTCGCGCTGTCATCCATGAGGACCCTCGCAGCATCCAGGGTGCTCAGTGCTGTGTCTCTCCATAATCCCTGCAGCAGGAGGAAAACCCTCCAAACAAGCCTCAAGTTTTGAGGCCCAAGCCAAGCATCTGTGTGATTGTTCGGAAACAACATGACTCTTTAGACACCAGGAGTGCAGAGAAGATGTATGTGTGTGCTCCATTTCCATCAACATCTATAAGTAGGTGCCAGAACATGTGATAAGATGTCTTCTCAAATCAGAAGGATAGCATATCCTTTAAGAGCTGGAAACTTCTTAAACCTGCATTTTACCATTTTTTTGACTCTGTCATTCTACGCATCTACTGACTAAAATGCAAATATCCCCATCATCTACTTTCAGCTTTTGGGCAGAAATAATGAAGTATCAACATTATGCACAATTTTGATAGTTGTGAAGATAGAACCTCAGTACCCTGCAGAAACACACATACGCGCACACACACTTACTTCTAGATTCCTTCCCTTTTGTGGTAACTGGAAATGCTCCCAGGAGTATTCTAGTGTATTTATGAACAAGTATATTACCTTCTCCTGCAAGTGGTTACAAAATTACCTTAGCTCCCTCATGTCCTGGTGTTCCATAATCCCTTGGTGCTAACATTTTTGCCGTTAGATTGCACCAGGACATGCTCCCTTCACTTTGTTCCTTCTGCCAGAACCAGCTTTAAATCATCCCTCCCTACCCCCTTGGCCACCATCCACATGGCTGCCATCTGTTACCTTTTGGCCATGCTCCTACAGCCCCACTCAAGCTGCCACCTGCATTGCTGGACTCTCTGGTCTGGAGGCTCCACCTACAGCTGCCTCTGGCTGTTGCTGGGGGAAAGTTTGCTCCCAGCTGATCTCTCCTTGCTCCATTTAACTGATGGCCCATTAGTGGCCACTTCTCACCCTCCCTACCACCGCCCCCTTAAACAAGTTTGGAAACATTTCCCTTCTCCTTTCATAAGGCTTTTAAATACCAGGTCCCTAGATTTTCAGGTTTAAAACTCTCTACTTGCACATTCCATTTACCTTTTCCTCCCTAGATTGTACACACTCTGTCCAAAGGTTGCACTGAGTTTGGCTGAAGTAACAATGAGCACACAATACTCAAAACCATTATCCTCCTCTGATCTTCAGGATTTAGGGTGGGTTCCAACTTGTTGAATCCTTTTCCTAAAAGAGGTCTTTTTAGAGGGTTCTATAATCCCCTTCTGAAAATTTCCCCTAAATCAGTTAAGCTTCAAGTCCTGGGAAGTACCTGACTATGAAGGAACCCAATCATCCGCACTATTCAGATTCCTTTCCTGGGAGGCATCTTTGCCTCTACATGAAACAGTACATTTAAATATGCACCAGGTGTGCGTGCAGAACTCGGAATCCCATACCAACCTCTGTGTTCTCAATCAGGAAATTCCTTTTAAAATCTCGTATTTACATTTCCCTTCATTGAAGCGTGGATTCTTTCTATTGAGACACTTCAAATATAAACAAAGGATTTTTAATCTTCTCCATCTTTTATATCTTCCCGCCACTGACTCAGAAATGAAGATAACGTTTTAAAAAAGTTAATTTTTAGAGAGAGGTTACTATATGCCAGAAATTAATTGAAACACTCTACACAAATTACCATTACAACCCTAGCCACAGCACTGTAAAATTTGAGCTAGATACTAATATTACTATACCCATTTTACAGATGGAAAATTTAAGGAACATGGAGTACATGTGTGATGTAATAAAACATATATGTTTGGTCTCTGGCCCTGGTTTTTTATTTCCTTTAGTCTCTGTCCCCATTTCCTGGCACGCAGTTGCTAAAACCCTCGGTGTCACTTAAGTGATAACTGCCGGCTGGTTGCCAGGGAAACTCACCAGTGATTAAGAGGTTGGACTTTTAGCCCCAACTGCTAACCTCTCAGAGGGGAAAGGTTCTGGAATTCGAATTAATCACCAAGAGCCATTTTTTTCACCAACTGTGGCCATGTAATGAAGCTTCCATACACATCTTCTAAATGATGGGGGCTCGAGGAATTTCTGGATTGGTGGCTATGTGAAGGAGCACGGAGTGTGCATTTCAGGAGAGGGAATGGAAGCTTTCCCCCTCATAGCTTGCATTTCATCCCCTCGATGTTCCCGAGTTCTGTCCTTTTGTAATACATAGGTAATCTAGGTGGTAAACTGTTTTTTTTTTTATTACAGCATCATCCTGAGTCCTATGAGACATTGGGGCCAATTACGAAACCCAAGGAGAGGGTTGCAGGAACCTCCGATTTCTATCCGAGTTGGACAAAAGTTTGGGTAAGTAACCAGAGTACCCCATTGACATCTGAGGCTGGAAGTAGGCAGGAAGGCTGCGGAAGTGATGTCTTAACTTTGAAATTGGACGTTAACTCCATGTAGATAGTGTTGAATCTAATTAAGTTGTATGAAACCTGGTGTCCACAGAGAATTAGAGAATTGGTTGATGTGGGAAAATCTCCCTACAAGGGGTGTACAGAAGTATTGAGTGTAGAGTATGGAAAGTATATAGCAAGGAAACCAGTGAGTGTCTTCCTTCTGATACATCGCCATGCAAAGTCACCCCATTAATAGTGTGTGGCTGAGTCAGAAATTGAACCCACGCAGTCTGACTCCAGAGTCTACACTTCTAAACACTGTGCTTACTGTCTTTAACAGTAGGTGCTTCTCAGAAAACAGGTAAAAGCTGTCCTTCAATTGCTCAGCTAAGCTCTCTATTAGTTATTATTTTTATTAAATGAAGATGCAATGTTTGATATAGTTAACTTTGTGTTTTGAGTTCCTAACCCATAGAAAATATTTCATAATTATAGGATAATCATTCTTACTTATATTATTATTTTTGTTTAACTATGTTTCCTTATGCTGTTTCTTCTTTATGCACAGTTATATTCCAAAATAATGCACATTTTACCAAGTCTCACACCTTATCTGGTTAACTATTGAATTCTCAATGCTTAGAAAAATTCTTGAAAACACTTTTTTGGTGCCCAACAAATATTTGTTGAATAGCTATATATTAAGGAATTAATTAGTACCTTACTATCAGGCACTGTGTTATAGGTTAAGATTAAAAACATAAAATGAAATAAGATTCTTGACAATATGACATCGACATACAAAAAGCACAATGATGTAAATGCTGAGATGGATACATTTAAAATACCAGGAAGCACAGAAGGGTGATGTATGTTTGTGCTTCCCAGACATTTAAAGAGGTGGAGATTTTAAAAACTAAATGACAGAACTTCAGTTTCTATTGTGTGCACACACATTCTCCCTTTTTCTCCTGTTCAAAGATGACCCTGTTAATGGTAACTCTATAATGTCTGAGAATAACTGAAGAGAGATGGATTGTCCTGATAAATGCTTTACAAATTGAAACGTACGTGGTCAGTGTGTTTTCTGGTTAGTATCTGTAGTCACAGTCTTTGATCTTTGTAGCAGTGACTAATTTCCTTTAATAGCCAAAAAAAAGGCTCC
Source organism: Sturnira hondurensis (assembly GCF_014824575.4). NCBI lineage: Eukaryota > Metazoa > Chordata > Mammalia > Chiroptera > Phyllostomidae > Sturnira > Sturnira hondurensis. The sequence continues at coordinate 13,098,352 of NW_028093774.1, read as the reverse complement.
ATTCCAAAGGGAATGTTCTGTATCTATTTCAGTTTGGTTCACACTTAAGCTTTGTTATCTCTCTCTGCCATCGGTTCTTGGCTGCCTAACTTAATGTTGGGTATTTTCTCCAGTCCACCCTGGCCTCAGTTAAAAGCATATCCTTCCTGCTTTCCTGGGCAAGATGCATTCTGATCCACTACATGCTGTTATTGTATCATGTTGGCCATGCTATATTCCATTACATCATTTTAATGGAGATTCCTTTCACCTACTGTGTGCCATGGTAGATAAAGAAGAAAAGAAATCCTAGTTTCTGTCTTCAAGTATTTGGTATATGGCTAAAAAGACAAAATTTGTATTCAGGAAACAACTGACGAACATTAAAAGTAAGTAATTTGTAGAACATTGAAAAAACTTTGTCAGGGAAACTTTTCATTACCTCATAATCAAAGTACTGAAAGTTAAAAACAAAGGAAAAAACTTGAAAAGAAAAAGAGAAAAAAGATCATCTCAGGGGACAAAGATCTGAATGTCTGTGCATTCTTCATTCAAAACCATGAGTTAGAAGGGAATGTTTGAGCATTTATGAAGTGCTGAAATGAAAGGAACTTTCGACCTACAATTCCATATTTTGCAAAAATATCCTCCAGAAATGAAGGTGAAATAAAGAAAACTAAGAGAATCCCTCTCCGACAGACCTGCTCTAGAAGAATGGCTCAAGGAATTTCCTCAGACACAGAAGGGTAGTGATTCCAGCCTGAAACTTGAGAGCTCAGAAGTGAAGGGAGAGCGACAGAAATGGGCAATACCTGGGTAAGTCTAACCGGCAATGTTTCTGCTCTTCAGTTCCTTACAATAGAGTTGACAATTGAAAGCAAAGTTAAAACATTTCCCCATGGGGATTTTAATGTGTTCTGTACACATTTAATATCTAAGGTGACTGTAACATAAAAAGGAAAGGTTAAAGGACCCAAGCTGTAGCTTATATTCCACTTGAAAGGGTAAATCCTATTTTTAAGTATAATGGAAAAGATGCAATAAAAAGTTCCAGCAAATTAAAATGAAATGTGAAACTCTTCGGATAATCACAAAGAAGGCATGATAATGAAAAACATACAGCACAACCAGAAAACAAATATAAAATGGTGGGCCTAAATTCAAACAGATAAAATTATATTAAGTGTAAATGATCTAAACATACCAATGAAAAGGCAGGAGGGGTAACAGGATGGATAAAAATGGCTCTGAAAATGGCTCCCTTGTTATGTTGTATACAAGCAACTTCAAATGTTATTATATGGATAAAAATTAGAAACCAGTGAGGGATATACAATGCAGGCCCTGAGGAAAGTCTTGATTGGCTGTATTAATACCAAACAAATTACACTTCAGAGCAAGGGATATTACTAGTGACAAAGTGGGATTACTGCGTAATAACAAAGAGACACAATGATAATGAATAATAAATGTGTAAGCACTTAATAGCACAAGTTCCAAATTCACGAAGCAAGCCTGACAAAACCATTGTGCCAGAGTTTTGCACATAAAGTTAGACAAACACCCGATGACCCAACACTGCCATTCTTGAGTGTTTATTCTAGAGAAATAAAAACTTGTGTGCACGTGCAAATCTGTGCAGGAATGTGTATATCGATTCTCTTCGTGATGATCAAAAACTGGAAACAACCTTAATGTTTTTCAACTAGTGAATGGCTGAAGCCACTATGACGCATCCCAAAAGTGAAACACCGATCAACAGCAAAAATGGAGGAGCTGCAGATAAAAACAATGTGGATGAATCTCAACCCTATGTTGCTCAGCATGTTACACACTGTATAATTTCTCTTCTATGTCATTCTTTTTTTTTACATTTTATTTATTTATTTTTAAACAGAGGGAAAGGGAGAGAGAAAGGGGGAGGGAAACACCATTGTGTGGTTGCCCCTCATTCCCCCCTACTTGGAATCTGGCCCACAACCCAGACCTGTGCCCTGACCAGGAATGAACCTGCGACACTTTGGTTCACCGGCTGGCACTCAATCCATTGAGCCACACCAGCCAGGTCTCTGTGTCACTTTTGAGGAGATTAAAGTGTAAGTCATGGGGAGCTCATCATTGGTTCTTGGGGTTTGAAGGTGGAGGGAGGTTACAATCATAAAGTGAGAGCACAGGGAAAGTTTGGGGAGGTGATAACTATTTTGAATCCTTATTGTGATGATGGTTATAGGAATCTATACATGTATTCAATTCATAGAACTATACACTTAAAAGTAAATTTACTGCACGATAAATTAAAGATAATAAAAAATGTTAAACATCATATTTAGACTTTCCTAATCTGTTCTCAAGTCCATGGATTTTTCCATCCATACATATATACTATAGGCCCATTGTTTTCAAAATATGTTAGCTTCATTTGTATCTCTTGATACTGGAACAAGATATTTTTTCTGCCTAAATTCTTTTGGTTTTACCTGGTAAATATTGTAATCAAAATAGTGCTTATCTTTTTTAGAGTGAGAGAAAGATTTGTAAGAGAATTCTTGAGAGTCAGAAAGTGACACTGATATTCAATATCCTGATTATGGCAGTGTTTACTTAAGTGGAAACATTTTTTCCCGAAGTGCATCCAGTAATCTGTGCTCCCTTCTACATGCATAGAAATATATGACATGAACATTAAAGAAATAAACAATACACTTACCCACTTCCTAAGACTCATTTAAAATGTGAAATCACTTGGTATCTGCCCCAGCTCTCTGCAGGGGGCGCTCCTCTTTGAATGGGCTCATGGCCACCATTCTCAGGGCAAGTGTATGACTTGCCGTGTTCGATGTCACTTATCCATGCATGTGTGTTTGCACACATGCATATGTGTACATGGCTCCCTCACTGCCCTGACCTAAAATAGAGCAGTTGATTTTCCAATTCCTGGCGCTCTGCGAGCACATGTCCCATGCCAACAATTATGTGTTAAGTGAACACTGTAAAAGAAAATGTGTACAGTTACAAGACCCTGGTTTCTTCCTTCGTCTCACCCTTAGCCATCCTTTCCTATCTTGAACATTTCTAATGCTGCAGGATCAAAATAACTCTTTTTTCTCCTAGTGATTCTTTCTGTGAGTGCCAGTAACACTAACCCAATTGTCAACAGCATGGCACTTGTCCCAATCTCATGAGACAGGCACACGGATGCAGCCTAGACAAGGGTTTTTGAGGTGAGGGTACTGGTGGGGGGGAAACCTTCTGACTCAGCATGTCATATTTTATAGGCAGGGTCACTGAAAATGCCCTTGATTACTAGAAATATTCTTACGTTGGATTTTCACAATTTTTTAAAAATGAACTTGTTTGAAGTGTGGACCCTGAGCTAAAGAATTTGTTATACCTACTCTAACCTGGTAGGTGAAATTATTATGACTTTAAAAAGCCTCCCCAGTGCTTTGGTGGGATTAATTACTGTAGTTGGAGCTACTGTGACATTCTATGAAAAAATCCTACCGTGGATTTGACTGCCTCCCCAGCTCCACGTCATGCTTCATGGCCATGATCAATCCCTATAATGGTTCCTGTATACTTTCCGTGATTTTAGGACCAATGATCGTGTCGGCCATATTATTTTTTGTTGACAGTTTTCATTTCTCTTTATGTTTGATCCCTGAGCATCATTATTTACAGATGATCTCAATTGAAGGAAGAAGAAGAAATGTGTTTTAAGGAGACTATGTGCTTCCTCTCTTGATCACAGGAGAGGAAGAAAAGACTTGATTCATAACAACTCCACTTATTTCCATCAAAACTAGTGTCCCTTGACCTTTGATTCGTATGTCATAGGTAAAAAAAAAAATTGGTTTGATCTGTATAATCAAAAACAGATCAAAAGGATAAACTTTTTCAAGTGAATAATGACTATTATTCTAAGTCAACAATCATGCTAAAAAGCATTAAACTTCCAAAGAATATAAGTTGAGATATTTCAGCAAATTTAAAAAGTCACAAACTGTAAATCTACAACAGAAGCTGAACTCAGCTTTGTTCTTGAGCCCCGATGTAATGCCTACACATTATGTAAAACTCTGAGCAATATGCAGAATTTCACGTTGAGAGCAAGGACACGCTTTGAGACTGAGTCACCTGCTTTTTGTGCTATAAAGGAAGGAAATAAATGCTTGCTACTAATCTGCTTAATATGTGTAGAGAGTTTTTTAATGAATGCCTAAAAGTAATAATAATTAGAATAATAATACTGAAATTTTAGAAAATGTATTTTAACTTCAAAGCATTTCACAAATGTGCCAGTAGTTAATCTCTGCACCCTGAAAGCAACTTGCCCAAATATTTTGTTTTATAACAGAGGCCTTTCAGAAGGGTTTCACTCATCTTTACATTTTGGGGGGGCGTAACTCCCTGTCTTTAAAAAAAAACAGGCTGCAGAAAATAAAATCCATCAAAGCCTTTCTTTTTAATGCAAATAAGCTTCTTTCTATTCTTTCTAGAGGAAAGAAATGTTCAGTTGAAAATGAGTATAAGCCTCATTCTGTTGAGTCTAAGTAATAAGGGTCATTTTGAGTAGGACTGGGGTTTAGCTGTTCTTTCTCCACTCAGGTCCAAAGAAATGAAAATAGGCTTAAATGGCAAAGGGCTTCGTAAATATATTTTTACATACTTACTGCTGTGCAGAAATTACATTCATTTAAAATAAATATCTGTACTAAAAGTGCTAATTTAATGGAACTGAGCTGGACTTTATTTTGATGGAATAGAATCCTTTTTCTAACGCCTTCTAGAAAAGCATTTTCAGAAGAATATCCAGAGCTGAACTTGCAGGAGAGCACACAAGTGTTAAGTGGAAGAATCAGAGGCTGGACCGCCTGCGGCAAACTCTGGGGCAGGGAAGAGGCCGACCCTCTGCTCTCTGTCTCATCATCCTGCATTTAATGAGACGCACAGCGAGCACCTCGCCAGCTGACTGTACAGAGACACGGGGTGCTAGCCTCACCGTCCTTCTCTCTCTTCCTTTCTTCTTTTACAATTACATGACCAATGCATGTTAATAATTGAGACATTAACTCTAGATAGTTAAATAGGCAGGATAGAAAGGCCAGAATCTTCTTCATCCTTAACAGAAGTAATAGTACTAAGTTTTTCCAAACCTTCCCTAAAGATGTTTTACTTTACAAAAACAGATTCTCACTTATAAAATGTAACTTTTTTAAACATCTAGTTTATATCCGTATAAGTTTTCATAATAATATAATTATGCATACCATTGCTGTAATCTCATATGATATTGTATTTGTTAGTTTTATTTACTAGCTGTAACGATCCCCAAATTGTCAACATCACTAAAATCATCTGGAGGATGGCTTTAAAATATACAATTATAGCTTTAAATTACAATTATCCTGATGTACTGCATTAAGAATCTGTACTTCTAAAAAGCTCTTCAAGTTATTTGGAAAATGATGCTTTAAGTTATGGTTTGTATGTTTCATTCAATTTCTATTAAAATAAATCTAATATTTTATTGCATTTACTCATTATGTTGCAGCCTGATTATTTTCTTAGTCCAAATTTTAAAAAGTGGAATTACTTGTTTATAGAGTATGCACATTTTAAATTTCTTAGCATCTATTGCCAAACTACTCTTAATCAGGCTAAGGTAACATATTTTTATAGCTAAACACTGGTTGTCTGAATTAAAGGTAATTTGTGCAGGATATTTCGACATGCTTCCCTTTGGTGGTGGCACTGTGCTTCCAGAACAGGTCAAGAGGAGGTCTTTCATCTTTCAATCAGTTTTAAGTTTCATATTCTGTAACTAGCAATAAAAAACTTGAGTTGAATTCTAAAGCAGGTCCAACTAATTTTGTAGGAAGAATCAAATATCTAAGTTAGAAAAGAATTCCTTGTTTACCCCCTTCCTTTTTCAAAATTTCAATATTTTAAACACAGACTAGAGATTTTTTAAAAGTAGAATTTTGAGAACTTCTCTAATCCAATACTCTTTAAATTTGGTTTTTCAGGAAGCCATGAGGGGCAATTATTTTTTAAAAAAACAGGTTTTCAAGCTCCCACGAATCGGTGAAGCAGGTATCTGGAAATCTGCTTGTGTCTACACCCCCTTAGATATTTCTCGAGTGCCATGAGACTGGAAAACCTCTGCTCTGGCTCATGCTCCTGCATTCATGGGTGAGAAAAGAAGCCCAGGTGGATTCATTGTTTGGCTAGACGGCCCATGCAAGTGAGTGGCAAATCGGTGATGAGAAGCCATGTCTCTCTCTATGGCGTCAGGATCCTTCTATGATGCTGCATCTTTGATTAGGTCTAAGCATTTACCCCCAAGCTATTTTTATAAGTTGAATTCTTCTTAGAAATATAAAATTTGGTAAAGTAGCCAATACAACCAATAGAATAGCACTTAACCTAATGCTCTTGGGTTTTATAAGTAAAATTAGTAAGTAAAATAAAAGACAAATAATTCAGAACTTGGTCCAAATATATAAAGTGTGTCACTTAGCTGCCTATTTTACTCTCTAATTAGCTCTTACTTAAAATGTGTCCTTTAGTTCTTCTCCATGTATAAGTGAGAAAGCCTCATTTTTGTGCTAATGGCTTTAAAGACTTTCTTTCATTATTTCTTCAACCCTTCCTCTCATCTGAGCACATGAGCCAACTCTGGAGGAGTCCAGGAGTGACAGGAAGGAGGGCACAGGAGGCTTTTAAAGAGCATCAAATGCATGAAACTTCAATTACTAAGTCTGAAATCTCCGAGTTCCTTTATCTTTCTTACCAAGGAAGTTTATTCTGAGTGCGCGGTCACTGTGTTTTCTTATGCCTCCTTATCTTTCATACTTTAAAAAGTATGTGATTCTAGACTGATTTATATTATTGAGTTAGATAAGTTCCTAAACAAATATATATTTTTTGTGCCAAGAAAAGCTCTAAAGTTATATTTACTCTGTGTAAGCAATTTGACCTGCTCACTTGGGATTGCTCAGGTGAAGCCTTCTTTTGTGTGTGCTATATATCTCTTTAATGTGACACAATTTGGGGGCCTTTCAATTTTGAGCCAATATTTCCATTACTTTTATCTTTCTCAAAGGATTCCTATTTTAAATTGGAATTTCTAATACTTGACGTCCCCTCACCAAACAACTGTGCCCCTTCTGAGTGACATGAATGAGGATAAATAGTGTTTTCTATTTACACTGCTACAAAACACTTCCTCTGTGATTTATTTTGAAGGGATAAGTTCATTACATGAATTATCCAAAATTTAAGTTGTTGAAGATGTAAAGTGTTTTAATTTATTCATGTTTAAAGTTTTTATGTGTCGCTTTTGTCAAGATTGTGTGTGCTTGTGTGTGTGTTGTGCCGATATACACCCAGACGACATCAGGAAAGCTCCTTACTGAAGGTGTGCTTTTTTAAAAAATTTTATTTATTTATTTATCTTTAGAGGGGAAGGAGAGAGGGAGAGAAACATCAATGTATGGTTGCCTTTCGTGTGTCCCCTGCTGGGAGTTGGCCTGCAGGGAACCGGCCTGTAACCCAGGCATGTGCCCTGACTGGGAATCGAACCACGATGCTCTGGTCGCAAGCCCGTGCTCAATCCACTGAGCTACACCAGCTAGGGCTGAAGGTGTGCTTTTTATATGTGCATAGTGAATAATGCGTCAGTATCACATGCTCTATGTACCTCAGATAATGCATGTGTCCTTATGTGCATGTGTAGAAGCACACATTTTATTAAACTAGTCACTGAAATGTAAGTAAAATATTTTGAATACCTAATACACACAGGTGCATCCGGTTATACATGTTCTTCAAGCCTCTTAAAACCAGAATGTTAAAAACTGAGTCTTCCACTGGCTGGTGTAGCTTAGTAGATTGAGCACGGGCCTACAAACCAAAGGATCGAGGTTCGATTCCCAGTCAGGGCACATGCCTGGTTTGCAAGCCAGTCACCAGCAGGGGCCAGTTCCCAGCAGGGGACACATGAGAAGCAATCATACATTGATATTTCTCTCCCTCTCTCTTTCCCTTCCCTTCTAAAGATAAACAAAATCTAAAAAATAAAAAAATAGAATTAAAAAAAAACAAAAAAAATGAGTTTTCTCATTGGTCCATTACACTCAAATTTATCCTCCTCTTCTAATCCTCTGTAAATGGCACCGTCATTGTTCACCACACTCTCCACAACACATCAAAGGTTATCAAGACCCAAAGATATTAATTGCTAAATATCCCTTGTGGCTAGATTTTCATCTAATTGTATTTCAAGAAATATAAATTTGGGGGGCTGGTAATAGGTATTAGCCACTCCCCGCCAAAAAAACAGGGATAAGGCTAAAAGAGGAAGGCTGAGATAAAGACAAATTATATTTGGAGAACATCACAAATTAAACATATTTCTTAATTTCAGGTTTTTGGTGGAAACTTTAGAATTAAAATACAGAATTAACAATAGATAATTTTAAAATAGAGACCATTTTAAAATTAGCTTCATCGAGGAAATATTTCACTGAAACATTTTGGGAAACCTGTTTAATCTGATTCCCTATTAGCGGGATCTCTACCACTCATCAGATCTTCATTTTTCTTTACTTGATTTCATTGAAAGCTGAGAGCTCTCAAATACTATCTTTGACTTTATCTGAATGCTGCTTTCAACCTATGTCTCTCAGGCCTCACTCTCATCCCAAGCTTCCCAGCTCTGTCAGACTGAACTGTCTGCGATTAGAGTCCGCACTTACAATCTCTTCATAGCATTGAAGGCAAAGTCCAGATGCCTGAACATAAAAAGTAAAGTTCTTCACGGCCTCACATCTTTGACCCTGATTCTGGAAGAGCCCCCTCCTAAACTTGGTGCCAGAAATGTCCCATGCTTTCATTCTCCAGCATATTTGCACACACTCCCCTCTGGTTTCTCCATCCAATGCCTGGCTAGCTAATGCTCCACCTCTGTGAGTATCCTGACAAGTACTTCCTCAGGGGCATATTCTCTGAACCCCTCCCAGTCCACCAGAAAGGGGACTCCACCTCATTGCCTTCACCGCACCGTCATAGCACACCCTGACCTGCCCTACGGCACTGAGCGCTGAGTGAATTGTGGGCATCAATTTGCCTATCCTTCACCCCCAACAAGGAGCTTGAAATTCACATTTCTTTGAAGATGTTTTATAATTTGCATTTGCATGTAATCCTAAGAAATATACATAAAAGCTAAGGGAATATTTTTCAGAAACAAATATTAAGAACGACACAGATGAATAGAAGAAAATGGAAGCTTAGAAATAAGGGGAAGCTTAGAAATAAGGGAAAGCTTGTCATTCTTCATGTCCAGTTATCACATTGCAGTTTTTATTTGAGTAATTAATTTTAAGGGTTTATAATAGGGCAAGTAAGGGCAAATTTTTTAGGTCACCCACTATGTGCTACACTGGTGGGTATTCTCTACATTTATCTCTTTGAGTAATAAATGCAAGTTCCGAAGTTTAATGATTTCCCACTACTGCGTTTCATGGGTTGTCCCTACAATTTGTCTGCTCTTCTAGATTCAAAATCTTCAAAATCTTTAATTATCTATAGTATAAAATTAGTTGATTTAATTTATAAGTGATTAACAAACACTGGATAAAATATTCAGATCCCTTGACTTTGCATTTCCCTTTATTATTATATAAAATGTTAGAGTTGAAAGCTAATGTAAAAGCATCTAGGCACCTTGGAAATAAATAATAACCTTTGCTTTTATACCCTTTTAGTCATCTCTACTTGACTCACCTAGCCTGACCAGTTTTACTGGATGCTTAGCCCCTTAAGAGCCTTTGGTTTCTCCATCCATACCTATTATCACATTTATCCTAGATTTCACATGTGTGATGTCAATAACCAATTGCAATTAACTTGAAAAGTCCATAACGCTCAGACTTTTGAATTCGGGCATGTGGAAGTCTAAATAAACGATGCTTGTAGATAATTCCTGGTCTCCCTAAGTAATCTGCTTGTTCTACTTTTGCCCCTGTAGTCTACATACAGCAGAGCAACCTTAAGCTGGAAAAGCTGAATCCCATCATGCTATTCCTCTTTTAAAAATGCTGAAATGGCTTCTCTTTTCAAAATTAAACCCAAAGTCTGCCTTAGGCTTATAAGATCCTGCATGGCTGGGCCCCCTCCACCACTTGAAGCCTTTCTCTCCTACTGGTCTTCCTTCAGCCGTGGAGCTCCATGCTTCCTGGCCTCCTCCCCATCCTCTGCACCTGGGAGCCATGAGTCCAAGGACTCCTCCATCAGCCTGGACAGCACTCCTCAGACATCCAGGTCAATCATTCTCTTATTTTCTTCAAGCTTTGCTCTAGTGCCAACTTCTCAAGGACACAACTACTCTGTTTAGAATGGGACCCCTTCATGTCCCTGATTTTCCATTTCCTTCCTCTGATTTCCACATAATATTTATCATCCTAAAAATGTACAGATCAATTCTTATTGTGATTGCCTATATCTGCCTGCTAGGACATTATGTCCACGAAAACACAGATTTACATCGTTGGTTCACAGTGTGCCCATTCTTACAACAGTAAGCATTTAAAATACACCTTTTGTTAACATAAACTTCTCCTAAGTCTTAGGATTCTGTGTAGAACTTGGTTTTAGTGAGGGAAGTGTCAGAAAAGAAGTCTGGACACATTTTTTTTTTGTATCAAAACTCCTGGAACAAAGCTTTCTAATTTTAGCAGACATCTCTTTGTACTCTAAGCCATCTAAAAATCGAGCCTGGCAGCATTCCGTGATGAAATAGAGATGCAGCAGAATTTGTCGGCCATCCCCGTCATTTCTATCTCTTCTCTAGAAGTTGTGTGTATTTTCCATTATAAAAATCTGTTGAAATGATTCCTTCTTAATTGTTTCCCTCCAATCCCCAGGTTCATGTTCTTGGTCAAGCTATTCTCAGGCTGTGTTACATTTTGCTACCATGTCCTCATAGCACCTGTTTGTTCCTGGAGCCATCACTGTCCCATCTTATTGGAATCACTGTTGGCTTCATCACAACTCTAAGGGTCCACAACAGTTTTTTTTTCTCCCCATGGTGTCCATGCTGGCAAGTACAGTTCCACCCACAGAACAGGTGACAAATCAATGGAACTTCTACATAAACCATTGCAACAGTCTTCCATCAGCTTCTTCTGACTTTAATTTCTCCACTGTTCCTCTGCAGAAACAGCATTACTAAAATATATATAATGTGTTTAATTCTTTTTATTGCTAACAATCATTTATTACCTACAGGAAGAATCAAAACCCTTAAATATCTCCATAATAAGATGCCAGACTCCCTTTGTATCTTCCATTCTGGTGACTTGTTCTGCATTCCTTATACCTTTGTCACAGCCCAAACACCAAAAATGTTACCTCCTCATAACAAAATGCCTTTACGCACACTCTTGGTCCTGACTGGGAGGTAGTCTAGTCACCTCCCAACCATCGTGGTCTCATAGGGTCTTTGTGGTTCACTAATGTCATGAGTACAATAAGAATCTCACTCCTTCTTCTTCTACCAGCTCACAGTCCCATCCCATGACACTTAGGATGATGTACATGAGAGCTTTTGTTTTATAACCAGAGCAGGAAGGTTGAATATTTCTAGGCCAGAAAGGGAAAACTGCATTATGGTGACCCATTCCTCCCTCCTTGGGTCCTCGTTCTGAAACCACACGGTGAAGGTGGGTTAGGATCATGTTTGATTGAATTATTCCTGAGAAAATGTGTAAGGCATTTGGTGTAACATAGCCTTGGGTCTAGTGTGGCAAAGAGAAAAGGCAACTGAGAAGGAGACCATCCTCGCCTCACAAGTAACCAGAGCTTGCTACCACTGTCGATATTTCAGCATAGGCGTTTCTGTTCTCCTGGGTCAAGTCCAGCAGTGAGCGTTCACCACATGGGGAGTGGGGCAAAGGGTGAAAAGACAGTTCAAAACAGGAAACATGCTTCAGTTGAAGCGTAGCTGATTGAATAGTATGATAGAACATGTGAGGTGTGCTCCTGGGGACAACCGGAAATGACCAGGTACACCTGAAAGTGGTGAATATCCTCCCGTAATCAAACCGATGGAGACAAGGGCAACTTGCTCCATGTAAGTTCGTAAAAATGGAAAACAGGGGCATATTTTATGGCAGGTGAGGTCAGGGCATTTAGAATGTAGAAAAGCTCAGTTCAAGTTCATGTCTTCACCCAAGCCTTTATTGAAATCTCTATCTCTACCTTCCCGTCTTTGTGAAGAACGTTTCACGAGGCACTATTTCAGCCCAGATTCTGCATACACTAGCTGCCTCCTTATTTTCAAACAAGCACCCTTGTCCTCAGAGCTCTGACACTTGCCATCACTTCTGCTTTAAACTTCTTTTCCCTCAAAGGCTGTGTCATCAGCTCTCTTACCTCCTTTGGGTATTTGTTTAAAAGGCGCTTCAATGAGGCCTTCCCTAACCATGTGTCTATATTTTCCATACGCCCAGTCAATATTATACAATATATGTCTCTTCCATGTGTTTTTCTTCCTAGGCACTATGCACATGCATGAATATAATATGTTTACTCATTCATCTTGATCACTGTCTGCTCTAACCATAAGAATTCAAGTTTCACTGAGACCAGAGATTCCTTGCATCTGTGTTTCAGACTGCTGCATCTTCACCAGCTGGGGCAGCACACAACACACAGCACATGCTCTAGAAATGCTCACTGAACGAAGGAAAGATCTGTCTGAATATTTGCTTCCTCAACTAAGCAATGAGCTCCTTTCTGATGGAAGTGGAAAGATTTTGGCTTATTTACTGCTCGCCCCTTTCACCTAATACAGTCATTGTGCACAGAAAGTTAATAACTAACATTTGGTATTTCTTTTTGTCAACAAAATCCCTCCACTCTATTTGTTTTAAAGACTGTTTTTTTCTGGAATGACATTTGTACAGTTGGAAATGTCTTTTTGTGATGCTTCATTGGGTTTTCAAAACTCTAGGTAGAAGAGATTGTTACTCTCATTTCACAGCAAGGGATATTAAGACACATGAGAAATGAGACCCGTACTTAAGTCTGTGACAGGGTCAGGATTAAAATCCAAAGTGGGTGTGGTGTGGGATCCCCTGAGTCACACTCGTTCCAATGACTTACTCTTGGATAAGTATGTTTGAGGAGAATAACATCTGTTTGTTTTCATCAGGGAATCCGTTTGTTGACATCTGTCTTTTACACAGACAGAAGGAATCTGTGGGTGTTTTTTCCTTCAAATGGAGAAGGAAAAAAAACAATTCTCATCACTAGAAATATGTGAAAATTAATTACGTTTAAGAGTGTAGTCAACAAGTGATAGTCATTTCTTTAATTCAAACCACCATAAATTGTGTTAAAAACCATAAAAATGTACTTGACTCTGTTCAAAAACTGGGCAGCATATTTCCAAAGTTTCTCAGCAAGGAGAAATGTAGAAATAAGAAATGCAAATCCATGAAATACATCTAAAAAATTATCACCCATCTCAAAACATCTTGCTAGTGAGAATCTTCTAAGAAACGTTTACTTATAAATATTTATAAATAAATTCTCAAATTTTATGTGAAAACTGTATTTATTCACAAGGCAAGAATCTTTCCTCTACGCACTGATCTTGAGAATGATGAGTGGAAGGAATGGGGAGAAACTAAGTCAGGGGAACAAGTAGGAGATGACTGGAATGGTTTAGGTGAGTGTTTACTGCAACAAATCAGATATTCATCATCCTCCTTATCAATAAGAATATCCTGATGAGCAAGGCAGACATAGGCTAGGCCATTAGAGGGCTTGTCAAACTGACCAGGGAGCCAAATAAAGCACAAGGGACACACCGCTCAAGGACAAGAAAGGTCCCACGAAGATGCATATGCTGGCACGGCCTAACAGGAGCTAACATGCTCTGACCAAAGCAGTGGCCAGAGAATCAAGAAGAAGAAATACATCCAATAAATGGTTAGCATGTAAATCAAAACAAGCTTACAGATCGGGGAGGAGGCCAGGTTGTAAGAGTGTGGGAAAGGTAGAGAGAGAACTACTTTTCACTGGCAGTGTCGCAAAGATTCTAGAAATCTTTGCCACGCCCGTCTTTATTATTCTTCCCTCTCATTTATTCTCCAGCATGACATTACTGGTTTTCATGGAATCTCATATCGATGTGGCTTTGCTGACATTCCTCTATCTGGAATCACATCCCTTTCTCCTCCACCTGGCTACATCTTACCAACAACTCTTCAGTTTCATCTCTGTTATGACCGCCTTCAGGAAACTTCCCAGATGTTACATTCCCTGGTGCTCTCCCAGAGCTTTGTTGATCTAGCTGGTGACCCTTAGATTAGAATCTTGACGGACAACTTCCCGTAAACCAGGGTAGGTTTTACCTGTGTTTGAATTCTGCTTGTAATGTTCATGACTGAAGGTTGTTTGGTTTTGCTTTTTTTCTCTCTTCTGGCGATAAGAGACCATACATTTCTATAGCTACTGTTTTCTCTTTTGATCTCCTTTGTAGCCGGTTGGTGTTCATTTGGCTTGGGTTGGCTATTTTTGTTCTACCCATCTTCTCTTTCCTCTGGCATACTTTTAAAGAACTTATTGAACAGTCCCTGCTGGTTGAGCTCAGTAGTGAATAGGTATGACTCCGTTAGCTGAATATTTATTCTAAGAGAAGCCAGGAGCCCTTGCGGCTGCTCTGTGAATGTGTCCTATCAGTGACTCACTTCCAGACCTAGGTCCCTGACCTTCACAGTTGAAGCATCATATCTCTCCTTTTCCCTGGAGTGTAATTGAGATGGATGGGGTTAGAGATGGACATGTAGGAGCTGAGATATGACATTTTCTAGCCTCATTTTCTTTCTATGTGTCATTGCAATTTTTCATGAACCACTCCTGCCCTACTGAATCTATTTCCTTTGTGAATAAGAATATGAAAGGATACTTCAAAAATGACTCAGCATATGCATTCACATATTTCTAGAATTTCTACTCCACTATGCAGTGGGGCACTAACATGGATGACTAAAACATTATTCTTGTCGTCAATCAGGAACAATTGACCTGGCTGATATTGTTAAGTGCTTACTCATTCACTGAATAGCAAGTAATCCTACTTGAGCTAAGAAGGTAAGTGTTAAAAGTTTTTAAGTGAAAAGCAAAATAACATACATAGTAGTCCAATATAAATCCTTTGTCCTACTCCGCCGCCATCTTCTCCTCCCTCCTCCAATATCTTTTTTCTAAACATATATTTACTAATATTTGAACTTTCTTTAGTAAAATGAAATTTTAGGAGACTTCTCTTTTTTATACATTTTTATGGAACATATATGGACACTCTAAACTCACAAAAAATAAAAGGGTCAGTTAGATATAGATACCAAAGGAGGTGTGTTCACAAAGTATCCAGCCACATACTATGAACAACAGAGACATTTCCTGAAGAAGATGCAGGATACAAGAAACATTGTACATAAGACAATAATGCCTCAGTCCCCTTCACTTTGAAGAAAGTAGGCACCTTGGGACATCACACAGTTCTCCCATTTGCCATCATCACCTGTCCCATTGTATTTTCCTGAATCTTATTGGTGGTCTGAAACCTCTTTTCTTTTAAGGGTGATTTTAGTTTTGGGAAAAGCCTGAAATCACAGGGTACCAGATCTGGGCTGTAAGGGGGCTGAGTCACCTGGGTGCTTCGCTGTTTCACCAAAAAACTCTGCATGAGGTGAGATGCATGAATGGTGCATTGTTGTGTTGGAGCTGCCAATCACCAGTTGTCTATAGCTGCAGCTTTCTGAATCATCCCAATAGATTCCATGGAGGAATGTTCAAGATTAACCCCAAATTTGATTCAAATTGTTTTTATTCTACTTTTTCAGTCATTTTGAATGTGACATCCACACAGTACACACATTCACTAAACCCCTACTGATGAATACAATGAAGTTGTCATTGTTCATGCATGTGCGTTCCAGTCCACTTTCATTGGCTGCCAAGTTACACCAATGTCTCACAAACTGTTATCGTTATATTAACAATGGCTAGACATTTGGCCTCTGTCTGTAAAATGTATATTTATTTTATACACAAATAAAAAATAAATTTCTTATAAACTGCTTCTTTAATTAAATGGGCATTGCCAGGACAGTTGTATTGAAAAAGGATACTATTGTATAGTTTCATTTCACAATGTTCTTGTGTAGATTGAAAAAACAAACAGCTAATGAAATGCCATTTTTAGTCTGCTCATAGTTATCACTCATCATTTCTAATTGGTTAACCATGGACAATAAAGGTGAAGAAAATTAGTTTTGCTAGTACTTCTCAATGATTTGTTTATTTGACCCGCCCAAACCATTCTGTTTTAACTATGCATCGTCATGGCTTTTATCATTTTATTAAAACTAATTTTCTTACCCCTATTAACAATATATATATTGGTGTGAAAGTTCTAAAACATCTCAAGTTACAAATAAATGCTATTTAAGCACAGCTGGCAGTTAAAATATTCAAAACTTTATTTTTTTTTTTTGAAATAGGAATAGTAAGATTGCATATACAATAGTGCAGAAATTCATGAGAAGAAAGAAAATTTAAATTTGACTTGAACATTTCTTTTCAAATTTTGTGCTTTCATTGAACACAGATAATGTAGATCACTGGGTAAGACTTTCAGATGTGTGACTGTGCCATATATCCTCCCCCTTTTCGTCCTTAGGAAAGTCCCTGCTCTTCACTAACACTCTCTTCGATCATTTTCTCCCCTGTCCTGTGTCAGGCTAACTTGATTTATCTTTTAGATGCTCCTTGCATTATCACTTGGTTCACAAGGTCTTCATTGACTACCAGGATTATTATTGCTTGAAATTCTCCAATAAAACACTTTCTTCGCTGACTGAAAGAGCCATTTTCATATGGTTCTCCACTGAGAGAACATCTTCAGATAGAACATAGTTTTCAGAAGCCATTCTCCTTGTTTATGGATGTTACTTAAATTGCCACCACTCACCTACCTGAGTACTTTCACATGGTCAGTACTCAATTAACAGATGGTGAAATATAAAGAAGTAAATACCCACTTTTTCTATAATTTGAAATGCTAACTATACTATGTTTAAATTTATTTTTAAAAACTTTCTTTCAAGAGAGGAGATTCCCCCACCATCCACTCTCCTAAATCTTAGTTAGAGTCACCCATGCGCAGCATTGAGAATACAGTGGCATTTTCTTTTTTATATTCTTTCTTTTTTCTTTTTTATTGTTGTTCAGTTATAGTTGTCTTGCCTTTTCCCCATTTCTTTCCTCTACTCTGCCCCCCCCACTCTTACAGTCAATCCCCTCCATTGTCCATGCCCATGAATCCTCTACTTGTATTCCTTTGCTTGCCCCTTTCTCTTCTTTGCCGTTATTTCCCTCTCCTCTTGCCTCTCATCACTGTCAGTTTGTTCCTTATTTTGAAGACTCTGGTTTTATTTGCTCATTTGTTTGTTTTGTTGATTAGGTTCCACTTGTAGGTGAGATCACATGGTATTTGCCTTTCTCTACCTGGCTTATTTCACTTAGCATAATGCACTCCAGTTCCATCCATGTTGTCACTAAGGGTAAGAGTTCCTTCTTTCTTTCTGCTGTGTAGCATTTCATTGTGTAAATGTACCTTAGTTTTGTGATCCATTCACTTATTGATGGGCACTCGGGTTGTTTCCAACATGTGGCTATTGTAAATAACCCTGCTATGAACAGTGGGTACATAAGTTCTTTTCAATTGGTGATTCAGGATTCTTAGTGTATAATCCCAGCAGTGGAAACACTGGATGGAAAGGCTGTTTTACCTCTATTTTTTTTAATAAATTCCATACTATTTTCCACAGTGGCTGTACCAGTCTGCATTTTCACCAACAGCGTACTCAGGTTCCCTTTCTATACAACCTCACCAGCACTTGATGTCCATTCTGACCAGTGTGATTTTTTTTCTTAGTGTTATATTTTTACCTCTTCCCAGAACACTGTACTCCACTCTACTCTGCCTCATTTCCACTCATTTCCTTAATAAAATTGTTCTATGCATCCCGAATTTATGAGGGTCTCAGTAGAACATTGATTACCTTATATAAGACCTATTCAGTGGCTGCCAGGCCTTGAGTAAAGGGCAAGACTTTGAACAACAGTAGCAACAACAAAACTGATTTCAAAGGATGGCTTCTTTATTTCTCAACTTTGGGTCTTAGATGAGTTATTTAACATCTAAAGACTTTTCTTACCTACAAAATTGATAATTATGAAAAATCTGCAAGACTGATGTGAATATTAAATGTTTTATGTGCAAATTATCTAGACAAATTCATTTGTATTTAGTAGGTGATTTCAAAATAAAGTTTTCATTAGTATTAATAATATCATCTAACAAGAATATTAAATCAATAGCATCTGTACATTTATTTTAACAAAGTATTACCATATTCTCCCAAAATTAGGTAGGTGAACAGATGACCAAGACAAA
The DNA here is from genome assembly GCF_014824575.4 of Sturnira hondurensis. Classification (NCBI taxonomy): domain Eukaryota; kingdom Metazoa; phylum Chordata; class Mammalia; order Chiroptera; family Phyllostomidae; genus Sturnira; species Sturnira hondurensis. Next base: position 13,079,832 of record NW_028093774.1, on the reverse strand, counting down.
CATAGTCAGTCAAATGGGGGTCTTAGGATCCCCAAAATAAACTCATATGTGTTGTCACACACGGTTATTCCTACCTTCCTGCATCACAAAATATCCTCTACTTCTTGTTTTACTCTTTAAACATTATGCCCATTGCTTGTTTATTTTCTACCTTCTGATTTCCTTCAATTAAAGTATAACAGAGAGAGCTGAAAGACTATTTTGATATATTACTTGAAGTTAAAAGGGTTGAAGAATAAAACTGTTTTGTTGCATGGAGACTGGTGGGGAGACACAATGTATCAAATGAGTGTTAGGCAAGCAAAATCTAGCAATGCATTTGAAGAAAGCAAAGAAGACGGAACTTAACATTCTTTGTCTTTTGCCTTACAAATGCAGACAAGTATGCTCACGTCTAACTCTTCTACAGTTGAATCTAGGATTGAAAACATATTTTACTCTTAGCTTGGAAATGGTGAATAAAAATTCATTTTGATCCTGCAAATGTTTGGTAAATTGAAATGACTGTCACAATACTCATTGCCTAGAAAACTACTAATAATATCTAATGGACACCTGTGATTTATAAATTTTGAAATGGTTTTGTGCTTCAAGTTAATTAATTTTCATATAAGAAATGAATAGGTATGAAATAGCCATTATTTACAGATACATAATTGAGAACAAAGCTTGCTACACTGAATTTAAAGAAACCCAACTGCACCATGCCATATACTAACAAACATTAAATCTAATTTTACAGAAATGTTGCAAGTAAAAGGATAAAAGCTGCATACAGTACCATTTAATATTAACTAAAATGAAACTATAAGGCTATACAAGTATGAGAGACAATAGCTTTAAGACAAGATAATTTCCAAAGAAAGAGAGACATTTTATGTTGATTGAAGATTTAATCTATATATGTATATGCATCAAATAACATTGCTTCAAAAAACAATACATGAGTTGACAGAACTAGAAGAAAACAATAAGAACAAAGATATTGATAATCTGATTAGTATACTTTACCTAAGACTGCTGTGACCAAAATTGACAGATCACACAACTTTTAATTGTCCCTAAAACTATACTAATATTCATCATATGATGAGCCATACAACAGTTCCCAGGAAATTCTAATAATTCAAAACAACTTCAAATATTCATTATGACCACAAAAAAATTAGATTAGAACTCAATAAAACAGTAAAAACAGAAAATATTCACATATTTTAACATTATACATACATTCCTATGTAATCATCGGGGGAAAAGAAAATTAGCAAATATTAAACTGAATAACTTTGAAAACACAAGATATCAACACTTCTGGTATATAACTAACTCTGGGTTTACCAGGAAATGTATGACCTTAAAGGCTTATTTTAAAAAGATAAAACCTATAAATTAATAATCTAAGAATTCATCCGAAGGAATAAGAAAGAGAGCAGTAAATGAAATCCCACAAAAAAGAAGTAGGTAGATATATCAGTTTCCTAGGGCTGCATAAAAATTCCCATAACTTTGGTTCCTTAAAACAAGAGAAATCCATTTTCTTACTTTTCAAGAGGCCAGAAGTCTAAAATCAAAGTATCAGTGGGATTCGTTCCTTCTTAAAGACTCAGAAAGAAAATTTGTTCCATACGTGATCTCCTAGCTCCAGGTGGTTTCAGGTAACCCTTGGCATTCCTTCCCCTGCAGCTTCGTAATTGCAATCTCTTCCTCTGTTATCACGTGCCTGCCTTCCCTCCGTGTCTCTCTCTGGGTCTCTCCTCTTCTTATAATGACACCTGTCATATTGGATTACAGGCCCACCCTAGTCTAAAATGCTGTCATCTTCCTTACCTCTACAAAGACTCGGTCTTCTTTTATTATTTTTAAATTTTTTAGTTGTTGTTCAATTACAGTTGTCCTCATTCTCCCACCAGTACCCTCCCCTGCCCTATGCACCCCCACCTCCCACATTCAATCCTCCCCCCATTGTCTCTGTCCATGGGTCCTTTATACTATCTTCCAAAATTATACTCACCAGGATTGGGACTTGAAGGTATCCTTATGGAGGACACAATTCAACCCAAAACAGAAGGAAACCATGAAAAGGAGAACTTTAAAAATGTTTTTTAAAGAAGCACAATAGACAATTATTTAAGTCAAAGGTTGGTTTTGGTGGAGAACACACACTTGAATTAAGGTTGGCAGCACCTCTTTTGTTCTTCCTAAACAGAAATTAATTTCCTTATATAGATATTATATGTATGATAAAAGTGAAGAATAAAAGCAAGAGGGCTGCTATGTAGTTAAAAGAACTCTGGTTTAGAAACTACAAGACAAAGGATTCAAGTCTGAGGTCAATGATGTATGAACTGTAAACATAAGATTATCAGTGAAATTCTAGGAATTCCTTTTTTTTCTCATCTGTGAAATGTGGAGACGGAGGCACAACCACCATCTCATGGTCTTGACTTTAAGACTAAATATAAATGAAAGTATCTTATAATTTTAAACAGTAGTAAGTAGAAGTTTTAATGTTATTAGTGAATATATACTAAGAATTTACCAATCATTTCCCCTTAATTATTTAGATATTATATAAATTACTGCATAACATCCTCCTGTTAGTTATTCCTTCAAAATGTTTGGCATTTGAATCACTCCTTCATTTCTAACCTTGATCCTGGAATTCCTGTTAAAATTTTCACTTCTCCTTGCCCCCACCACCTCCATTGAGTGCATAAAGCAAGGCAATATTAAAATAGCATTTTAATTTTAATCAAAATAACCATTTCATGGGAAACATTCTTCAAATACAGAAAGCAAAAAAAAATCTAAGTGTGACAAAATCCAGGGCTGAGTGTGCAGTTGGCACAAGATCTGAATCTACTTCCCCAAACGATAGTTTTATCTTCACAAAGTAAATATTTTAAGAACACATTTGGAATAAGATGTGTTTCCCTTTGACATTTAGAAAAATAAACAATGGCCGTTCTTTACCCAGACTGCCTTATATGGTTAAGAAAGTCCTCAAACCCAGGATGCCAAAACATTGTTCCAAAGTGGGGCTGCGGATGAAGTAGCAAAATGAAAAGGCAGAGACCCCACAGCAGGGCGTGATTTATATCGTGCAAAACAAGCTCTGGTGCCCTTCGGCGCTATTGTTTGGTGCTAGTGGCCGTAAAGGAAACACATTGTGCTTCCATTTTCAGTCCAGCGTGAGTAGCCACCAGTGATGGATTCTGAGAGTGCGGTGGAGCGCTCCTCCTGTGGGTGGGCCACTTGTTCCGGCATCTTCTTTCGCAGCCTCCATCGCTAGTACCTTGTGCTGCTCCTCACCCAGGCCAACTTTCCTTTGCCAGAGCCCATTAGAAGACAGGGAGACACTTGTGTTCCGCGAGACTCCATCAGAAATTCTGGTCTTCCTTACTGCCAGCGATTTCCAGAGGGTGCTTCCAAGGCAGGTGAAAGGGAAAGAGAAACCCAACACCTCAGATTAGCTCGTGATATTTAACCAGGGTAAATCTTTCCATGGTCCCCAAAGGCCATTAGGTGGTGCTGTGATAGATGAGATGTTGATGGTCCATATAATACCCCTCTGTTTTCATAAGTATTAATTTATAACTGATTCTAACTATGCAATTGGCCAGCTTTTTCAAAAATCTATCCACAATATTTTACTTGATGACTTCCTTCCTTATTTAGGTTGAATAAAATTCGGTGTGCTTTATTTAGTCTTATATTAAAAAATTAGTAGAACACCATATTTTAAATTAATGAAAGGTATTGGTCAGCTTGTATTATGCAATCATATTTTTATTTAGTTAGTTAGTTTTAAAGATTTTTATGTATTTATTTTTTAAAGAGGGGAAGGGGGAAAGAGACGGATAGAAATGTCAACGTGTGGTTGCCTCTTGGGTGCCCCCTACTGGGGACCTGGCTGCAACGCAGGCATATGCCCTAGACTGGAAATCAATCCAGCCGCGGTTTCCTTCGAAGGCCAGTGCTCAGTCTACTGAGTCCCACCAGCCAGGGCATCCTATCATTTCTTATTTGTCACAACTCAATCATTTATAAAGCTTACCTCTATTACATTAGCCAGACTTTTGCACTCTAAATTATTCTAGTTTTCATTTATTCTTACCTTTTCTTTCATTTTGTTTTGTTTTTAAAGATGTATTTTCTTTTTATCATTTAAATCTTGAGACCTTATTTTAGGAATTTCTTCATCTTTTTTTTCCCCAATAGGTCATACTATGTATGGTACCTAAATGAAATTGACAAAAATGCGTGAGTATGGTATAAATAAATAAACTATAACATTTTTATTTTTATTAGGGCTATTAAACAGTGAAATTACTTGAAAAATAATTTTGTAATACCACTAGTAAACTTCTGCTTTTCAAAAATTTTCACAGAGTTAGCCTTAATAGAGAAAGAAATGAAAATATATACACCTCATGGTCTAGTAATACACTCTAAATTCTACATCAAGAAAATATTTCTTTGAAATCTGAGGATTATTAATCTGTACTCAAATTTATAAAAGTTCTTTAGCTGAAAGTATACTAGTAGGTAAGGATAGGTCCCACAGACTAAATATATCATTTTATATAGAATAACTGTATTTGGCTAAAGTTTAATCAAATGACTGACTCACACAGAAAAAATAAATGAATAAAAGTAAGATATCTTTGAAAACGAGCATACATAGTACTTACACTGGACCACATACCATTAGAAGTACAACACTTACAAAGGCCCTACTTTCTGGTCTGGGGAAGATGGCGACGGAGTAGGGTGGAGCAGATTCCACTTCCCCCTACACATGGGAGAAAAATCGGGCTGAACTATGGAGGAACATAGCCAATAGCCAACAGTACCCCAGCATATATGAAAATAAGAGACCAGAAATTGCAGCAGACACTGAAAAACCAGGTGATAAGGAGATGGCTGCAGAACAATAAGGTCCCAGGGACCAGTGCAGAGACAGGGGTGGTGGTAGCCTCAGCCACCCCCAGCACTGGGTCTGCCACAGACTCCTTGGCAGGCTTGTCCTGGCTCTCTCTCTCTCTGGCCAAGCAGGGCTTGAGCAGCACCAGGAGAGACCTGGTTGCTTGAAGTTGCAGAGAGGGGAATAGGACAAAGAGGCAAACACACAGGGCTGTGATCACACACAAAGTCTGTGGTTGCAGGCTTGGGAGAGTTGAGAGTCACAGTGTTGGGCACTGACCCTGATAGTCATCGATCTGGCTGGAGAATTGGGCTGTACCGAGCAGCAGGCTTGAGTAGGAGGAATTTCTCAAAAAGTAAACTGTCTGAAGGATACTACTGTGATAGCCACTTGGCCTACTCCTCACCCAGCCAGGCAGAAGGCCCTGAGTCCCCCCATAGCACTGGGAAGGGATTGTGCTCAAACCCACAGGACTGAGGCAGCCTGGCCTGGTGTGTGCCGCCACATCCCAGCCCACGGTGATGACCCCGGGAAAAGAGTGCTCTGAAGAAGACCTGGATCCCCTGCCTGGGGCCCTGGGGAGAGGCACCAGACTAACTCTTGGGAAAGTGCTCACAAGCCTGGTTGAGTACATATCGGGAAGGGAGAAAGGCCACACCAATCATCCCTCAGCCTGCCGTAGCCAGCGAGACCAGAAGAACTGGTTTGGCCAGTTTGAAACCAACAAGTGGTGGGTTTTTTTAAAAGTAATCTTTTATTTTTAAATTTTATTATTGTTTTATCTCTCAGTACCTTTTTTTCTTTTTTTCCTTCTTTCTTGATTTATTCTTCTTCCTTTCTTTCCAAACTTATCTCTTCTTCCTCCCTTCTCCTGCCTTTTTTCCCCATAAGTGAGACAAAAAACTTGGAACTGTGAAAGGACCAGAGTTGGACCCAAAGAGGGAGCATTCCAATAGTAGAGACAGAAAGACAAATCTCACTTTGCTATTGCAGAGAAACTACAAGTTACTGCATATTTGTATTATTTTTTTCATTTATAGCATTTTTGTATTCCTCTTTTTTCTGTATAGTCTTCTTTGCTTAGCTGGTTATATTGTATCATTTGACAGGTTTCCCCTGTTCTCTCTTCCTCAGTGTATTGCTAATTTACTATCCTTCACATCACTTGTCTTCCTTTAGCACACTACTCAAAGTTCTATACCCCCTACTCATGTGATCCAGATCATATAAATTCTGTCATATGATTGTTGCTCTAATATTATTGTAAATAATAGCTGTTCCATACAATTGTAAATACTTCATAACACTCCTCCTGGATCTTAGCCCACTTCAAAGTTTCTTGAACTCTATTACTGCAGTGGTTAACTCTATTCTCTCACACACTACACCTAGTTACTATCCTTTACTCTCACCTTACCTCAGAATCTGACATCCCACAACCTCACTGCTTTCTAGATCCAACTCACAAGCCTTCCCTCCCCAACAAGAGTCTTATCGTCTTTCCATCCTTTCTTAAAAGTGGCTAGCAGGGTGGAAGATCACGGTTAACACTATACACAGCCAAAGGATCTCCTATCTCTTCTCTACCGGCCGTGACTGTAAATATCATAGACTACTCTCCTGCTGTCATAAACCATTTTGCCTTCCCCTCCAACTGATCACAAAAAAAAAGGGTAGGTGGGAGCAGTGAACACCAGGATACCCACTAGAAGAGGAAACCCAACAACAAAGGAACCACCAACAGATAACAACAGAAGAAGGTGAAGGAGGGAGTGGAAACCTCACAAACCTCAATCCAGGACCTATCTGGAAATACAACTAAATAGTGGAGAAACTACCCAATACAGACAACTGAACAAGAGCAAAAAAGAATCCTCAAAACCTTGTACACATGAAGAACTAGCTTCAACACAAGCTGCCCTCACCAGCACAACAAAATACAAGAGGTGATGGACAGAGTGACCCTCAGTTAACCAGCTGGTGGGAAGGACCCACAAAAGAAAGACCCCAAAACAATCAAAACCCAAAGACAAACACAGAGCCAACTTAAAAGACAGCCCAAGACCAGTGAGCTTGGGAGATCAAGGAGACTACACCACTGAATCTCACAGGTATTCTACCACAGAAGTTCACACCATAAACCCAGGAAGCCAAATAGATCAATTTAAGAAGTTGAAGCTAACAAAGAAACAATCCCCAAATGAAAGAAAAGGAGGAAGTCTCAGAAAGAATGTTAAATGAAATAGAGGCAAGCCAATGATCAGATATTGAATTCAAAGCACTGGTTATCAGGAAATTCAAAGAGCTCACAACGAGCTACCAGAAACTAGAGGGGAGCTACAATGAACTCACCACAAACTATATTAACATGAAAAAGGAAATAGAAACCATCAGTAAAGGCCAAGAGGAAATGAAGAATACAATTTGTGAACTGAAGAACACAGTAGAAGGAATAAAAAGCAGGATTGATGAAACAGAAGATCAGATTAGCGAGTTGAAGGAAAAACTAGGAAAAAAAACACCCATAAAGAGCTAGAAAAGTAAAAGAGGCTAAGAAAGAATAAAGAGGGATTAAGAGAAATGCAAAACAATATGAAATGTAATAGTATCTGAATAATAAGAATAGCAGAAGGAGAAGAAGAGGACCAAGGGATAGAAAACCTATTTGCAAAAGTAATGATGGAAAACTTTTCTAATTTGATGAGAGAAAAAGTCACACAAATCCAGGAAACATAGAGAGTCCCAATTAAGAGGAACTCAAAAAGGCCCACTTCAAGACACATCATTATTAAAATGGCAAAATTTCAAGATAAAGAGAGAATCTTATAAGCAGCCAGGGATACGGAACAGGCTGATGGGGTCCAGAGGGAAGAGGGGAGAAAACCAAAGGGGAAAAGGGGATGGACTCATGTGAACAAGTATAAAGGACACATGGACAATAACTAAGGTGGGGGCCGGAAATGGGAGGGAGGTGGGGAGCACTGGGCGGGGCAGGGCTGGGAATATAAGACAGAAACCTGTATTTGAACAAGAACTAAATAAAAATAATTTTTTTAAAAAAAAATCATCAAGGCAGAAAAGGGAAGTAACGTACAAGGGAGCCCCAATAAGGTTAACTGCTGACTTCTCAATGGAAACGCTCCAAGCAAGAAAAGAATGGCAAAGAATATTCCAAGTAATGAGAACCAGAGGCCTGCAACCAAGGCTACTTTACCCAGCAAGGCACTTGATTAAGATAGAAGGCCGAATAAAGAGCTTCCAAGACAAAAGAAGTCTAAAAGAATACACCTCCACCAGAACAGGTCTGCAAGAGATGCCAAAGGAACTGCTTTAAGGAAAGGAAGGAAAAAACAGAGACAGAGAGGAACACAGGTACAAAAATGGCAACGAATAAGTACCTATCAATAATAACCTTAAACCTAAATGGATTAAATGCTCTAATCAAAAGACAGAATAGCTGAATGGATAAGAAAGCATGACCCACACATATGCTGCCTACAAGAGATGCACCTCAGGACAAAAGACATACACAGACTAAAAGTGAAGGGCTGGAAACAAATGTACCCAGCAAACGGCCAGGAAAAAAAAAAAGCCGGGGTAGCAATACTCATATCAGACAAAATGAACGTTAAAAAAAGGGCCATAAAGAGAGACCCAGAAGGTTACTCCATAATACTCAAGGGAAGAATCTATGAAGAACATAAACATTATAAATATATTTCACCCGATGTAGGAGCACCCAAATACGTAAAGAAAATCGTAGAGAACTTCAAGAAAGATATTGACAGCAACACAATTATAGCAGGGGAATTTAACGCCCCACTGTAAAAAATGGACAGATTTACCAAACAAAATATCAACAAAGATACTATGGCATTGAACAAAGCCCTAGGTGAAATGGACTTAACTCATATATAGAGAGTCCTTCATCCCAAAGAAGCTAAATACACATTCTTTTCAAATGCACATGGAACATTTTCAAAGATAGATCACATGATAGGACACAAAACAAGCATCAACAAATTCAAGAAAATTGAAATCATACCAAGCATTTTCTCCAGCCACAAGGGACTGAAACTGAAAAGCAAACCCAAAGGAAAAAAATCCAAAACACTCAAAAACACAGAGATTGAATAGCATGCTATTAAACAATTAATGGGTCAAGAATGAAATTAGGGAAGAAATCAAAAAGTTTCTGGAAACAAATGAAAGTGAACTCACAACAACCCAAAACTTATGGGACATAGCAAAGGCAGTCCTGAGAGGAAAGTTCATAGCAATACAGGCCTACCTAAAAAAATAGAAACATTTCAAACAAACAACCCAACCCTACACCTACAAGAACTCAAGGAACAACAAAGACAGCCCAGAGCAAGTAGAAGGAAGGAAATAACCAAGATCAGAGCAGAATTAAATTACATAGAGACTTAAAGCACAATTTTAAGGATCAATGAATCCAGCAACTTTTTTAAAAAAAAGATAAACAAAATTGACAAGCCTTTAAGCAGGCGCTTCAAGAAAAACAAAAAGAGAGGACCCAAATAAACATAATTAGAAATGAAAGAGGAGAGATTACAACTGACATCACAGAAATACAAAGAATTGTAAGAAATTACTATGAAGAACTATATGCCAAGAAATTTGAAACCTAGGTAAAATGAACAAATTTCTAGAAAAATATAATCTTCCAAAACTCAATGATGAAGAAGCAGAAAGCCTGAACAGACCAATAACAGCAGATGAAATTGAAGCAATAATAAAAAAAAACTCCCAGCACACAAAAGCCCTGGACCAGATGGTTTCACAGTAGAATTCTATAAAGCATTTAAGGAAGAGCTAACTCCTATCCTTCACAGACTATTCCAAAAAATCCAAAATGATGGAAGACTCCCAAACTCTTTATGAAGCCAACATCATCCTATTCCCCAAACCAGATAAAGATACAACAAAGAAATACTTCAGGCCAAGATCACTAGTGAATATAGATGCTGAAATCCTCAACAAAATATTGGCAAACCCCATCCAACAATACATTAAAAAGATCATATATATCATGACCAAGTGGGATTTATCCCCAGGATGCAACGATGGTTCAATATTCACAAATCAGCCAATGTAATACATCACGTAAACAAAATCAAAGACAAAAATCACTTTATCATATCAATAGATGCAGAAAAGGTATTTGATAAGGTACAGCATCCATTTATGATAAAAACACTCAGCAAAGTGGGAATAGAAGGAGCATTCCTCAATATAATAAAGGCCATATATGAGAGACCTACAGCCAACATCATAGTCAATGGGCAAAAACTAAAATCTTTTCCACTAACATCAGGAACAAGACAAGATTGCCCACTTTCACCACTTCTATTCAATATGGTATTGGAAGTTTTAGCCACAGCGATCAGACAGGAAAAGGAAATAAAAGACAACCAAATCAAAAAGGAGGAAAGAAAACTGTCACTGTGTGCAGATGACATAATAGTGTACATGGAAAATCCTATAGACTTTACCCCAAAACTTATTGACCTATTAATGTATTTGGCAAAACAGTGGGATACAAAGTCAACATCCAAAAATAAAAGGCATTTTTGTATACCAACAATGAAACAGCAGAAGCAGAAATCAAGAAAAAATCCCATTCAATATAGCAAAAAGAAAAATAAAATACCTAGGAATAAAACTAACTCAGGAGGTAAAAGATCTGTATGGAAAAACTATACAACACTGAAGACAGAAATCAAGGAAGACACAAACAAGTGGAAACATATACTGTGTTCATGGGTTGGAAGAATTAACATTATCAAAATATCCATACTACCCAAAGCAATTTACAGACTCAATACAATAGCTATTAAATTACCAATGGCATATTTCACAGACATAAAACAAACTTTTCAAAAATTTATATGGAACCATAAATGACCCTGAATAGCAGCTGCAATTTTGAGAAAGAAGAACAAAGTAGGAGGGATCACAATACCTGAGACCAAACTGTATTACAAGGCCACTGTAATCAAAACACCCTGGTACCGGCATAAAAACAGGCACATAGACCAATGGAACACAACAGAGAGCCCCAAAATAAACCCAAGCCTCTGAAGTCAATTAATATTGGACAAAGTGGGCAGAAGCATAAAATGGAGTAAAAATAGCCTCTTCAACAAATGGTGTTGGGGGAACTAGACCGCTCTGTGCAAAAAAATGAAACTTAAGCACCAACTTATACCATACACCAAAATAAATTCAAGGTGGATAAAAGATTTAAATATAAGCCGTGACACAATTAAAGTCCTAGAGGAGAACATTGGCAGGAAAATATAAGATATTTCATGCAGCAACATTTTTACTGATATGTCCCCTAGAGCAAGGGACATAAAGGAAAGAATAAACAAATGGGATCTCATCAAAATAAAAAGCTTCTGTGAAGCTAAAGAAAACAGTATTAAAATAAAAAGAGAACAAACTATGGAAAAACACATTTGCCAATAATACCTCAGACAAGGGTTTAATCTCAAAAATATACAAAGAACTTACATGACTCCACTCTAAGACAAGCAACCCAATTAAAAAGTGGGCAAAGGACTTGAACAGACATCTCTCCAAGAAGGACATACAGAGAATCCAGAGACACATGAAAAGATGCTCAATATCACTAGCTATCAGAGAGATACAAATTAAAACCACAATGAGATACCACTTTACACTGGTCAGAATGGCCATCATAAACAAAGCAACAAACAACAAGTTTTGGAGAGGTTGTGGAGAAAAGGGGACCCTAGTTCACTGTTGGTGGGATTGCAGAGTGTACAACCACTATGGAAAACAGTATGGAATTTTCTAAGAAAACTAAAAATGGACCTGCCTTTTGACCCAACAATTCCGCCGGCTAGGATTATATATATCCTAAGAACCCTGAAACACCAATCCAAAAGAATTTATGCACCCCAATGTTCATAGCAGCACAGTCTACAATAGCCAAGAGTTGGAAGCAACCTAAGTGCCCATCGGTAAATGAATGGATCCAAAAACTGTGGTACATTTACACAGTGGAATTCTTTGCAGCAGAAAGAAGCTCCTACCCTTTGCAACAGCATGGATGGAACTAGAAAGCATTATACTGAGTGAAATAAGCCGGGCAGTAAAAGACAAATACCATATGATCTCACCTTTAATAGGAACCTAAACAACAAAACTAACAAGCAAGCAAAATAAAACTGAAATAGAGAACAGGCTGACAGGGACCAGAGGGGAGAGGGGAGGGAATTTCAGGGAAAAACGGGAAGGGTTTACAGCAACTAGTATAAAAGACACATGGACAAAAACTAAGGGAGGGTGGAAATGGGAGGGAGGTGGGGAGCACTGGGAGGGTGGTTGCTAGGATGGGTAGTACTATTATAGTTAGTGATAGAAGTATNCAAAAGAGAATCCTCAAAACCTTGTACACATGGAAGAACTAGCTTCAACACAAGCTGCCCTCACCAGCACAACAAAATACAAGAGGTGATGGACAGAGTGACCCTCAGTTAACCAGCTGGTGGGAAGGACCCACAAAAGAAAGACCCCAAAACAATCAAAACCCGAAGACAAACACAGAGCCAACTTAAAAGACAGCCCAAGACCAGTGAGCTTGGGAGATCAAGGAGACTATACCACTGAATCTCACAGGTATTATACCACAGAAGTTCACACCATAAACCCAGGAAGCCAAAATAGATCAATTTAAGAAACTGAAGCTAACAAGAAGCTAACAAAGAAACAATCCCCAAACAAAAGGAAAGGAGGAAGCCTCAGAAAGAATGCTAGACAAAATAGAGGCAAGCCAGCTATCAGTTATTGAATTCAAAGCACTGGTTATCAGGAAATTCAAAGAGCTCACAACGAGCTACCAGAAACTAGAGGGAAGCTACAATGAACTCACCACAAACTATATTAACATGACAAAGGAAATAGAAACCATCAGTAAAGGCCGAGAGGAAATGAAGAATACAGTTTCTGAACTGAAGAACACAGTAGAAGGAATAAAAATCAGGATCAATGAAGCAGATCAGATTAGTGAATTGAAGAACAAACTAGAAAAAAACACCCAGAAAGAGCTAGAAAAGTAAAAGAGGCTAAGAAAGAATAAAGAGGGATTAAGAGAAATGCAAGACAGTATGAAATGTAATAGTATCTGAATAATAAGAATACCAGAAGGAGAAGAAGAGGACCAAGGGATAGAAAACCTATTTGCAAAAGTAATGATGGAAAACTTTCCTAATTTGATGAGAGAAAAAGTCACACAAATCCAGGAAACATAGAGAGTCCCAATCAAGAGGAACTCAAAAAGGCCCACTTCAAGACACGTCATCATTAAAATGGCAAAATTTCAAGATAAAGAGAGAATCTTAAAAGCAGCAAGGGATACGGAACAGGCTGATGGGGTCCAGAGGGAAGAGGGGAGAGAATCATAGGGGAAAAGAGGATGGACTCACATGAACAAGTATAAAGGACACATGGACAATAACTAAGGTGGGGGTCGGAAATGGGAGGGAGGTGGGGAGCACTGCGGGGGGCAAGGCTGGGAATATAAGACAGAAAACTGTATTTGAACAAGAACTAAATAAAAATATATTTTTTTAAAAAGCAGCAAGGGAGAAAAGGGAAGTAACATACAAGGGAGCCCCAATAAGGTTAACTGCTGACTTCTCAATGGAAATGCTCCAAGCAAGAAAAGAATGGCAAAGAACATTCCAAGTAATGAGAACCAGAGGCCTGCAACCAAGGCTACTTTACCCAGCAAGGCACTTGATTAAGATAGAAGGCCAAATAAAGAGCTTCCACAACAAAAGAAGTCTAAAAGAATACACCTCCACCAGAACAGGTCTGCAAGAGATGCTAAAGGGACTGCTTTAAGGAAAGGAAGGAAAAAAGAGAGACAGAGAGGAACACAGGTACAAAAGTGGCAATGAATAAGTACCTATCAATAATAACCTTAAATGTAAATGGATTAAATGCTCTAATCAAAAGACAGAATAGCTGAATGGATAAGAAAGCATAACCCACACATATGCTGCCTACAAGAGACGCACCTCAGGACAAAAGACATACACAGACTAAAAGTGAAGGGCTGGAAACAAATTTTCCCAGCAAACAGCCAGGAAAAAAAAAAAAAAGCTGGGCTAGCAATACTCATATCAGACCAAATGAACTTCAAAAAAGGGCCATAAAGAGAGACCCAGAAGGTTACTTTGTAATACTCAAGGGAAGAATCTATGAAGAACATAAACATTGTAAATATATTTCACCTGATGTAGGAGCACCCAAATACATAAAGAAAATCTTAGAGAACTTCAAGAAAAATATTGACAGCAACACAATTATAGTAGGGGAATTTAACACCCCACTGTAAAAATTGGACACATTTACCAAACAAAATATCAACAAAGATACTGTGGCATTGAACAAAGCCCTAGATGAAATGGACTTAACTCATATATAGAGTCCTTCGTCCCAAAGAAGCGAAGTACACATTCTTTTCAAATGCACATGGAACATTTTCAAAGATAGACCACATGATAGGACACAAAACAAGCACCAACAAATTCAAGAAAGTTGAAATCATACCAAGCATTTTCTCCGGCCACAAGGGACTGAAATTGGAAAGCAACCCCCCCACAAACCCCAAAACACTCAAAATCATGGAGATTGAATAGCATGCTATTAAACAATGAATGGGTCAAGAATGAAATTAGGGAAGAAATCAAAAAGTTTCTGGAAACAAATGAAAATGAACTCACAGCAACCCAAAACTTATGGGACATAGCAAAGGCAGTCCTGAGAGGAAAGTTCATAGCAATACAGGCCTACCTAAAAAAGATAGAAACATTTCAAACAAACAACCCAACCCTACACCTACAAGAACTCGAGGAACAACAACAAAGACAGCCCAGAGCAAGTAGAAGGAAGGAAATAACCAAGATCAGAGCAGAATTAAATGACATAGAGACTAAAAGCACAATTCTAAGGATCAATGAATCCAGGAGCTTTTTTTAAAAAAAAAGATAAACAAAATTGACAAGCCTTTAAGCAGGCTCATCAAGAAGAAAAAAAGAGAGGACCCAAATAAACATAATCAGAAATGAAAGAGGAGAGATTACAACTGACCTCACAGAAATACAAAGAATTGTAAGAAATTACTATGAAGAACTATATGCCAAGAAATTTGAAATCTAGGTGAAATGGACAAATTTCTAGGAAAATATAATCTTCCAAAACTCAATGAAGAAGAAGCAGAAAGCCTGAACAGACCAATAATAGCAGATGAAATTGAAGCAGTAATTTAAAAACTCCCAGCACATAAAAGCCCTGGACCAGGGCTTTTCAGCCCTGGACCAGATGGTTTCACAGGAGAATTCTACAAAGCATTTAAGGAAGAGCTAACTCCTATCCTTCACAAACTATTCCAAAAAATCCAAAATGATGGATGACTCCCAAATTCTTTTTATGAAGCCAGCATCATCCTATTCCCCAAACCAGATAAAGATACAACCAAGAAAGAAAACTTCAGGCCAAGATCGCTGGTGAACATAGACGCTGAAATCCTCAACAAAATATTGGCAAACCGCATCCAACAATACATTAAAAAGATCATATACCATGACCAAGTGGGATTTATCCCAGGGATGTAATGATGGTTCAATATTCACTAATCAGTCAATGTAATACATCACGTAAACAAAATCAAAGACAAAAATCACATGATCATATCAATAGATGCAGAAAAAGCATTTGATAAGATACAGCATCCATTTATGATAAAAACACTCAGCAAAGTGGGAGTAGAAGGGGCATTCCTCGATATAATAAAGGCCATGTATGAGAGACCTACAGCCAACATCATAGTCAATGGGCAAAAACTAAAATCTTTTCCACTAAGATCAGGAACAAGACAAGATTGCCCACTTTCACCACTTCTATTCAATATGGTATTGGAAGTTTTAGCCACAGCAATCAGACAGAAAAAGGAAATAAAAGGCAACCAAATAAAAAAGGAGGAAAGAAAACTGTTACTGTGTGCAGATGACATAATAGTGTACATGGAAAATCCTATAGACTCTACCCAAAAACTTCTTGACCTATTAATGAATTTGGCAAAACAGTGGGATACAAAGTCAACATCCAAAAATAAAAGGCATTTTTGTATACCAACAATGAAACAGCAGACGCAGAAATCAAGAAAAAATCCCATTCAATATAGCAAAAAGAAAAATAAAATACCTAGGAATAAAACTAACTCAGGAGGTTAAAGACCTGCATGCAGAAAACTACACAACACTGAAAACAGAAATCAAGGAAGACACAAACAAGTGGAAACATGTACTGTGTTCATGGATTGGAAGAATTAACATCATCAAAATATCCATACTACCCAAAGCAATTTACAAACTCAATACAATAGCTATTAAAGTACCAATGGCATATTTCACAGACATAAAACAAACTCTTCAAAAATTTATATGGAACCATAAACGACCCCAAATAGCAGCTGCAATTTTGACAAAGAAGAACAAAGTAGGAGGGATCACAATACCTGAGACCAAACTGTATTACAAGGCCACTGTAATCAAAACAGCCTGGTACTGGCATAAAAACAGGCACATAGACCAATGGAACACAACAGAGAGCCCAAAAATAAACCCAAGCCTCTGAGGTCAATTAATATTGGACAAAGTGGGCAGAAGCATAAAATGGAGTAAAAATAGCCTCTTCAACAAATGGGGTTGGGGGAACTAGACAGCTCTGTGCAAAAAAATGAAACTCCAGCACCAACTTACACCATACACCAAAATAAATTCAAGGTGGATAAAAGATTTAAATATAAGCCATGCCACAATTAAAGTCCTAGAGGAGAACATTGGCAGGAAAATATCAGATATTTCATGCAGCAACATTTTTACTGATATGTCCCCTAGAGCAAGGGATATAAAGGAAAGAATAAACAAATGGGATCTCATCAAAATAAAAAGCTTCTTCACGGCTAAAGAAAACAGTATTAAAATAAAAAGAGAACAAACTGTATGGAAAAACACAGTTGCCAATAATACCTCAGACAAGGGTTTAATCTCAAAAATATACAAAGAACTTACATGACTATACTCTAAGACAAGCAACCCAATTAAAAAGTGTGCAAAGGACTTGAACAGACATTTCTCCAAGGAGGACATACAGAGAATCCAGAGACACATGAAAAGATGCTCAATATCACTAGCTATCAGAGAGATACAAATTAAAACCACAATGAGATACCACTTTACACTGGTCAGAATGGCCATCATAAACAAAGCAACAAACAACAAGTTTTGGAGAGGTTGTGGAGAAAAGGGGACCCTAGTTCACTGTTGGTGGGATTGCAGAGTGTACAACCACTATGGAAAACAGTATGGAATTTTCTAAGAAAACTAAAAATGGACCTGCCTTTTGACCCAACAATTCCACTGGCTAGGATTATATATATCTTAAGAACCTTGAAACACCAATCCAAAAGAATTTATGCACCCCAATGTTCATAGCAGCACAATCTACAATAGCCAAGAGTTGGAAGCAACCTAAGTGCCCATCAGTAAATGAATAGATCCAAAAACTGTGGTACATTTACACAGTGGAATTCGTTGCAGCAGAAAGAAGCTCCTACCCTTTGCAACAGCATGGATGGAACTAGAAAGCATTATACTGAGTGAAATAAGCCGGGCAGTAAAAGACAAATACCATATGATCTCACCTTTAACAGGAACCTAAACAACAAAACTAACAAGCAAGCAAAATAAAACCAAAGACACTGAAATAGAGAACAGGCTGACAGGGACCAGAGGGGAGAGGGGAGGAAATTTCAGGGAAAAAGGGGAAGGGTTTACAGGAACTAGTATAAAAGACACATGGACAAAAACTAAGGGAGGGTGGAAATGGGAGGGAGGTGGGGAGTACTCGGAGGGTGGGCTGGGATGGGAGTAAAGATAGAGAAAACTGTACTTGAACAACAATTAAAATAAATAAATTTTTAAAATAAAAATTAAAAAAAAAAAACATTTATAACAGTCTCTGAGGTATCTACTGTCATACTTATTTCACAGAGAAAAAAATAAACTGAGGCACAGGGACATTAAGTAGTAACCTTCCAAGGTGTCCTAGGATGTTCTAAAGAAGCACTTTACACCTGGCTGGTTTGCCGTTCATGTCCTTAATCACTGTGTTCCACATACTCTCCAGCCATAAAATATAATATCAGAAATGATGGGCCATTAAACTCAAAATCAAAGGAACAAATAAGAAACGAAGCTTAAAACATACAACAGTTGTGTTTCTACTGTTAAATCCAAAGGTAGTTGCAATTTGAATTGCATTGATTTTTACAATTTTGTTAATATTTAATTTGTATTTTTATAGTATGGTAAGAATATAAGAATTTATATCTAGTTTTGTATTTCTACATACTTAAATAATATAGTACAAACAATGTAAGCAAATACTGAACATCTGAATTTTTTACTTTAAATAAATTTATGTATCACTTCTGTTTGAAAAACAGCTTGCTATGTACATTTTCCACAAATGAACAATGTTTCATGAGTAAGAGTTATATACTTGTGTAGCTTACTATAAGTTTTTAATTTATGTTCTTCATTTAATTCTCTAAATCATAGCATGTTGATGCTATATTTGACTCATAAAGGCTAATGGAATTTATATTTTCACTGTGGGTTGTACATTATAAGGACAGAAAGTAAACTTTTTGTTTGTTTGTTTAATGCTTTCTGCCTTGATTTCTACATTGTATGGAATTATTTATTACTTCATCCCCCCCACCCCCACCCAGTATGCCTATGCCTTATGTTTCTTAACCATCTTCTTAAATTTGATATTTTGTTACATTTCTTTCTTTTCTTTCTCCAGCCTCCCTGTGTTAACAAACTCATCACACTGAGTTTACAGTTGTGGATTAGGAAACATTCCATGTGTTTCCTCATCAGAGGCTGTGAGGCATCCGAGGAAATTGAGTTTTTGCTCTGTATTGATGCCAGGCTTTTCCTCTGGGAAGATTGGAACAAGGGTCCTCTCATTTATCTGAGAGTCCTACCAGATAAATTCAGGACAGAACTCCTCTTGTCCATAAACACTGAAAGAGAGGTCCCAACTTGCTGATGCGAGAGCCCCAGGAAGAGCTCGGCACAGACTGGGAAACTGCCCCTAAGGTGTTTGGAAAGAAGAGACACTCTCAGTTATTTGGTGACACACTTCATGTACTTCCTCAGTGCAATTGTAGTTCCTATAGCATGTTTCTTGTTAGCTTATTAGCACAAAAGTGCCTTCGCTTCCTCACAAACCCCCATTGCTTCACTGATACAGGTACCCCAGCAACAGGATCTGTGAGGTTGCTCAAAGCAGTAGTACCCTTGAAAAATTCGCATATCAAATAAAATCCCATCATGAAAGGATCTCACAACCTATTTAAAGGAATCAAACTAAGCTAGATAATGGGAAGAAGGATATCCTATTTAGGCAGAACTACTGAGAAAAAATGAGTAAACATTAATTCACAAAAATTATTTATGGTTTTAAGAAATACTCTCATACTATTTAGAATTGGTATTGCTGCAAGTTAAATACAAACAAGATGTGTTAAAAATTAGAATGTATTGATAATGATAGTTAATTCAAGGTGTTTAAATTGCATTAGCTATCCAGCAAAGCTTTTATTTAGAATGGAAGGGCAGATAAAGTGCTTCTGAGAAAAGGTCAAGTTAAAGGAGTTCATCATTACCAAGCCCTTATTATATGAAATGCTAAAGGGACTTATCTACGAAAAAGAAGATAAAAATATGAGCAGTAAAATGACAACAAACTCATAGTTATTAACAATCACACCTAAAACAAAAACAAAAACAAACTAAGCAAATGACTAGAACAGGAACAGAATCACAGAAGTGGAGATCACGTGGAGGGTTATCAGCAGGGGGGTGGGAGGGGGAGAGAGGGGGAAAAGGTACAGAGAATAAGTAGCATAAATGGTAGGTAGAAAACAGACAGGGAGAGGGCAAGAATAGTATGGGAAATGTAGAATCTAAAGAACTTGTAACACATGGACATGAACTAAAGTCGGGGAGGGATGTGGATGGGAGGGGTCACGCAGGGTGGAGGGGAATGGAGGGGGGGAATAGGACAACTGTAATGGCGTAATCAATAAAATATATTATTTAAGAAATTGCATTAGCTAGAGTAAATGTCTTTTAATCTCTCACTTCAAATGTTAATCTCCCAGTAGCAGTCCTGCCTGTTGATTTTACCACACTCCAGATATCCAGCCTATCAGCTTCAAGTCCAAAAGAAAGAGAACGTTACTGACTAACAACTAGGTGCAATAAAAAGGTTAAGAAATGAGTTTCACTGAATGAATCTGGGTCCTCTGTCCTTCCAAAAAGACAAGTTTGGGGCAAGAGAAAAGGTGTATTAGAAGGAAGGGATACTTCAGAAATAATTGTTTTGCTCTAACCAAATGAAGGGATAGGCAAAAATAGATATTCCTAGTTTTTGCACATGTATATTTAGCATTGTCATTTTTTTAAAAAAATGGGATGAATTGTTTTAAATTGCAGGCAACATAATATGTCTTCTTTTCAGTATGTTCTTGTCTTGATTATTAAAACATATGGTTTGAGACCTTCTGTATTTTTCTAACATTAACCACTGTTTTATATACTTTCTTATAAAAAATTAATTCACATGAGCATCTCCAAAGTGGTTTGTATTCCCATTTTTATTTACTTATCTCCATGTGTAGCTGATTTAAATCCTTACCAACAGTTCTTTTTTTAAACATTTATTTTTTTAAAGATTTTATTTATTTATCTTTAGAGGGGAAGGGAAGGAGAGAGGGAGAGAAACATCAATGTACGGTTGCCTCTGGTGCGTCCCCTGCTGGAAACTGGCCTGCAACCCAGGCATGTGCCCTGACTGGGAATCGAACCGCGATCGTGTGGTTCGCAGGCCCGCGCTCAATCCACTGAGCTACACCAGCTAGGGCCAACAGTTCTTTTATTTAATGTTTTATCACTTTCTTGTCTTGGTAGATGTACTTCTCACTAAGCAACCTAGAGTAGGAATTCAACATTTTTAAAGGGATTTTGGAAATAACATTTCCTAAGCCTTTTATTATTGAACACATAATTCTATTATAGTTCAATGGCATGTAAATTAAATTCAATGTAATATTTATGGAAAACATATAAATAGCAAGTGCATATCTTTTAAACTATTTTACCTCTCAACTCTATGTAGGAGGAACCTGAGTTATCATGAAATTCTGTTCTCACCTTGCATGAGAATCTTGGATAATTGAACCAAGTGGAATATTAGCTATCAGCTGCCCAGTGACTGGAACATTTTCTCTCTAAGATTTGATGAGACAAAAATTGTATGCAGTGCCCTGGCTGGTGTAGCTCAGTGAATTGAGCATGGGCTGTGAACCAAAGGATCGTCAGTTCAATTCCATTCAGGGCACATGCCTGGGTTGTAGGCCAGGTCCCCGGTGGGGGCCACGTTTTCTTTCCCTCTCTTTCTCCTTCCCTTCTTCTCTCTCTAAAAATAAAGAAATAAATAAAATCTTTAAAAACATTGTGGGCAGCAATTGGGGTTAGCTGCCACGGAAGGTCCAAACCATGGCAAGACCTAGTGACTCACTCCAGTCTTGTCAAAAAAAAAAAAATTGCTAGGACTATGAAATGAAAACTGGTACAGAAAAAGAAGAAAAAAGGCTAATAGGATAGAAGAAGAATTAAGTATATCCTAGTTTGGGGGATATATTTCAAGTTAGGGAATATGCAGCTTTATTAGTTTTCCATGAGGTTTTTGAGTTGAATTTATAATTCAAAAAGGTATCGGACCATAAATATGGGTCACTTCCTCCCATTCTTAAACACCAAAAACCTTTTCCATTACCTTGTGGCCTCCAGTATTGTATTCAAGACTATGATGGGTCTGGTCATATTACATATTATAATTTTATGTCACTCTCATGTAATTTTTGGCTTATTAAATCATGTATGTTTTGCTCTTATTCGTGTGTCTCAGAGGATTGAGTGAAGGCCTATGAACCAAAGGATCACCAGTCTGATTTCCAGTCAGGGCACGTGCCTGAGTTTCCAGCCAGGTCCCTAGTAAGGGGTGCAGAAGAGGCAACCACACACTGATGTTTCTCTCACTCTCTCTCCTTCCAATCTCTCTCTCTAAAAATAAATAAACAACAAAATCTTTTTAAAAATAAACTCAAAAAATTACATGTTTTCTAAAAAAGGTCATAGGTGAAGCATTTTTTAGTATGCTAGGCTAAAATTAAGTACAGTTTTAAAATTTGGTTTTGAATCCTGGTGGTGTGGCTCAGTGGATTGAGCACTGTCCTGCAGACAGAAAGGTTGCTGGTTCGATTCCCAGTTAAGGTACATGCCTGGGTTGCAGGCCAGGCCTCGAGTTGGGATGCACAAGAGAGAACCGCACACTGATGTTTCTCTCCCTCCCTCCCCCTCTTGCTAAAAATAAATAAATGAAGTCTTTAAGAAAATAAAATAAAATTTTGTTTTCAGATGTTTTATTTTTGTTATCTTCAGCTACAAGCTTTGCTATTACTCTTATGACTTGTGTCCAGAACTCTCCATTCTGTGCACATATAATTACTAATCTTCAAATACCTTTTATTTACACCATAGCTATCATTTTAACGTACTTTTATCTACATTCTAGAAAATTATCTCGTGAGTATATACTGTGGTTTTACTCTATCGTCAATTTTACTCTTTAAAGCCATCAATACAGTTTAAAATTTCTTATCATAATGCTAGGGTTTTTTAAAAAAGATTTTATTTATTTTTAGAAAAAGGGGAAGGGAAGGAGAAAGAGAGGGAAACATCAATCGGTGGTTGCCTCTCGAGTGCCCCCTACTGGAGGTCTGACCTAGCCTGCAACCCAGGCACGTGCCCTGACTGGGAATCAAACATGCAAAACTTTAGTTTGCAGCCGATGTTCAATCCACTGAGCCACACCAGCCAGGGCCATAATGTAAGTTTCATTCATACCACACTGGGACCAAAATGTATTTTAGAATTAAACTACTATGCTCTCTAGAGCATAGCTGCCCAAAAGTTAAAGGAGAAGAAAAATAATGCCTATATAAACCTAATAATAAATGAGATATTTCCCACTGTACGGAAATGAAGAAGCATTTCTAACACATCTCTGATTTCTAACATGTCTCTGTTTAGTCTTTATCATGTTTTCTAAACACACCATCCACATGTTTCACTCTCCAAACTAAGATGAACTTAACTCATAAGGAAATGTCAATTTTCAGTTATAACCATGTTCTCTCAAGAATGTAGCTTGAATTTTTAATGGTGCTGTTCTCAATATATTATATCATGATCCAGAAGACCATAACATTATGTAAAACAAGAAATCAGATTCATTGACTCAATCTGTGATTCACACTTATATTTGGAAAACACACATACATCATTGCCCTATAAGATCTGATACTCGATTCTAGGGCATACCGATGTGTAGAAAAAGAAAAGTTCAATAGTAACAAACTACTAGGTCATAACTCTCAGTGAGTGCATACTTTACTGGTGGAAAATAATAGAACCAGCTGCAATGTTATCTTATAAATGGTAAATTGGCAATAGGAACAGAATGTGATAGTCGTGACAGGCATAAAGAGCAAGGAAGATACGTTCAGAATGTGACATTATCTCCCAAGAGAGAGTGGCTTACCTCGTGTTGTCTCTGTGCTCTTGACCTGTTTCATTACTAGTCTGTTTATTATTTAGTGAGAAATAGATATATTTTCATTATGGGTTAATGTTTGTATCATCTCCAAGGAGAAATGAAAATGAGTTTTTGAAACTCTTGACTGGAAAATGTCTAAGGAATTCTGATACTCTTGGGAACTTTTGGTCTGTGGCACAAAACAAGATTCAAGAACATGAAACAACCAGGTACTGTTGTTTCATTCAGAAAGAGGGAATTTCACTCCTGCTGTGAACTGAACAGATGCCAAGCCTCCTCACTGACGGGTGCTCCCTCCATTTCTCAGCTCCGACAGGGACTGATCAACAGGTCCAATTTGCCTTCCGTCTTGGCTAATTAGGATCCAGAGAGAGATCTGTGCACAAATGAATGAATAGCATAAACTTGTTTATCTTAATTTGCTGGGCTCTGAATGATCTTCTCTTTTTCATTTCAAGTTAATGAACATGTGTAAGAATTAAATGTGTGTAAACATGTTACAGTGGAAAGAAATAGAAAGCCTATGACAGAGATACATCCCACTAGTTCTATTAGAGGACTGAGGAAACAAATCAAAAGAAAAAAATATCACAGAAAAAATTATACAACAGCCCTGGCTGGTGGACTGAGTGCAGGCCTGCAAACCAGACAATCGTGGTTAGATTCCCAGTCAGGGCACATGCCTGGGTTGCAGGCCAGTTCCCAGCAGGGGACGCATGAGGAGCAACCATATATTGATATTCTCTCCCTCTCTCCTCCCCTTCCCCTCTAAAGAGAAATAAATAAAATCTTTAAAATATATATACAACAATCTAAGTATTGGCATATATGTGTTGAATACATATATTGTATAATTTTATATAATTGTGTACACATATACATATATGTCATATAATTTCCATTTTATTGTGTTGGATTTTTCTCCATATATATGAACATATGCATATGTATATATTTACATAAACATGCATATAAGCATGCACATATATAAACATATATATATATTTGGAAAATTGCTTCACTTTTTTATTCTCAATAGTTAAAAGCTATGAGTGATCTATTGCATTGGGCAATATTTTTCTTAGGTTTTCTAAATGGAATTGGGTACAATTATACACACTTAGATTCAAATTCTGACTATCTCACTTACAAATTGGATGATGTAAGAGATCGTTCACTTTATAAGTAATGTTTAATATAAAGGTTCTTATAGTTATGCCACGATAGCAATTATTTAAAATATTTACTAAATATCTAATGATATACCTGGTAGGTAGGAGACAATATTAGTTTTCATGAAACAGGAATGTACCCACACACAGTTCAGTTTCCCTTTTTATTCTTTTTTTTCTCTTAAAATTTTTTACATTTAATTATTGTTCAAGTACAGTTTTTTGTCTTTTACTCCCATCCCAGACCACCACCCCCCGTGCTCCCCACCTCACTCCCATTTCCACCTACCACGTTGTTGTCCATGTGTCCTTTATACTAGTCCCTATAAATCCTTCCCCATTTCCCCCTGAAATTCCCTCCCCTCTCCCCTCTGGTCGCAATATAAGCCAGGTGGTGAAAGACAAATACCATATGATCTCAACTTTAACAGGAAGCTAAACAACAAAACAAACAAGCAAGCAAAATAAAAACAAAGACAGTGAAATAGAGAACAGGGGGACAGCGTTCCTTTTTATTCTTAAAGGAATTCTGCAGCTACTGTGGAAAACAGTATGGAATTTCCTCAAAAACTAAAAAAAAAAAAAAAGGAACTGCCTTTTTAACTGGGCAATTTTATTGCTGGGGTTATACCCTAAGGATCCTGAAATACCAATTCAAAAGAACCTATGCACTTGAATGTTCATAGCAGCACAATGTACAATAGCCAAGGGCTGGAAGCAACCTAAGTGCCCATTGGTAAATGAGTGGATCAAAAAACAGTGGTGTATTTTCACAATGGAATTCTATGCAGCAGAAAGAAAGAAGGAGCTCCTACCCTTCACAACAGCATGGATGGAACAGGAGAGCATAATGCTAAGTGAACTAAGCCAGCCAGTGAAAGGCGAATACCATGTGATCCTACCTATAAGTGCATCCTAATGAAGAAAACAAACAAATGAGCAAAACAGAACCAAAGATAAGAAAATAAAGAACAAACTGACAGTGACCAGAGGGGAGGAGGGAGAGGGTAAGGGGGAAAACAAGGGGAAGTGGCAAGTGGAGCAACAGGTATAAAGGACTCATGGACCCAGACAGTGGATGAGGATTGACTGGGGAGGGAGGTGGGCGGGACAAGGGAGAGCAATGGGAAACAAACAAATGGGACAAGTATAATTGAACAACAATTTTCATTAATTAATTAACTAATTAATTTTAAAAAGAAGTTCCTTTCCTAAATGACTTTCAATTCTTGCAAAGTCACTACCATATATAGAACTAACTCATTTGGGAAAACTATAGTCTGATGCTTGCTTTCCTGCTTTAGAGCCTTATTAAGAGTTTCATTTTCCAAATAATATGGAAGGCATACATTCAAATGACATGAATCCTTTGTGGTAAAGATGATACTTCCAATGCAAACGAGATAATCAAATCTCGATTCAAATCAAAGGAGTGCTTTCTCTCTAGCTGAGGGGTGGAGAATGAAGACATACATGGTCTTACACCATAGTTGGATGAAAAAGAAAGACAGAAACAGACAGGTAAGTAGCATGGGCAGGTTGACAGTCAGATGGATGTTAAAATTAAATTTTTCATGACCACAATTCCAAATCTACAGCCATGGTTTCAATAGGGAGTACCTAAATAAAACTGTGAAACAACGTGACTCCAGAATAGGGTTTAAATGTTCTGCCATAAAATCTTAAGTTTCTTATAGAATATGCCATATGGTTAAGCAATATCTTTCTCAGATCTCTTTTTGTTTCAAACTTTGTTGCTGGTTTTTTATATATGCTTGGTTGCTTATATACAAATGTTTCTGCTTTAATCTAATTTTTTAAACAAATGTTAAGAACCTGAGATTTCCATAATGATAAACTGTCATAATTCTAACATCCATATTCTAGTTATCAATATCTACGTTTAGGATCTGGGTTTTATTATATGACCATTTCCCAACGTCCTGTAATTTCTCAAGTTCTGAAAATTGTGCTTGTTCTCTTGCAACATTAATCTTTTTTTAGAAAGTAAAATTATGAATAAATAAAACAAACAGAACCCAATAAACAAGGGTTCATTAGTACCTTATGATTTTAAGTGCAATTATTTTTAATTAAAGCAAGAGGAGACATCTATAAGACACTACGGAGTGGCAAAACTAGAGCACCATCGATGGAGAAAGGTGGGAAATTATGTCAGTGACTTGACGCCAACACATTTTCTGATTTCTGGTGTTTATCTGGTGGCCCACTTCCTTTTGTTACAAACTCATGGCCTTCCATTCAGCTGAAGGCCACCTCACCTCCCCAACTGATAAACAACCTACTGGAGAACAACAGATTCTTAGGCTGCTTTGAGTAGATGCCAAACAGCCGCACCTGAACTATGCAAAGCTCCAGGCTGAAAGAGATACTACATGAGTCAAAAAGAAATCCTGGCACGGGAGGTGAAGCCCTCTGGAAACTCCTGTAGGAATACGTGCCTTTTCTCTGGCAGAGCCTTCGGGTCTGTACCGTAGTTTCTTCCCACCACCGATCTTACAAAAGTTCCTTGATCTTTCAAAACCACTTAAAACTCACTATTTAAATCTTCCTACTTGTCATGTCAGTGCTTTCACAATGCGTGCATATAAAGAGGAGTGCGATGCATGTTTGTGTGTTTTCATGTGTGTATTTACACACTTGAGCAAGCGACTGAGGCAAGAACAGACGGAAGGTCTGGGATGAAAGCACACTCTATCCAGAGTGAAAACACCGTTCTACTAGTTTAGGTAGTGGAGTTTTTACCAGTGATCAGCTATGTCTCACAGGCCCTCCAATGGTAACATAAAGAAATGGGAACAGAACAAATCTAATACAGATTTCAATTCTGAAATTCCACAATCCAAGCACACAGAGACACAATAAACACTCCTTTGAACAACTTGGCCAATTAAAACTCCCAACATATCAATTAAGCAATAAGTGTCTAATGTGAGCTAGCTCGTGGGACTAGTGTAACAGTACTTGTTGGAGACACACTCGTTGTGTCCGCTGCTCTAGCTCTGTCCTACCCGCTGCCATTTGTGAACAACACTGATGCGTTCTTTGGACATCAGAAAAAACACAGACCAAGCATTTTAATCTGCATGCCTTTCCAAGCCCATCCTCCATCCTGCAGATGGGCACACAGCTAAGAAAGATCAAAACCTGTAGTGATGAGGTTCTTTCGTCTGGTAGAAGTTGAGGGTGGTGTAGTCAGAGTAGAAGGTTGGCAATCAGAGAGATTGAGGGTGAATGTTTCTCTGCCAGTCTGTAGTTGTGAGTTTTCTTCAACTTTTCTCTCCAGGTTGTTATTCAGATTCTATGAAATAATTTATATACATCATTTCTTTTTTTAAATATTTGTTCATTTTTATAGAGAGAGGAAGGGAGAGAGACAGCAAAAGACAGAAACATTGATAGATTTTTTTCTCACATACCTTAAATAGGGACCTGACCAGCAACCTGGGAATGTACCCTGACTAGGATTTGAACCAGCACCCTTTTGGTTCACAGGCTGGCACTCAATCCACAGAGCCACACCAGCCAGGGCATATGTACATTATTTCTTTTAAAAAAATATTTTATTTATTTATCTTCAGAGGGGAAGGGAAGGAGAGAAGGAGAGAAACATCAATGTATGGTTGCCTCTCATGAGTCCCCTGCTAGGAACTGGCCTGCAACCCAGGCATGTGCCCTGACTGGGAATCGAACCGCAATCTTGTGGTTCGCAGGCCCGTGCTCAATCCACTGAGCTACACCAGCCAGGGCGTACATTATTTCTTTACCTGTATGACCTGCATAGACAACAGAAAAAAGAAAAAAATTATTAAACTGAATGAGAAAAAGACCCTAGAAACTAATTAACTAACTAAATAAACATGGTCTTATTTCCTCTACTCCTTGTTTTATTTTCAGCAATGTGCAAATTCTATTATGCAAATTGGAAAGGTGTAATAGCAATGCAGGAGAAGAGCTAAAGGGGGAAAGAGACTTCCACTCCAGATCCTATTAATATGAATGATTCAATTTTCTTCATAGACAAAAATAACTGCAAAAAAGTATTTCTGCCTAAAACAAATGTATAGGGTTTTTTTTTGCAAATTGATAGTCTCTGTGGAAGTTTTTGCAAATGTTCTTCATTGTATTCCTGTGGAAGCCACAAGAGGAACTCTGAAGAAGGGAACAAGGATGAGGTAGACATGGAGACACTCTGAAGAACAGCCAGTAACCCACCGAGTGCAATGTTAATACATTAGCACTTTAGCCACAACGCAAGCGGGTGCAGAGCATCTTCCCCACAACCTTGCTATGGGAAGGGGGAAGGGGGGGTAGATGGTATGGCATTTCTGATACATTGCTTCACAATGGCGAGTTAATAGCTTTGGCTTCCTGAAGGGAAGAGGGCTGCCACCCAGGGCGAATTGTGTCTGTGACCCCGAAACATTCAGGGACACCCCACATAGCCTAGATGCAGTGCCTGCACTAGAGACAAGGGATGGATGCCTACCCTGGATGTTTGTGTGTTGCTGGAAACTTCTGCCCTGACTAAAGAGGACAGCCGAAAGAAGGTAAAATATATGGGGGAACTCAAAAACATGAGGATGCTAACACATCCTAGGAGGGGCCAGATATGAGGTCATGCAGAAAGTTCTGGGCTGAACATCTAAATGAGGGTGGGCTGAAACAGATGGGAAGAAACCACATGATCTGGAGTAAAAAAAAAAAAAAGAGGAGAAGCTACAGAGTAAGAGTGAGTATATTCTGAAAACCAGGACTTCAGAGCCACCGGAGCTGGCCATGCTGTCCTGCCCAGCCACCCAGATTTGTGAGAGATGCTTGGAGCTGAACTGTGACTGGGAATGTTGATCTGCAGACTCCTGCTTTTCTGAAAGATGGTACCTCTGACTGACATATTCTGAAACTGGTCTGTTTTGGCAAAGGGAGACAGGACTATGTGTTTTTTGGGTGTTTTTTCAACGGAGTGGGACTTAACAGCAGAAATCTGTCATTATTCTAAATATGTATAACCTTTAAATAAACAATTCCTTTCCTTTTTCACCAAACTCTTGCCTTGGAAGTCACGCTTCTTGGCAGCGGGTAATTGAATCCCATAACTGTTCCAGAACAATAGTGGCAGCATTCTGTAACACCATGAGGAGGAGATTTCTGGATGCGAAGGGCTAAGTGGAAGAGCAACAGGTATAAGCTAGTAGAACTTTTAAGATAATATAGGATATAATATTCTGCCCTGTTGTCCATTGATTTTAAATGCATATGCATAATTCTTTTACCATTTTATTTAATTAAACAGTAATTTAAAAAACAACAATGACTACTTTTTTACTCACCCCAATTATACTGAAAGATGTATAAACAAATGTTTAGTGCCTGGGTTTCTCACTTACTTGGACTGTGCATTGTGGACTCTGCTCCGAGGTTGTGAGGTCTCTCCCTTGCCGCAATCTATTTGAGAATTCTCCAGTCCTATAGCAAGTGTGATACACGTGTTTGTGCTTTAGTTTCATCACAGTGTAATGAAAGTATCACTTGGAGCCAGAGAGAGTTGAATTTGAAAATCAGAGCCTCCATACACTGCTCTTCCAAGTAGAGCTCCTTCAGAGTACATAGATTATTTTGAAGTTCAAGTTGGAAAGCATGCAACCCTCTCTGGGAGGTTGTTGCAGGCAGTATATATAATGTAAGTCTAACACATAGTTGGTGGTAGCATAGTAGTTATTCTAGCTAATCTATTCATTGTAATATTTGGGGCACAAAGAAAGATGTGGCAAAAAAGTCTACTTGGTACATGATTATTTGGTATCTTTTGCTTCATTTCACAAAAGTATGTACAACAACAAACAAACAAACAAACCTATCTGGTAGCCATTTCCATTCTTGCTGGTAAGCAATTTTTTTTCTAAAAATAGGGACTTTTTTTAAAGATTTTATTTATCTTAGAGGGGAAGGGAAGGAGAGAGAGAGAGAGAGAAATATCAATGTATGGTTGCCTCTCGTGCATCCCCTGCCAGGAACCGGGAACTGGCCTGCAACCCAGGCATGTGCTCTGACTGGGAATAGAACCATGATCGTGTGGTTCGCAGGCCTGCACTCAACCACTGAGTTACACCAGCCAGGCTTGCTGGTAAGTAATTTTGGCTGTCTATTGTAGTCTATGTGCTCAAACTTGCAGATGCTATTATTTAAGTTAAAAATAGGTTGCATATTATAGTAATTATTCTATTCATTGACATGTTCCGTAGTACCCATAATAATACCAAGATCAGAGTAGGAGTTCAAAAGTCTTTTCAAATTCATGTATGCTTATTTTTTATAATCCTTCTTAATGCAGACTCTAGAACACACGGTTGGGTTCCAGTCTTAGACTCAGCACTACTTACTTGCTCATGCTACTTAAAACCACTAAGATTTTGTTGCTTTATCAGGAAAACAGTGATAAAAAACTTAGTCTTCTAGGGCTTCTTTATAGATAAGGTAAAGGGTAAGTAACATTCCCATAGTACATGGGAAAGAGTAAATAATCACTAAGTGGTGGCTATTATGAAGTTACCTTTTTAACATCGTGTCACTTACAACTATGTGTTAGAAAGAATTTCAGGTACAGCTCAATATATGTATTTCTGGAAATACAAAATGAAAAAGAAGAAAGCAAATATTATCTCTTACCTAAAAACTTGCTAACACACTTTCTAGTTTTCCGGTAAAACTGGTCTGGGAATATACTCAATTATTCAAGATGTTGGGACACGTAATTTTTTTTGAGTGAATACAAATCAGTATTCCTACAGAGAAATATGCCCACATCCTTTTTAATGAGTCATGATAAAAGATGACTTGGGAAGTTTCAAAGCTGCACATTTAACTCCAAGATGACAAACACCCTACTTGCATTTTTTCCCAAGAAACAGTGGTAATTGCTTAAGAGCATTTGCTAAGGGATCTAGAAATGTCTCTTCAAAGCTTTTAAGCACATTCCTGACAGACCATCACAAAGAAACAGCTAATTTTTTTATCAATGTCTAGCTTATTTGTCCAAGTAGAGAATCTAGAGGATGTGCTTGTTTCCTGTAATTTTGTTTGCTTGTAATTAAGCAGAATAGATCTTCAGCTCTCAGCCAGAATATTCAGGGCCTTTTCTGAAAAGAACTAATGTGTCTTAAAACAATTCCAAATCTTTAATCACATCTCAAGTTTCCTTTTCGCTCATCAGTTCTGGTTTATTTTTATCAGCATCAGCTGACTTGCTTAGAAATTAAATTCCCTGTCTTGAATTTATTTCTAAATTTTAAAATGTGTGTTTGCTGACTTTTGCATTCTCTTCTTTATCTTTAAATGATCAGTCACGAGGACAAGGAGGGATTCTGTCATCACCCTGGAGTATTTTGTGTGATCAATTAAACAATAACACGAACAGCGTAGTGTACTACAAAATCGTGTTTTCTTTTTAAAGTTAATGTGACTCATCTGATTGTTCATCTAATATGACCGTGCATTTTAAGGAAATAATTAACTTCCCTTTTCTTGCATTTTCCCATTAATTGTGAAAGCTGGCAGTGGTAATGACTGACTAACTTGCCTTCTTGAAGTTAGAACGTTGACACTTGCATATGCAACTGATTTTGAAGAGTCATTTTTGTTAATTTACTTCTAAGTTGTTAAAAGGGGAGTCCCATGCCAACATTCATTCAGTCAGTCAGTTGGTCTTCTTTTCAAGTTTTGGGGCCCATGTTACACCAGCATATTTAACTTTACCATGCTTAAGTAAGAGATTATGTCTCTGTATCTGCTTGTTGATCCTCTTTTATTTTTGTTCTTTGCAAATTGACTCATAGAGGGCTACGCACAAAGTCAGGACTGTATTGCTAATTTGTTTGGAGTCTGTAATGTCTTCTTCACTCACTGTTAAATGACCTGAAATTTCAACTTGCATACAAATGATAAAAGATCTGAAAGTCTATCATAATTCCCCAAGTAAACATGTTCTTCTCCAAACAGTCTCATTTTAATGTAAATAGTTTAACCCAATTAGTCCTTATATATAAGACCCCGAAGCATTAAGCATGAAAGCTTTGAAATCCAGGCTTCTATGAAATTTTATTTTATCCTGTGTCATAGATGTCTATGTGTTAAGGTTCTACCATTTGCCCCTTCCCCATGCATTTTTATGTAAATGCATTCTGAACCTAATGTGTTTATAGCTATTGAATGCCATGTGTCGGTCTTCTGTGCTGTGATAAAATACACCCGTGCCTTCCGAATTTCTCTGGCAGCTCTTTCCACGTTCACTGTCCTCCAATCAGCATCTGCAAATGCAACCACTTAAATCTGATCCCATTGTCTGAATCAGTTACTCAGATAAAAGGCAGCCAAGATCTAAGCCCTGCTCCATGTGGGACCCTCTTAATACTTCCCCCCAGAGTGGACACGGTTCTTCTTACCAGGAGTGTCTGTTTTTTGTTTCTTTCACTCATTCTTTATCTACTCCCATGTCTCCTCCTGGATTCTTGCAAGCCCTGTCTTAAGCAGGAACCAATTATGCAGAATTTAACCAAAAGCTTTCTGAAATTCAAACAGTCGTAACATATGTACTGCCATTCTCAACACTGCTGGTACCACTTCAGATTGGAAAGGATGTTAAGTAGGCAGATACATTTTCTAAAACTAAACTTATCATTTCTGTTTTATTCCCTGGGTTCAAAAATCACTATTTAATCAATTTATGTTTAAATTTTACACTATTAAGTACATAATTATGCTTCACAATCCTCAAGAAAATTAACCACATTTCTAGAAACTTAAATTGATTAATTTTCTTTAAATAGCCTTTAAGCCAATAGACTATTCTGTTCTATTTTTTTTTTGTTAAAGCAACTTTGTGATGTGAGTATGCAAGTTAAATTTAAAAAGTAAAGCTTTGATGCAGGTTTATATATTTACANGTAGGCAGATACATTTTCTAAAACTAAACTTATCATTTCTGTTTTATTCCCTGGGTTCAAAAATCACTATTTAATCAATTTATGTTTAAATTTTACACTATTAAGTACATAATTATGCTTCACAATCCTCAAGAAAATTAACCACATTTCTAGAAACTTAAATTGATTAATTTTCTTTAAATCGCCTTTAAGCCAATAGACTATTCTGTTCTATTTTTTTTTGTTAAAGCAACTTTGTGATGTGAGTATGCAAGTTAAATTTAAAAAATAAAGCTTTGATGCAGGTTTATATATTTACAGAAACAACCAGGTTTTACTTGCAGCTACCATTAGAAATACGCTAGAGGCATTTGTTAATACACGCTCTTCCAAGCTGCATTTCATTAAGCTCATTCTACAGCATCTCATTATTCTACTGTCTGTCTATGGCAGGGTAGGCGCAGTTCACTTCATTTTTAATAAGTAAGCACACCTTAGTAAGGCTTTGTTTGGTATCATTGTGATGGCTGAATTTTCTTAGCTTGAGTTTGATTCAGAAACAGAAGTAGAAATTGAGCTTTTTCTGGTACTGAGTATTCAACAGGCAAAGAGTGATGACTGAGCACTTGATATGCACCCTGTGAACTTCATAGACAATGTCAAATTTATTTTTATCCTCACAAATTCCTTTCAGACAGGTGTTAATGGTTCTATTTTTTCAGGTAAGAAAATCGAGAATTCTGTGTTAAAGTCCCATAGCTAAACTATTAAAGGTTGCATTTAAAGACAAGAATTATTTGTATCTGAACTATATTCTTAATCACTGAATACATGCTACTCTAGAAAACACACAAACACACACATGCACAAAATACCTCAAACTTATATCTGATTTATAAATCACAGATTAAGAACCCCTGTTACAAATGAAAGAGAAAGTTGAGGAAGATGTTAAGATTTCTTCTGGGTTGGCCACATTTTCATGGGAAAGGGAAGGAAACTAGAAACCAGGACAGAAACTCTATCTTATGAATGATCATTGTTCTGGATCAATGATCCAGACAATAGGTTGGACAATAGTTAGACAACTCTTTCTCAAGCTAGTTAATCATTTTTTTGTTTGTTTGCGGACCATGTTATGGTCTCTATTGCAACTACTCAAGTACACAGTTACAGGCAAGAAACAGCCATAGACAAGGGTAAATAAATGGGTGCAGCCAAATATGGTGTGTAGGGCTTCCTGCTATTGCACCCAAGGCTAGAACTTACTGCCAGCTGTATTTCGTGGGAGCCTGGGTTTTGTAGTCAGGAAAAAGGAGGGGGCAAAGGAGGACAGTCATGACTTTAAGCTTTTTCTACTCTGGTAAGTTGCTCAATCATAATTCATTTCTCTGCTTTACCAAGAATAACGGCTTCTCATGGAAGCTCTGTTACTATCAGCAGAGGCCAGGCCATGGCAACTAGATTTCTACTTTGGTGATGAAAACAGGTATCCTGTTATTGGCTATTTGGGGGATAAAGGGGAACTTTGCTAAATGTAAAGCTTCTTACGTACTTACCATAACATTTGGTGTGAGCATTTGGTACTGACAAGTTCTGGAAGAAATTAGTCACACAGTTGCAAAGCCCATTATTAGATTTTTGGAAGAGGGATAACATAAATGTGATGTTTAAGCAAAGAATTCCACATGGAGATATAGGAAGCTTGGTGGAAATATTGGAAATTAGACTGTGAAATGGTGTTTGACAGTACGGCTTTGAAATGACCCAAATACAGCCAGAGAGAAATAACAGTTGATGTAAGACCTGGGACATAAAACAGTAAGTGAAGAACAGTAACAATTTTTTTTTAAAAAGGACTTGAACATAAAAAGAGTTTTGTATACATAAGATACACATCTTGACTAATATCTTTTTCAAATGAAGCACTTTCGAAAAATGTACGCGTTTAGTCTTTTCAGAATACAGGTTGGTTGAGAATAAAGTGCTTGCAGATAGAGGAGAGGAAGACCAGTGGAATTACTGGTGCATGAAATGTAGACTTAAAAATGTTCATGTGACTAAACTTCTGCGTAGTAGCAGTCTCTTGCTTCACTTCACCTCATGCTGCCTCTCCATTTCTGGGTACCCCCCTCTTTTCTCCCAGTCACACCCCTATGCCAGATATGTTGGTCAAGTGGTCGGTGATCACCTCTCAGACTTCTCATTAGACTGATTCGTCACCACCAACACTATGAACGTTGCCAGGACAGCTTCTGTACTACACGGACACATCAGGCAGAAAATGGACCACATTCCTGATGTCTTCCTGGTTTGACATTTACGCATAGAAAACCGTTCAGCACTATTATTTTTTGTGGGGTCTTAGATTTACGAGAACATGCAGATGTTTCCATTTCACCTACAGAAAAAAAAAATATCTGCTGTGGAATATGGAAGATAGAACTTAATTGAACCCATCAGATGATAATAAAGAAACAATGCTACCCTTCAGATGACTTCACTGCAACTTTGTCCTTAGCTCTCTCCCCACAGCACCCTGTGGATTTCTTCCATGGCCTTTCCCCTCTTTGAAGTCAGTGGGGGCTCTGAGTTTAGAAGAGTCACCCAGAGTCCAGAGGTACACGGGGACAAGGCTGCTTGACTCCCTGCCTTCTCAGGGAGCATGGCGTAGATGAATTAATAAAAATAGAAAAAGAAAAAAAATCCTAACCTTGGTCCAAATGCAAAGCACACACTTTTTTTCCTTCTTTTTTTTTTTGAAGTTCAATTTTGTTTCCTTTACTTTTTTATTTTATTTTTTTTTTTGTTTTTACCTTTGCCCTTCCTGTTTCCAACAGGGGTTGGAAGTACTTAAAACTCTCCAGAAAGATATTTCTAACAGGGACTGGAGCAGAAAGCATGACTTATGAACCTCTACCCCTTTGATGCACTATCACTATAGCTGAGAGTGCAAAGCATGAAAGTATCGGGCTTGCAATAGCTCTCAAGGGACGGCCAAGATCAAGGACTTGTTCACGGGGGTTTCCAAAGATGAAAAACCAAGCAGGCTCCTTCCATGCACATTAGCACTAATAATTAGTAGAAGGTATTACCCGTGATTTTCTAAAAGCAGGGATATCTAGCTTTCTTTGAATTGTATATAATTTTTGACAAGCATCATTTATGAAAACATTTGAATCCTTAAAACAAAAGATATATTATAAACCTTTCCCAAATTGACCTCTCACTATATTTTAATAAGCTGTTAGTATTTATTAAACACACAATTACTATATGGTTAAAATAAAAGTTGATATCAGTGGAAGATACTTAAATTAATATATTACTACACTGGATAGTTAATATCAATCCCCCATACTTTTAATTAGAGGAATAAAAATTTTAATTACTATATATTAAAATTTTCTGGGTAGTTTACTTTTATTGCACTATTGCATTTACTTTCTCTCTTAATCTTCTTTGACTTTCCTGGACCTACAGCAGTTTACCTGGGAATTTTTCAATCACGTAAGCCAGGACTTTTTCCTGGGCTGCACAAAGAATGTGCCTGGAGTAGATCGAACTGGTGGGTGAATTTTGACAGCAACCAGTTGAATTGATTATACGCCAGTAGATGCTAATTTAATACTGTTCACACATAAGAAACTAGTGTAAACATTTTAGGGGATAGACAAGAGGCCCCAGGCTCATCTGGTGTTCCAACTTGCCCAGGACTGAGAGCTGCCTGGAGATGGACTTTCAGTGCTACAACTGGGTAAGCCCCAGGCAGACAAGGGCAGGTTTTCTCCCCCGCCCCCAAAGTCTCAGTCTTAGAAAGCTTGCTTCAAGAGGAAAAAGACAATGACTAAAGAGGCATGCCATAATAGCACCTTTTATAAGATGGTCCAGGGATAAAATTGGTATGCATTACATCTGGTTCAGTGTCCAGAAAAGATGCTGCCACAGTGCTTTTTGTTAATATTGATAACACTCATGATTTTGGCCATGTCTTGTTCTACTGCAGAACTCCAAGGGACCTATGATAATTATGGTACTCTTGCGAGAATTCTGAAATGCTGAATACTTGACAAATCTGCACTGTTTTCCTCAACTCCATCTTCTCAGTGCTAGAAATGATAAACATTGAGATAACTTGAGTTATACCTCTGCTCCTCAGAGCCTTAGGTCTTTCAGAGAATTTACTGGCATGACCCTGCTGATACCATTGCTCACTATACATGAATTAATTCATCCAGCAACAACTGCATACAGTATTTCTATCTTACAGATCAAAAGGCTTAGGAAGGTCAAGAACTTGTCTGAGTTAAAAAGTATAAATTACAGCCAGGATTTGAACTTGAGCAGTCTAGCTTCCAAGTCCAAGTTCTTAACAATAATTATTTCCTGCCTCCCTGCAGCAGCACTTGACTTTGGGTTTATAATAATTATAATTTAATTAGAAACTAATAATTAAGAAGGTTATCTCAATCCTGTGCTAATATAGCAAGCTATAGTCTTGAACTAGCTTTCTTAACATTTTCTTTGCATTACACCACAATATCTCAAAATAAATCCTTTGCTTTCTCTTATACCTAGAAATAATGTCAGCCCA
The DNA here is from genome assembly GCF_014824575.4 of Sturnira hondurensis. Taxonomy (NCBI): domain Eukaryota; kingdom Metazoa; phylum Chordata; class Mammalia; order Chiroptera; family Phyllostomidae; genus Sturnira; species Sturnira hondurensis. Next base: position 13,041,384 of record NW_028093774.1, on the reverse strand, counting down.
TACAATAGCATTTTATTTATTCATTCACCAAAGTACAAAGTGGTGTTGGTGATGTACAAAATACAAAGTCAAATGAACTCAGGAAATGATCACTTTTTTGATATTTATAATATAGCAAGGAAAAATAGTATTTTTCTTAGGATTTTCACATTACTTTTTTAAAGGCCATGGCATTCTTATGGAAATGTAAGCATTATTTGGACAAAAAATAATAAAGTTTTCACTCCCGTTGAAGCAGGTAAGACAGTTTAGAACGTCAGCTCCCTGAAGCCCTATCTCCCTGCATTACCTGGAGAGATGATGTGGAATTCTGAGCAGTGTGGCTTAGGGACCACTGCTGCAAACTCTGAGGCATTGAACCTGTGGTTACAACTGAGTGAAATAACAGAGGAAGGATCTCATAGATACGGAGACATTTGATTTTGGCCTTAAAGCATAAGTAAAATTTCACTGAGTCTACGTAGGAAAGTCACTTTATTGTATGGGGATAGCCAAGAAAAGCCATTTGACAAAATCAGGGCATCTGCAGTGAGAAGTAATGGCAAACAAGATGGTGTGAGATTGTAAAAGGCTTGAATGTGGCATCGTATGACTATCTTGTAAGAGTGAAGAGGACCTAGAGCCAATATATCAGAGGAAGAAGCTGAATAGTCCTCAAAACAAGATCTGTGAAATTGTGCTCACACAAGGATGTAGATGTCTGCCACATTTCAACCTCGATTCGTTCCTCCATAACTTCGGGATACATGGCATGGGCAGGACCCTTAAACTCTTGGAAAAACTACAAGTCAGTAAGATTTCATTTAATAGCAAAGAATTATAGAGGCCAATTCAACTATCTGGAGCACCCAGATGAGAATCCACTTAATGTATAAAAAGACAAAGTAATGCAGAGTCCCATTAAATGACACAGCGCATTGGTGATATCTGCAGACTTGTGTTCAGTTGTCATGATGTGGCGTGGGTGTTTGTATCCTGGCTACTCCCTTAAGTTACAAAGGCTCCATTACAGACTCTTTTTATGGAGAGTTCAGGGTGTGCCATTTAAATCCCGATACATATTCCTGGGCATCACTCAATCACAGGCAACAGAACAGGAAAAGCCCAAGATTTTAGGATGGATTACAGTATCTAACTGAGTCACATTGTTAAACTTAACAAGATTAAAATTAAGTAAAGAGATATTGAAAAACTTAACCTAGAAAGTTAATATCATGATTTCAGAATATGTCGCCTATATTGGCTAGATGGAGAATTTAGTCAATCAGGGTGAAAACTGTAAGGCCCTTATAAAATATGTTGAGTAATAAGTCTAGTTTTGTACTTTTATATTAACCTCTAATAAAATCTATACACACTAAGGAATGATTTAAGAGAAAACCATACATATATTTTCTTCATTTAATTTATAAGTTTCAGTTGAATAACTGGGGCAATTTATTCTCAATTGAACAATTTAAGTATTTTTAAAGAAAATAAATCATTCTATCAATACAATTTTAAGTGTTTGAGTGGTTAATTTAAATAAGCTTATAAATGGAAAAAAACATTTATTAAGTTTTTTAAAAATTGTTATCATTTGCTATACCTACTAAAAGAGATTGAAAACAAAACAGGATAACAAAAAAACACTAAGTTTCAGAGCATGCAATATTAATAAAATTAACATTGAATGTTTAAATCAAAATATTGATGAACAAAAAAATCATCTTTGAGGACATCAAAACTCACATTGACATTCGGTAGGTGAACTGCATAAATGAAATGCCATAAATAAAATGCCTTCTGCGGTAGTTTGCAATTATTTAACAATTTAGAGATGGAGACATAGCTTACTAAAAAAATAAAATGAAATAAAATAAAGCAAATAAAAGGCTACTATGTAATTAAAGACACCTTGTGAAAACCAAGGAAAAGTGGAGTTTTTAACAAATATGTTGATTCCTCAAGTGTCTCAGCCTTTGAACAACTAGGAACTGGAATTCCAAGGAGAACTGAGATAAACCTTGTTACACAGAAGAAGTTCCCGTGGCTCAGTGGAGCACTTCACACCCCACATAACGAATGTCATTATCTGTCATTCATAGGCCTCATGTCCCCACTAAACACGAGGTGATTGAGATATTTCACACTGTAATTAACAAGTGGATGATGATTTCAAACTTAATCTCATCTGACAAAAAATAGGGCATTCATGATTAAGTCAGTGTGGGCCATAGACTCAACAGTGCATTAGCATTCAGTCCCCAGTTAAGGTGCTGGTGGGAGTGAGGGGCTGGCATCGGCTGCTTTTACTGCAATTATCCGTTATCCCTCAAGTCGGCCAGGAGATCAGTAGTTCTGTGTCACGGATGATTGAATGACCTCCTATCATTTTGGACATGGTTGATAAGGAAGATATTTGGGGCTAATTCTATTAAATAGCTATGCAGCCCACATGGCCTAATAGTTTCATTGGGCATTCACGTGCAAGAGTCATTTTGCCTCCTAAATAGTTTGGATCCCTCTGAAAGTAAACAAATCCCACACTTCCAGCCACGAGGGAGGTAAAGGTACTCATTTGTGAGAACTACATCAAGGCAAAGGTTGGGGGCTTTCTTCAAAATGAAACATTTGTGGCCGGTTGACATTGCAGAAGGTTGGGTTGAACAAACTGTATCAAGAGGGAAGTGTTTGCTGACAGTTTGACAAAAGTACATGTTGCCTTTGCTCTACCAGAAGAGAGGTTAGGCGTTACACCAGGGCTCCCAATGAGACCTTAGGGTATTGCGTAGCTATCCATTCACAGCTTTCCCAGTGATGGATGAGGTCTTAGCAGATGCCTTGCAGAGAGGGTTAGAAAAGAATAGATTCCTCATGTGTCTGCCCTTTTCCCCTCAGATTGGGCCAGGCAGATGATTAGAGAGAGAATGGCCTGGGCAGTTTAATGAAACCCATCTGCTCCGGCTGTTCAGAGATAAGTCCTTCAGAAGCTCTTGGAAAGCAAAGTAATTTAATTTTAAAATTACATATATAGTTAATTAGTTTATATATATGGTATGCGTATGTATTTTACACACACACACAAGCACATATAACAAAATATAGATTTATTTATTCCAAATAAAAGTTCCCTTGCCAGTAGTCCCAGATGAGTAGATATATTGCTAGATCTACATTCAATATGGACCACTGACTACATAGTTCGGACGTCAATAGATGGGTGTCTTGACTGAACATGAAAGAAAGTTAATCAATGCACATTCAAACCAGTTTAACCTATTAATCTAGTTTTGCTAAACAGCATGGAAATTTTTACAGCAAAAGATAATTTATTGAGATTTACCTGAACACACAGACTTCTTGGGGGACTGAAATCATACGGAATGATACCTTACTCCCGATGCCTTCAGGGCTGGTTTGCACACAGAATCATATGGAAGCAGCTGAATGTAAAAACAAAGGAGCGAAATCATTATTTCCACCTATGCACTTTGAATATCATAGATGGTGTTGGAGATTTTATTCTATACATACTAGTTTATACACTCTTTTATTCCATCCAAAGTAATTTTGTTCAAATCAGGTTTATAACAAGATTCAGCTGACTTTAGTTTCATGCATATCTAGTACTTAGTATATTTATTGCAAAATATAAATACATGTAATACATAGTATGCATACCTATCCCCCAAAGAAGGAATAAAACATGCAGAGAAATACTGGCAAAATAAAGAAAGCAAAAATATTTTACTGAATATGTTCACATTAGATTTTAGAGTTTTAGATATGTTATGATAGTTCTTAAATATTTGACAAAATAATCATATCAGTACAGAAAAATATAAGAGGCTGGTACATTGTAAATGAATTGAAATTTTGGGGAGCAGCACTTAAAGCAAGTTTTTATTTTATTAAATTTATTTTTATTGAAAATATTTTTCATATAATGAAAGTGTTTAGTGAAAAGTGTCTAGTTCTTTAAAAATCACAGCAAACATTTTAAATCTTTATGAAGAATAAATGAAAAGCTAGCCTAATGGTTACTGAATTCACAGAAAAAGACATTTTTGTAACTATGAATGGTATGCTTATTCTTTGTGAAGAAACAACTCATAACACCAGTGTTAGAACATGAACTGTCCTCTATTTTAATGCTTACACAAATCCTGTTTATAAACAATTAATTAAATTGGGTATTTCCATGCTGAGAAATGTTGAAGAGGAACAAGTTATAAAAACTTTTTAGGGACCTTTTGTTTACACCAATGGTTCTTACGCCTTAGGGATGCACCAGAATCACCTGGAGGGCTTTGTAGCAGACTGCTGGGCTCCTCGCCTAGAATTTCTGGTTCATCTGGTGAGCTGGGCCAGTCACACACCTTTTCTACAAGCCTCCCCCCACCACCCCCCGCCACTGCTGATGGGGCTCATCCAAGCACCGTAGTCTGAGACCCACAGGTGTATACAACCAATTTCATCTCGGAATGTGAACCACCTGCTGCTAAAGAGGGAAAAAGCATATGAAATGATGAAGTGAGTTATCATAAAGAAAGAAAGAGAATGTCCTTCCTTTTGTTTGAATAAATAGCATTTTTTGTTTCTTTATCTTCTTTTTGTTTTCTCAGAAAACCAAATAGGAACCAGGAAATTGGAAGAGGAAACGCAAACAGGAAATTGACCTAGATTTACAGCAGTCCAACTTGCCGTAGATGAGTTTTCCAAATCTTACTCAGCCTCCTTTAGTCATGAGAAATTCTTCTTTTTTTTCAATAATTTACTGTGGTGCTATTGGAATTTTACATAGTTATCTTATTTTCTTCTTCATACTTTTTTATTTTGCATGTGTCTTCACTCCATAACAGAACACGCTTTATAATATAGCGATAAATGTCTTGCAAAAACTCTTCTTTCACTCCTGCAAACATTATTTGCCTAGACTTGCTAGGATGTTTCTAGCTCTCTAAATGCTTTCCATTACCCTTTTATATAAACCTTGGGAGTCCTGGCTCCTCCTCTTCAGAGATGGAGTCTCCTTGGGCAGCCCCCAGTAGGGTTTTTACCTTCATGACCCAACCATTGGTGCCGCTTCACTACCTGGAACAGCAAACCTAGGCACTGCGTTTGAATAAAAAGGATGCGCTTTCATACCTGGCCCTCAATTTATGTAACCCTTTTTCTTCAAATGAAAGCAAGAGCTATCCTTTTCACCGTGTTTGCTCTCAAATTGCCTTCGAACTTAAGCCCCATCACAGTAGCAGAGCATTTTATAGAACCCAGACTCAGTCCAGTTCTCACAAAATCAGTACTCACCAGGAAGCAACATTCAAGAAGGAAATGTGAAGGCCATGAATAGCCCAGCATCATTTTATATACTGTATTTTTGGGACAATAAGACACAATCCCCCCCCCCCCAAATTTGGGAGGAAAAGGTGACGTGTCTTATAGCCTGAATGTAGCTTACCTGACTTGCTGGGGGTGAAGCAGGGGTGGCCTATGTTATTTATGTTATTAAATATTTTACCACATTTTTGCTTCAAAAATTTTCCCCTATTTTCCTCCTCTAAAACCTGGGTATGTCTCATGGTCTGGTGCATCTTCCTCTTTTTTTTTTTTTTTTTAAGAACATCTATTTTTCATGCCCACTTCCCTTCCTTTGCCAGAAAGTTTTTTCCATACACTTACTAGTGATTAATGGGAAGCTTTGGGACCCCCTCTTAACACCTCTGAGACTGAGTTTCCTTCGTAGGAGGATCTGAGTGCTCTCTCAAATGCTTTTCAGCTTTAAAGCAGGAATTCTGCGTTGCCCTGTAAAAGCAGTTACAGCCACAGGCAGAGTTTGAAAAACACGTTGGGTTGAGATCCAGGTCCCTTTTTCTTCTTCATCACTAGATGCCTGATCACAAAGATGCAAATCTCAATGGATAAGCAATGCATAAAATGAGAAACACCCAGCCTGTAATTTGCAGAATGTCTCACTCTCTGCCCTTAAAAAGATTTTCTAAGCTAGTTTGACAACATCATAAGGAACTCTAAGCTCAACCCCGACTGTGTGCCTTTACCTCTGACCAGAAAACAAAATAAAATTTGGGGGGTTTTGTTTTGTTTTGCATTTCAGAGTTTATTTTAAGCAAGAATGTTCCCCAATTTCCTCCCCCAAAATGTATATAAAAAGGTGGTGGTAAATGGCCATTTCGCAAATTCGTGTCACATTGGTAGCTCTCTGTACATCTTCCCCATGCATCCAGTTGTTGCTTGGGTCGTCTAGAGGAGGTACAAGTAAGGTCTCAGCAGCCCCAGACACTTAATGGAAGTGAAGAGCATTTTGAGAGATGCAGATTTTTCATCACTGGTTCTTTTTTGGAAGACTGCACAGAGTCATCATTCCCCTAATCTCCCACTGGTTTCCAAAGCAAATACGGCCAGCCTCACTAGCTCTTGGTCACAGGATTTAGTTACCCACTTGACTGAAAACCATGTCGATGCAAATTTAGGGGATAAACTTACATGCAAATCTCCAAGGCTTCAGCAAGTTATAATGCAGCCATGTTATCAGCAAACAAGATAGCAATGATGCGAGGAATCGGCTGAAAGGCTAGCTTCATTTAAACTTTTTGTATCTTTATAACTGAGATAAATGAAACCCTGCCTATTCTTTTTTGTGAAACCCACCCAGTACAAGCCAAAAGCCATACGGTACATCATCACAACCCTGTTCTAAGACGAAGTATCACACGTGCGTACATACGGTCATGCAAACTGCTTCAGGAAGAATAGAGAGACTTCTGATGAAGTTCAAATTTTATGTTTTCTTCCAGCATTCCTTACTATTCCTTTAGAGCTCAAGACATAGTTGGCATCCAGGAAATGCTAGATGTGTGGAGGTGATTGGCCCTGGCCATTTCTTCAGTCTCATTTCATTCCTAGTCTCTTCTCTCTGGTCTCACCATAGTTCCAGTGCAGTCCCACACGTGAGTGCTATAGCTGAGATACCTTTCGCCGAGTTAGGCAGAAAAAGAGGCTTCATGTTTTAACTCAGCGTGTGGTGCCATTTTGTGTGCAGAGAGGGCAACTCCAAATCATGACTGGCAGAGTTCCTCGGTTTGCTTAGCTTAGGTCTAGAGAAATGAATGTCTTCCTGCAGCGTGCTTTCTCTGAAGGCAGCGATCTCCTGTCTACAGGGCCCTGTAGGCACTGCAGGTTCTGTTGCAGTATTTTCAGGAGCCCAGAAAATTAGGTGCAGTTTTGCTAGGGAGACAGGGGGGTTGTGTGACCACATTTAGGAGTGGCTGGAGTTTCAGAAAGCAAATAACATGCCCGAAAACTAGGAGTCAGCCCGGTCTGGGTTAGAATCTGGGTTTTTGCCCCCGTCTGCTGGCTGAAGTAGACAAGTCCCTAAGCATTCTAGACTTCAGATGTTCAACCATACGTGTCTAGCTCCTTGTTTCTCAAAGTGTGACCAGCATCGCCAACATCCCCAAAGCACTGAATCAAACCAACCCCACCTTGTAGAAAAATTCCCAGGTCCTTCTGTGTGTATGTTAAAGATTTGATCATCGTCAGACCATTACACAATAGGACCTCCATGAATGGTAACTATTATTCAGTACCTACTGCTTCCCTGATGAAGTGGCAGGTTCAATGGCTAATCACAGAAACCAGGAAAAGCATTGGCCTTACTCTCATTGGAGGAGAAACATGGTTGAATCCCGTACATGAAAAGCCTAATTGCAAATTCACGTGGATGACCTGAAGGCACTGAAGGAGGCCCTGTGATCATGAGGAAATTTACTTGGGCCAGGGTGTCCGAGGCGCTCTGTGACTCTCCTTAAACTTTGCAGTTAGCTCTGTTTGGAGCCTCCCAGTCTCCCAGAGCATCTCAGTGTTAAGCTCTTATGAACTAACCAGTCTTGTACATGTGAATGCACGTTTGATCCCCTTAGGATTATAGGTTCTCTTTCTCCTCCTTGACATCCAAACCTGGGCTTCCTAAACAGCTATGCGCCCTGCATTAACTCAGGAGACATAAATCTCTCGCTTTCTTCCTCAGTGGGGTTCTCTCTGGAAGGATATCAAGCATAGTAGGAGAGTTGCATCTTTGCACTATTCCAGGTAGCAGATGAATCATTTATGGCAGCTCATGAGATTCTCAAAAGCCAAGTTCCCTCCCTGGACATGTTACGTGACAGTAATGATTTTCACTGGTTTTCTCTTTCTTTCAGTACTGCTCTCCAGCTCCAGAGAGTCCTGCCTGCCCTCCTAACTCTGCTGGTTCCTGAGTTGCCGTATCGAGAGTCGTGACACAGCCACACACACAAAAATAGTGATGAATAGGGACCCACAGGGACCAAACCTCCAAAACCGGAAAAGAGAAAAGAAGGAAGAATCTCCAACTCTTTCCCCTCCACTGACTCTTGATACTTGGATATTGAAACAATGGCAAGTATTTATGTTTCCAATGACCACACTGCAATCTATGCTTTCCAGAAATATTTTCAAATTGTCATTAGTTAATATTTAAAGAGGATGTTATCTTGCTGTGTGTTGTTCATTTTGTTCAGCAAATTACCTTCAAATGCAAATTTGAACACGTCACTCTCCACAGCTTAAAGCGTTTCCGTGGCATCCCACTAAGCAATGTACACAAGGTTTAATTTCCTACAAGTCCCTTCATCTCCTGACCCTTTTGCCTTGAATCATACCCACCCGCCCACCATATCAAAGACATAGAGATTGCCAGTATGTCTTATTAGTTCATGACTCTGAGCCTTTAATCATATTCATTCTTTGATCTGAAATCTGCTTATCATTCCATTCTCCCACCTGAGTCTCTGCATTCATCAGTAGTTCCTCCTATCTCCTTCGTGAGGCCTTCCCCGACTCCCTGAGAAAACCTAAGTAATTAGAAATTCTCAACAATGACTGCTGTTAACTATTCGATTGCACTAGATGTTTGTGTTTCACAACATATGGTGCAGAAATATTTCTGAGTGTTTGCACCTATGTTCTCATTAAATCATGATCTCAAAACTGGATACTCAGCCTTCTATTGTGCATTCCCAGAGTCTAATACAGTGTCTGCAGCATAGTATACTGTTGGAAGAACGGTGCTTGGAACAAGAGGAAGGAAAACTTGTGTACGTTTTGGTAAATGTATGAATGAATGCACAGGGATGTTAAAACTGCATCCACCTATGATTAAAAGCAGAGCAAACTCCAATGCCATGTCTCTGCACACTGCTTGTTTTGTAGTCAATGCTGGAATACTTGTAAAATCAACAAAAAGAATATATGGAGGGAGACAGAAAGACAGTCTGCCTCTTATTTCCTGAGCACTGAAATTGTATCACTTGCTTACAATAACCCCATAATGTGTATAGGTACTTTTCAAACCTTTCAAATCAAATGTCACATTAGGAAAATATTCTATGTTAACAGAACAACTTCCATGGTTTCCAGAGTAATTTATAAATATTACCTTATCAACTTGACTCAGGTAGACAGGCTGAAAACATTACATCCATGCTCTAGCGGAGAGAGGCCAAAGAAGTGCGTGTGTGTGTGTGTGTGTGTGTGTGTGTGTGTGTTTGGGGTGAAAATCAGCCCTCCTGGCACTAACTCCTCCCCAGGCTGTCTCTCAGCTCCTGCTAGTCTAGATAAGGATCACCACTGACAAGAAGACCATAGTAATCTGCACCAATCCCTGTAATGACTCTCCTACCAGGTTTTGTACACTGTGTTCTTTCTGTGCAATGCCGGAGACTGGTCAGCAACCGGTTCTTCTCTACCTTCCTCTTAATCTCTGTATTGATCTCTTTCTCAATAATGGTTTCTACAACCCTTCCTGTCTCTGAATTGAGGAAAAACCTACATAGCACAAACCATGTATTCTGCTCCCAGGGCATTCACAGTATGATGTGATGCCAAAACTATTTCACTGTATCAATTGTTGCTTGTTTATCTAGGATGATAAGTACACAGCCTACAATGTATGGCAGAGATGTTTGTGTCATTGTGGTCCATACTATTATTCCCAAAAGGATTCAAGGAGACATCTGCTCTGATCTATTAAATCCTTCAATAGTAGGACATATTTTAGTTCATATAATCTTGTATCTTTATATACTTCAAGGGACTGGAATTGTGCTTTTGACCACATGGACTCTCACATTGCTCTCAATCCTTGTCTAACTAATAATGCCTTTTCTTCTGCTCAAACTACCTTGCATATTCTACCTTCTCTACATACTCAACTTCCACCCACCATTCTTTTTTTTAAAGATTTTATTTATTTGTTTTTAGACAGGAAGGGAAGGAGAGAAATATCAATGTATGGTTGCTTCTTGTGAGTCCCCTGCGGGGAACTGGCCTGCAACCCAGGCATGTGGCCTGACTGGGAATCGAACCGCGATCGTGTGGTTCGCAGGCCCGTGCTCAATCCACTGAGCTACGCCAGCCAGGCAGCACCCACCATTCTTGAAGGATACCCCATCTCTCTAACTAAACCTCTCACTGGTAAATCCTTTTTATCCCTGAAGTCCTAGTAAATATCACAAAGGTTACTGTTTAATTACATCTGCCAATGTAATTACACACTGACTAATATTTTCCATGTATGTCCATCTTATTTCTCAACAATAGTCTAAGTTTATGGACTTTCAGAAATACCTTATTTTAAGTTAGTTTGTATCCACCAAAGGCTGAACAATGGTTGAGATTCAAAAAACACACTTGCTTAAGAGTTGGGATTAAGGTATGATTATTTATTTATCCTTCACTGATACCATGCACTCATAGATCCTTGCCTTTATTCATGTGTTTCTCCAGGCTTGGAATTCCTTCTCTAAACCTCAAACTTACAAACTCCTACTCTTCTATCAAGACCCATGGCATAGAAATGTTTGTACTTAGACATCCCCTGAATTAATTTGTTTTACTTCAGTGTGTCTGTGAACTCTATATAGTATGCTATTTTAGCAGTAATTATATATCCTTACATTTTTAACATTTATGAAATTCAGTATCATCTGTAGTAGACTGAAAAAATGGTCCCCCAAAGCCACCTCCTAATTTCTATAACTTTGAATATTAACTTACAATTTAAAGAAAAGTGGTGGCTGTCTTGCAGATGTGATGGAGGGTCTTGAAATGGGAAGGATTATCCTACATTATTCACTGGAGTTCTAATTGCAATCATATTGATTCTCATAAAAGGGAGGCAGAAAGAGATCTGAAACAAACATAAGGTAGGTATTATACAGGCAGAATTATTTGAAGATACTGGTCTACTGGTTTTGAAGATGCGGACAAAGTAGCCACAAGCCAAGGAATGCCAGCAGCCACCAGGAACTGAAAGAAGGAAGGGAAATATTCTCCCCCAGAGTCTCCAAAGGGACCATGAACCCAATAACAGTCTGATTTCATCCCAGGGATAGTGATTTCAGACTTCTGGACCCTGGAAGTAGGACAGAATATATTTCTGATGTCAAAAGCCACATGGTTTGTGGTATTTTGTCACGGTGACCATAGGAAACCTACATGTTATCTTTCAAATTAAACTGGTTCTTGTTATTTTCTCTACATCCCACCTCTCACATTATACCTTCCACATGGAGACACACTTAAGAAATGCTTATTAAGTCCCTACTAGATGAAAGCTGTTATGCTAGGTTCTCAGAGATGACATTGTAATAAGGATTTTAATGATTGCCTTTATAATCATAATGTTTTGTTTATATATATATTCAAATTTAATCTTTCCCTGAAAGTTCATGTCTGAATATCCAACTGTTTAGTTCAATTTTCTACTTGTAGTTTAAAACAGTGCCTTAAACTTAAACTGACGGAAACATAATTCTTGATACATTCACTCTATGTATATTCTTTAGATGTCATTCTTTTCTTCTCTCTAAATTGTCTCATCAATAACCAAACTGTACAAGCCAAAAAGTATTTGTTCTTTATCCTCACCATCGACATTCAACCTGTCTCAAAATCACATCGTATGTTTATTCACTTCTCCCCTTCCTCACCATCATCACCCACTTCCACACCTACTTCTACCTACACTGATCTCTTAACTGGTTTCCTTGTTTCCATTCCTATTCTTCACTCTTCCTTATAATTTATTCTAGTTCATTTTCCAGAGGGTTTACGAAAGTAAACCACTTGGTCTCCTACCTTAAAATACTCTAATGTGTTAACACTGCTATCTTAGCTAGCTCAGTCCACTATAACAAAATATCACAAAGTGGGTAACTAATCAACAGAAATGTATTTGCCATAGTTCTGGAAGTTGGGAAGTCCAAGATCAAGGTGTAAGCCAGTTCACTGTCTGATAAGGGCCTGCCACTTGGGTGCAGAAGGCTGTATTCTTGTTAAGTCCTCACATGGTAGAAAGAGAGCTAGCTAGTTCTGTGACCTCTTCTTATAAGGTACAAATTTCATTGATGAGGGAGGCCTCCACCCTTACAAGGTAATAACTTCCCAAAGTCCTCACCTCCAAAAACCATCCCATTATGGGTTAGATTTCAACTTATGAATTTTAAGGAAACACAAGCATTCAGTTCACAACTGCATTTCAAATAAAACTTTAAATTCTAACCTCATCTCATAAAGCCTATGTCTCAGACTTTATTCCCTACCATTGTCTGCTTTGTTCATTATGATCTAATTTTGTTCACACTGTATTTCTTTTAGATCTTTTAATAAACCAAACTAACATTTTCCTTAGAGCCTCTATGATGAGTTTTGCATTTACTGAATGAAATGCTATTTCCTGATGTTCAATTAGTAACTTATTATCATCATTTTAATCCTAATCTCAGGAAGTGAAGGATCTCTTTGTCCTACAACAGCTAATTATAATTTTTTGCACAATGCTTTGCACATTAGTTTGCATATTGTCTCTTATCTGTGTATTTATCTCTACCTCCAAGATCTAAATTTATTTCCCATATAATGGTTTACCAATAATTATCTGTTGAAATAATTAAATGTGAAAATAACAAAACCCAATTAATGGATAGGCTACTGATTAATATCTAAGAAGTATTCTTAGATCTACAGTCTATATTATAAAAGAGACAAAAAAAGATAGCAAGGTAGTATTTCTCTACCTTAGTTCACATTTGAAAAACTGTAGAAACTACAGCTCTTTTCTACATGTCCCCGGTTTCAGTTTGCACCATTGTCTACCCACGTGATTTCCAGGTGCCAGGCCACCAACCCATGGTGAAGATCACACGGTGCTTCGTGGAGGCCTCCTGCCAAGCCCACCAACCGGAAGACACTGGTGTATTTCTTCTGCCTGGGTCACTCTCTGGTCTATCTGGTGGCTTCCACAGCTTCTGCTGAGACCAACGTCATAGCTTTCCTTTGTTTATCCTTTTCAAGAGGCTAACCTAGCATATGTCAGACAACTAATTGCCCTATTTCTTTACTCTGTGACATCTTGTAACATTCATTCCTGCTCTAGAAGTCCCTGATCCTATCAACAGTTTATACCATATTCTTTGTCCCTTAGAAACTATTCTTGCCCCCCATCTGTCTGCTCACAAAAGGATCAAAGCTAATTACCAATCTAACGTCTGCTTGTACTTTTCTTCCTCTTTCTCCTTTTGCTACAGTTTGAATACACATAGAAATTTACTAATTTGCAAACTTAGCCTACTGCTTTTTTAATTTTTATCTAAGGATTTTTCAAACCAAAATATTATTGCCTATGTAGTTCTTTATTCCAATTTTGTTTACTTACTTGGTCCAATTTATTGAAATGTCAATGTATAATGTGAGATAAGACAGATAAAGATGCTCGGTAAGTGAACCATATCATCAATGTAGTATACACAATGAACAAGGTAACCCTTAACTTTCATATCTTTTCACAAAAGCCCTGACAATACTGTGAGTTTTGAATGTTGAAGAACTTTTTTCACTTTCTCTCAGGGCTCTACAGCAAGGGGTGCAAACAGACTATTCTGTCAGTCAAGGAGTGATTCTTGTACATGATGTCAAACATCAGACTTAATTTAATTATTGGATCAATATGCCTTTTGAAGTTATGTATACGTTGTCCCATGTGCAGTCCAAGATTATAGTTTGTGCTCGCAGAAGGGGAGAAGAAAGAAAAAAAAAGTGGTGTCCAGCATATGATAGCAATTTTCCTTTGATCATGTCAAAAGCAAGATATGTATAAAAGATGTGCTCAGCAGTTGCTACGGCACATTCCTGTTTCTTCAGTTTGTGACTGTGGCCTATGTTTTATTACAATATTGTAATACTGAAATATATTACTTTCTCCACAGTATCTTAGTTCTCTACAGACCAACAGCATCCCAAAATAATATAAATTATTAATAGCACTAATGATTACTTTTGATTAATAAAGAAACTTGCATAATACAGTCCTTTGGGCAAATTATACATTTCAGTTCCATACCTTGAAATCTCCAAAATCCAAGAAGAAGGAAAATCACCTTTCATGTATCTAGAGATTCATTTTTTAAAAACATATATTAAAAATTCTTTTTAAATGTACATTTATTTCAAAAATGAAGATCAAATAAACCCAAGGAAGATAAAGTACATAAGTAGCAAAAGAAAATATTGACCTCCGTAATATAGTGAATTGTACAAATCACAATAGGTAGAATTCATATAAATTGATTTTTTTAAATATTAGGAAAGTTTTCGAGAATTTCTTATCTGTTTTAGGAATCAGCAACTGGCTAGTAAGTCAGTTTTTAAAGGCTAACCTTATCTGTCTTCGAAACTCCATCTGGGAGTTTAGAAGGCTCTGGGTCAGCTGGGACCCAGACATTTTCTCTCCTGGGAGGGCATCATGGCTTTCTAGACATCCTTTAGGGCATAATGCTGTCAGCCATGCGAGGAAATTCCTTGAAGCGAAACTGAGACTTATCCTGCCTTCTCTGCTTGTGTCTCTCCACAGCCCTCCTGTGCCTTCCGTAGTCCCAACCGTCAAAGGGAGAGTGAACCTGTAATTGTGAAAAGCTGTCTTGTGTTGTCTCCAACCAAAAACACTTGCTCATTTTCAAGGACAAGAACTAAAATAGTTCATATGGGTTTCAAAAGGAGCATTGACGTGCTTAGCTATGAAACAGAGGCGTCCCCTCTGCAGTGTCCCAGGTGAGAGCGCTCTGGAGTGTGCATCCCCACCCCAACCACAGAGACTCACCCCTCACACTGCTGCGTGGCCAGGTTTTCCTCTGGTCACACGCTTAGCCTGGGTTATTCTCAGTTGGAAGGTACTGAAGGGAGAGTGTCACAGAGCAGCCAGGTGGGTAAGGAGGTGATTTGCTGGCATCCTGCTGGCTCAGTCAGTTGTGGGATCCTCATTCACAGGAAGACTGAGTAATGATAGCCTAAGCTGGTTTTCCAGTAAATCTGATAGGGAGCTCGTAGGTCCTCTAGGCATTCAAATATTGTTCTTTGTGGGTGCAGGGTTCTTCAATCAGTTCAAACCCAGAGACTTCCCATGCCTTAGCACACCCAGGGAGTTTAGCCGGCCGAAACCCCCTGTTCTTCTCTGGCTTCCCCAATCTCATTCAATGTATGTCTCATATATCCCTTTATTTCTCTCCACCATTCTCTTTCTCTTCCTTCTCCTCCTTCTTATTTATTCTTATCACAATACAAATAAATGATGTGTGTTGTTATGAACAAATGGGAAGAGCTTGTTTGTTCATGACAACAACAAAAACAACGCCATTGGCAAAATATATTATTGTTTTCTTTCCTACAAGAAAATGGGCACTTTGGACTTTGAAAATAACTTGGTCTTGCTTTTCATCCCAGGAGAAGAGAGGAGATGTTTACATTTCATTCTGGGAAAAATTATTCTCCTCACAAATGTAAGGCCACAAAGGAGAATGCAAACAAATTAATAAAAAAAAAACTAACTGACTCTTAAAAACAATTACAAATTGAATTTTCATAAGCTGTTGTACCTGTCTGAACAACCTCAAGCCTGAGCATTTTTTAAAAAAAACATAGGGATTGAGTCTAGTCAAATTTTAAATTTTAGCATCCAACAATATTTATGAGGCCATTGGTCGAGTCTCTAAACCCATTGATAATTTGAAGTCTTTCTTCTGTTGAGTCAATGAATTTCAAGTCCAAATTGTCATTTTTTTATTTTTCAATGTCTTGACACTGTTAAAATTTGCAAAGATATTTTTTCACAGTTCTTCATAAAAAGTGTCCACAAAGGTTAGCATGATAATCCCCAAATGCTTTGCTATCAAATGATGAGATTTACTGTAAAAAAATATATAGGCAAAATAAATGTGACCGACTGTAAAATCAGTCAATAGAGATCAATGATTATTGGTCCCACTATATTCTATGTCTATATTTTCTCATTTCTACAACCACCAAGGTAACAGCCTTAAGATTTTGAAATGTTTGCGTTAGAATTTTGTATGTAATGGGACCACGAACAAGATAAATATGAAGTTCAAATACACAGATTCTGTGGAAGCAAAATATAGAGCCTTAGTCGTTCTCTGAAAGACTGCACATAACTTCTCTCTGAAAAAAGACCATCGAAGGAGATGACTTCTGCCTCCCTCCCAGCTGTGGGGACCTGTGATGATTGTGAGGCGTCTTATTTGTTTCTT
Source organism: Sturnira hondurensis (assembly GCF_014824575.4). Taxonomy (NCBI): domain Eukaryota; kingdom Metazoa; phylum Chordata; class Mammalia; order Chiroptera; family Phyllostomidae; genus Sturnira; species Sturnira hondurensis. The sequence continues at coordinate 13,024,765 of NW_028093774.1, read as the reverse complement.
TCTGCAGACGGAGAAACCCCATGACAACGCATTGTGATCAAGTTTCTCAGCTCGACTTAATCATCTACAAAAAGGATACCGTATGTTTTCTACCTTACCTCAATGAGTTTCTGTGAAAATACAACTCATAGAAGTACTTTATGGGCTTGAAATGCTCTGCAAATCACAATGATACTTTTAGTTATTATCCATGACACAAATTGCCATGAGAAAGCCAAATGCAGGGGTTAAACTATACGGCCTTGAGAGCCTAACTCAGTTTGAATCTTTATCTCTTCAATGCTACTGAGTCTGGTACCTACTTGAAAAAATAGTCATGTAAGTACCTATCTTATATGAGTACTGTGACAAGTGAATGGATAATACATGCACAGCTCATATCACAAGGCCTTGAACATGAAAAGTATCCAATGCATTTGATTAGTTTTTGTACATTCCGAGCTTAGTAAAGCATGCATCAGGGCAGTGATCATGAAACAAACACAAAAAAATTAAGTGAAAAGAAATAAGAGAAGAATATAAGTGTTCTAATTTCTAAGGCTGGCCATTTCCCAGCAATTGTTCTATCTACCAATAAGGACAAGAGGACTAAATAAAAGGTAAAGCTATCTGAAGTGTAAGAATATCAGAATTCCACTAGAGGAGATCCAAGGGCATAAATTTGTCTCTTTGCCACCAACAAGTGCTTTCCCATCATTCTCTTCTAGGTTTCTGGGTTCCTTTGCTGTCAGCCCTGTTGCCAGTGGAACACTAGACCAGCTTCTGATGGAGCTGGTGTGTGTCAGCTTGTGAATGATTAAATCTTCAGGACTTTTTTGAACTGGTTGAAAAACTGTGGTTCCCTGAAATCTGCCTAGGCCAAAATATTTACATGAAGAAAAATTAAAAGCACCACAAATTATAATTTTGGGGGTTGTGAAATTCTTGTTGTTTACCAGCATGCCACTGGTTTTTCTCTTTGAAATGATTCATTTCTCTTGTGAAGTTAGCCCATATATTGCTCTGGAAGAAATAAAATCACTTATCTCTTTTAAAAACATGAAACCGATACTCATGGCGACCGAGGTGTTATGCTCTATTCTAAACTGACAGGAAAGCAGCTTACAGTGTATGGATCTAACTGAAAATACCAAGAAAACCTAAACAGAAACAGAAAATTCAGACAAGAGCCATCTAATTGAAAAAAGCTGAAGAAGAAGGGGAGGCCCAGTCATAAGAGGATGTCCCCAAAGCGAAATTCTCCAGAGTTGACATCAGACACCAGCAAACCCTCCTCCTGAGAAACATTAGCACCAGCCTTCGTGACTCGTGGCATTTCCAGCTTGGCAAAGACTGATATTGGACTTCAGATACGATGATTTTAACTTCACCATAAAAAAATGACAATGTTTTCAATAGATTTCATAAATCACTACTAAGTGCTGTCTGGTTTCTTACATGTAGTTGCTCTGAACTGAGTGATTCATTGTTGTTAGAGGAATGGGCCCATTATGAAATCCCCTCTTAGAACAAAGAGACGGTGTATTGGCAGTGTTGGTTGTCTTGCAGTATGGAAGCTTATGAAAACTTGCTTCTAACACTAAAAACATTCCAAATCACCTGTCATCTGACTATATCAGATATTTTAAATGCGAGCTGTTGAGACACATGCTTCCTCCCTAAAGTGATATTAGTTAATATATTTAAACCCCTCCAATATGTACTTTGAAACTACGGGATATGCGTTTATGTAATCATGCATATGACACTTCTACAGCCCCAAACAAGGGCCCATCATGGGCCTCAGACTGCTGACGGAGAAGGAAAACTACACTAGGAATCAGAGAAAAATTAAAATCTTAAGTTTAGCCTTTTTCTGACCAATGTTGGTTTAGCAGCCACAGTTTCTTGGCCTCAGTGTTCTGATTCATTAACTTATACAAGTATTTATAGAAGAGAGGGGGGAAAGGTGATTTTTTAAAAGTATGTGGACTGCTTATACTGGTAGAGATGCGTTTACATGGTGTGTGGCTAAACAGAGTGACACCAAAATTTTGGATCACCAAGTAAGTAATAGAAACATTTCCTCAATAATTTAATTACAATTCACAGAATATCTCAGCTGGGTATTGGACATTCTAAAAGATGAAGTAGAGTTCAGGTTCAGAGTTTTCTTGGAGAAGACTATCTCAGTACGATTAAATAATAGTCCTAATAATTTATGTGATTTATATTAGTTTTAGATTGTCAATCAGCATTCAATAATTTTCTGAAAGCATATTTTAGGCTATTCTGTTTCCTGCTGCCTGATAACAAAGTCAAGGTAACTATTTATCCATTTCTTTTTTGAGCTCAATTTCATGTCTCTTAAAAGCAAAATGGGCAGCATAATGCCTGCATTCATTCTCATACATTCATTCCATTTTTGCATTGTGGCAAGAAATACAGAACACAAAATATGTCATCTAAACCATTTTTAGGTGTGTAGACAGGAGCATTAATTACATTAACACTGTTGTGCAATGTTCACCACCATCCATGTCCAAAACTCTGTTCACACATGTGAGTGGAATCACACTGCATTTGTCTTCTTGCTACTGGCTTATTTCACTTACAATTTTGTCGTCAAGGTTCATCTAGGTTTGTAGCGTGTGTCAGAATATCCTTCCTTTCTAAGTCTGAATATTACTCTGTGATATGTATCTGCTACATTTTGCTTGTTCATTCATTCAGTGAAACATGCTGTTTCCTCATTTTAGCTACTATGAACAATGCTGCTATCAGTGCGGGTACACAAAATCAAGTTCTTGCTTTCAGTTCTTTCCGGCATAGACCCATAAATAGAACCACTGGATCACAGAATTCTATGACTGATTTTCTGAGGAACTACCTCGTTGTTTTCCATTTTACAGTCTGTACCACTTACACATTGCATGGGTTTCCATTTCCACCTGCAGTGCGCAGGGATTCCAATATCTCCACAGCCTCTCCAATGCTTGTTATTTTCTGTATGTTTTATAACAGTCATTTTAATGGTATGAAAAATATTCATTATTTCATCACAGTGGTTTTAAACTACATTTTAATAAATAATATGTTGGGAATCTTATCATATGCTTGCTGATCTTTTATATTATTTCTTTTTTAAAAAGTCTATTCAAGTCATTTGCCCACTTTTTTTGATCAGTTGTTTGGTTTGTGTTTTTGAGTTTACTTTATTACCCCAAACATGGCCCACATTCTAAAGGCAGAGAAACAAACAAACAAAACAGTACTAAAATGTGAATGATCCAAGTTATAGATGGGGAGCCATTTGACTGACTTCCAAGCCTTGAAGCAACTTGCTCTTCAGGGGGAATAATAGAAGTTTAATTCAGGAGTCATCACTTGATCTGTTTCTCACTTTGAAATTGATCTGTCTACAAATGGCGCAACGTGATTGTTTCAGAGACATGAAGACGAAAGTGGTTACACAAGCCTAAGAAATTACAACAATGCCATTGTGCTAAAAATTAAAAAAAAAGAATTATTTTAGTCACACTGGCCTCTTTTGCATGGGTTTAACTAAACAATTACACATTTCAAAATTATCACACACAAGCCATAAACAACTGGAGATACTCTGAAAATAATGTGAAGAATTAGCATTTCAAAATGTTTCTCTCCCTATCAAATGGAAAGGAACAAAGAATCTAGTTCTCTGATCTCCGTTATCAAGATACTTACAAATTCTTAGAACAGATGAAGGCTGGTGTAGTATTCCAGCAGACGAGAATTTCCCAAACTGTGTTGACAAATACTGGAATTCCACAGGTGTTAAACATGAGGACTACTTGTTGTAGTACAGCATGGAGGATGCTGGGTTAAACAAAGTTACATACATTTCTTTAATGTAAACATTTCTTAAATATCTCTTCTCAGAGATATTAATAAAATAATGGGCATTATAAATCTTTGGAAAGGTCAAACAATATACAGTGATTTTTTAAGCTTTTTTCTTGGTCAAAATCACATCATTAATTTAGTTATCCCTCCCTGCCTCATATTTTGCTTGGTATCAAGTAGGTCCTCAATTAATATTATTTAAATAGATGAATGAAATCCAGGCAGGATGAAAGGCAGCAAAAGACACTCGGACAAGCATAGAACACTTCGTAGAAAATGTACTTTTGCTAAAAACAGCTGGTACAAGGAAAGAGGAACCATATTATGGGAAATAATGTTAAAAATAGAAAAACATACTTTTACCAGAATATTATTTTTAGTTGAGAATGGAGCTGAAGGTGAAGTAGACTTCCCACAGCTTAGATTATTGCATCAATTATTTGCTACCTTTTAAATCACAATAGCATAGCATCATGGATTGACAGGGGGAAATGGTTTCTTAGTTTCAGTTGCAATTAGTTTATTCCACTGGAATATGATGAATGATTACCCTTATCTTCAGATGAATATACAAACATTATTAATGATTAATGAAACAAACTACTCAGCCCTTTAAATTATCCAGGCATCAGATTTGATTCTGTGACCTTCTAATGCAGGAAATTTGAAGAGGTAAGCTAAACTCCATCTGAAAGTATCTTTTTCTTGGTTTGTCGCACATTTCATGACCTTTAATTTCATCTAAAGTCATCCTGTTCCCATGATCTGGAAAACATCTGCATAGGGAACACTGAAGGCCTTTCACTACATCTGCTGAACTCTTGACAAGAAGAGCGTTGAACTCCCGGCAAGAGTCCTTCCCGGCTGCAAACATCTCGGTGGACGCTCGGTCTGGAAATACTCGCACTCCCCCTGCACACGGGGCACTTGCTTATATCAATATCCTCATTTACACCTTCTCTTGTTTCCTTTTTGCCTTCAAGTAAAGTTCAGCCTTTCTGACATAGCTTATGAAGAGATTCGCAGTTATCTCATAGACTCATCTCTCCCTATTCCCCAGGCACTATCTAGGTTCCAGCTGTATCAAATTTCTTTAAGTGTTCTGGGTACACTAGGTTTTATCTCATCTCTCTATCTCTGTAAATGCTGTTTCCTCTATCTGAAATACCTCGTTCCCAACACTCTCCTCCCTCTTTACCCTTTAGTTTTCTTTAGCGGTCATGTCCATCAGTGACCCCATATTGACTTCCCTTTAATAGGTAAGGAGCCCAATTTATGAATTTGAAAAACACCCTATTCTTCTCTATTGCACAGCTTATTACACTGCATTCCTAATAGCTTGTATACTCATGTATTGCTCTGATTAGACTTGAAAGAAGATTAGCATTGGCTCTCTCTCGCTAACCTTTTTATCTGCAGGGTCTAAGACAATACCTGCTTGATAGAAACTATACAAAAATATTCCTGTAGATAAGAACATGGATGACAGCAAGGTGATTGCAGTGGAAGAGGGTATATGGGGGATAAATGGTAATGGAATATACAATAAAATAACTTTAAGAAAAGAAATAAATATAGGCATGTGTTATTTTAATAAATAATTGAATGGTTGTATGTTCACTACTTAAAAGGCAGTAAATGTGCTGGGCAAAATCTCTGAACTCATGAAACTCATATTCAGGAAGGGAAGGAACAAAAACACAGTCCCCAATAAATATGTAATACTGTGACAGCTCTGTTTTAAAAGGGGGGGAAATAGTAGTGGAGAGGTGGGCAGGTTCTACTTAATACAGAATGGAGCTATAGAAAACAAACTTGGAAAAGAAGTAAAATATGTTACCAGAAAACAGACAAACAGAAAAATAATTTAGAGAACAGGCATATTTCAAATCAAGAGAGGGCCTGTGTATGTTCAGACGAGTAAAGACACTATGATATTGAAAAAGAGTAAATAGGTCACATTGTTTATTGAAGTGGATTCATTTCAAGGAAATAAAGACATTTTACCTGATCTGCAAAAACATTCTCTCTTCATCTTGGGCACACTGTGAGACTAAGTGGTGAGCCTCACTCACTGTTAGGTGTGGCTGTAATAAAATAGGGTGTTTCTCTTCCAGTCTTGTGGGCTGCTTCTGCTGGCTGGATGCACACTGCAGTGACATTGTAGGGGATCGATCATGGAGCCACAATATAGAAAGAACCTGGACCTCCAAAACATTGGTACGTTGAAATCAAGGAAGAACACTTAAGAACAATAGGTTTAAGCCAAAAACCTATTTCTCCTTTGTTTTCTGTAAAAGGTAACCACCTAAAGTGAACCTGAGCATAGGAAATAAGGACCATCCTGTAATGTGCCCAGAAAAGAAATAAGGGCCGGTCATGGCAGGGGCTGAGGCTTTTTCTCCCCTGAGAGAAAGGCCATGCTGTCCCTTTTCCTCCACAGGACTCAGTAGTTTGTGTGAGTTTGTCTTGTGTCTCATCCATAATGACACAGACCTCAGGAGCCAGGGTTCAAGTCAGTACATACTAAGCGCATACAGGTGTTTAGTTGGATTTGAAAGAATATTTTATTTTCTCTTATAGCCGAAAGCCCTGATATCTACTTGGCATGCTTTGGAGGTGGTAAAATTGTGAGGTCTGCAAAGATCAATTGCAACAGAAGACCAGACTGGACTTCTTTAAAAACCCAAATGGTATTAAGGAAAAAGTTAGAGGTAGAAGGTCCAGGACGTTAAGTCTGGGCTAGACAACCTGGTTCTGTTAATATCTACAGGACTAAGGAAGAAAACAGATAAACTTGAGGACATTGGTCTGAAAAATAGTAACGACTAGTAAGTAACATTTGGATTTGGATGTCTGAGCAGTTAGGCCTGAGCAGAGCCGGGAGGGCAAAACCAGCAAACCAGTGGAAAGAAAGCCCATGAGATTGACTCACTGCAACAGGAATAGACATAAAAACTAAATAAAAATAAATAAATAAATAAAAGTTTGATTTTCGTTTATTTGGGCTTGTGACTTGGAGGTCTGAGTTTTCCATTCCCCAATCCTGACATAATCTTACCATAGAAATCCCATGAAGCATCAGGTCACGGTAGTGTGGATACACGGACGGTTCAGAACAGAACTGAACTATGGTCTTATTCTTCACTTGTTTTCTTTTACAACATGACCTACGAGTTCAAATTTTTCTTCTTATAACTAAAGGAGTACTTAAAACTCAGTGTTTTTATAATCAACAGACAAGGCCATCAAAATCACATTATTCATAGATACAGAAAACAGGCTGTTGGTTGGCAGAAAAGAGGGGAGTTGGGGGAGTGGGTGGGAAGGTGAGGGGACTGGGGAATACAGGTTGCTAGGAGACATGAAGTGCAGCGTAAGAAATGTGTTCAATAATACTGAGATAACCACGGATGGCGCCAGATGGGGAGTCTAAGGGAGAACATGTGATAAAGTGCACGATTGTGCCATCATTATGCTACACACCTGAAACGAATACAAAATAGTATATAATGTAAACTGTACTTTAAAAATAGAATAATTAAAATTTCATGTCAAAGTTATGTTATATATTGTGTCCCAGGGGATGGAGAATTTCTCTTATATTCAAGTTATAGAACCTAACTAAAATATAATGCTATCTACTTTCATCTATGACATAACAATTTAATAAAAATAACACTGTAGTATCAGAATAAAAGTTTTCCACCTACACAACTAGATACGAGGGGCATGATTTTCATAATAAGATAATGATGTATACTATCACAATATAAAAGGCCTACTAATTATTGCTGGACAATTATGATTAACACACTTTTTATTAATCTTCTACCTGAAGCATAGCTATAATTACTGATGCCGTAGTACCCTCATGCTTAATTACTGAGGCAGCTGTCTTATTTACAAGAATGCCAAAGAAGACACAATAATTCCTACAACCTTGCCTAGATTTGACAATTATTCTTTTGCTGTATGACTGCCACCACCACATTAGATAAGATTAGATGAAAAAATCATTTCCATTTGAATGATTCAATCTTTGTGTTCTTTATTAAAAACACACAATACCCTTGAAATATACAATTGTATTTGAATAGTTATTCACAGAATACAAGGCATTGTTTACTTAAAAAAAAATTCTCAGTCCCTATTTTTACGTCTAAATGTGCTGAAATGTGTTCGGATTGAACACATCTGTTAGAAGGGTTAGATAGGGATCTAGCTGCTTTTTTCTCTTGTCTAAACCAGCACACTGGTGCTTGAAACAGAGCTAAATGAGCTTGCTTGATTTTCTTTTGTCCCAGGAGGAGGATAACTTCTGATTACCCCTTTGGGGAACAGGCGAATTTGTTCTGTCTGTAGCTAGGGAGTGAAGTCTCCACACCACTCTGAAATTGCGATTCAGGTTCACGCTTCAAATACAGAAGAATGTGTGAAATGCAACAATCTGAAATCTTAGTCACTGAATCTGAGAGATGTCAATTGGGAACAATAGCTGGTAAAGAAATAGAGATAATGTAGTTCCATATTTGCATAAATGAGCTTTCAAAGTAGGTGCAGAAAAGGAAAGAATAAGGTAAAAGGAAATTATGGACAGTGGTGACGTGGGAATAAAAATGAATAGGGACCTTAGGGGGCAAATGAGAATAAGATGTCCTTCTCTGGGTAGAAAGAGTTAGACATGTTTGCTTGTCTTCAATGACATCACAATTATGTCAATGACTTGTAGCTCCGAAATTCAATGAGGAACGGTCCCGAGTTCTGCATATCATAGGGGCAAGGAAGAGAATGGTGTAGAATAGAGGTACATCTTACAGATGCAGAAGCAAAGATTGCAATTCTATTCTCGGTTTTCTCCTAGACTATCTTCTGAGTAAAAATGATCTGTTTCAAAAAGATAAGAAACATTGATTAAGAATATGAAATTCAAAGGCAATAGAACCTCTAACAGACCAGTGGAACTATCAAGCCAGTCTTCCTAAGAACTTTACAAAGTACATGTTCTTGCTTTCTACTCATTCCTTCAATGTCTTTGTCTTACATCTACTTAATGTTTTTTCTATTTTTCTTATGCTAATATTTCTTGTATATGCTTGTCTTTATTGGGATATTTTCTTGTTTTGATTAAGTATACCATCTTAAGTAATAAAAAACGTTACCAATGACTGGTTTATGTTAATCACTTTTATGGAACTTATATTTAAAACATTAATTAAGTCATTCTTTAGCAGGGTGTAGTAGTAAATTCTTTTGTAGGATTTATAACTCCATACTTATCTTGTGTGTAAGTTCAGATTTATAAATGCTGAGTGTGTTTAAAAGAGATTTCTAATGTGATTTCAGGTTAGTCATAGGTAGGGACCCAGTCTTTATAATTATCCTTGTATAGCATCAAGCCCAAGCCTGGTTTCTTGATGACTGGTCCATAAGACAGCTGCATTAACATTACTAGAATAGCTTACCAGAATTATAGAATCTCAAAGTCACATTCAAGACCTGATGAATCCGAATTTGAATTTTAATATGGCCCTCCATTGCTCACCTGTTCATTGACATTTGAAAAGCACTGAACTAAACAATGTTGTGTGTAACTCGTGTGTCTGTATACCTACAGGCTAAAATGGCAGTGATGGGGATGGTGATAGCCATGACGGTGGCATGTTCATGACAGCGTTGGTAATGGGGGTGGTTTTGGAGGAAGTGGTGGTGGTGGTATTAGCCTACTTCTCAGGATTTATTATATATGGGAAATAAATATTACTTCAGCTCAAAGGATCATAGGAAAAAATAATAAATACAAATACAAATTTGTTTACCAAAATTCTTATGGGGAAATTTTATGCATTTGAGAAGAAAATCTTGATAAATCACTTAAAAGAGAAATAAGGTTCCCAATGTTTATATATCAGACAAGAAACTGGAATAGATCCAGTGAGCAAACAGACAACTTTGGGCTGGAACTGAACTTGACGCATCAAGTAAGTTCTGTCACGGTGCATGCTATCAGCCTCCCCATACATCACTCAGTTACTCATCTAAATAAATATTAACCAATTAGTTAACACAATTTTAAATCCTAGATACATTAACAGCTTTTGCATAACATAAATTATTAACTTGCTCAGTGCGTCCTTATGTCTCTGTTCATCCCACGTTACCATGTATCTTACAAAGTGAAAAGTTTTCAGGTTTTTTCTTCCTCTACAAAGAATACAATACAGGAATAATGAGTGTTTTCAAAGTGCTGGATTAACGTAAGACCCTGGCTCCTGGATAACTTTCATGAGCAATCAGCTCATCCTTTACCTTTTTTTAGGCTGTGTCATTTTCTGTGATGGCCTACTAATGCAACAGGATTAAGGTCTGGGGAGTTGGAAAGAAAATACAATCTGCCTTTATGGCTTTGTTACCATCTCCCTCTGCAGTACATAATGTTTCTGCACCCAAACAATGTGCTAGGAATCAAATTTCACCAGACAGTTTGTAGTGCACTGTCTAAGGGTGCTGAATGCGGCACACCACTGGTTTGAATTAGTGTCTTCATTTACTACCAACGCAAAGTCATCATGAGCTTAGGGGTCATTGGGAGACTCTAAAGCAGCATATTAAAATTGTAATTGCAGCTATTCTATCAAGGAACTTTTCCTGTTCATAATGTATAAAGAATATGATACCAGATGTCCACAGTCATTCTTGAAGCATGGCTTCTTTATGAGTGGAAGTAGAAAAAAAGATTAAAATACAATTTTTTTCATTGTAAAATTTTAAAAAACTCGAGAAAGATGGAGAATGAGTATGTTTATCTTGTAAAGAGCTGGTATATTCCATGTTGGGGGGAAACGATTTCAGGGGGGTTGACATTCACAGTTCCTGTCTAGGTCGGGAAATTGAACCACGTCTCTACTGTCAATTCAGCAGGATACATAAGAGTTTGCGATCCAGCATGTTCCAGATGAGAAACAGGCCCTAGGTTCTTTCTGTCATATTTCATTACCAATCTTTCTGATCACAGAATAATACTTAAAGAAAAACATGTATGCCACATAATGCAATGTGGACCAAAACAGGTGGTCAGAAAGAAAAAGGAAAAACCCTCAACCAAAGTTCTGACTGCTGTCGTTTATGTGGAACAATAACGCATGAATACAATATAGTCTATAATGAGTTAATATATTAAAGCATTAACTTTCTATTGAGTTGTTTATTTTTAGGTTTCAACAGTTAAAACATTCTAGATAGAAAAGTTTTGATGATGTTTCTGTCGATTAATAATCTTTTATTTAGTGGCCCATAAGACGTAAGTATTTACATTGAACATTGGCAGAAAGACCCCAACTAGGGAAGATCATAATCTTTGAGTCCTTCCAGTAGCGGAAGGAATTTGTTGTGTACAGTCTCTGCTGGGATATGCATGCATCCAACTAGGATTACCCAAATCCAGGTCCCTGCAGAATATATCAAATATATATTTTGCTATCAGTAGGTTAGCCTCTTTCGTCTTTTGGAGCCCCATTTTTCTTATGTCCAAAATGAAAAGTAATTACAACCTATTATTGTATCTAGACTTACTGTGAGAACTAAATTAGCTATGTTTTGAAGAAAATTAAGTAAAACACTAAATTGTATAACATAAGTACACAGCCATGCTGGTTATTTGAGAGGGAGAAATTTCCCAGTGGGAAAGTGGAACAGGAAGTGGAGATAGTTGCGTTCACAAGCATGAGATAACCAAGGGAATAATGGAAGACCATTTAGAAATGTGCAGTTGGGTCATTTTATTAAGAGCCTTAAATACACCTTGCTGATAGTTTTTGAATTATGTGAAAAGGAAATACTAAGCTAGTAATCACTGGCAGAATAGACTTTATTAAATTAACTTTCTAGTGGCTATGAACTGATTTGGGGAAGAATGCACAGCTGTGGGAAGGAATAGGTGAGGAACAGAGATTGAGGTAGGGGTGTGGTAGATAGATATGGTGGAGAATAAAATTGCAGAGGGCAGCATCTTAAAGTAGTAGGGTATAAAAAATGAGAGAATGAGCTTTTTGCCTAGGTTACCTAATTGAAATAATAAAAACAATAATAAAAAACTGCCAAGAATAGGTATTATAGATGAGATTATCATTTCTAACTTCAAATTTTCTAAATAGAGTCTTTTTTTCTAAATAGAGTCTTTTTTATGTTTTGCTAATAATAATCCCAGTAACTTCCTGATGCATAAGATACACACACAGAGGCAATTAAATTTTAACAAATAGAAAAGTTTTGTTGAAAAGGATTATTAACAATATAATAAAATACTTCAGTTCTTCTGATTCTCTGTGTGGTCCTATGTATTGAAAATATTTGATGGGTTCTAAGAGACCACCCAGAGTTACAATTATTTCTCTTCTAACTGCTTCCATAATAATATTTACATTTTCTTCCTTTTTTTCTCCTTTATTTGAATCTGGATTCCTTATGTATCTTTAAACATCCTCACAAATTGGGATTCAATGAAGAATAGAGCAGAGGTGTAGACAATGAAGCTAATTCTGTAAGAGCCAAACTTTACATGTATTGCATAAATGATTGCAGAGACAGCTAGGTAGTATCATCTACAGATAGGTTGCATCAGGGTTAATAATATCTTTTGCATAGAGACTTCTCAGTTTAAATTATAGAAATTATTAATAATAAGATCTATTTAGCCATAATGATAAGGACCGATTGGTCATTTTAAGAGATGAATTAATTAAAGATAATACATTCTTAGCTCTAAACACAAACTAATAATATTGGGCGATTACCTATCATGAAAGTCAAAATCTCCAAGATATTTTTGCAACCTGACCCATTTACTCTCTAAAACCTACTGAGTTGTTTAGAAAAACAAATATCACTAATATATAAGATGTCCTTAACATGAACTTACTATTAGTCTTGTATTGTTTCTGTAGTTGCTCTAAGACTCCAGTAAAAAACAAAACCCTCAGTTTATTACAAATATCAGCAAGTGAAACTTTTGCAGTAGCTAAGGATTGTGTTTGTGTCCTTAGTTATATTTTTTTAAGGCACAGAAAGGATAAGGAAAATCCTTTCTGTGACTCACCGAATGGAGAACAAGAATGTTCATAGAGTAGAAACAGTTTAGTAATATGTACTTATAAGAATTACTGTAAATCTAGATAGAACTAATCAATAATTTTCTTCCATTTTAAATTACTTTACTAAATACCTGATTTTTTGAAGCCAAAGCTATCTTTTTTGAAAAAGACCAACATGTAAAGCTGAATTTCAGAGTTGCAGCTAATTTATACATTTCCGTTGATTTCCATGTGATGACAAGTACATAATTTTAGTGTTAAAAAAGTAATTTGAGAGCTTTGAAAATTTGTCTCTTCTGTATTTGTTATTCCATGTTCTTTTTAGCAGTGTGAAGCATTTTATAAGTGTCAAGTAATGCTCTTGAATACCATGATCAACATACACAATTCATATTTAGAAAACTTATTTTTATTAACTGAAATATGCATTTTTTTTAAATTGAGAAATAGTTAAATCATTTCAGACTCAACTCAGCCAAAGTACATTTAGTTTTAGAGAAAATGTAGGGCACACCTGAAAACTTTTAAAGATGATTTTATATTAAAAAATAAAGTTTGTTTTCTTAGTGTTATAACTGGAAGGGGGAGGGTGGACATGTAATATTTCTCACCAATCAGAAAGGTCTAGAAAATGTATTTATCTCACTAGTGCTAACATGGATAGTGGCATAAGTCAGAAAAGAAATTAGAGACTGAAAAAGTTCTCTCATTCTTTCTTGTGACAATTACTACTGTTTAAATATGTTGCATTTATACGAACATAACATATATGTTAGCAAATACAATATACTTTTAGCCCTGTATGGCATACGTGTTCTTATTCAGTATTGGAATCCCTGCAGCTAATAGTATGCAACCTGGTGCAGAATGAGTATGTGTTGAATGAAACCCTCCTACTTAGTTAATGTTTACATGAGAACTAGTCTACTATTTTCATATCAAAAAATAAACTGCTTTTTGTAGTGTGATATTTTAAATAAGGTTCTACAATATACTCTGAGCATTTTATCGTTATTTATAATGGTAGTTCTAGGTTCAATGCATTCCAAGCCCTGAACACCTTACAAATGTGCTTTGAATCTAGTCTGGTAAGACAGTAATAGTCTCTAATCCAAGTGATATTTACCATCTCCACTATAGAGTAGAGTCAGTTAAAGGAAGTCAGTCAGTTAAGAATTGTTATGTGAAAATCAAAAGAAAAAATGCATGATTCTGGCTGAAATTGGAGTTACATGCAGAAAATATTCTGTCCACAATTGGAGCCCCCAGGGGTGTCAAAGATTAAGATCCAATAAATTTGAACTCACAACTGAAGATTACCACACTCATAAGGAAGTCAGTTACCAGAGCGAGGACCAAAAACACAAAGGTCAATTTTAAATACTGAAGTAACCATATATGAACTATACAAATTATACATGGCACATTTAATATAATAAAGATGTATGGTAACTAAAAATCGAACAAACATATGGGCAGAAGACAATATATTTTTAAGAATTAAAATGGTGAATATGAAAAAAACAAACAAATGGGTTAACATTAGATTCAGCCAAAGAGAAAATTTGTGGATAGGAAAATAGATCTGAAAAGTTTACGTAGAATGTAGGAAAGGGATTCAGAGTAAGAATGTATGAGGGAGACTTTGGGAGATGAGAGTGAGGAGTTCTAAAACACACTTCAAGGACATAGCTACATTTTTAGGTTGGAATTCAACATCATACCTAACAGAAACCCATAGGCTTTAATCTAGTACTACGTTTACTTGCCTTTAAGAAGGATATGGGGCAGAAGATTCAACAAACCTACCATCTTCCCTGGATCGGAAGGCACCAAAACTAGCCAAGTACCCAAGCTGATGGGGGCCACCTAGCAGCTGTGGGCTCTATTTCCCATGAGTCTCCTCTGTCATTCTAGTCACACAGGCCTGACTTGCATGCCCAGGTTCTCACAATCCAGGTGCAGGGTCACAATATTCACCACTGTGTTAACTCTTTGGTTTGTAAAGTGGCAGCGTCTGGGATGAGGAGGCCCTTCTCAATCAGGTCCGCTTCAGCCAGAGCCTGATGTCAACCATATAATGCACACACATGTGTTTGGAATTTCACAAGGAGGAAATAAACGGAATGGGAGATGAAAAGGTCGAAACTTTTCCAAAAATAATGGAAGGACTAGCCCAGAATCTATAAGAAGTGCCAATATTATGAACAAGATAAATAAGAAGAGAGTCATGCTTAGATACACCATGAAACTGAAACCTTAGAGAATAAGATTTTAACTAGAACTAGAGGTGGGGGAAATTCTCTTCTAAAATATCAGAAAATCGAATGATTATATGTAAGACATAATAGCTTTGGACTATTTTTCTATTCCATAAACCTTCTTGTTCACTTTAATTCATCAGGCTTTATAGTAAATCTTGAACTCAAGTTTTAAATAGGCCAACTCTGTCTTTCCGAAAATGACTGAATATCTCATGTTGATATTAGAATCGACGTGTCATTTTCCAAGAAAATAAAAAAGGAAAGTAAATTGAGAGATTTCTGAGCTCTTTGTGATTACTGTTTTTGAACGATCGCTCTGGCTTTCATGTAGGAACTAGGTTAGAGCGGAGTCACAATAGAGGAGGGGGCCCAGATTAGCACAGTGGCACAAGAGAGAATGACAGAGGCCTGGTGCAGAGGCTCGCAGTGAGATGGACAGGAGTGGATGGGTTCAAACTGGGCCTCGCAGGGCATCCAACGGGAAGGAGTCAGTATTGAGAGAATGAGAGCATGGTTTAGGGCAAGTGCGAATGCAATTCGAAGGTGATCTCACAGGCAAATGTATACATTCAGATTCACAGGACACACAACTTTAACCTGCATAAATGGTGATTATATAAGACATGCATGAGACTACATTGTTAAATTATTGGGGGAAAGTATTACGTGCTATTTTGGGAGATGATAGGAAGCTAAACAAAGTAGCCTGCAAAGTAATCTTGAAGTTGGGTTTAAAAGTGTGATGATTTGTAAGTATAATGCTCATTCTATAAACACATTTAATCAGTCTAAGTGTATCATAAGCTGAAATGTCACATATGCCTGTGAATATATTTCACGGAGGGTGAAATCAGCGTTAAATGAGTTTGAAACCTGACGGGCTATTGAGTAGAGTAGGTGGCTAACCCTTAAATTAGAAGAATCATGTGAAAGAAGTCAAATTACCTTCAACTGAGGTAAAACCACTAACACCGGAATTACCGAACCTCAGAATCTCTCCTCCTGTGTGTCGTGTGTGTGTGCATGTGTGAACAATAAGTCAGAAGTTGTTCTCTGTTTCACCCCCCCGCAAAAGCATGCTAACAAGGGTATTGCTAATAATTTCTCTAAACGTAAGCTTCTATAGCAAATGACTGAATATGCAAAGTTATAAAAAAAAGATTCCTTTCCAAAAATGTCAAGAGAAAAAAGAAGTTTAACCTTTTGACCGGTTCTAAAAAGCTGGGTTTATATGAGTGTCACTTGACAAAGGAAGGGGAAATTATTAGACATAATAATCTCCATTCATTAGACATAAGTTATGTGAGCATGTCCTACATGAACTATACAAATTCCTACTTAATGACCTCATTTGTAAACAGTCCCAATAATGCCTTGCTCGAATGCCTTCCTATTTCCTAGACTCTTAACAATGGGAAGTCATTATAAACATCTTTATGATCCTCTCACCTGTATATCACATAAATGCCACAAGTCACAGGGGCAACCTAGAAGCGACAGCATTTCAAATACATAATAGTCTAGGTCAGGTAGTTTTCTAGTCCATTGGGCTAAGGTTCTGAGGGATGGAAAGAAGTTTAATAGGGCTATGTTCTCTTAGACATTTATAAAGGCCGGGAATAAATCCCTAATAATTACACTTTGGGGAGTTGTAAAGGAACACTTTGGTGCACATAAGATCTGTATTATAGAAGTGCCACTAAAATACCATTTCCTGTTTGGAGCGTGATTCAGTCACAATATCTTTCCATATAGACGTTCCTGATAAAATATTAGCGTCAGACCCTATCTTTGAGTCATATCCCTGAGTATAGTTTAATGACCTACGGAAGGTTTTCATAGTGGAGAAGATAGAAAGAAAAAAAATAGTTTGGAAGTTGGGTGATTAACCAAGAGTTACATTTATGGGTATTTTATCATGTTAACCCAGGCTGTCAGAAGTCTTGGTTCGTGTAGTGTACGCCAAACCATGCAGTGTACTCCGGCGCTGTGAGGAGAAGACATAAAGCTGGACCTGCTTTCTGAGAGCCTGCAGCATTCCTAGTGAGTCTGCCACACTTAACGCTGCAAACACAAAATGATGCAGCATTTCCTTAACTTCTGAGCACGCGGCTGGCTAACAGAGGTCAAACAATAACAGATCACCCTTAATGCCTTTACTAAAAAAAAAACATGATTTAATTCTGTGCAGTGATATGTCTTAGTGAAGTATTCCCTTTCTCAGACTGTCTAGAAGCTGGGGGTCCCTAGTAGGCACAGTTCTAGCCATGGGGATGCAAACAAAAAATCCCACATAGGTACCCAGGCACATCGTTATTTCAACGTTGAAAATAAACACATCCAGTAGGCAGCAACCTTTTGCCAATTGCTTTTATCTTCTTCCTTTCTGAAGTATGGGTGCAATACCAGGAAATAGGTTTCCTTCGACAAGGAGAACAAGAGCTGAAGGCCCAGAATGCAGGATGAGAAGAGAAAAGAAACTGACCCTGGATATATTAGGAAGCCGCCATCGCCTATCTTTGGACTTATTATTATATGAGTAAATATAAGTGACTTGTCTGCTTAAATGCCAGGCAGCTGAATTCAATCCTAATTGATAAATATGTTATTACAGTTATGTAGATAGAGTCACATCATTCATCTTAATAAGTTCTTCATACTCTACCTCATTTATTTCTTACAACAATCCTTTGGAATAAGGGACTGTACCTACTTACCTGTTGAGGAATTTGAGGTGACCATGGGGGCTGTGTCTGACCTGGGGTCACACTGATTGATGGTTCATAGTAGAGACAATGTTTGCATCTACTCATTTCAGCACATCGCCTTATTAATTCAATAGCAATATCAGTGGTTTCCTTAAAATCTATTAACTATCTAATGTTAGTTTGTATTAAAAATACCTTTTACTTTTAGAGTTTTTGCAATTCTATAATGTAATTGAGCTACAAAAGCTCACTTATAATTCATAACACTATAATGGAAGTAAGATTTATTATTCATATTTTATAGCTTCAGAAGTTGAGTTTAGAAGGTGCAAGCCCACTCAAGAAAAGGGAGGAAGCCGATCATGTCTTTGCCATCTAATCTCAAATCTGATGCTTTCACAGTCCTGGTTCTGCAACAAACTTACTGTTTTCTCTTTTTCCCTAGTGAGGTTCTCTCTGTGAACCCGAAAATCATTGGCTTAAGAAGCTGAGTCAGCTCTGAAGCTCTAATGCCAGGTTGGGTGTGCCAGTGACTCCTATGGAATTCTGAACACGAGATGAAGATAGGGGTTCCTAGCCAGCTTCCATCTCCTCCCAACCCTGTATCCCAAACTGATGAAACGTAAGGAGCTCATCAGTGTCTATCCAACAACTGAATGTTGTGACACACACCGATGCCTGCAAGGAAAGTAGTGATATACGGCTGCAACAGTGCCAGCAAAACGTACAAAAGAAGGTGCCGGGCGATGATATATGAACAGACTGTCTCAGTTACGTCTACGCCCTTTCAAGGTGAGCCTGAGGTCTGCTCACCAGCAGGTCTGTCTCAATTTTCGCCATTTTGCCAAATGTGTTCAGTGGATTTAGAAAAGGAAATATTGACACACCACGTATGGCCTGCCTGTCTGATTGCCACTACACACCCTCCAGAGGCANTCATTGGCTTAAGAAGCTGAGTCAGCTCTGAAGCTCTAATGCCAGGTTGGGTGTGCCAGTGACTCCTATGGAATTCTGAACACGAGATGAAGATAGGGGTTCCTAGCCAGCTTCCATCTCCTCCCAACCCTGTATCCCAAACTGATGAAACGTAAGGAGCTCATCAGTGTCTATCCAACAACTGAATGTTGTGACACACACCGATGCCTGCAAGGAAAGTAGTGATATACGGCTGCAACAGTGCCAGCAAAACATACAAAAGAAGGTGCCAGGCGATGATATATGAACAGACTGTCTCAGTTACGTCTACGCCCTTTCAAGGTGAGCCTGAGGTCTGCTCACCAGCAGGTCTGTCTCAATTTTCCCCATTTTGCCAAATGCGTTCAGTGGATTTAGAAAAGGAAATATTGACACACCACGTATGGCCTGCCCGTCTGATTGCCACTACACACCCTCCAGAGGCACAACGTTGAATAAACAGGAAAGCCTTTATACCGCCCACCTGCTGGGCACCTTTCCCCGAGGTTGAGTCAACACTCGGTGATGGTCATATGATATATGTAGAAGGATAGATGATGAGAGTGATGTTTACCGGATTTATTGGGCAAGAATGCATATATAATGCTGCATCACTCTAAGTCAAGAGTTTTCAATATATACATTTTGTGTAAAATTGACAATTAAATGAATGTAACATAAAGTTTGTGAGTTACTGTAAATGCATTAGGGGAGACGAATTTCATCATGCAGTCTTAGAATAATTTCAAAGCAACCGCAAATGTCAATTAAGATACACAGTTCTTACAGCATGAGGACACACTTTGGTCATTGCTTTCAGACTCGTTTTTGACTTTTTAAGAAAACACATCATTTCTGTTGTCTCTCAGTGGGCACCCAAAACATCTGGAGTCAGTTACATTTATTTATGTTCTATTCTCACTAAAATGGCTTAGTTCAAAAGTATTTCGAAATTTATTTAAGGAAAAATAAAACTGACTTTAGACGTACAGGCCAGAATTTAGCCCAGAGCAAAGTGTCATGGCTGATGCCGAAATGAAATGGAAATACAGACAGACTCTTTATCCTGGCAGTGTTATAAGGATAACAGGTATAAACAATAGTTTAAGCTAATAATAGATCATATTTTCCAGGTTTTGCTATTAGAGGTCCCTCGTGACAAACAAGCTTTATAAGGTTTCTCCAAGAAAAGTTTGCTTATAAGATAAAAAGTAAAAATTCAGCCAGTTTTCCATTGCAATAAAATAGGATTCCTTTTTTTGTTTTCATATTGTTAGTTTCTTTTTGAAAGTTTTACAATAGTAAAATATGTATTTTTCAATGTCAGGCTTATATTTAAAAGAGACCCTATAGGCACCAATAAAAGGAGGACATTTAATGAGATATTACCCAAAGTTCCTTTTAATGCAAATTATTTACGAGATCCTTTAAAAATGAGTATTTTAATGAAATATCCCTTATCTTACCAGTTTCCCATATTACTTCCACTTATAATATGATCTTTCAGTGTTTACATTTAATTGAAATTCTGACCATGCAAGCCATTATAGTCTGTGTCTATTTTGAAGTAGCAAATTATTTATTTGGTTGGTTTTTAAAACTACTTTTAATGTTCCTCAAAGAAAAACACATGTAAAACCAGGTAGGGGGTTGAGCACATGGCTCTGGAAGAAGAGAACAATGTTTAAATCTTGCCTCAGACACTCCTGAGCTTTTCCCATTGCAGGCACTGTTCAAACCTCCTCAATGGAATCTGAAGTAGGCGCTAAATCAAAGGGTGAGACTGGAAGGGAAGGGGGGCTTCACACAGCTCTTGGCTTAAGGCAAATGCTCTCTGTGCACAGCTTTGCTGTAGTCATTGACTGTGTAATTTTTAAAACAGCATATAACATAATTTCCCCTCATAAAGCATCAGTTAGCCAACTGTTAGGAACTGAAAGGTTTACTGCTACTATTTTACAGAAGTATGACAATCGTTATGAATGTCTATTCATGCAAAGGTCTGTTTCTGGCCTGTGCCAAAAATCATTGCATTAACACAGTTTTATAAGATGCCTTGAGAGCTAATTGCCCAAGCCCTCTCATCTTCTTGGTTTGTTTTTAATAAGTGTATTAGCTCTTATAGGTGCATTTAGTGTTCGGGGTATATGTTAGAATCTACTGCATCAAATACTGTGAAGAACCTCATTGCAACACGTATTGAAAATTCAGACTCTATCAATCAGTTTGGTATGATTGCTATCTTTTGCATTTTGATTCTTTCTTTCCATAAGCATGATACTAATTTTTGTTAATTTCAATATGCCATATCTACATATATATTCATATACAAGTATATATATATTCATGAACATGGGCACATATAGTCTCATAAACTTTCCAATAATACTTTTGCATCAATTTATGAAAGATAATTCAACTCATTTATTTTATTTTGCTGAAGGTCATTCCTGAAATTGGTTTTCCAATTTGTTTCTAGGGTATAAACATTTAATAAAATGAATTAATAAACAGAATGAATAAACTCTGTTATTAATTATAAATAAAATTAGTGATAGATTATTATTGTTTTTGTGTAGGCAGTTATACTTTCTGCAATATTTAGAATGTTGAATAAAATTTTTGAATAGGAATGAATGGTGAGCCTATTTTGCTTATTTCTGTTTCAAGAGAAAAATCTCTTCTCTACCACTATGTATGATATCTGGGTTGGTAGATAATCTGGTTACGAAAGTTCGGGGGGAAGGTCAAGTCAAGATACATATATGTAAAGGACCCGTGGACAAAGACAATGGAGGGGTGGGTTGAATGTCAGAGGTGGAAGTGGGTAGGGCAGAGGACAGTAACGGGAAAAATGGGGACAACTGTAACCGAACAACAATAAATAGTTTCCTATTTTATAGCACATATATAAGTATTATAACTGATTTATTTGCATCTATTGAGACTTATATGGTTTTCTTTTATCACTTAATTTTATTAATTATATTTCTCATTTTCCTTTTTTTCTTTTTTTGATAGTATATTTATACCATGCATTGTTACTGAAGTTTTATTTTGCTATATAATGACCAGATTAGTATCCCTAAAGGCATTTTATACTTTCTGGCATTTGGTCTATTTTCTTTAAAACTTTATTCACTTATCCAGATGATTGTATTTTATTCAACTCTAATGGCTTACTATTTTTTCCTGATAATTGTTTGAACATTTATTTTTCTAACCAGTGAAGACATGATATAAAAATTAGGAACTGTAACACACAATTTGTAAAAATGTAAAATATTAACTACCTAACTGAAAAAAAAACTGTTATAGGAATAATCTGTACTCATGAAATTTTAATTTAATCAAATAATTACTTGCTATAATAAAATTAGTGGATCATGTATTAATGTCTAATTTATTAATACACTCTACTTTGTGACTTATTACTGGTAAAATTAGTCACTACTTACCAATTCATATTGAAACTAAAGTAATTGTGGATTTAAATTAAGAGCTTGGCTATTATTCTGGCACATAAAACAAACAGTAGACCAAGTAAATGCAATATGAAATGTCATATTAAATCAATGTACTAATACAATTAGAGGATTTAAATATTAATCTATAGGAACATTAGCCAAAGAATGATTTTAATTTTTTAAATTATATTTATCTTGAATATTTTAATATAGTGAATCTACAATGTATTTATATTACCCAGTTCATGTCTACTTTGTAAATAGAATCAAGAGAAAATGTACTATCCCAGTATAACAAGACATTTTATTTTCTTTTGTCAGAAAATCCTAATGTATTGATTTATTGGAAGACACCGTTTTCCAGAAAAATATTATAATATGTATTATCCATGTTTGTACTTTGAAAAATCACATAAAATAAATAAAGTCCCATTTAATAAAGATCTACTATGGGATTAGTAAAGCCTTTCATGATGTCTCCTATCCTGAGACTGGTTCACAGAATTATCTATTGACAAATCCATCCACACCATTTCAGAGAAGTAGCCAGCGACTTTTTCAGTTTTTCCGAATATATTTCCAGAGTTATTTTTTTCATTTTTTGGCTTTATACAGATTAGGCACTCTCATCCTTCAACACATAAAGCTCAAATATACTCTAGTTTCTAAATTTAAGAAAGAAGTAATCTTCTTCTTGGTACGGAGTTGCAGAATCATGGCAATTTGAAAACAAATAATCTTAGACTCTCAAAAACTCAGAACTGTGTGGCACCATATAGCTCACCAAGTTCATGTGATAACTTCATGTAAAGTTTCACTTACGGAGAAGATGGCCCTTCATGTTGTACAAGTGCTTATACATTCAATAGATTGCAATGGTGCACAGAGAACAAGCATTTCAGTATCACCCCTGTTTGCCAAAGCTAAGGCTAAACCTCTTTTCTAGACAAAAAGAAAATTATTTGACCAAGTGAATGCTGAGAATCCTGTTACATAAGAGCCTGAAGTTACACGGGAAGGAAATCAGATTGTCAATGAGGGTGAAGATGGGGAATAAATTTGCTGGTGCAGGGCTGGAGGGTATATTTAATAGCTTTTTCTTCTTTCATTTTCCATTTTTACTAACTTGTCCTTTGTAATCAAGGATATGTCATTGAGCTTTGGGATTGGCAGATAAGATGTGAAATGTATTTTCACCAGAGGAGCAAAATCGAATGTGAACAAACAGTGGCAACAACAAAAGATGACGAATGATAAACCATCCATATAGTACAAAAAAGAAAGCTGATGTTCCAGGCTGATTTCAAACAAAGTGGAGCTGAAAATAAATACACTATTGAAGGTAAAAATATTTAATTCAATAAGAAGTTATAATAAATGCATATCAAATTAACATATTAAATACCTTCTAATGTACAAGCAACAGTTTAGAATGTAGAATTTAGTAAATCTACTATTAGTGTGAGATGTTTAAACAAGTTATTATTGATTATTTATAGGACAAAATATTTATGAAAGTATAGGACATTCGGGCAACAAATGTAGAAGCTCAGTTTAATGGATATGTGGACATGTTCCCTATAAATAGAGCATCCATACTCTTCAGGGTATATATGAAGCATTTACAAAATTTGATGATACCTTACATTACATTTCCTCAGTATATTTGAAGGAATTAGAATCATGTAAAGTATGTTTTCTGTACTATACTGCCAATTAATTGAAATCAACAATAAAATATATATTTAAAACCCTATGTTTGGAAGATGTATAAACTATATTCTGAATAATTCATATATCATAGAATAAATCATACTGCAAAATTACACATGCTTAAAACTAAAAAGCAACAATACATTCTATTGGGTAGCTTAACAACAGAAATTTATATTCTCAAAATTCTGAAGGCTACAAGTCCAAGTTCAAGAAGTCAGAAAGTTTGGTTTCTCCCAAAGCCTTTTCTTGGCTTACAGACAGCCCCCTTCTTCTGATATTTTCATGTGGTCTTTCCACCTTATGCATCCCTAGTTTCTCTCCTGTGTATCTTAATTTCCTCTTCCTGTGAGAACACCATTCAGATAGAATTAAGGACCAATGACTTCATTGGAAATTAATTACCACTTCAACGGCCCTAACTCCAAATACGCCCACATTTAGAGATACTAGGGGTTAGGACTTCACATATGAAGCTGAAGCTAACAAAGCAGCCTGAAAAGAAGAAAACAGTGTGTTCATTAATGAGCCATGTGTGGTACATGAGTAATTACAAAACCATTAATAGTGCTACCAAAACAAGCAGAAACAAAAGAAACAAAAAAAGAATGAAAAATCAATAGAATATAAACCAGAAATGCATGAGAAAATATTTTTGAAAAATGGCAAAGACAAACCTTTGTAAAAACTACAAAAGTAAAAATAATTAAACAACTATCTGGCTTAATTATTCAAAAAATTACAGATGTACTAAGTAAAAAGCAACATTGGGAATAAAAATGAGAAACGAGAGCTCTAAAGAGTTGTCTTCATCCGAGAATCCCAGTAAAAATATTTCTTGTTTATTACTGAAAGATTGTTCTCCACACTTCAGTGAATCCCTGCCCCCAGTTGACAACTAGATGATCCTACTAGCTTATTCCATATCGTTGATCATTTTACATTGTAAGTTCCTACTCATTCTCATTTTATACTAAGTCATCAGAGATGAGACTAAAAATTTTTGTTTTTTTTATTTTAAAGATATAAACTCAGCATTTGTTTTTTGCCTTGTACATTATACTCTGAAAACATGCATTTCCACATCTTGTCCTCTAAATGTTCTCCCTGTCTTCATGGACTACTGAACAGCTGTCCTTCCCTTCATAGCCACATCTCTCAACCCTTCATGGTGGAGGCCATTTATTTCTCATACTCCCCAGTGGAGACCTGGCAGGGGAATAGGCCTTCTTGCTTCCAAGCACACTTAAATATCATATTCTCCTTTTCTTCCTCAACAGTTCCGGTTCACTTGAATTGCATGCCATACATTAACAGTAACCCCTGTCTTTCTCTGTTGCCATCATCCATTGACCTCCATTGAAGTGTTTCACTTGCTGAAGATTTCACCACTAGGCCAGTTGACTGACTCTGTCCATGTTTGTTCATATCATGTTTTTTATTGAACTTAATATGTTGGATTCTCTAAGTGACCCTTACACTATCCAGAGCTTAAACATAGTAATTAACCTCCTTGTGTGTACTGGACCATTACTTTATCTTAATTTGACCATTATTCAGATTATACCATTGATTTTATTAGTACCTTACTTATGAAATCTTATGTCTAAATATTGAAATTTCTCACACAACCTCCTCTTCTTCAGGGGTCCTACTTTTCTATCACATCCAACAATTCTTTTGCCTTCTTAAGAAATCTTCTCCATTTATCTCCCCCAGTCTTTCTATGGAGCATCTTCTTGAGGTCATTAATTCCTTCTTTATTCACCTTAGATTCTGTGATATACCATGATAATTATTTCCTTGCAAATATTCTTAAATCTCTTGTCCCTTTCTTGCTATGTTGTTTTTAACTAAAAACACCAAATCTATTTAAAAATCTATTTCTCTGTGCTTGTACTCAAGTAACTACACATGGCTGGAAATCACATACAACTGAACTGAACAATCACAATGTAAACAGCATCTCAAATACCAAATGGGCTGCATCACTCCATTCACCCAGTGATTAGAAGGAATTGGAAGGACTCTATTCTGTTTTAGCCCCACTTCACAATCTCCCATGCATCTCATCTCATCTCATCTCATCCCCTCTGGCTTTCTTTCTATTACAAGAGACAACACCTCAAAAAGCTGGCCCTTTGAGTTTCCTCAAGGTCTGAGCAGTACTTCTTCTCTCAAATAAAACATGGTTTTCTCATCTTTTTATTTATTCCCAATGGTATGTAAACATTCTCTAAGATTTGCTTTCTTAAAACGCACAAGGACAAAACATCCTTCAACTCTGTCTCACTGATCCTCTGCCCAGCAAAACATTCTCAAGTATTGGCTGTCATTGCTACTCTACTTCTTGTCCTTCCTGTTGCTCCTTTTCTTGATCTAACTGGGTTTTTAGTTCCAACACACTGAAACCACACTGACTGAGATTCTCAGTAACCTGCACGTCACCACATCTAAAAGCCAATTTTTTCTGTTCATGTCCTTTTTCCTCTCAGTAGCATTTGGTTTAGGCACCCACATTCTACTTCTTTAACCACTTTCTTTTGCATTTGGAAATAGAGTATACTTCCATTGTTCCTCTTAACTCCTCCCTTACTTTCTGGTTTTAATCCTCTTTTTCTCATACCCTCTCTTCTGTTTCACCTGTAACTACTGGGATATAATAATAATATATTGGAATTGTAATATTATTATATAGAGAATTGATCTTCGGTTTTCCTCTTTTCCCAAATTTTATACATCAGTGACAGCAACATAACAGCAGGGAAACTTCAGTGATTAATTAGAAGTGTGTACTATGTGTCAGACATTTCCAAGTCCTTTGTGAAAATTAATTTATTCAGTCTACATTTTAATGATTCCCACATGTTATCTCCAGCCATGGCCCACTGAGCTCCAGTTATCATACACCCCACTGTGTGCTCATCATCTCCATTGAATAATCATTTCTTTCAGAGTTAACATAGGCAAAACTCTGCCCCACCGCCACAACAAATGTCATTTCAATAAACCCAGATAGTTAATAGAAAGAACTAGAGCTCAAGTTTGAAATGTTCCTCTCTATGTCCTTGCTCTGTTTCATTTTCTGTTTGTTTTGCCCTCTGAATCTAGTCTGCCAAAGAGCCCCATTGGATTGATCTCAAAAAAGGATCCTGATTTTCCCCACATCTTTTCCGTCCCCTTTGTTCTCCTCACTCCAAAATATCATCAGCTGTAGCCCAGGCTACTAAATCACCTCACCACTTTTAATTTCATCTTTAACTCCTTCATAATCTATTCCATGCAGAGCATCCAAAGTCATCTCTCCTCTTCATTTTTCAGAACATAAATTGCCACATCACTTTCCTACTGAAAATTCTCAAGAGCTTCAATGACATAGATTAAAATTCCAGTGTATGAATGACCTAAAAGGACTGTATGTGAAGAATCTGACCAGGGCTTTTTGCCTTCCTCCAGTTTTCCCAAGTGTTCTCTTGGGACACTGTTGCCACATGGGTCCTTTTCTTTTAGTCAAACATTTGTTCCCGCCTTACATCTTTTGCACTTTCCAGATGTCTGAAGCCTGGAAGATTCTCCCTCCTATCCTTGCCAATCTGGCTCCTTTCCCCATTGATGTCTGAGCTGTAATGTTGCTGTGTCATTGATATCTTTGCTGAGTGTCTAGAGTAAATTGGCCTCTAACCTCATGCTGACTACCATATCCTTCTGCTTTCTGGATCTTTTAATAGGCACCATTATATCATATTATCTTATTTAACATTCACAATAATTCCTTGAGATAAACATTATTATTACTGATTTTATACAAGTGAGAAAATCATGGTTCAGATGTGTTAATGTGTCTTAAATTCAACAATATTTAAGCAGCAATACCGTTTGTTCCCCAGAACTACTGTCCTTAAAATTTGCTTTAATGACTCCCTAAATCAGATCACCCATATATGCTCCAATTGTTTCTTACTTCATTTCAATCAGATCTGGGCCAGCCTACTGAATATAGAGAATACTGGGTTAACATGTCTCAACAGCTTTGTAAATAAGAGGAAGACTCAGCCTTGGTTCAGGATGTGATCTGTAGTTATGACTTCCAAATACCAGTCTTTCAGATTTAAGCTCGGTAACTCTCAAATGCTTGAGTTTAAATCATTAAGTCCAGCTAATCGGACTGCTGCTAGAATTAGAAAGTTGAAACACAAACCCAAATTTTCATACTTATGTTTACATTCTTTTCAGTGGCCTTGAGTGTGATCACCCAGGGGACTGAATGTTCCATTAGCTGAGAAATGCATGTATTTATAATATTCAGAGGTGGGGGTGAGAAGATAAAGGGGTATGAAGAATTTTAAAGGCCACACAATTTAGCAAACAATAAGTTCTTAACCAGGAACACGTGGGTTCTCACCCCATGTGTAAAACATTAAAAGGAGAAAGCAAGAAAAAAAGAACGATGGTGGATATTGTGTTACAATGTAAAAAAAGTGTTTTGTCTCAAGAACGCTTTTAATAAAAATAAAAGCTGTTCTTGAAATAAACTTTCTAATTACTAATTGTGTTTATTCCTTGATGCATTTGCTTCGTGAATGTTAAACACATTGTAAAACATTAACGGTTGAGGGCACAGATTACTTAGATTCAGCTCAAGACTTCCATAAATTGTAAAAATACATTGGTGCATCACGTGATTTAACTGGGTAGCTGTCTGATTATCTTTAGTTCTTTCAACAGAGATAAACTATAATTCACTTTAAAGATAGAAAATGTTTTTTTCTGTTAGTCTTGTTTGTTGTTGTTGCTTTATTCAATGATGATTTCTCTCTAAGAGAGAAACTCCTCCAGATTTCTTCCCATATTTACTGTATCATTACATCGTGTGGCAAGCAGCCTTCTAAAATGGCTCTCAGTTATTCTTGTTCTCTATTACCCGCACTCTTGCCCAGTTCTGTCCTCTTACATGAAAACTGGACTGATTGACTTGCTTTCAACAAATTCAATGTGGGCAAAATGATTGGATATCATTCCCAAGCTTAGGCTATGAGAGACGCTGACGTCTACTTCTTAGCAATCTTTCCTTTTCCTGCACTTTCTTGGTTGCTCACTCTGACAAAGTAAGCTTTTATGTGGAGCGGTCTATGTGGCAAGAAAGTGAGAGTGACCTCGGGACAACAGTTAGTGAGATACATAGACCTTCATTCCAAAAGCCCAAGGGGGAACTGAATTCTTCCAACAAGCAGCTAAGTCATCTGGGAAGTAGATCCTTTCCCAGAGCTTTCGGATGACACTGCAGTCGGAACTGTCACTTTGACCTTGGAGTTGTTAGAGACCTGAGAGCAGTGGACTCAGCTACATTGTACCTGGATTCTTGGTGCACAGAAACTATGGGTAACAAATGTGTGCTGCTTTAAGCAATTCATTTCAGAGTAAATTTTTATTTTATAGAAAAATGACAGGTTCCGAGGAGAAGATGGCGGCGGAGTAGGACAAAGGATTTCGCTTCTCTCCACNATTTAAAAATAAATAAATAAATAAATAAATAAATAAATAAATAATTCATGTTGAAAAAAAAAGAAAAATGACATAGTCAGAAATCCAAGAATCATTTGAACCATTTCCTGACCAATCATATTTAACATTGAGCTGTGTCTACTCTCCCTGCCTAGCCTCTGTTTCAGCCTATCCAACCACGCTATTATTTCGCTTCAACCTTCCAACAACATTTGCTTGACATTTTTCAGTGGTTCCTAAGAGCTATGCCTGACTCCAGACTTGTACATTCCATTTCAGCATCTACGACAGTTTTCCCCATACTAGTGCTCACAGATTTTCAGGAAGGGAAAATTCTTTTATCAAATTAATCCAGGAAAGTTTGGGTATTTGTGGTCCTATGAGAGTTAGAAATTGTGACATCATTATGTTCATGCAGCTTTCGTTAATATAGTTTCTCAAATTCATTTGGCAATCAAACTGCCCTCCCCTTCTCACAGCTTTTTGAAAAAATATATTGATAACAATTTACAAGATCAATTTTGTCCCAAATAAGATATTAAAGAATTTGTATTTGGCAAATACTGCTCAAAACATTTAAATACGATTTTTCTAAAATGCACATCAAACCATGTCATTGACTTGCTTAAAACACATTTTGGCAACCTTGTGTTTTGTACAGAATAAGTACGAGAAAGCATATAAGCAGAACTATCTATGACCTGGCTCAACTTCTCTGATCTTTCTTCTTAGTTACTTATCTGACTCATTGATCTATTCCACTCCCCTTATCCTCCATTCCAGTCCTACTGAATTCCAGGTGGTTTGCTAACTATTCTTCTGGTGTCTAGTCTCCATTCTTCTGAATTGCTAGTCTCCATTCATGTTTCTTTATGAGTAGAATCAACTCTCTTGCTTATAAACATATCTCTATTTTCCCAATGGAGTCACAAATTACAATTAATTTTCCTATTCACTTCAAGAGTCATTTAATTTATGAAGCAGTTGCATAGCTTGAGGGCTGTAGGGAATATAATTTGTTTCATCTCTGAGCATCTTCTTTAAATGTACCACAAACTCCTATTGCAAATGTTTACAGAAATTAGGTGCAGTTCCTTTTAATATCATTGTAATCTTTGTAACTCTAACAGTAGAATCAGTTCAGGTTCTCATTGTACTGAATTTATCCCTTTCTTCACTTCTTTTTTCTCTCTCATCCACTGTATCCTGACCACAAAAATGCATTTATTATTTTACAATGTGTAATTCTTTGCATCTTTCTACTTAAGATAGATAATAACTATCTTAAAGTCAGATAATGATTCCTTCACTTTCATGCCTTCACAAATTTAATAAATAATTGATGCTTAAATAAAACAATACTCATAAACTGACTCTCTGTTCAGAAAGCTTTTGATTTCTAAATTAAAAAATCTCCCTAGTTTTCTTTTCTTCAAGTTGACACTTTTCGATTATTTCTTATGATTTTTATTCTATCTGATACACTCTACATCTATATTTTATTAATGGATTCATGGGTTGTTGGATTATTACTTTTTTAATTTTTTTTTTTTACTTTATTGTTGTTCAAGTACAGGTGTCTGCCTCTTTGATAATGTCTTACTTCCCTGATACCTTGTTTGGTCTTCTCCACCATGATATCCAGAGCTTTACTGAGCTTGCTGATGCACTCTCTTTGGTAAGAAAAAAAAAACAACAATAAAATTGTTTGCAATATATCTCAGTAAATTTATGGAAATGTTAACCATCCATGGCTTGAGTTGTACTAGGAAGACACAATGCATAAACATAAATCAAAGGAGTTTATCTAAATCACATGTTGCTAATCACTGATTTTCATGTGTAGTTTTCACAAGTAAATTCTTTACCCAGTATATAGATACAGATTGTTAAAAGTAATGATTGCCTAGATTATGAATGTAAAATATATATGTAAAAATAGAAGAAAATTTATTTATCTGAGCAGTCAGATAAATACTCACTACTATAAATATCTTTTATTTATAGTTTTGATGACAGATGACATCAATATTCATGAACTGTGGAACCAGTTGAATTGTTATTGTCTTATGGTATGCCACAGATCTAAAAAAAAGATAGCAAAAATGTTATTTAAAAAGTTGACTTTATATCACACTATGGGAATAATATTCCATACTTTCATTAATTAAGTTTTACCATTTAAACCTCTTTATGCATCCTGTGCTTTACTGAAGTTTTGTTTGCTTTAATTTTTCAACTCTATATTCTTTCTTTTTAAGATTTTTATTCATTTATCTTTAGAGGTAAAGGGAAGGAAAGAAGGAGAGAAATGTGTGGTTGCCTCAATGTGTGGTTGCCTCTCGTGAGCTGCACCAGTCAGGGCTTCAACTCTATATTCTTATGTAGTTAAGAATAAAATGAGAACATGAGTAGAATCAGGAATAAAAATCCCATCATTGTTATGATACTTCCATTCGTATTTTATTGTTGTCAGATATGCTGGGAAATGTTTATAGGATAGGAGCAAGTTTTGTAAATAATAATTTCAGGATATTTCCCCTATTTTATGAATAAATATAACCTGAATTCTTTTCAGTGCTATAAAACAATTATCTCCAGCTGGTAACAATAATTCTCCCAACCTATTGTAACAAACTTCTCTGATGTGCATTAATAAAATTAGGTTGGCATAGCCGTCAAGGAGACATAACCTAGTGGAACTCGGTGAGCATTTGTCATTTTGGCTCACCATCATAAATTCCTTCTCTTAGTAATACTACCCCACATTTTGGGCAAACTCTTCTCCTTTCTGCAATCGTATTGTCCTTCTACAGTTTCCTATGACAATATTCTACTGACATAACAGGTTTCGATAGATGATCCAAGCCAACTATAAAACCTCATTTTCTGCATCACAAGAACTGAAACAAAGATGGTGATGTAACGTAAGCAGGACAATCTCAGTCCTGCCTTGGAACAAAAAAGAACACATTCTTAACTGAAGATGAGAGGGAGGCTCCTTTTGTTCCTCTAGATTGAGAGCTTGGAGTAGCCATGTCCACTACTTGGAGTAGGTTGAATGAACTTGGCCAGCTCATCAGCAGAATGGGAGAAAAGATGGGAGATATGACGGCATACAAATGATATTGTGAAGCTCACTGAGCCAGTCATACAATGTGGGACCAGATCTACACCTTTCCAGTACTTGGGCCACTATATTTCTTTAATGAAAGTAACTTTACCTTTATTTCTATTGTTTATGCTTCTACAGTTAACCCCTTTTTCCCCCTGTGCCCACCTCTGGCCAGCCCATGTCATCACTTCCCCGGGGGCCATCATCACACTGTTGTCTGTGTCTATGGGTCATGCATATACATTCTTTGGTTAATTATTTCACCTTCTTTCATCTAGTCCCTTCCTCCTCACTGACACCTGCCAGTCCATTGTGTGTATCTATGTCTCTATTTCTATTTCTTTGTTAGTTTTGGAGTTTATTATGCTAAGTGAAATAAGACAGTCAGCGAAAGACAAATACCCTATGATCTCATTTATATGTGGAATCTAATGAATAAGAAAATTAATTTGCTTGAATTAACTATTTATAACTTGAATTTTGTCATTTGTAATCAAAAGTGTTTTTACTAAAACAAAATTTATATCTTGGGGAAAATGGCTTGAGGTTGGAATGGTAGGTAAGAGAGAACAAATTTTGTGGTTAATAAGATGAATGTCTTATGCAAACTTGGAGTTTATTGACTCTGCAAGTATCTATTCAAAGAATTAAAGAAAACATTACCCTAATTATCCCAAATGAGAATCTGCTAATAATCTGATTCAAATTTGATGTGATTTCAGTGATTCCACTTCTGGGAATATACCTGGAGAAACTTAAAACACTAATTGGAAAGATTGCACAAATCCTTACATCCTTGTGTTCACTGCAACATTATATTTTTATCCTATATTTTTTATTTTAGTTTAGTTTAATTTAAACAAAAAACATTCTATGCTGTAGTCTCTTTTTTCATATCTTTCAACATCAATTAGTACTACATATTTATTCTTTGCATATTTCTTTTCCCTTAACAATAGATCTTGGTGGTACCCCTATTTTAGAGTCATATCTAAATCTACTTTCTCCTTTCTGTTTTTATCTTAATTTAAAAAATCAAGATTGTTGTTATTTTTATTTTATTACATTTGTCCCAATTATTCCCACTTTACGTTCCTCTGCCCATCCCACCTCCCCCGCACTCACAGTCAATCCCCACACTGTTGTGCACGACAGCAGTGTGGGAATTGCAACATTAGTTACAACAACCAAGATTTGGTCACAGCCCAAGGGGTCGATTAGTATATGAGTGAATAAAAATTCTGTGGTACATTTACACTATGGAATACTACCCAACCATAAAAATAATGAACTCTTATCCCTTTCATGGGTGGCCCTGGAGAGCATTATGCTAAGTATAATAAGCCAGTCGGAGAAAGACAAATGCCATATGATCTCGCTCATATGTGGGATCTAATAAAAAATAACAAAAACATAGAAACAGATTCATAGATACAGAGAATAGACTGATAGCTGTCAGAGGAAAGGGGGATTGTAGGGCTGGGTGAAAAAAGCAAAAGGATTAAGAAAAAAGGGGAAAAAAGACCAAACAACCCAGACAGCAGCATGGTGATTACCTGATGAAAAGGAGTGTGAGGAAGTAGAAGAGATTAAAGGGGAGAGATAAACGATAACAGAAGACAGAAGGAGACTTGGCTTCACCTAATACAATACACAGATGATGTAACGTAGAATTATACACCTGAAACCTATGTAATTTTATTAACCAAGTTACCCCTATTCATCACTAGAAAGATGAAAATTGATGCAATTCCAGGTGCTCTCTCACATTGTGGGGACCTTAGGGATCTTACGTTAACACCATGATCAGAGAAAGCTTTGTGTGTATTTCAGGATGGTGACAGTTACTGTGTCTGCAGTGTATTTGAGTCAACTACAAATCATATAAACAGAAGGTAATGAAGAATTTTGAAAAATCTTCCTTTTGCATAATAAAACTATCCAGATAAGCCCTAGAAATTGGGTAAGTGAAGTGTGGCCAATGTGAACACATCTGAGTATAAAGTAAATAGCACTGCAAAACATTCAAGTTCCAGTTTCTTTCAGAAGTAAAACGTTTAGTTTTGATACTCTTTCAGTCCTCTATTACCATAATGATGCTGGAACCAAGCTTACAAACAAGGTACAAGTCGTAAATGCTAGTGACCTAAAACAACAGAAAAGTATCTGGTTCTCTAGTCTGCCAAGTGGTTGGGTGTTTATTCTGTTCTCAATTGTGTAAATTCCTACCTCTGTGGACAGCTGTTGGTAGCTTGGGTGGTTTTGCTGATCTCCAGTACTTCTAGCCCATGTCAGGGACTCTGGCTAAAATAACTTGGCTATTTTCTGCATTGTTTCTTAATGACTACAGATGAATCTGTGTTGCTTCTCACAGTGGCCAGCTTCTAATGGAGAGAAGAAATATACACATTCTTTTCGCACCTTGACTTTGAATTGATGCGGTATCCTTTGCTCTGCATTCTATTTGACAAAACAAGACCATCCTGGTCTTCAGAAAACAGAAAATGGACTTTACCTTTAGTGGGAGAAATTGCAAAGTGATATTGCAAAGAATATGCACATAGGAAAGTGGTAGATTGGGGTTCATTGTTGCAGCTGATCTACACATACACTCTAGCATTATGTATATGCATTTTAATTTATGAAGTTTCTAAATGCATCATTATATGGACTTCCAAATAGCATAGGTATTATTGTCCAGAATTCATATTCAACTCTGAATTCCATTCAGCAATTTACAGAAAATAAATCCTGTCCATCTTACACTTACTGATTATTTCAAATTTAAGGAAAAATGCTCTCTACATTCTAGCAAAGATGTAATTTATTTTGCTTCTACAGAATTATATAGTCATTCATAAGAATCAATTCTCAACATTTCCAGATAGAAATAAAAAAAAAAAAACTTGGTGAAAATGTTGAATTGTCTGTATAAAGCTAATTTTAAAAATAATTTCCCAGGCTAAGAAAAAAGTTTATCAGAAAGGGAAAGAAAAAAACCCACCATCATAATACAAGATGTTAATGAAATGGCAGAATAGTATTAATATACTACTGAGACAAAATAAGTATACCAAAGAATTCTATTACCAACCAATATAAAGGTTTACAATGAGAAAGTTAATATGGTCAAAAAAGGTCCTATATCAGTGATTTAATATAATTAAGAAAAAAGGTTAGAAATGTATAATAAACTAAGCTGTAACAGAAACTTTGATTTTAGAAGATAATCAAGAGGACAGGAAACAGTATAAATAATAAAGCTCAAAACATATAGTTTAAAATGCAGAAATAATACATCTGGAGATGTGTTGTATACATGTAAAATATGGATGAAATATCATAAATAGTGAAAACAGAAAACCTTGTAATCTGAAATTGGGGAAACTAAAGTAGCCCAGATGATGAGGGATATTGAGGGAAAACAGAGATGTCCTTCTTACAAACAGGGCCATATCGAAGTCACTTTAGTCGTTCTGGACATTTTAATAAGTCCCGATCACCATTCTCACAAAACCAGAGCAAAGGCAGAAGAGCGCAGTGACCGAGTCTACCGGTCTCCACGAAGACACCTTCACGTGATACTCGCTGAATCACAATAGTCAAGTCGCTTAAGTTTTCTCATGTGGAAAATGAAAACATTACCTGATTTGACACATAAGGTTGTTATGAGAATTAAATTTATTAGAAATATCCCGGGCCTAGTACATATTCCTTAGGTATTAGCTATTGATTATTAAATAATTTAATGATTTGTCCGGACAATCTATATTTTCCTCAGACAACATTACCCTACTTTTTATGAGGTTAACTTTTCCCTACTACCAAAAGTAGGCAATGACACCACAAGAAGAGACAATTATAGACCATAGCCATGATGGATACAGTGCAAATGTTTTTATCAAAACATTAGCAAACTGAATTTAACAGTACATTAAGAGAACCATACACCATGATCAAGTGGGATTTATTTCAGGATTCCAAAGCTAATTCAATGTCCATAAAGCCGTCAATGTGGTATACCACACTAACAAAATGAAAGCTACACATTATATGATCATCTCAATAGATGCAGAAAGACCTTTGATGTAATCCAGCATCCATTTATAATAAACACTCTCAACAAAGTGGGTATATAGAAAATATACATCAACATAATAAAGACTATATATGAGAATTTATATGATTAACACTCAGCGAACACACTCCTGTGTCAAACTCAAAGCTTTCCCTCTAGGTTTAGGAACAATATAAGAATAAGACAAGAATGCCCACTTTCCTTACTTTTATTCAATATAGCATTGGAAGTCTTAGCCAGAGCAATTTTAAGCAAGAAAAAATAATTTCAAAAAACATATGTATTGGAATGGAAGAAGTAAAGCTATCCCTGTTTTTAGGTGGCATGACATTACTTATATAAAATTCTAAAGACTCCACCAAAAAACTGTTAGAGTTGATAAACAAATTCAGTAGTGTTTCAGGTCACAAACTACCAGAAAGAGAAATTGAGAAAAAAATCCACTTAAAATTACATCAACAAATAAAATATCTATGACTAAATCTGACCAAGAAAATGAAAGACCCCTATATTGAAATTATAAGATATTAAAATAAATTGAAGACACAAATAAAGTGAAAGATATTCCATGCACTCTGACTGGAAGAATAAAGATGCCCATACTACCGAAATCAATCCACAGTCAATACAATTTTATTAAAATTTCAATGAGATGTTTCACAGAAACAAAACAAACATTCCAAAAATTTGTATGGAACTTAAAGAGACCCTAAATAGCCAAAGCAATCTCGAGAAAGAAGAATAGAGTTGGACACCACCGATTTGAAACTCTAGTTCAAAGCCATAGTAATTAAAACATTATGATATTACCATAAAAACAGACACATAGATCAATGGAGTAGAATGGAGAGCACAGGAATAAAAGTATGCACATACGGCCACCCAGTTTACAAAAAAGAAGACGCCAAGAATGTGTAGTGGGGAAAGGACAGTCTTATCAACAAACAGTGTTGAAAAAATTCCAGACAGCCACATGGAAAAAAGTGAAACTTAACCACTATCTTAAACTGTACACAAAAATTAACTCAAAATGGAAAAAAAAAACTTGAATATAAGACCTGAAACCATAAAACTTCTAGAAGAAAGCATAGGCAGTAAATTCTATGGTGTGTCTTGACAATGATTTTTTTTATTGTGACACCAAATGTAAAAACAAAAATAAACAAGTGGAACGACATCAAACTAAAAAGATTCTGCACAGCTATAAGAACCATCAACAGTATAAACAGTTAGCCTAGTAAGTGGGAAATAATATTTACAAATCATACTCTGATAAGGGGTTAATATCCAGAACATATAAAGAATTAATGAAGCTCAATAAGGATTTTTAAATTTTTTATAGTACCTCCATACCCTTTCCAGATGTGAATATACCATTTTACATTCCCATCAATAGTGCACAGTGATTCTAACTTCTAAACACCCTTGTCAGCATGTGTTGTTTGGATATTTTTGATAATAGCCACCCTGAGAAGTGACATACTTCACTGTGACTTTCATTTGCATTTCTCTAATAATTAATGATGTTGAGTATTTTAAAAAATACTTGAT
The DNA here is from genome assembly GCF_014824575.4 of Sturnira hondurensis. Taxonomy (NCBI): domain Eukaryota; kingdom Metazoa; phylum Chordata; class Mammalia; order Chiroptera; family Phyllostomidae; genus Sturnira; species Sturnira hondurensis. The sequence goes on along the minus strand of NW_028093774.1, from coordinate 12,986,460 downwards.
CATTTGCATGTTTTCTATGGAAACACCTATTCAAGTCCTTGTTATTTGGGTTTTCTTGTTTTGTTTTGTTGCAATCAGTTGTAGGAGTTCCTGATATATCATGAATATTAACCCATTATTAGATATAGGGACTGCAAACATTTTCTCCTTTTTTAAGGTTCTCCTTTTAAATTGTTGCTTCTTTCTCTGCTTAACAATGAAATACAAAACATTGCTGAAAAAAATTGAAGATAATGTAAGTGGAAAGACATCCCACATCTATGAGTTAATAGTATTAAAATGTCAATTTTATCCAAAGCAGTCTACAGATTCAACATCTTCCCTATGAATACCTCAATAGCACTTTAAAGACAAAAAAAAAAAACACTAAAATTCACATTGAGCCACAAAGGACCCCAAACAGCCAAAGAAAACTTGACAAAGAACAAAGCTATAGGCCTTATACTTTCTGACTTTAAAACATATTACAAAGCTATAGTAATAAAAAAAAAAGTATGGTACTAGCATAAAGACAGACATACCAACCAGTGGAACAGAATAGAGCCCTGAAACAAACCAGGAACACATCCTTGGTCAAGGATGCCTAGAATAAACAGTGAGAAAGGATCATCTATTTAACAAATGTGCTGGAAAAAGTAGATAACCACATTCAAAAGAGTGAAATAAAAACCTTACCTTCTACCTTATACAAAATTCAACTCAAAATGGATTGAAGCCATACGTAAGATGTGAAACTGTAAAACTGCTAGAAGAACAACAAGAAAACATTTAACACTTTAAAGATGTTTTATGTTTTTCTGACTTACACAGTTTCTGGGGGAAATTACTGTCTTTCTTTATGTTTCTCTAGGTTGTTTTTAATATTTTGTTTTTAACATTGGTTTTGAATAATTTGAATTTGATGTTTTGGGGTATTTTCTGTATATCTATTATGCTTCATGGTTACTAAATTTTTTTCTTAAGTCACTATACTTTATACCAAATTGGGAAACTTTGAGCGATTATTTATTCAAATAAATTTTTAGGTCCTTCCTCATGCTTCTCTCCTGGGACTCCAATTACTTGCATATTAGATTCCTTAATTTTGTTACCACAGATCCACTGAGGTGCTAATAATGTTTCAATGATTTTCTCTCTCTGCTTCACTTTGCATAATTTCCTATTGCTATGACTTCAAGCTCATTGATTATTTTTCCTGCTGTATCCAATATCCTGTTAATCCAATTCAGCAGATTTTGTTGAATTTCGGACATATTTTCTCTAAAAGTTTCATTTGTTTTTATAAATATATCATTTCATATACTTCAATGACATTTAAATCTTTGAGCATATTTACAATACTCTTAAAATATTTTTAAAGTTTTTTTTTGCTTATTCCAACATCTCTGTCATGCCTGGTCCATTTCAATTAATGCAATTTTCTTCTGGTTATGGCTATAATTTGCTACTTCTTCATTTGTCACATAATTTCTTTTGAATGAAGGCCACTGTAAATGATATATTGTTGAGTGTTTGGATTTTGATGTGTACTATTATAGAACTGAAGTCTGTATTTACAGGGTTTTTATATTTCTTGCAGATCAAAATGATCCTTTCAAGATTTATTATTAAGCCCAGTTGCAGCGGCATTAAGCAGTATTTACTCTAGAGCCAAAAAGTCCTTTTTAAAGGGCAATCTTTTGGGGATCTCTGCTAAGAGCTCTAATTGATCAGCAAGGTCTCACTACTTTGGCTAGACGAAAATCAAATATTTTCCAGCTCTGTGCGAGCTCTGGAAACATTTCTCTCTGTTTCCACCTCTATCCATATCTGTACGTAGACACTGAAGGGGAACCCTATGCAGCTTTCTGAAACTTTTTATGTACTTCCATCTTCTACACTACTTTTTGTCTGCAAATTCTATTCCCCTTCACTTCCCAGACCCCAGTCTCTGTAAACATGACAGCTATCCTCTCTCTGCCTGGGGTTTCTTTCCCTCTAGCATTGTCTGAGAAATGCTTCCAGGCAGAAAGCCAGAGTGACTGTGGAGATCACAGCCTTTGTTTTCCTTCCTCCAGGGAACATAGTCCTGTCCTGCTCTTGTTCATGCCTGAAAATCTTTCTGGTTTTCTAGTTATTGATGGCACAAAGGGTGGATTAATGATGATGACTCCATCACAGCTGGAACATGAAGGCTGAGCATTTAACTTCAATGTGGCGTGATAAGACGAGGTTGGCTTTAATTTCATAAATTTCCTAAAGGCGGAATGTATGTTTTTTATCCTTTTTATTCTCACTGGCTAATATTATGCCTGACATATAGTTGGCCTTCAGTAGATGTTTGTAGATGGAATTAAATAAAAAAAATAGAGACTATTAAAAGAAAAAAGCTGGAACCGTTTTTTTTTTTTTTGTTTTTTTTTTTTGTTTTTTTTACCAGAAGAACAGCTACTGCTACAAAGAATTTGTTAAGACAAATTGAAGTTTGTGTAATGTTTTGACTATTACTTACGGGATTTTTAAATGAGAATGAGGTCTTCAAATATATAAATAGCCCCAAATCAGGCATAGATGATATGCTTTTACCCTGGACTAGGAAGGTCAAAATTTCTCTTTCTGCATTCACAGGTGAAGCAATTCAATTCTCTTGGAAAGGTGATTAACCCTCCGAAGACATTTAAACTATTAATCTAAATGTATGTGAGTCTTGGAGCCTTGATGAAAGTCTTTAGTTCTCCCAGCCATCATTAAAGATTTAAACTTGCCCAATTTATCTAAAGAGAGTATAAGTGACTCAAATGCTCTCATTTCAACATTCCAAACATGGTTATTATCAGTCCAGAGTTGTCCCAGGTGAAATTGGCAGGTTTCAATCTGTAGGTCACTGAAGTTATCAGTCTTCCTTAGTAGACTGGTCCTATTCCGGGCATCAATACTATTTTACCAAGTTTTACAATTTAACCCTAAGGAACCTGGCAAACTCACATTAGATTCAGTTTCTTTGACTTCTGGGAACAATTCAACATTTGGCCATCATTATAGGGACCATTGCTAATTTTTGCTCTAATTTACTTTTAACTTCCCAAACCCATAATGATGGCCTGTTTGTTCTTTTTGAATCTTTACTCATTCATTGCTTGCTCTTAAGGATTATTTGGCTGAAATGTATTAAGAAGCTAAAACAATTTATTTTAGATAAATTAACGATAAAATATTTTGTTAAGAAAACATTCAAAAATAAATTATTCTAAGAAAAGCAAAAGAAAATCCATGAACCTCAACGAATAAATATGCAATAAAGAAAATTTGTTAAGTCAAGGATTTCCATCTACCAGTCAGTTACCATTATGAATTCAGTTCCCATAGGGGCACACTGTTTACAACACTAAAGACATTCCATTCTTAAGACATATGGTTTTAAGCTTTGATGAAAATCTAAAGGTGGGGCATTCAATTTGAATCGAAGAAGAACACAGATGTTTAAATTAGCCCCAAATCCAAACCTGTTCTTTGAAATAAATTTACCATCTCTACAGTGTCTTTTACTTTATATTGTCCTTGGATTTTTGCATATTCTCATAGAATCACAGGACTTTGAACTTGAGAGGATCTATAGAAGTTATGCAGTACACATGTTCCCTTTCAGGACCTCTTTGCAGAGATTGTAATTCAATTGTTATGAAATTGTCTCGATAATCTGTGTTTTACGAAGAATGACTCTGATTCTGACCTGTGTCTCAGTTGTTTGGTGCCATCTTGCAAAACAAAAGGTCAGTGGTTGGACTCCTGGTCAGGGTACATGAATAGGTTGCAAGTTTGAATACCTACAAGAGGCAACCTACCAGTGTTTCAAACCTTATCCGCCATTGCTGTCTGTCTTGGGAAATCTCCCTACCAATACACCAAGGTCAGCAAGAAGTGATTCTGAGAGTGAAGCCTGAGAGTGATGGGTACTCTCTCTCATTCACCTATGCATCTATCAATTACCAAATATTATATGTATTGCTAAATTAATTTATAAAGGAGGCTGATAGACTTAGGTAGTTCTAGTACCTCAATAGCCTATGTAAGCAATCCAAAACTTAAGCTTAAAAATTCCTCAAAGTTAAATAATCAAAACATAAAGATAATCAATCCAAATATGCCTGCTGAGTTTATTTTTTCGTAACCTAGCTCCAAAACTTCCCTTTGTTCCATGTTTGAAAAATGACCCTGGTATAATAAATCAGTGTTTGCCTAGTATAAATTCCTTGTTCTTGCTTGCTTTTGTGCAAGTCTTTGAAGCTTGTTTCTGTTTTCTAGAGTGGATGCTTCCTGATCCATGGATCACCAAATAAAGCCAATTAAATCTGATTTACACGCTTGTGAAATTTCCAACCCACCTCAGTCTCATGCTAAGATTCAGTTGACAACAAAAAATTATTTTGATATATGTGTTCAGTCTTACCAATGTCCAATCCATTCTTCACAAAGTTGAAGATAAACCTTCTGAAAATGCAAATCTGATCATGTAAGACACTCCAGTCTGTTCCCACTGTCTTCAAGAGGTATTCTAAAAATATCAGCTTAATTTATGTGGCCCTACTTAATATATGTCTACATTCAATCACCATATTATGCAATTCTTATGTTTGCTCCTCATGTTTCAGTCATACTGGGATAACATTTTATCATCAAATGGAATTTATTTATTTATTTTTATTAAAGATTTTATTTATTTATCCTTAGAGGGGAAGGGAAGGAGAGGAGAGAAATATCAACGTATGGTTGCCTCTCGTGAGTCCCCTGCTGGGAACTGGACTGCAACCCAGGCATATGCCCTGACTGGGAATCGAACCTCAATAGTGTGGTTCGCAGGCCCACACTCAATCCACTGAGCTACACCAGCCAAGGCCATCAAATGGAATTTAATAGAAATATGGTTGTATTTGAGAAATAAAGTTAATTTCCTTTTTTAAAACATCACTTGAAGGCCAACATAATTTTATTTGCCATTATCTCCTCCTTATTATACTTAATGTCATCTGTAAGTTTCCTTTGTTCTTGAATTTATCCCTTTTGTCATATAAAAAGACACTCTAATTTTTGGTTTTACTTAGTTTTGGTACCATTAGCACACATCAATAAATTATTTTGGAATGTTCTAAAATAGGATTTATCAATTTCATAAACGTTCTTAAGAAAATCCAGTGTATTGAAGTTGGGAGGTGGGGGTGGGTGGGGCTGGAGGGAGTGGTGGGAGGAAATGTAGAGAAGTATAGTTGAACAACAAGAAAAATAAAAAATAAAAATAAACAGAAACAGAAAAAAGAAAGAAAATCTAGAGTGAAATTTTCCTTCATTGTCTTAGTCTATTATAATCTTTTCAAACACCATTAGCTTAGTTCTTTATGATTACATGCAATAGTGTAATTTATGATTTAGTAAATATTTGTCAATATACTGTTTAAACTATTCAAGTGTAAATAATGTTTACTGAGGGTATATAAGATGTGAGAGAATAACACATATATTTTCATTGAACTTTTGATATCACCCTCTGGCACAAGAATAAGTGTGATACCTAAGTTTTACCATGTTCCCAGGACTCCAATACACCATTTACCTCATTTGTCCCTCTTGTTTCTTATATCTAGAAAGTGACCCTATTCATTGTGTGAACAGTTAAAAATGTCTGTCATATGGTAAGTACTCAATATATTTAGTTGTTACCCTTTGTATTTTGTTTTTATTCTTTTTGAGAGATAGCAACAACTGAGACACACAGGACCGACTTTTAGGCCTGTGGTCCAGCCGGAATTAAGTTCCGTGTTCTCCAACTCCATTCACGATCTTCTTTCCACAAGACTTTTAACAGGGAAATGCAAGAATGAAATAAAAACGGACACGTGCTTTTATTTTAGGTAGTCAGCCAAAGCTTCTGGAAGCGTTCTGTCCTCCAGATGTCATCATCAACAGGGTCCTGACAATGTAGGAGAGGACAAGTATTCCAGGGAGGCCAGCGGAAGGTTTGCCCTGACAATGTTTATGGGAGTTCCAGAAATGTGCACACGACCTAAATGGATACATGACTGTCAGAGCCCTTTTTCTGTGTGCACTGCAGGTATCAGGAATAGGCTTATCTCTCCTTCTGTGATCAGCCGCTGAGTAGACCTTATGATTCTGGAGATCCTGGGAGATTTTTCTGTAGAAATCTGATAGCTTGTTTGAGAATAAAGCCAAGATAAAAATAAAGTTGTTCGAAGAGAAAGAAAGACATAATCCTGATGGCAATTTTGGAATATCTCACACTTTTCCAGATAGAAATAAAAATCGTTACTTTGAGGGGGAATAAGAAGTATTTCACTTAAGCCTGTTATTTTAATGGAGGTTCTGAAATAAAACAGCCTCCTAAATTAAAAATGAAATTAGAATATATTCGTTTGGCTGCATTTCTGAAATAATCATTAAGTTCTCAATCTATTCCTTTGTTTTTGCCTGCTTTCTTATTTCTATCATTTATCGTCCCCTGTATCTCTGTATCTGCCATTTCTTTATTCCTTTCTTCCCTCCTTTCCTCACTTCTTTCCTTCCTTTCTTCCCTTCTTCCTTTATTTTACCTCTGCTGATCTGATAATAGAGATAAACAAAACATTGACATTGGGAAATCCTAACAAACAAATAATAAGAAAAAGGAGCTGGGTGACTGTATATATATGAGACTTTTGAACATTTCTGAACGTAGTGCATACGATGAGATTGGCTAGTTACTTCTATGCCACTGAATAGAGAGGCAAAACGATAGAATCGATTCAGGAATTCAAATTCCCAGTTTAAGGGTGAGTGACCCAAAAGTTCATGCATGAACCCTACAGGAGATCCTTCATTTGTTGAAGTAGTTTTGACGCCATGAGAAAAAAATAACTTATGGATGAAACTCACGTTGTAGGAGGGAGGTGAGAATTTTTCCACATAAATAGCATCGTAACCCAAATAACATATAGATCAAAATTTGCCAGAAGTCCATTCTTCCATTTGATTTTTAGTCATATAAATCAGTCAATTGTCTTATATTTAAAGTAAATTTTGGTGGATTTCCCTATCTTGTAACCCCAAGGGTCCTAACTGATACAAATGTTGTGACGTTTCCTGAAACTGGAGAAAGCACAGAACCCAGGTGGCTGAGAAGGTAAATCTTTGAGGCATACGATGCAGAGCAAAAACCACTTTCCCCCAAAGTTCCAGCAGCCATCTCCTGGAAAAGGTCTGTTGATTAGTCTACGTTGGGTTAGAAGGCTACCTCCAGAGCAGTCCCTAATGATGAATTATGGAATTATAGTTCTCTTAGCCTGGTTAAGTTCATGAAGTTGCCTGGGTTATAACCCTGAAAATAGTCACTATCCACTTGACTTTACTAATAAGAAAACAGTGTTGCAATATCGCATGTAATTCACCCACAGTAACACAATGGAGCTAGAATTAAGATTTTGTATTTTTTAAAAAATATATTTTAATTGAAAGCAAAACACAACATACATCTACTCAATTAAAAAGGTTTAATTTCACATTTCTCTTTACTTTAAAGTCGGTACTTATCATTGACCATAAATTTGTTTACATTGGACATCATTTGCCTCTGTGTAGTGAGCTATGCTCTCAGTACAACACAAATGTAGATTTATTGCTTGGGCATTTGTGCCTTGGCTCAGCCCTTTTAAGTGCTTATTGTATTGTGCATTCACATGTTTAGACATCTATTTCAAATGGCCTTCAGAAATCGTGCACTATTCCTACTGCTCACAATCCAACTCCCTTTTTTGTCTATTGGAGAGAAACTTGGCTCAAGCTTTCTGCCTTCTGTGAATGTGCTGCTAGTCCTGGCACATAAAATAAAGCACATTATGAAACAGTGTCCTTCAAAGAAAAAAAATGGATCTAGACTGGAACCGGCCACCAAGTGAGAAAAATTATTATTTTTTAACAACCAAAGGAAAACAATTGTTTTTTTTGTTTGTTTTATTAATAGTGTTGCCAAATTAGCAGTAGTGGAAATTTTTCTCTAAGTATTTGTAGCTATTAAAAGTGGACGAAAGATGTATCCTGCCATAAACCACCAATTTTCTGAATCTTAATGGGAGAACCATTTAACTCCATACTTGGCTGTAAATTGCAAGCCTAAGAATCAGTTTTATCTTGGGACTGCTGCCCAGCTTGTTTCCCAAGTAGCTGGTTAGGCATTAAATCTCTTTAGGCAATTTGAATAAAAATTGGAAAGAACAAGCATATGAAAAAATCTCTATGTCACATATCAACATCTCTAGTCTTGAGGGTTCTGAAGTTAGTGGAAGGGTTACAATCACATAAGAGTAAGGATCTAAAACAAAAACTGTTCAATACTCAATCAAAGAAAAAGAAGAACTAAGGGGAAATGATGTAAGGGAGACAACAAGGAGGGTGTAATTTTGCTTCTAATAAGTAAGCACCGTTTAGAAATGGTGATGTTTTGCAAATAATTAGAAACGAGCTAGCAAACTGTTGGGAGTGCAGACTGGTGCAGCCAGTGTGGAAAATAGTGTAGAATTTCCTTAGAAAACTAAAAATGGAACTGCCTTGTGACTCAGCAATTCCACTGCTGGAATTATATCCTAAGAACCCAGAAACACCAATTCAAAAGAGCCTATGCACCTCAGTATTCATAACGGCACAATTTACAATAATCAAGTGGTGAAAGTAATCTGAGTCTCCATCAATGAATGAGTGGATCAAAAACCGTGATACATTTACACAATGGAATACTATGCATCAGAAAGATAGAAGGAACTCTTACCTTTCATGACAACATGGATGGATCTGGAGAATGTTATGCTAAGTGAATAAGCCAGGCAGTGAAGGGAATATACCATATGTTCTCACATATAAGAGGAACCTAATGAACAAAGAAAACAAATGAGCAACACTGAACCAGAGACATGGAAATAAAGAACAAACTGCCAGTAACCAGAGGAGAGAGCAATAGGAGGGGAAAGATGGGGAAGAGTCGTCAAGGAACATGTATAAAGGACCCATGAACAAAGACAATAATGGGGGGTGGAGATTGAAGGTGGGAGGTGTGGTTGGGTAGTGCAGGGGAGAATAATAGAGGGAAATGGGGCCAACTGTAACTGAACAAAAAAAAAGCAAATAATCATAGATTTGTATTGTCTCTTCAGAAAGTTAAAAATACGTAAAATTCTAGCTACATGACACCATCATGACTTCTGGACAGTGAACTCCTGACTATTTTAGAAGGCCACATTATAGTGGGTAGAAGGTTGCTATCAATGAGTGACATTTGACATCACAACCATGTATGCCCAAACACATGTGTTAATGGAAAAGAAGAAGCAAGACAAACCATTATTTTTATGTAAACAAAATGTCTTCCTTAACTATGTCATTTAACTGTCACATCTTAGCATACACCCAGTCTCATTTGGAGCTAATCTTCTCTTAGGATGATAAACTTAGAAAATTTGTAATCGAGGTACATACACCCTATTAAATTCAGGGGACACAACAGAATCTAAATGTCCTAATAAACTCTAGGAGTTAATTTCACCTAAAATGTTTGTTCTGTTTCCCCAGATACTTGATAATATCAGCATTAACTAAAATGTCAAAGAGGACACTGTAGGTAATAAAATAAGTTAGCATCAATAAATAACAAATGAAGGCATCTCTGCCTTATTTCCAAGAACACTAATTGTGTCTTACCCAGTTATGTGACATCCCAAAGGAAGTCCTTTCCCAAATCCATCCTTCAGTTTCAACTCCTGATCTGTTCTCAAAATCTCCTCAAATTCAAGAGCATAAAGCCATATCCTTTTTCCTTATTCATATTTAGACCCTATGCTTTTCATTTCCATTTTTCATGAATTGACACTCTCTAAGGAGTCTAACTTTTCCCTTAAGACACACTTTATGATCTCCTAAACAGTTAGTAATCAGATTAATAGTCCGCTGTGAAGAGTGAATACTGCCATAAAGTGTCTCTCCCTTCCCTCCTGAGTTGATATATTTCTGTTCTTTTCACTCTTTTAAATAAGTGTCTTTAATGTACTATTGACTATTTTCTAATTTTTATGCAGAATGTGACAGTGATATATGAAAACTCAGATCGTATAAATGTCATGATCTGGAAACTCTGCAAAAGGAGGTGCCGAGTCCCTATGCAACTGGAGCCAGAGCCTCCACACTGGAGTAGAAGATGGCGCTTGGGCACCTGCATCTGCGGCTTGTGTCCAACGTGTGGCAATGCCTCACCCGTCTCCATCTGAACACACCGCTCCAACTATACTGTGATGTATTTGCTCTAGGCTCTGTTAACCTGCAGGGAGACGAAGAAGCAGTCTGAAGACAGGAACAAACAGTGTGATCTATGGAGGACTCGGCAGTATTTCTTGGGGCTACAATATTATCAGGTTACCATTATGAAATGAGTGAATTTGCTCAATTAGCCCAAGATTTGTTCAACCTCATTAAAGGAAACAAACTGGCCCACAACAAGGAATCCTTATGGTGTTGTTTTGACCAGACCGCATTGAGTCAGATCTCAGTGAGGAAGGTTTGATGTAGGCAGGTAGAAGAATTGTTTTTTGGTTGGGTTTTACCGGGTGAAATGTAACATAATGAAAGCAATTCTTTAAATCTTTGAAAGCCAGCTGTCCAGTCTGTTAGCTGTTGTGGAAAACACTAACATCATCTAGTTATCATTTTTCTATCTAGTGATTTGGCTGAATGAAAGCTTCTAAAACAGTTTGAATACTCAATTCAACTTTAGCCTTGTAAAATGTAAGCCAGGAGCCAAAGAGCCCACAGGAATCCTTTTCTGCCCTGAATAGGAAAGTCTTTTTGAGTAACAATAGAGAATGGCTGGTGATTGACTGTGACAATAGGTGCGGGGAGCCTATTCGTGGGCATGAGCTTAGTCACCATAGTGTCCTGTGTGCCACACTGTGCCTGGGGCTTGTTCTGTATCACTGGCACTAGGTGGCCGCTAAAATGACATGCTCTGTAGTAGCAAATTTACACTTTAATATAAAGGAAAACATAGTCTTAAAAGATGCTCTGAATGGAGAAAAACATGTTTGGGGGGAAAGAGTAATGGTCAATTGCCAGACTCCGCAGAACAATTGTGCTTCGCTATTGTATAGACATAGCCAGAGGCTGTTTAGCGGTCCTTCTGTATCTTCCAGCGTTGATCTCCCCATCTTTTATTTATAATTATATCTACCTATGGCCCAATATACTTGAAGCCACTTAATGAATTGCTTATTAATGTGAAATGAACGGTCTGGTGGGAATTGGTTGTATTCATATGTACATATCCATGTATATGTATGGATTGTTTGTGTATTAAAGCCTTTTAACTAAAATGAAATTTCACCAACATTATAGGTACGGAATTTCAATATGAATATGAACACACTGGAATGGATTTTGTAAAATATTTAAGTACAGTAACATTGGAAAGTTGTAAGCCACTTTCAACAAACACCACTCAATAATTAAATCAACACAGTACTTAGACGCCTAACAAGTAATTTTAGAGAATCTTTATGTTCAAGATTCTTTGCTAGATGTGACGTAGTATACAGATATGCTAAGGATCACAGACCACAGCTCCCATCACTCTGAAACTCTCTATCATTTTACTTAATAACTGGATGTCATTATGTTTTTGACACCATAAACTTCGGTTGTTGAAAGGAAGCTTAAAGACCAGCTGATTCAAAAAACAAAGCTGAATTCAAAGGGTCATACAATCATTATGGTAGCAATCCACGATATGTACATTTAACTTAACTTAGTTATCAGTAACCAACAAGAAAACTTTGAGATGAGTTTCATCTCTTGATATAAAAATTACACATTTCTTGTTACCCATACCATATCACCAGGTGAGATGACTCAACTTCTAAAATGCTCGAATGCAACAGGGGACTCTTAAATATTTATTATTCAACCCTTTAATGGAATATTTGTAAATAAAATTTCATTCAAGAGTGGACCCTTACTTTCATATAATAATGAGTATTAATTGTAATGTTCCTGTTATTACTGGTGAAATGCAGAGAATATAGGTCTTTTTTCATGTGATTTGTATTTTGTGTGAGTGTGTGTATACATATCATATATCATATATTGTATGTATCATATACATATCATATATCCTATATATCACATAACATATTAATATATATATATGTGATCTGTGTCTGTACATTTTGTCTTCACACATGATGAGGGCAAAATCAAACCTAATGTAACACTTTCAATCGTGACCATACTCAAATCCATATTTCAAAAAATCATTGAAAGTTTATTTCTTGAAAAAAATTTAGTGCATAACATTTTGTCATTAATCCCTACGATTTTAAAGTGAAAAAATGTGTACAATAAAGTAGTTGAATAGATTGAGCTTTTCAGTTAGTTGAGCAAAAGATGTATTTTAATATTAGATATTATGAAGCTTTTGTGCATTGACATAAGCATGAAAGTGAAAAGAAGCCACAGGATGTGACAAAGTATCGCAAATCATCTATCCGGTAAGGTCCTTGTGACTACCATGTAAAATGTAGTTTTATGACAGCAAGGGCTGGTGTCAGGACATCTTTCATTGTAGGTGGCTAGCGAAATACCTCAGACAAGTGGAGATGGTAATTTGGATAACACTAATCCCAGTCCTTACTGCTCTGCAAATATTGCTACAACTTTCAGGAAGGACTTACAAGCAAGGATTCTACTTCATTGTCATAGGTGGTTTCAACGATGCATAGTTCTAAAGTATTCTAATCCACCTGGGCCAAACATCTTCAGTGGGACAGAAATCCTACTGCCACTGAGTCCGAGCTGATTTGACTATAGGAAGCAAATACTCAAAGTGTAGATGATACAAGTTTATCCTCCTGTTCCTAATGTGTGTCTCACTCAAAGCAATTATTTCCTTCAATTTTATTGGAATTAAGAGTTTTTGCATTAGGCAACACAGGATATCATCGTTCTCTCAAGTATGAGAACACTGTCCAAAGGCCCCCAATTTGAAAGCACTTTTGAAAAGAAAAAGAGAAGTTTGCAAAGCCTTAGCTTTCACTCTCTCAAGCATCCCCCTCATCACAGGGCTAATCTAAAGCTCTCTGCTGTTTCCCACCCTCATGCGTATCTCTTGTCAGCAAGATCTGCAAATTACCCTCTAACCATTCAATTCACATCTTGTAGTGTTTAATGTCTGTCTTTTTTTTTTTTTTTTTTGTCTTTTCTGTACATTAGTTCCTGCCAAGGCTTTCTTTGAAGGGAGAACAAAATAAATTCTGGCCACTAAGAAAGGCCAGACCTAATTCCATCTTCAAAATGGTAAAGTGATGAAATAGCATTTTACTTCTTTTGGGTCATAGTTATGGGAGGGAGTGGAAAGTTTTCCAATTCACATAAACAACTCCTTCAGCTGCGCAGGGAAGGAAGCCTATGTAATCACTTGGGTCTGGCACTCTCAGAGCAGAGTTGCACCTTCCAAAGTTCTAGCTGGGAGCCCACTAAAAATATGTGTTATGGCCCTGGCTGGTGTAGCTCAGTGGATTGAACATGGGCCTGCAAACCACACGATTGCGGTTTGATTCCCAGTCAGGGCACATGCCTGGGTTGCAGGTCAGTTCCCAGCAGGGGACTCATGAGAGGCAACCATACACTGATATTTCTCTCCTTCCCTTCCTCTCTAAAGATAAATAAATAAAATCTTTTTTTAAAAAATATGTGTTATGTAGTTTTTTTAATTCTTAGCAATCCTTAAACCCAAGCAAAAAACATTAAACACCTTTGATGTCTTCTTCAATCCACTATCACCCTGAACAAATACTATTTTGATGAGCAAAGCCAATGAATTATAAACAGATGGATTAAATTTCCTATAAGTTACTGATGGGTTTTAAAACTTAGCAGTTTGCTGTTTCCTGCTATTTTGATCTTAAAATCGAGAAAAGTGTGGGTGCAAATTATGGGCTAATATTAAATCTTTCCCTGGTACTGCTGCCCTTTAGGAAACAAACCAAGAGAACTAAAGTCACTCTTCTCATTTTGACTGGAGATAAAATTGTACTAGCTTTTTTTTTTTCTAAAAAAAAAGCTGCTGCAAACCTCTTTATGACTGGTACAGTGTGTTGCATCTGAATGCAGATGTTCAAAATGCGCACGTCTAAGAAGACATCATTAACTGTCTCAAATCATTGTATGTTGGGGGGCAAGGAAGTAGGGGAGGGAAGACAAAAGGGGAAAGGAAGGAAGAATAAAAGCAGGGAAGGAAGGGATGAAGGAAGGTAGGGAGAGGGGAGAGAAAGGGAGGGCAAGGGAAAATATAAGAAAAGTAAAAAGGGAGGAAAATCCTAGAATAAGAATGCCTTTATTATAACTCAAGAGTAAATATTTTCCATGTTGTCCTGCTATTAACTCGTTAGACTGACATTTCAAACCCAGGGAGCATGATGACACCCTTTTATCTTTTTTCTGTCACTCAAGTGTCAGTCTTCTCTGGGATGATGATAAAAGAGTGTACATGTTCTATGTTTGGAAGAGAGGGAGGGAAGGAAGGAGGGAGGGAGGGTGTGTGTGTGAGAGAGAGAATTGGGATCACAGGAGTGAGAATGAATGACAGAAGAAAAGAGGGGAGGAGGGAAGGAGGGAGTAAATGTAATGAGAGTGACAAATTAGCCACTGGAGGAGTCAAAGTGAGAAAGGACAGCTGTATAACACAGAAGTGCACAGGCATTGCTATCTCATTAGGCTTTATGAGCTGCAAGGAAATGGGCCGTGATAGAAAGGCCTGGCTCCGTGGAAGAGAGGTTGTCCTTCACTGCTGTTTGGAGGGGTCGAGTTTCAGTGCCTCAACCTTCACTTCTTCTCTCCCCTTTCTGCCCCGCACCCAGCAACGTTGCTTAGGCCTGATCTGCGTACTTCTGAAGACAGTATCTTTTATGTTCTTTGTGGATAAAGCCAATAATGCCATATGGAGAAAGAAGGAAGAAAACCTTTACAGAGATTCCATCACTACTCTCTTGATTGAAATGCCCTTGACCTAAAAAAATAGCTGATGGAGCATTACCAGTGTTCCCAGTATCAGAGGAGCAATGGAAAATCAGCATTTTTAATGAGAAATGAGCAGATGGAGAAAACAGCTATCACTCTAGTGATTAAAGTAGCAATACAAGTCCACTTTGCTCCAACATGTTTCCCCACATTTTTATGTTACTCACCAGGAAGTTCCATATTACTTTTTCCTCAAATTTCTTCTTTTTAAATAATGGATGTTTAGCTTGAATTCCTTATATGTTTTTAGGACATTTACAGCACTTTTACTCAAGAGAGAGTTAAACCGCATTGCAAAAAGAAGAAAGAATATGGGGCGAGGGGGGTGGTGTTAGGTGGCAGAGAATGAATACTTTTGTTTGCTCCTATAAAGAAAATTTGGTAGAGGAAGGACTCAACTAATTATCTATTGTTCCAGTTGACAGAAGTAGACTATAGGATGAGAAGTTTAAGGAGGTCCCAGTAGGTTCAACAGGGACTTGTTCACTAATGAAGTAGGCAGTTTCTGATTTCGGTGAAGTAAAACAGGCTGAATGCTACCAACATCAGCAACATTGTGTACGAGGTTCTACTATTTGGTAGGGATACTAGCTATCCCCAGAGATCCCTTCTAATATTCCTTTTATCCTCATCAATCGAAACTTACTTAAGGAAATCACTTTCCAATATGAAGTTTGCCTTAATGGAATGGGGTACAGGGTGAGAAGTGCTCAGGAAAATGGGAGAAAGCCCCCACAGCCCATAGTTTGGGGGATAGGGGAGCAGATGATAGGGTTAAGATACTTTACATTGCCATGGCAACTTAGTAGCCAGTTTAATAGCTGTGTTAATAGTTGTGCTACCACCTCAGGGCAAGGTAGATGTGACTTTCTGACTGTATACTGACTCCTGGCATAGCCAGGGAAGGCAGTGCCTCCTGGATCACTGAGTCATGCTTGCCCTGATCGGGGATGGCAGCTGAAAGAATGTACACTCTGCAGAAAACTGGCCAATGTACCTCATTGTGGGAGAAGTCAGAGATGAGGTCACACAAGAGGTCAGGATTTAAAACTAAAGACGGGCAGCCAGGGAAGAGGGAGTGAGGAGTGAGCAAGAAGAGCCGTGTGCAGATAGTGAGATAGAGTTGCCACGCAGTTTGGAAAGGATGTAGCCAGTGGGGAGCCGTGAGGAAGGAGAGCAATGATGCAGCAGCTGCGAGAAGGGAGAAGGAAGCCAGCAGCTGCGCAGTTTGTAGTCAGGATCCCACCGCGCGGCCTGGTGTGGTAAGGAAGGAGACAGGGAGCTGCTCTGATCATTCCTGCTCTGGAAACTGTGACGTCATCAAGGACACTTCCTTGCAAGATGCCGGCCTGTTGCCTCACAGACCCAGATGCTGTCTGGACCCTCGGGACTTGTGCCTTTCCGAGACTTCATCATGCTGCAGTACAACGTGGCACATGTTTTCCTGGACTATTACAGAGAGGCTGATGGCAACATTCCCCAGATCTGAAGTAGAGAGCCGCCGCGTGAGGGCAGAGACACTGGTACTTTCCGGAGGAACTGGAGAGCTATTTGCACAGCTGGCTTAAATTCAGATAAGGAAACAGGGAACTTCTGGCTTTGGGACTCTTGGTTTATCGTCTTTTGGGGAGCAAGGGAAGTGCTGGGTCTCAGGGAAGAATGGGGCTCTGAGCCGGATCGCCCCCAGCTCTCCTAAGACTGGAATTTTGTAAATGAAAACCTGTTTCATCCAGCATTAATTGTTGGGTCCTTCACCAAGGCGCCACGTGGATGGGCCCTGTTTGCTTGGTTCCATTAATGCAAACTTTCCAAAGGTCTCCAGCTCTGGAAGAAAAATTCTATTTAGATGCCCTCTTAACACCTTATTCCCTAAGCCAGCTGACCTGGGATTACGCTATTCTGCTAACATACAAGTACATAAAACGGCTCCATCGCCTATTAAACCATGACTTTATCCATAGTTTCAAGTAGGACATTTCCATCCAAGCCACTGGCTCACACTTTTTCTGAACAGAGACATTTTAACAGTGGTGTCAGCTAAACAAAATCCTGCCCCCCACTGTCATTCTAGATCCAATAGAATTTCACATTTCAAATTTAGGCTTGTACAAAAATAGTATTTGCAAAATAAAAAGTGAAAATACTTTAGTAGAAACAGATAACTTTTAGCAGCCAATATTTTTCTATAGGAAATGCTTTCATACCATCAATCGGAAATAAAACATAATAAAGACCAATTGAGAAGGAAAGGGTAGACAGAAAACTATAGCTGCGCAGTGCCGTTTGAGACACTCTGCTCCAGGGTGAGATGAATGGGTGGCAGGGTGAGGACGATAGAATTTGAGGAAGTGAAACACGGAGCAGGGAAGACTGTTTGGGTGTGATTTGAGTGAGGAAATGTCAGCTTGCTGAACCCAGCAGGAATGCAATAGATGGTATCTTTTGGAACACCCATGTCATGGTAGCATAATCATTCTGAAAGGCTGGGGGGACAAAGGCAGGCCTATTAGAGATACTATAAGAAAAATGATCGTAACTGAAAGAATGATAAAAATCAGACATGAACTGCAAATACCAACTTTGGTCAAAGACACAAACAAACAGAGGTGATAAATTCTTAAAGGAACTTCATCTGTGGCAAAAGGGCAGTTTACGTGGCATATAACCAGCAAGTTCTTCTCATTCGCAGGATTAGAATGCATGCTTTGGGATAAATATAAGCCACACATAGAATATTTTTGATTGTTTTTCTGCTGAACAAACAGAGGAGAATTGGGCATTAAAAAAACTATCCTAGGCACTATAAAACACTCATTGACCTTGAAACAGCACGTGAAATTCCCATCTGAAATATCGGCAGTTTTTGAACCTGATAAGGTTGGCCAAACTACAATTTACAACATTTTATGTGGCTACGTAAAACTTGTAAAGAGTAGCGATAGGTGAGCCACAGATGAAAAAAGCAGTTCACACACATTAGGCAAATGCACCATTGCCTACATTATGAAACCAGCGGGGCATCTTTACTTGGTAAGGTGTGCTTGATAGAGCAGAAAAACCTGAGTCTTGGACCACCAAGTCCCTGCCCAACAAAAGCCCCAGGCTGACCGCTGACCAGGAGTGTGACTGCGCTCCAGAAAAGTGAATGTGTCTAATTTTCACAAGCTACAGTTTCTTTCAAATACAGAAAGAACCATATATGAAAAAAATAGCAGCATAATTATCTGTCTCCCAGTTACAAGAATCCAGTGGTACAGCATATATGAAAACATTTCTAAAATATGAAGTGCTATGAAATTGAGAGATATGATTCATCGCTAATGAGGTACAGGCACAGATGGTCCCCACAGTCACAGCAGCTATAAAGGGTGACTTCAAACCCCTGGCTGGGCACTGACTGTCACATCCACAATGATAGGTACATAGACCTCTTAAGTATTCTGGAGACAGCTTTCGTTTTTAGCAAAAATAGATTCAGTGAAACTTTCATTATGATAATAAGTTGTGCTCTCCTGAGGATAAGACATTGGGTTTCACATTATATCACCATTAGCATAAAGATTTTTAGAAAAAACAGCATTTTAAAAATTAACAAATTCTAGTGGAGAAACAACAAAACAAAAAAAAACGAACAGTTTCACTTTCTCTTTAATGGACTCGAGTTTTTTCAGTAAGTCATGTAACTTCTTTAGGATTCATTCAAAAGTTATTGAATTTTTGATTTGTGATTTAAAGAAAATGGGTTGTTAAATCACAGAAACATTGGTAAAAACTAATTGTGTGTATAGAAAATACCCCTCTGGTATAGTTATCTAGCAATATTGGATGTCATAATTTGGCTAGCATTTTAGAAATAACCATTAAAAATAAAATATATTATTGTTAGTAATTTTCAATACAATTTGTTCTGCATTTCTATCTTAACAACCATAAAAAGTCACATCATTTTTTATTTCCTGGATTCCTTTAAAAAGCAAATTGTTTTTGAGCCTAGTGCTTTTCCAGTTCATTGACAACTAAGGCTATGAAATGAAGACAATTATAATATAACTCTTAATTTTCTGGGCTTGGATGACTGACAGGTCCCAGGTGCTCTCATCTAGAGATGATATTCTCCGGGTGGCGGAGCCTGGGTCCAGGGTAGATTTCACAGGCAGTTAGGTTGATGGCTCTACAATTGCTTCCTGGTCTGTCACTTGCCTGCCTGTTGATGGGTTTCAGTGGGCTCTCTACGTTCCCTTCGGTATAATTTTTTCTTGACTTTTCTTTGATCCTGAGGTAATGGAGCATTTTATCAATTTTAGTGAATAGGTCTTGATCAGATTTTTTTTTTCAGAAGACCCAAATTCTCAGCTGTTTGGTCAGGGAAAGCAGGAAAAGAGGTGAGGCAAAAGGCCTCTTTCCTTGGGTGTATGCTTTTCATGTTAACCTTGATAATGCATTCCAGGTGGCCGCATTCCTACAGTCATCCACAGGAGAAAGTTTTAAATAACACAGCAATGCCCAGTTAACCCTACTTAGAATGAAAGGCCCCTTATCAGAGGTCCACTGGCAAGGGATTTGGACGTTGAGTTTTTCTAACCTCTCCTAGGTTGCAGTAGTGTGATCTGGGACATTTCTGGATTGTTATTCTGCATTTTAAAATAAAGTATTTCGAGCCAACGGGATGTACTTATCCAGTGATTTCCAGGATAAAAAGAGAGTGGAAGGGTAAGCTCCAGAAAATTCAGTTATCCTGCTATTGAGTGTTGGAAGACATGAGGCTGCACTGCAATTTGGTTCATCAGAGAGGGAAAGAGGGAATTATTTTTTTCCAATTAAAGGCAATTATTAGAATGCTACATTGGCACAAAATTTAATTAGATTTACCCTTGACTCTTCATTAGCATTCATGGAACTTCAAATTGATTGTGGTATGTCTTAGAAGAAATGGAGAAGCTGGGTTTATTAGAAACAAACTAGGACACTATACTTGGCCTTTGAAGTTGGATATTTTTAAAGTGTTAAAAATAACAAATATAAGGTTTCAAAAAATTAATAATTGCTACTCTATTAACCTTGTCTCATTTAAGTGCATGTAAGTTTTCTGAAAGAAGCAAAAATTCTCAGTGTGGAGTGGCATTTTCTAAATAGTCAGATTTCATCCTATTTCACATTCTTTATCAGTTATTTCTTTAAGTGTGTAATACAGACAATTTAATGTCAAGTGTTCCAAATTTAAAAATAAACTCCTTGCTAATTTGATACCTGTTTATGGAGTGCCTGCTTGTGCTCAAGAAATGTGGCGTTTGGTACAGAAACTAAAAACATGAATGAAACACTTGTCCTCATGAGTTTTCTTTAAGATTTGTCTTAAAATATATGGCTACCATGCCATTTCTAAATCTTCCTTTCTCTAGTCATTTGGTCTTTTTTTCTGACTGGTAGAAAATAAAATTAATGGTGTATCATTAGCATCTGTCCAGAACAACACAACACATTTATAATTCTTACCTATTGTTTTAAATTTCACTTTGTCTTCTCATTTCTTCATCTATTTAAAACTACTTTGCTTATAAGATGCCTCATTTTACATTGTAAAAGGAAATGTGTCATCAATAAATAAGGGATGAATAGTCCTGGCTGGTGTAGCTCAGTGGATTGGGCGCAGGCCTGCGAACCACACAATTGCGGTTCGATTCCCAGTCAGGGCACATGCCTGGGTTGCAGGCCAGTTCCTATCAGGGGACTCACCAGAGGCAACCATACATTGATATTTCTCTCCTTCTCTACCCCTCTAAAGATAAATAAATAAAATATTTTAAAAAATAAGGGAGAAATAAATTCATTATTTTTCTCCCCCATTGAGTGTCTATAAGCCTGAAGATGCAGTGAGTTTTCAATCGTGTGTTGATTGATTGATTACAGCCACAAACCCAATGCTTTTCACTATGTATTAGGTTTTATGATTGTTGGAGTCTTGCTATGTAGGAATAAGAAAAAATTCTTTTCAAATATAGTCCTTTCTTTTGTGAAAAAAATATTGTTCTGCCCTCAGAGTTCTATAGCTGAGCCATTTTTACAAGCTCTAGCATGGCAGTAAGATCGTAAGAGTGTTCGTGATCCTTCCCTGGTAGGTCTGTCATCGTGGTGCAGCGTGGCCATCTGAACCTCTGCAATTCAGTTGCTCAATCCTTTTCCCACTCAAGTTCTTGTGCTTTCTTTGCCAGGACTGACGGTACATTAGCCAACTGAATTATTAGTGAGAGAGTGGGTTAAGACATTTTCAATAGGCTTTGAATGGGATAAGGCAATACACACTAACAATACTGTAGAATAACACCACTAAGATAGTCCTACTAATAGATACAGCAGTTTAAAAGTAATTTCTTTTGAATATGATAAGATGGATTGCAGATGACTCCGTTGTTTCAGCATCACCACTCTTTCCATTGATCATGGTCTTGGTAACTCCTATTTGCCTGTACCTTTGTTGGATGAATGAATGTATACACAAGATTTTGTTATACAGCAGGCTCTAGTGAACTGCTATTTCGGTAGATATTTTGATTGGTGTAGACATGTAAACCACAATCCTTTTTCTGTAGTGAATTTCTTCTACTTTTTAAAAGACTTTATTTATGTATTTTTAGAGAGAAGTAAAGAGAAGGAGAGACACATCAATGGTTGGTTGCCTCTCACATGCCCCCTGATGGGGAACTGGCCCCAAACCCAGGCATGTACCCCGACTGGGAATCAAACCAGAGGCACTTTGGTTTGCAGGCCAACATTCCATCCACTGAGTCACACCAGCCAGCGTGGGCGGATCTCTTCCACTTGTTGATCCTGTATTGACTGTATAATTGATGATCTAAATTCTGTTCTAAAACATGTCTTCATATCATAAATAGAAACCTAACAGAAGAAACAGGAATGCCCCATCCAGTACTTAAAGATTATTTGTCTATAACTGCTACAAAGAAAAGCGAAGAGTAGTGACAGTCAAAGCTTATGTAGCATTACTGATGTGACAGGAAAATTTTAAGTGCCTTAAATTTGGTGCACTTTTTAAATTTTACAAGAACTCTTTGAGGCAGGTGATATTATTAACATCACCTTACAGAAGAGAAAAAGAAAGTAAAAACTAAAGCTGCCTAAGGGGGCACACCAAGAGGGCAATCATAAATAATTATTTGGGGATCCAGGATACTGGACAGAATAAATAAAACTGGAGTTGGGAACAGATTATGAAGGATCTTATATTACCAATAATATAATACTTCACTTCACATATACTTTTAAGGCCTACTTGATACCAAAAATTATCTTAACAATGGGTAGATATAACCGTGAACAGTGATATTAGGAACACAGTTTCCTATAACTCCTTATTTTACCTTATTGAGGTTCAGGGGACTTAGGCCACATAAAAATTAGAAGTCAGTAAAAAAATTACCTTTGTTCATATCACTACCAGTTTAGTGATTACACCTCAATACCACACTGTCGTCACCACATTACTTTCTGATCAATCTAGAATTAAATATTTTATCTTCCCTGGGTACAGGGTTTGTCAGAATTACCATCTCTTAGGTGGAAAATGGATATTTATGGAGTAAATCAATGGAATATAATGAAAGTTAAAGGCAGATTTAGTTTTGGGGATTTGGCACTGGCCGCTCTCTTTTTCATTTCTGCCAGACATTTGCTTAGCAAATTTCCCTATTCTGTTATGTTATTCTAATTCCTGTTCACACCATCTTGTTTAATACTGTAAGCTGTTCATCCTTCACTCACCCAGAACTCGTGATCTCTTGTACTCTGTTTCATTGCCTCCTTTGCCCACAATATGGCCACCTTACAACAAAGCATTTGATATACTTACCTAGGATATTTCATAAGTTTTGTCTCTCATGACCTGTTAGAAAGTGAATTCCACGAAGGCAAGCCATTTCATTCTGTTCACTGATGTATCCAAACTACATAGAACACAGGAAGTATTCAACACATGTATCTTGAATAAGTGAGTAAATGACTGAAAATAATAGAAAGTATCAGTGGGGAAACCATTGTGTCCTCTCCTATTCTTAAGTTAATATCTCTTCCAACTCTGTTCAGGTCACAAAAAGTCAAGAGAGGGAAGACAAAATTGAAATAAATAAACAGACATGATTCCGCATGTGACAGCCTCTTCAAATCCACATCCAGGGTCTACACCTGAATCAAGAGAGTCTAGAATGGAAATATCCATTGTAAATTGTATTGAACATGGCAAAAGCGTAAGAGCCAGAACAGGAGATAAAGTACAAATTAATTAGTTTGTTCTTTTATTGTCAAAATCTGTTGGCAAATATTATAAATGAAAATATGGATTGTCAGTGAGAAGTTGGCAAAAAGACCTGCAAAAACCCAAGTTTGTGATTTTTCAAGAGATATTTGACTCATTAACAAAACATTTACAAAAGCATCCAGAAAAGCCCATTATCAAAAGGAAAGATTTGAGCTGAGATTCAAGGTGAAGTCTTAACCAGTTGTTAGGTAGGTTGCAATCCTGCTCATGTTCAAATACATTCTGTTCCCTGATCTCAAAGGGTAAGGAGCCAAAGAGCACACATGTACGCCAGACTCAGAGGACATTTCCAGCACAAGAATTTGTTCTGTGTTAACACACGGGGCTAGGCATTTTTTTAATGGAAAAAAAAGAGTCAAGGGTATAAAATTATCTTCAAATACTTTTTACTTAAAACACATAAACTCTTTTAAAAATGGATAGAGAAAGAAGTGGGTTAAATTAGGAAAGCAAGTAAATATACCAGAATATAGTTTCATAATGGAATAGGAGCGGTTAGCAGCCCTTCAGCATAGATTTCTACGTAATTCAACAAATATGTATAGTGCTATATATCATATTAATGTTGTAATTACAATGTTGCTTATGTAGATTTTACATTTGAGTTATATAAGTTGAATGTGTCTAGTCTGGGTTATTGCCACTTGTTTATCACCACTTTTGGTGAAGTCTCTTGTTTCTTAAAGGCAAGTCAAACTGAAAAGGAACTGTGAAGATCTGAACAGTATGCTTTGAGTTTGTAGTTAGAAATGTCAAATTGATGTTTTGACTGACATATTGAAACAGTTCACTTTTAAAAGCATTTACATAAACCACATATCAATAATCTGTAACTCATGAGTATAATTGTAAATGAAGGAAACAGAAAGTGAATAAGCCATAATATACCAAAAATACCTGAAAGATCATATTAGATCGATTAAAAAGGTAATTGCTACATTTTCTTTCATTCTGTACTAATTTGAAAGTTTTCACTTGACAATTTGCTGCAAAAAAAGCAATTAACAGGATAGTATATAATCACTTTAATATGTCATTTTGTCTGAAAATTTAAAATATTTCAAAAGAAAATGAGAGGACATTATAGTTACTTGAAAGGGTTACCAAAGTATGGAAGTATTTGGGGGCTCACGCTGCAAGAGAAGCACAGGTGCACATGGATGAAGTTTAATGCCAACTGCAATGAACACTTAGCATTAGGCGCATCTGCTGCGCAATGCTGTAAAGTTCCTTCCATGCCAGCACACCCAGCAAGTTTTAAAAATTGGAGATCTTCCCTAAGGATGCTTTCTATCGACATACTATTAGCAATACGTCAGGCTGGCCGTACAGTTATTGTTGTTTTCTTTTTTATTTAAAAATAATCGTCCTTTATGTTCGTCATTCGCTTTGCCTACTGTGAGTGCCCAAACAACACTAAATTGTGACTCAGCTAAATATTTGAGTTATTGCTCTTTTTGATAACTATTTTTGCTATTATGAGATGATGAGACAGTAGGCACTGCAGTTGTCCCTCAGTCTTATTACTGGTATGGTTTATATCTAAGTAGAGCTATATGCTACCTGTCAACCCCTAGTATGCTTATGAGTTTACCTTTTTGGAATTATCTTGCAAAAATTGTGCTTTTGAAATAGCTTTAATATAGGGTCAGATCCAATGTCTAGAAAGTTTTATGAGCATCGTCATCCAAGATATCATATAACTAAGCTTCTTTTATGAAGACAATAATATGCAATAATCTTGTGTCATTGAAAATGGTTTATTTTTTTCTTTTTTAACTATTTGACATCACATTTTATTTTTACAAACAGGAAGTAGAAATATGTTGAGTAAAAGGCCCCCGACACTCTGGCTTGTATAAGTGTCCCCCTCCTCCCCACTCCCTCTGGGTTAAATGTTTGCTCCATGCTGCTTCACATAATATTCTGCTTTGACATTGATGTGTTTCACCACTAATTTCTGTGTTTTATAGACTTCACTGAAGGAACACACTAGTTGCATCCCAAATTTTAAGATCGATTCTGCTGTCAAATGTACTAAGAGATTTGCACCGTGGTTTAGTTCTCGGCATGAAGGAAGCTTTTATGAGGAACCCTCTAACTTTGAACTTTACTTCCAATAAGGAAAATGGAAGAGCAAGAAGAGAGTGTGTCAAGGACTATGACATTCCTGGTCCTTGTACCTGTATTTTATGTCTCAGAACAGTACAAAGAGGTTATAATAGAATTTATCTTTCATCCTTTGACTTCTCAATGGAGAGCTTCGATCAGAAGCCAGAATTATCTGACCCAATGTCCCTGCTTTGCATTGCACTGTATTACCTCTACTAAGCCTGCTCATGCCATTAGGACACGGACTTTATTCTGTGTGATCAAATATTCCCCTTTCATTACAATTTCAGTGAATATAACCTTGACTTTTGCTTTTGTACAGGAGGTCTGCCTCCAATCCCCACTGACTTTACATCTTGTCATAATAAAGAATACAGAAACTAATTAGCCTCTAAAGTAGAGAAGTTACAAAATGTCCAAGGTGCATACCACTTTTCATCAGTAGATAGTATCCTCTCAATCTGTATGGCAAAGGCAAAGCAGATACCAACATCCCTTAACATGTCATGTTGGATGGGGGAATTATTTGGTACTGGGGTGAAATTGGGTCTGCGCCATGTAACATAATGCTAATTAATATAAAGGAGAAAATAATTAATTCA
This sequence comes from Sturnira hondurensis, assembly GCF_014824575.4. Classification (NCBI taxonomy): domain Eukaryota; kingdom Metazoa; phylum Chordata; class Mammalia; order Chiroptera; family Phyllostomidae; genus Sturnira; species Sturnira hondurensis. The sequence goes on along the minus strand of NW_028093774.1, from coordinate 12,960,345 downwards.
AAAGGATGCCATATGGAAAGCCACAACTTACTCACACCATGAATTACATGAACAAATACCTCTTTTCCAGTTGGTGCCCGTAGTTATTCCAGAAGATTTCAGCATCTTTCATTGCAGCCCAAATTTTAAGTCCCTGCGGAACCCATGAGATTCAGGATTTGGACAAAGGGACATTTCAAGTTTTATATCGCCCTTCAACTTCCCTGCACCAACTGTGAAAAATCAATTAGCCCTGGTGAAAACCAAGCCACTCTGTGTTCTCAATAATGAAAATGACCAACCACATACTAGCAGTTTTCCGTCCTTACAAAGACGAATGGAGACTTTGAATCTTGTTTCACTGCTCTATGGGATTGTCTTTAATTTTTACTTTGAAAGTTGCCAGACATACAGGCAGATTAACATAGAAGACTCTTTGGAGCAGCAGGACAATTATACCATCGCACACTAGTGACATTTGTGACTCCTTTAGGCTGGTACGCAGCCATCAGACAGTCAAAACAAACACCTCCCAAACGCATGCCAGAACTCAACTTCCCCTCCCTTCTGCTCCCTTGATAACAACTGAAATGGCTGATGGTACCTCATCCATTTTAAACACCCAGCCAGTAGCTCCACTAATGCTTCAAGGAAACAACAATAGGAAAATGTTTGTGTAAAGCTGGATAAGGAGGAGACACTGAGATGATGAGTGAGCACTGGGGAACATCAGAAGGGCAGAGGTTCATTCCATGGGCACAGCAATGTGAGACTGTCTTCACCACCCCATCCTTTGTGGGGAGGTAGCCACTGCTGGAAAGTGGGAGAAGGAAAGGAGCTCCCTCCCAACTCACCCTCTGCACTGATGCCACCTGCCTGCTCATCATAAGGTGCATTCTCTATAAGCTGATAACACCGTAGTACTTCCTCACTCAGTTAAGCAGGGTTTCTCAATCTTGGCACAACTGACATTTCGGGCTGAATATTTCTTCCTTGGGGAGGCCGAGCGACTGCTTTGTGCCTTGTAGGATGTTTACCAACATTTCTAGATGCTATTCACTAGTTCCCAGTACCTAATCTCTCCAAGTGCTGGCAATCAAAAATGTGTCTAGACATTGCCAAAAGTATCCCAGGTGGCACAATCACCCTTAGATTAGAATCAAGATCATTGACATCTAAAGACATGGAAGATGGATGACCCAACTCAAACAGAAAAAAAATTTGCTCTTCTTCATCTTTATTGTTCTATTCAGGCCCTCAGTTGATTGGATGATGCTTCCCTGCCCTGAATTAGTGAGGGCTATATTCTTTATTCAACCTATTCAAATGCTCATCTTTTCCAGAAACATCCTCACACATGCAGAAGTAATGTATTGCCAGCTCTCTGGGCATCTCTTAGCCCAGTCAAGTTGATACATAAAATTAACCATCACAGAGTTGGAGACACAATGCAATACTACCCAATCAGAGACTGGATTTGGAAACAGAACCCCAGAGTTTATTTTTTTAAACAAGTGTGTCACATGTATGAGTATGTGTATGTATACCTACATGGGCTTGTGGTAGCCACATACACAGACAGAGAGTATTCTTTTTAGCAAAACAAATAGAAAGAAAAGGTATCCCTTTCTCATCCACATTGTCTGAGAGAACGCATACATCGGACATTACATAAAATAAAATAGGCTTAAGAGGTATATCTCCTCCTTTTGTTCTAGATGTAATTGGAGGTGTTTGATATACATTATTCTACTTAATCTCACAGCCTCTTTTAAGGCACAAATGGAGAAAGAACTGTTACGTGAGTACAGAGCTCTCACTCCCAATCCTGAGCTATCTACTTTGTACTCTGATTTATTAAAAACATTGAGGCAGGTCATCTTTAGAGTCCTGACAAGTTATTCCCACAAATATATCTCTGACCCTGACAAGAGAGGGTGCAGAGGATAAGCCACAGATGAGCATTTAATACAGGCTAATTTTTGCACGAAAAAAGACAGAATGATGTATTTAGTTTAGCACCCTCTGTAGAATATAATATAAAATCTACGCATTAATTTTTCTTCACAGCATAGAATCTGCTTTCATAAAATAGTGCTAATGCAAAAACATTTCATACACACCTAAATATTTTATACTCCATATATTCTGTGGTTGAGAGCATTAATATGCTCATATGCCAGCATCTATACTTGAGATTAGAGGTTTATTTAAACCAACAAATTATCATCTTTTACAACAAAAATGTAATACCAGTGACTTGTGAATTGCAAATTAATCTTCCCTGCTGGGAGCAGCAACTAGTTTCAGAGTTTATGCTATAACAGGGCCACATATAAACATAGTATTTTTTTAAATGCCCTGGTCTTGATGACATAATTCATTCTTTTGACACAAGCTGTTTTATGTTCTATCCTCCCATAAGTGTTGCACTGCAGCAAAGCAAGGAAAATGAATCAAACGTGACACAAACTAGCTCCTCAAGAGTGGTCTGTGGAAGACTCAGGGTAATATGTTTTATTTAAAGCATTCAAGAAGCAAACATTTCAAAGATCTGTAAATTACTCCTCCGGCTGCTAATTTTAATTGAGACTACAAACATTTCACTCCGCATGTCTTAAGAATTGTTTTTCACACGTAAGAATTCTCAAGAACGTGTGAGAATACTCCTCAGGATATCCAGCAGGCGTTCTGAAGCTTCCATAAAATAGCTGCTAATATGGAACCTTCCAGGAAGCTAGAACTTTGACCAGCATCTTCTGAAATGATTTTCTCAGACATGGTGCATAAGGTGTGGAGTGTGTGTGTGTGTGTACGTGTGTGTGTGTGTGTGTATAAGAAACAGAGAGACCAGTCTATGGATTGCCAAAGTTTCTAGAAGCTAGAGTAGTCTCACAGAACTGCTTCAGTTGGCTTTGGTCCTTGTATGAGGACAAGCCTGAATATCTATGAGATAACTTTGGTCTTCTTAATCTTACGTTCTGCAACTTGAACTCTGTTTCCCCACACCACAAGTGTTACATTTTTTAAAACGAGAACACTGTAAAGCTCTCACAGCACTGTACGTCCTCTCTCCAAGAGTCTACATAAAGACGGAGAGCAGAAAACTTTGTTTTCGACTTAAAAATATATTTTATTAACTGTCCTGTCACAGGGAGACATGTAACTCAGAGTACAGAGGAATAATTTTGCCACAAATAAGTGATTTATTCTGAGGCTGGGACCTTATCAGTAACAAATTGCCTGGCACGTGCTTCTAAGGAGAGATGAGACAAAATGGAATCTTTTTCCTTCTGCATTTGCAGCTTGACTGTGTTTGTCCAATTTGGTGAGGCCGCACTGTGTTTCGGTGATTGTCAGCCGGTGAGATAGAACTCCGTGAAGAGAACGGCATTTTGAAAGATGAATACATAGGTCGCTTCACCAGGGATTTTGCCCCTATGAAATGAATAGCGATAATATTCTTCCATCTCATAGTCTACGTTTCTACATCTCGCATCCAAGAATGAAAAAAATCATGAATGGTCAAGGAAGAAAAATCCACGAGTGGCAGCTTGTCATGTAGGAGTTTCTCAACCCTGTGCCCAGTTTAAAATATTTTTTGTGGTTTTTTTATTTATTTATTTAATTCTTGTTCAAGTACAGCTTTCTGTCTTATATTCTCAACCCTTTCCGCCCCCCACCCCGTGCTCACCACCTCCCTCCCCTTTCCACCCCCCACCCTTAGTTATTGTCCATGTGTCCTTTATACTTGTTCATGTGAGTCCATCCCCTTTTCCCCTATGATTCTCTCCCCTCTCCCCTCTGGACCCTGTCAGCCTGTTCCGTATTTGAGTGTCATTGGTCATATTTTGCTTGCTTGTTTGTTTTGTTGTTTAGATTCCTGTTAATGGTGATATCATATGGTATTTGTCTTTCACTCAGTTTAAAATACTTTGAAACATCCAAATCTGTCCTTCACCACGAGTTACAAATTCTATTTATTTAAATTGACATTTTAAAATAAATATGGTTATTAACTTACAATAAATTTTATGATTTTAAAATAGTTAATTCCTTTAATATATATATGTGTGTGTGTATATATATTCCATCAATGCGTAAATTATATCTACTTTTTTCTTTCGATATATGTGAAAAACTGGTAACACCATAAAGCTAACAGAAAGTGCAGTAAAGATAGTATTAGCAAATTTAGCCAAAATCTAAATTAAAAGTTAAAAGGTGAACCCTCAATTGCAAGTAATATGCATTAAGCTAAATTTCACTTTAATAATTACTTTACATGCAAAGACTAAGCAGGTGAAAAATCTGGGAGTCTTAAAAGGCCTGTTACAACTTCCTATGGAAAGTATGTTCCTGACCCTACAGATGAAACAATTTCTGATCAGCCTGAAGAGAGATTCGGGATTTCAACATGAACCCTATTCTAAAACTCTTCTCCATATGTTCTGAACCCCTGGAGAGAACAAATATAAATGAAATCACTGAAGATCTGCTAACACATCCTAAAATATGGAGAGCAAAAATAACAAAGGATTTAGATGCCCTACATTTTAATAACATTCTTAATGTTGGACTCCAATGAGTTTTGTAGGTATTTTAAAAGCCATTAAACTCATTCAAACATTCAGTAGGAATTAAAAAAATGTAGAGCTTCCATACTGCCTGAGGTGGAATCATATTATTCCTCTTATAAACTTTGATACAAACACTTTTAAAGAATGAATTTTTGATGAACCCATGCTGTATTAGAGCAACTTATTATTTCAGCCTCTTTGCATAGAATTTACTGGGTCACCTGGGATGAGGTAAAGGATGTTTCATACCTCTGAAGTTATTTGTAGTCATGAACATAATTACAAATTTAAGCAAATGTTCAGAAGAATGATTTATTTAAAAAAGCATTGTTTCTCTTTTAAAACACAAAGTTTCTTTATTCAAACCATGACAAATGCATTGCCTCAGATCAGTGTTTTCCAAGGCGGGGTCCAGGAACTATCTATACTAAAATTACCTGGGGTGTTGTTGAAGCTGTAGCTCTTTGGGCTTTATTCTAGATTTATTGAATCAGATTTAACTTGAGCAGGAATCTGTTTTTCCAGGACTATAGGTGATACTCATTGATACTAAAAATAGAGTATTTCTAATAAGTTAAGATCTGAATGAACTGTCATCTACTATCTCTTTCAGTCATATTTTCTAAAGAGAAAAAGTATGGAATGTCAATAGGCAAAAATAGTCATGGTGCTATAATACTACTCTTTATCAACCCCTTCTCATCCCCCTGACTTGTGTCAGGGACATTTCAATGTCACCAAGAATCTCCAATTTGGGGTGTCATGAAACACGAAACTTTATTGCATGCAAAACAGCTGTGATACATCATGTCTATAGAACTGCTCTGGGGGCAGGTGGAACCCGAGGCCAGGACCCTCTCCAGCTAGACAGCTCTGCTCTGCTCCGGGCTTTGCACTGCGCTGGGTTGCTCCATGCTGGTCTGCTTCACTCTACTCTGGGGAGACAGTTTGGGTGTTTCAGCTCTGCCAGGAACCCCGCCGTCCTCAGTCTTTGGTGGGAAGGGACAGTGCACTCTGGAACCAGAGGAAGTCCCCATCTTTTGTTCCTCATTGGTCCATGCTCATGCAGATAAGAACTCATAATCTTCGGAGTTTGATTGTTCCAAACACATTGTTCTGATTGGTCGGAATAGAGTCTCTCTGACTGATTGGATGTGAGCAGCAGCTCCCACTNAATTACCTGGGGTGTTGTTGAAGCTGTAGCTCTTTGGGCTTTATTCTAGATTTATTGAATCAGATTTAACTTGAGCAGGAATCTGTTTTTCCAGGAGTATAGGTGATACTCATTGATACTAAAAATAGAGTATTTCTAATAAGTTAAGATCTGAATGAACTGTCATCTACTATCTCTTCCAGTCATATTTTCTAAAGAGAAAAAGTATGGAATGTCAATAGGCAAAAATAGTCATGGTGCTATAATACTACTCTTTATCAACCCCTTCTCATCCCCCTGACTTGTGTCAGGGACATTTCAATGTCACCAAGAATCTCCAATTTGGGGTGTCATGAAACACGAAACTTTATTGCATGCAAAACAGCTGTGATACATCATGTCTATAGAACTGCTCTGGGGGCAGGTGGAACCTGAGGCCAGGACCCTCTCCAGCTAGACAGCTCTGCTCTGCTCTGGGCTTTGCACTGCGCTGGGTTGTTCCATGCTGGTCTGCTTCACTCTACTCTGGGGAGACAGCTTGGGTGTTTCAGCTCTGCCAGGAACCCCGCCATCCTCAGTCTTTGGTGGGAAGGGACAGTGCACTCTGGAACCAGAGGAAGTCCCCAACTTTTGTTCCTCATTGGCCCATGCTCATGCAGATAAGAACTCGTAATCTTCGGAGTTTGATTGTTCCAAACACATTGTTCTGACTGGTCGGAATAGAGTCTCTCTGACTGATTGGATGTGAGCAGCAGCTCCCATTGAACGAGGAAAGCCTCAATCGTACAGGTTGGGATAGGATTCCAGGAAACCTTCATAAGGCCGGGCTCTGATGGCAGAAACACCACGTAGGCAGGCAGGCAGTTCTGCACAGGTTTCTCCATGTAGTGCAATTTGCACACGAGTCTGCAGAAATGGTTGCAAGGCTGTTTTTAGAACTTCACTCCCAGTTAGCCCCCAAGAGTCCTTCTTAGTAAGTGTCCTTTTTTTTCTCAGGGTTCACACCTAAGTGGCAGTGGTAGTTTCAGTAGATAATAACCTTATTTTGTATCCCAATATAAATCTTGGGATGTAAAATATAGATCTCGGTCTCAGGTATGTGCCCAGTCACTTCCCAGTCACTTCACTGTCACTATCTAATGTAAGTCCCTGACAGATAGGCTTATTTCTGGTAACCTTGGCTCATCACACCCCAAGTAGGATCATGAATAAGATAGAATAAAAGATTCGAGGAATGGCAAGTTTGCAAAAACTGGTTTGCTTATTCTTTTCTGGATTAGTGGAGAGGAAAATGCAATTTACATAGGATTTCAGAAAGTTATATCATACTTGAACTTGCACCTTGATACTCTATCTGATTTTCACATATTTGGACCTTTTAAAGAGGGCATGATGCAAGTCATCCACATATGGTACACACATTTTAAGTGCATTTCACTAGCTTTAATTCTTTTTGACAGAAGGGAAGAACAATCAACTGATTTTCATTATTCAGCAGTGGTATGATTTCCAAGAAGGCAGTTATTTAAGAGCTAAACACGGCTTTGTTATGTTTGTGATGGAATCAGAACTGTATTATGTACAGTGCACATAAAGGATCAGAGCATCCCATGTAGTTCGTAAGCACGAACGATGAAATTTAAACCTTTAGCTTATAGTGAACCACTGAAATACTCCTTAATTTATTCATATATTTAGTGACTCAGTAAATACTCATAGAGAACCTCTTATACTCCATACACTACAATAGGTGCCCAGAACAAATTCATTACCTGGATTCGTGAAACCGTAATCACAAACTGCTAAACAGACAAAAGTTTTTCAATCCAGGTCACAAACCATTTGTCTAATTCACTAGATTTTTTGTCCTTCTAGGAGAAATTTTAATATAATGGTTTAGTATTTTATATAAAAAGCAATGAGGGGTCACTAAATTAACTGCTCATCCAATGACATCTCATATTATATCTTTTATACAAGTAAACTTTTATGGCATCTTTTAATCTATAATTTGGACACATGGTATGCTGCTATTAGACACAAATGATGACATATGTTTTTTTGTGCAATTATAAATGTTTCAAATGGCCAGTGATACAAACACACTGGGTTTTGGCTTACACATATTGCAAGAGCAGAAAGTTTTTTATCCTTTGGTTGAGTTAAAGAATGAGTAAAAAGATGGGAAAATGATAAGTGAGAAAAGTGAGACTTTTTCCAAATTCCATTTATGTTAACCCTCCTAGGCATTCAGGGCTGAGTCAATTTCTAAAACATATTTCTTTGATTCCATGCATAGACCTTATTCTCTCATTTTGATCTTCCTGATTTCTGGTAGTTTGGCTATTCTTTGCTTCTACTGAACACAGTTGAATAATGTTAATAATTTGTGTTACTGCTTCCTTATTGTCTTTCTTCTCCTCTATCCATTTAATCAGTGAATGGGGGAAAAAAGGAGGACTATTAGAACAGAAAAACAGAAGGATGCTGGCCTTGATCTCTGGTGATGATAGAGTAATTGTGCTGACTTAGCAACACCTAGATCCAGATGTCTTTTGTGGCAGAATTGACTTCTTGTCCAAACCGCATTTATTTAGCTTTAATGTTAATTGATATACTCACCAAAGCCTTATGTAATTCATTTCTCACTGCACCCCCTTCCCCTACCCCAAGCTGCATGTCATGAAAGGTCCGATTTATCTCGTGGAGCATACATTAGGCATAACATTTAATTTATGAATCTATTCCAGGGATATTCACATTTCAATGGTATATGTGTCTTCGTATCAAAGGAAATAGGCTTTAACAGTATCATATCACACATTTGAAGAAAATACTGATCCAGCCAAGCATGGAACTAAAAAGTCTTGAATTTTTATCACTTAACCATATCCAGTTGCTTTCCATGAAAACTATAACCCTACAAAGTCAGAATTCTGTGTGTCCAGTCAGGGCAGATGCCTTCAATGAAGTGCTTGTGAGCCTTATTCTGCTGCAGTGTTTGTATAACTTCTGGAAATCCTGACGCTTTTAAGTAATGCGTGTTTGATTTTTATTTCTAAAAATGTTTTTCCCCATATTCACCAAGTTTCTAAAGGCCATACTAAATAAGATATGGGATCAAAACGATGAAACCAGAAAGAACATAGGTGGGAAATCCTATCACGAACTTTAGTTGGGATGACTTCCTTTCTGATTCTCATCACCAGTGATTCAATTTTTCAGCTTCAGGGGAATGCAAGTTAGCAAACTAAAGCAAATTTATCACTTCTGAAAACTGCTGCAAGATCCCCAAGACAGAACGATTACCCCCAAAATTGAATTTAAATAAAAGTAATTAGTTTTATCATGTTTTTTAATTCATTTACCTCTGCACAGAAATCCTCCTGGAGTTTTGAAACTCATCAGTGATTATCCCTGGAGATGATCCAATAATATGAGAATAAATACACCATTAACCAATTATACATAATGACTCCAAGACACGCCAATAGTGGAGCAGTTCAGGTGATTTATAAGGCTCCCTTCCAGCAGCCTATTCACAGTTCACACCTTTTCTTAAAAATGCATTAAAAGTTAAGCAAGACTTTATATCTACTTACATTCATCTCCTAAGGTTATGAATAAATGAAACTAAGCAATTTATTGAAATACTTTTGTTTGTCACATATGAAAATCCTTGAGTGTAAGGAATGAAATATTTAGTCAGCAGAGCATCATTCAGATTTTTGAATTTTTTAGCTTGTTTTAAGTAGGTCTGTGGATCTGGTTTTCTAGGCTGACAACAGCATAAGAACCAGTGAATGAGAGGGAACATTTTGGATTTCAAATTTATCAAGAATTGAGAAGCTATGCTTTCTTTTCTTTTTTTTTCTAGGTAACAGTTTCCTGTTTATTTATTTATTTTCCAGCTTTATTCAGGTATAATTCATAGATAAAAATTGTATAGATTTAAGTTGAACAACATGATGCTTTAATACACATTATGAAGTGATTACCACAATTAGGCTAATTAACTCATCCATCACCTCATATCATTATCTCGTGTGTGTGTGTGTGTGCGCATGTGTATGTGTAGAAAACATTTGAAGCTCACTTTAGCACATTCCATTTATGTAATACCAGGCTATATTGGGTCTCCAGAAATGATTTTTATCTTATAACTGAAAGTGTTTGTCTCCTGACAAACATTTTCCTTTCCCTACCCCTCAGCCTTTGGTAAGCGCAATGATTGGTAAGATATGCTTTCAATATTGTAACATGCTCTTTAAAAGAGAAATTAAATCATATGCCATATAGATCATTATCTGATTTTTATTTGATGTAATTGTTTCCGTCTAAAGAGGGCAAAGGGAATACAAAAATAGGTCATTTCAGTTAAAAAAATGTATAAGGATTTCTGAAGGCTAGGAAGAATTTGCTCTATTTTATGGCATTCCATCAGTTATATATTATTGACTTCTTACCAGGCAGATTACGAAGGAAAATTGAAGATCGGGCTCTAGAGTGGTTGAGATCTCATTCAAAACTGAGGTCCACCAATCTATCGCTGATGAGCTATTATACTTTGAGTAGGGTCTTGAAACTTCTGAATATTTGGTCCTTTATTTGTAAAATGAGTATGTTTAAAATGATAAGTAATATAGAGTGTTTGAGAAGCTGGAAAAATACAATACACTCACAGTCCTAACATGTCAAACACATGGTCAACTTTCAATATATCAATCATTATTTTCATAAAATGAGGAAATAATCACAATTTCTATTTTACCTTTTGTGTTCTACAGATTATTGAGAAATAAGAATGTGTATATTTTTTGCTCCCACCAATAAAAATTGGGCTATACATTTTACCTCAGTAAGCACCCAATGGAAGTACAGTTGACCCTTGATCAACATGGATTAAGTTGTAGAGGTCCACTTCTACATGCATATATTTTTCAATTGACCTCACCATCCAATTTCACACTGGACAGGGTCAACTCTGTAGCTGTGAATCCACATAAATAGAATACCGGGGATTTTCAGTAGGTTGGTACCCTTTACACCCATTATATTATTCAAGGATCAACTATAAATATCAATCATTTCTTAATAACAACAAAAGTATAAACAAATGGATATATAGAAGCAGGATAAAAAGTTACTGACATATATTGAGTGCCTAATACACGCTCAGTTCTACAATGGATTATTTTTATGATTCTTATGTGATTGTAAAAACAATAAGCAAGATTATCCCCATGTTATATAGAAGATAGAGCTCAAACAGAGATTGATAAAATTATTTGAAACCGCATAGTAAGTACTACACACTATATACTCAAATGTCACTTCCTCATGTTTTTATTGCATTGGGCTATGCTTCATTGACTTGGCACAAGAGAAGCAGAAAAGTTGGGTTAGCCATGGTTGCTGACACTATATATTTATAGAGTCTATCAAATGGTAAATGGTAAAATACAAAATAATTAAAATATTGATCACATTACAAAGTGGAGTCACATATTTTTAATACACATTTTTAATGGTACGATGTATGAATTATGCAATATCCTTTTATTATCACTGCAGAGAATGCTGGGAAGGTAGATAGACTCACACTGTAAAGCTAAAGAGTTAATAAAAGAACTGATATGTGTGATAAGTAGGGATGGAACATAGAAGTCCTTCAAGATTTCTGAGATAATGCTAATTGGTTAAGATGTTGAGTTTACGTGAGATTTCTATATGAATTTAGATATCTCAGGCTTTTAAAAATGTGATTTGTTTGATAAATCTGTTTTAAAAATCATATCAAATATGTGGGACTGTATGTTAATACAATCATGTACATTTATAATTTAAAAATTCTAAAAATATTTATTTGAAATGACCTTGCATCTCCTGAACATACATTGAGCTGTTATAATCAGAAAGCCAGACTACACTGGCTTAAAGCAACAATAAGTATTTTGTATATGTAGTTAATCTGGGAGTAAGTTTCCTGGCATTTGAACATTCAAGCATGCCATCAGACATCTAGGCACTTTCTGTCTTCCTACTTGGCCGCCCTAAGACACCTGGTGGTCTTTCTCAACTTGCAAATTTCCTCATGGTGCTAGAGGTGTAAGGTAGCCATGGATATGTCACCTATTCTAAAGGTAAGGAGAACGGGAAAATGCAGAAAATCCTTTTACCCATTGCTTTCAGGAAAGCATTATCGTACAGAACTAAACCCTTATCATCAGTAGAGTTCTGCCTATTTCTCGGAAGCTGGAATTGGGCTAAAAAATATTATACGAGAAAAAGTCCCTGGAAAAGTAACTCAGGCTTTCTAGCCTCTTTTGTGGGAGTGGTAAAAGAGAAGGTTGGAGAAAAAAAAATTTTGAGTAGCCAATAAACAGTGACTACAAAAAAAGTGGAAGAAAATCCAAGCTTGCTTTTACTAAGCCGTGGTCAACAATCTGAGGGCTGGAATGAAAAAGCTGGTGTGCGATTAGAGTTTACCTGTGATAGTAAATACATGCACAAGGATTGATCTTATGCTAAATTGGGGAGTGCATGAAGTCTCTTTTGTGACACTCTTATCTCAACATCTGATTATTCATGGTCTGACTTTCCAAGAAATCTGTAGACACACACTTTGTCTTTTTATGTACCTCAGTCACTAGGTCAGATACAAGGGTACGGAAGGAAGGAAGGAAGGAAGGGAGAGAGAGAGAGAGAAGACAATATTGGTAATCTATCTTCCTTTATAATCTATTTTTGATCTTTGGGACCTGACTCCTTGAGTTATATGGATTTAAGAAATCATTTAGAAAATTATTAGTAGTATTCAACATACCTTTAACAAGTTAGTAGTTTAGTGAAACAATGTAAAAGTTTATTGGTTCTCTGAATCTGGAGAATGCTGGAATGAAAACATGCTGATTCAAGATTGTAATCATTTCAGAAGCTTTTTTTAAAATTTAATATGTACCATGAACACAATACAGCTTCTTTTTCACTGCCATTGTCTTTATTTTGCATATTTTACAATGATTATAAAAGCCAATTTTCCAGTGACTTCAAAAGTAGGTATCAATATAGGAAAATATTAGGAGATAATTTTTTCAAACATTCAGAAAACCATTGTAAAGACTTATGTTATTATCAATACCCTAAATATTTTCCAAATATGTCTGATGGTCATTAGTACATATATTCTTTCAGGAAATGTTTTTAATTGGCTCGCTGTCATGATTGTGGATGCAATCTATCCAGATAAGAGGATAGAATGTTTAAGAAAACAGAGAGATTCATCTTGGCTGTCAAAACAAGAGATCATGGAATTAATGGTGCTAACCTTTTTAGGAACATGAACACTGTCATGTGGAACAAGTCTGCTCTAGAGGTCAGGGTATTAGGCTGAAAGTTCTTCATTCCTCAGGTTCATGTGTTAGCCTCTTCCCTGTATTTACCCAGGGAATAAAAGAATGAGAGTAAGTACTATCTGGCATTCCTCCTTTGTTGTGCAGCCCATCAAACTTGATTAAATGTAGTTCAAGGTTAGACAATATAGGCCAGGGGGAAAAGGCACAACTTAAAGGTAACACAGGCTTCCCTTGTTTTACCATAAACAATATAGCAGCATTTGTCAAGTCCCTATGTTAATCCATTAAGAACCAGCAAGTTTTCTCCACTCTCTTTTCTTTGATCTGTCTTGTGCTCTATAAATTAAAACCATTAAGAAGATTTTAAATCACAGCATAATGAATCCCAATATTTTTAAATTTTCCTTCCTTTTCTCTCCTTGTCTCTCCTTCTTTCATCCTTATTTCCTCCCTCCACCCTTCTTTATTTCCCTCTTTCCTTTCTGCTTTCCTTTCTTCCTTCTTTCCTTCCCTCCTTCCTTTTTTCCTTCCTCTCTCCATCTCTCACACTCCCTCCCACCCTTCCTATCTTGGTGATTTAAGAAACTCTTTCTTCTAAAATGGGTAAAACCATTTTAACAGACCAAATCCAAAGGTAAACTACATATCACAGTACAAGAAAGGCACATGAATTCCACCCAATATTTTAAAGCTCTTTTCCTTTTGCCAAGCAAGTATTAGATCATTTAAAATAGTGCCATCAAACAATGAGGTTTTTATTTCTGTTTTAACTATTTTAGCATTAGATGAATGTAGCCTATCAGTAGGTATCTAAAAGTTATCTTAGCCTGACATTTATGCTGGAAACATTTATGATTTGTTTAGATAGTCATAATCTTCCATAAAACTACCAGATGAGATATACTCCTCATATCCTTACCACATAGTTTTATAATTTCTTCTGCACATTCCTGACATCTACTCCACAAGATCCACATTGCTCAGGACAATTATTCTTATTAAAGGATCAATAAGGAAAGCTGCATTTTATTTCTATAAAAATTAGAATATTTTCTTGATATTCTAGCATTAATGTTGGGATTTCGGATATGAGGCAAGTAGTAATTCATGCAATAAGCTTCTAATCTTCAGGGAGTCTGAGAAACTGACATTTCAGATTAACAACAAACACTTAAAAAGAGAAAAGTAGGAGTATATGAAATCCTCAGACACAAGAGTAAGAAATACCAGTTTTTAAAGTATTGTTAGAGCAAGATCATCTCATGGGTAACCTCTAGAAGCAGATTACCAGGAAGTTAACATGAAAAGACAGCAATCTTGAAGCTAAAGGAGAAACTCCAGAAGAAAGCAGTTAATGGGAACTGATGAAGGAAAGACTCTAGTCGTGTAAAAGGCTCCAGTAGTGACATCAGCAACAAAGATTTAGTTTCCCTCGAGTTGGGAAGCAGAATTAGGAACAGAAAATGAGAAAGAAGACATTTCCAAGGAACTTGGCTATAAAATAAGATGAGCTATAAGGAAGATGGTAAATGGGGGGTTGATGTAGAATACAGCATACTTTTTAGATTTTCCAAAGACAGTATTTGAGCATTATTTATAAGCAAAGGAGTTAGTAAAGAGAGAGAAGTTAAATATCTAAGGATAAAAATGGAAGAGCCAATGAGCCAAGATCACATGGCAGGCAAGAGGAGACGGGAAGCAGAGACGGGAGCATTTGTCTGACAAAGTATATGAAAAGAGACAGCGATGATTACCGTGGTTAAACTTAGATGATAATGGGGATAAAGCAAGAATGTTGAAGAAATTTCTTTCTTATGATTCCCAATTTTGGGTGGAAAGGGGAGCCAGTGGGAAAGGGGGTTGCCTAGTGTTAGTCTATAGGTCAAGTGCACTACAATGTAGTGACTGTATTTGTCGTAGCCAAACTTGTCTACTGATTTTGAGATGGCATCGATATTCCTGTGCATTCATGATTTTTTGTGTTTATGGCCAACCAGAGTCCATTTTAAAGGAGCTAGGCAAAAAGAACAGCATAGACATATACATGTAACCAAAAAATATATATATATATAAAGCAGTTTAGGTAATAAATATAGGGTGAAAAGAACCCAAGACAATTTAATATGAGGTATTCATTGTATAATTTTAAGACAATAAAAAGGAAATATTTCAAAAATAAGAGTTCATAGGGCACAAATAAATCATCATACTAGAACAAGGCAGTACTATGCGGTGATTCAGAATGAGACATCTGAAGTAACACTGCCTGGAATGAAACCTGATTCTCTCTACTACTTGCATGACCTTGAACAGTTTACGTAATCTCTCTGTGATTTTTATAAATTTTAGAATGGAAGAGAATACTTTCACAAGGCTGCTGAGAGGATTAATCAGTACATGGATACAAACTACCCAGAGATCAACTGTTCTCTTACTTACATAAATTTCATAAATGTTAATGATTATCAATAGAAAACTGAAAGTCTTTAAGTGAAGAAAGACTATTTTTGGTTTATTTCATGGGAAGTTCAGAGGCAGGGCAAACTTCAGGGTTATTGTTTTTTGTGCACTTCTCTGGGCTCCTAGTTAAGATTGTGTGATTTCTTTGATTGGACAAAATGAATGCAAAATTCTGGGCCTCCATCTCAGAAACAAACAAACAGACCAACACTCTCTTTCTTACCTCTTTGTTCTTGCTCAAGTCCTGAAAATTTGTTGTAACCAGTAGAATGAATATTAGGCCTCGGTTTCTTTAAGCCCGTCTCCTGAAATGCAGAATTGACCCCTTCGAGTTTTGCTCTGATGTGTTGGCATTTATCTCCTAAAATTGTAATGACTTTACAGTGAATAGAGGTTAAGCGGCCAATGAGTTTCGGTGAAATTATCAGGTCACCCCTAAGCAGGGAGAGTACTTGGACCTAAGTAAAATATTCAGAAATTAGTTTACTGTTTGTTCTTTTCTGAACTCACAGTGGTGGGCTTGACTGATGCTTAGTTTTTTAAGGGACATTCTAGCAAATTACATTTGAATGGTTCAGTAAGATTCTTTTCCAGTACAGGGAGAACTTTGAAAGCAGCCCAAGAAAATGAGCCTAGATTCAGAATGAAGATGATAAATGTAAATACTATCTTCAATATGGCAAACTCTAGTTCATCTTCATATTTTCTTTGGTCTTGAACCAAGAGAATATCCCATTTCATGAGTAGCATGCATTTATTGCACTCCTCTGGATCTAAGTGAATATGAGGAATCTGCTCTAGTAGGTTCCTGACAGCAGTTTCCTTTTATTTTTCTGAAATACTAACTTTGGAAACATGGAAAGTTTTCTCAAGGGTTTTAATATACTATGACAAAGATTCAATTGTACAAAAAGATAGAACTGGAGTTCTCATGGGTAACTTATAAGAAATCACCTCGTGAGTATGGAAATGGTCTTTTAACACAAGGAGTCATTGTGGAGGACTTAGCTGTCATAGTCCCCCATTACAGCATACTCTGTCACTGAAGGGAATTTAAAAGACTGCCCTCATAATCCCAGCAATTTTTTAAGAAAAAAAAAATAAGCAAAACTGAGCCTCAGCCTCTCAGTGGGACTGATATTCCTCATATATTTTGAATTCAGTATCATTGAGGATGGTGTAAGATGCCAAGAACTTTTCTTTCCATTCATAAATCTTCATTATTAAAGCAGTTTTGCATGTGTGTGTATACACACACACATATATATATATATCACCTTTTTTGCAAAAAATCTATCATAAAGTCCTATCTCACAATGTTAATGAAAGATTTTCACAGCAAATACGTTTGTCGCAAGATGAATTCAAAATGCCAGCTATTATGAAATGTTTTTGCATCTGTACAGCATCTTTTCAATTTATTTGTTGAGTCACTTATCATCTATTTTGTCTACTGAGTACCCATATGATAACTCATTCCAGTCCACAAAGTACAAAATCAGTCACCAATCTTGCATCCTCTAATAACCCACATGCAACACAGAAGGAATGAAATAGTCAGGATGTCAAGGAAAACATGTGATCCATTTATTCTCTGAGACAGAGCATCTTCGAGGGAGTGAGCCTTCTGAGAACCAACAGAAAAGACATTTTAAGGGGGAACATAACAGCCTTCCTCTGCCTTTTGTCATGCTTCAGTGTCCATGACTCTTGTGACCCTTGCATTTTATTCAATAGCAGACCAAGCAAAGCTATTTTGTAGATAAAATGATGACTGACATTCAAATTATGCTAAACATAAACCAGAAAATAGAAGTAATGAGTTGGTTTTGGTCAGTTAAGAAAAAAATGAACTGTAAGTTACAATGAATATGAATAAATATTGACTTATGAGATGTTCCAAATGACTTAGCTATTCTTACTAGGAAGGTGGCAAGATATTTTCCTTAAACTTCAATCTCACATGTTTTTGCAAAATTCAAGATAAATTTTCAATCGATCTACATTTAGATGTTGTTGTCTTCAGAAAGTTTTGTTAGTTAATAAGAATTGTTATTCTCACTTTATTCATTTGTTTTAAAAATAAGAATGTATGAAGTATGTCAAAACAAAACAAAAAGTATCTCTTTATATTTTACTCTGTTATTTGAACTAGTGTCTATGTTCTTTGGTGCCTCTGAGTGAGTCATTAAAGGATAAAACCAAGTATAATCTATGTTGATTTCTTATTTTTGTACTAGTTTTATGGAGATATAAGGGACATATAAAATCTGTAAGTTTAAAGTGTTCAGCCTGTTGATTTGATACACTTTCATATTGCTAAATGATTTCCACCATAGCATTAGCTAACAATTCTACCATGTCACATATTTCCATTACATTCTTGTGGTGAGAACATTTAAGATGCAATCACTTAGGAACTTTTGATTGTATAATTCAGTATTTTAGCTATAATATTATTAGCTATACCATACTATAATATACTATATAACACTATAATATATAGTAATGTATTATATATACTATATGGTGTACTATGGCTAATAATATTATAAATCTTTATATTATACTATATAATAATACTACATAATAATGTACTATAATATTATAGTATTACTAGCTATAACAAGCACATACATTAGGATCCCAGAACTTATTCATCTGAAAACTAACAGTTTTTACCCTTGACCAATGTCTCCCCATTTCATCCACCCCTCAGCCACTGATAACTCCATGATACTCTTTGTTTCTATGAGCTCTGCTTTTTGAGATTCTACAAATAAGTGATATCACACAGTATTTGTCTTTTCTTGTCTCACTTATTTTACTTAGCATAATGCCTTTAAAATCTATACAAATTGTCAAAATGGCATATTTCTTTCATTTTTCATGCTGGATAATATTCCATGTCTCTGTGTGTCCATCACATTTTTTTTATCCATTCATCCTTTCATGGATGTGTAGATTTATTTCCATACCTTGGTTATTGTAAATAATGCAGTAATGACCATAAAAATGCACATATCTCTTTGAGATTCTGTTTTCACTTCCTGTGGGTAGAAACCCAGAAGTAAAATTTCTGAATCATAAGTTAGTTGTATTGTTCATACTCTTTTCTATATTGGCTGTATCAATTTACATTCCCAATAATAGTGCACATAGATTCTGTTTTCTCTACATCCTTGCCTACATTCATCTCTCAACTTTTTGATGACAGGCATTCTAACAAGTGTAGTGTGAAATCTCATTGTGGCTTTGACTACTATGCCATGTGTATGTCTTCTTTAGAAAAAAAATTGATAAGACCAATGTTAACAAGCTATTTTCCTATTTTTTAGGAATCTTACAGTTTTAGAGATTGTATGTAAGTCTTTAATTAATTTTCAGTTAATTTTTTTTGCGAAAGGTGTAAGATAGGTTTGTAGTTTCATTCTCTGGCATGTGGTTACCCAGTTTTTCTGACATTATTTATTGAAGAGGCTATTCTTTCCTTATTGATTATTCTTGGCTGCTTTGTCAAATATTAGTTAACCATGTGTGTAAGAATTTATTTATGGGCTCTTGATTTCTTCATTGTCTATGTGTATGTTTTTAATGCCAGTGCCATACTCTTGTGTTTATTACAGTTTTGTGATATAGTTTGGAATCAGGAAGTATAATATCCTAAGCTTTATTTTTTAAAGGATTCTTTAGTTTATTTGGGATATTCTGTGGTTCCATGTCAATTTTAAGATTGTTTTTCTATTTCTGTGAAAAGTGCTATTGAAATTTTGATAGGCATTGCATTTTATTTATAGATGTCTTTGGATAGTATGGAATTTTTAATAATATAAATTTTTGTGAACCTTGCACATGGAAAATCTTCCCATTTGTTTCTTGTTTTTTCCATTTCTTTCATCAAAGTCTTGTAGTTTTTAGTGTATAGATACATCTTTCCTCTTCTTGGTTAATTTTATTCCTAGGTATTTACTGTTTTCAATACCATTATGAAAATGTTTTCTTTCTTTTTTTTACTTGTGTTGTTATTAGTGTGTAAAAAATGAAACTTATTTCTGTATGTTAACTTTATATCTCACAACTTTATTGAGTTAGTTGATTATTCCTAAGAGTGTCTGTGTAGTCTTTAGGACTTTATAAGAAAATCTCGATTTCCGCCAAGATGGAGGCATAGGTGGAAACACTGAGCCTTCTCCCACAACCAAGTTTGAATACAACAAAGGTTTAGTAAACAAAGACATAGACAGCGGATTTCTCAAAAGAGACCTTACAGGCAAGAAGGGGCTGGAAAGAAGTATTCCAAGTCATGAAATCCAAAGACCTACAGCCAAGATTGCTTTATCCAGCAAAGCTTTCATTTAGAATGGAAGGACAGATAAAGTGCTTCTCAGATAAGGGCAAGTTCAAGGAGTTCATCATCACCAAGCCCTTATTATATGAAATGCTAAAGGGACTTATATAAGAAAAAGAAGATGAAAACTATGAACAGTGAAAGGACAGCAAACTCACAGTTATTAACAACCACACCTAAAACAAAAGCAAACCAAGAGGACAGCTAGATCAGGAGCAGAACCATAGAAATGAAGATCACATGGAGGGTTAGCAACAGGGGAGTGGGAGGAGGAGAAGTGGGGAGAAGGTACAGAAAATAGCATAGACAGTAGGTAGAAAATAGATAGGGGGGAGGGCAAGAATAGTAGAGGAAGTATAGAATCTAAAGAACTTGAGACACGTGGTTATAAACTAAGGGGGGGGAGAATGGTGGGGGAGGGAGTGTGCAGGGTGGAGGGGAATGAAGGGGGGAATAGAACAACTGTAATGGTATAATCAATAAAATATATATATTAAATAAATAAATAAATAAAATCTCAGTTGCCAACAGAGATCATTTTACTCTTTCTTTTCAAATGACAAGACCTGACTTTTTATTCTTGCTTAATTTTTCTGGCTAGGAAGTCTAGTACTATGTTGAATAATAACAGTTGTGAGAGTGAGCACCCTTGTCTTTTGTCTGATTTTAAAAGGGAAGCTCTAAACCTGTCACTGTTGAGTATGAGGATGGCTGTGTTTGTCATCTATGATCTTTATTGTCTTATGTTCCTTCTATACCCAAACTATTGAACATTTTTATGAGCAAGTAATGTTGCATTTTGACATGATTTTTGGACCTGTTGAGATAATTATGTAATTTTTTCTTTAATTTGATTAATGTGGCATATCACATTCATTGATTTGTATATGTTGAATCATTTGTTCACTCTAGAAAAAATCTCACATAGTCATATTATATGTGCTATTGAATTCAGTTTGGTAATATTTTTTGAGAATTTTTTAATCTATTCATCATTGATATATGTCTATATTTTTTTCTCATAATATCCTTACCTAGCTTTGATATCAAGGTGATATTGGTCCCATATGATAACTTTAAGAATTTTTCTTTCTCTTGAATTTTTTTGGGGGAAGTTTGAGGATAAGCTTTAATTCCTCTTTAAATGTTTGGTAGAATTCACCATGAAATTATCTGGTCCTGGGCTTTTCTAGGTTGAGAGTTAGTGTTTGCTTAGTGATTTAATCTCTCTAAATATTAATGGTCTGTTTAGATGTTTTTATTTCTTTGTGACTCAGTATTGGTTGGTTGTATGTTTCTAGGAATTCATCCATTTCTTCTAGGTTATCTATTTGTTTGTGTATGATTGATTGCATCAGTCTTATGATTAAGGCTTGGCCCGGCTGTTGGTAGAGTTCCTGGGCTCCTGCAGGGAGAGAAGAAGAGAGGGAGTTGGATGGGATTCAGGCACTGGCACCTGCAAACAGGACTGAAATCTGGTAGAAGCTGAAGGGGATCCATCCAGGCCGTGCTGGCCATGGGTCTCTCTTCAGTGGAAAAATGTACTCAGTTTGTCTGCAGAGCAGATCTCCGTGACCCACATTTGTTCCCACTACATGGCTGCATTAATAGCCCACGATTTTTTCTAGACAATTCAGTAGTACGAAATGTTGTTACCATTTGTGTGTTTATGTATCCTCCAGACATTGAACAATTCTAGCACAGTGTCCCTCGTGGTCCTGTAACGACAGCCACCTCCTTTTGACACACCCCCTCCACTGTCCCTGACTTATGGCAGTCACTAACCTATTCTCCACTTGTCAAATGTTGTCATTTCAAGAATGGTATGTCAATGAGATCCAAATTGTTACACATCTTGACAGTTACTATGTTTATATTTCTCAGTGGTACTGCATGGCACGCTTGTACCCCTTTGTCTTTTCACCTGTTGGGGGACCTCAGCACTCTCTCCATGTGAGGGCTGTTACTAGTAAAGCTGCTATTCAAATACATGCACAGGTTTTGGTGTAAAGGTAGTTTTCATTTCTCTGGAATAAATGCACAAGAGTACACTTATGGGGTCCTATGGTAATTGCATGTTTAGTGACATGAGCAACTGTCAGACTGTGTTGGAATGTATGTTTGAACCAGTTTCTCCTTATCTTTACCAGCATTCACGATGTCGCCATTCTGAAGGTGTGGAGTGATATAGCATTGCAATTTTTATTAGAATTTCTTCAATGGAAAATAATGGTAAACAGATTTTCAAATATTTGTTTGTCATATGTTTATCTTCTTAGTGAAATATCTGTTTAAGTATTGTGACCACTTTCTAAGTGGGCATTTTATTGTTGCTTTCTGAGATTTCTTTATGTGTTATAGATACAAGTCTTTTGTCAGTCATTGTCTTCCAGGCTGTTGCTTGTCTTTCCATCTTCCTAAATAGACTTTAACAGAGGAAACCCTTTTTTTATTTTAATGAGGCCAATTTATGAGTGTTTTTTAAATTCTATGAATTTTTTTTTTTGGTGTCCAGTCTCAGTACTTAAAACAATACTCAGTAAGTATTGTTTTAAATAAATAATATTTATTCATAAAAGCTTCTTCTACACTATTGATTCCTAAGCTTCAGCATGTATAAGAATCATCTCCTCAAAGATTGACTTCTGAAATCTAATCCTGGGACCAGATTCCGTAGATCTGCGACGGGGACTTAGGGTCTGCATCCCTGAGTAGCTTCAAGGGATGCTGATGCCTTTCAACTATAGACAACCTTTTGCATATAGGTGATTTGGGTTTCTAATCTGTCAGGTTTTATCAGAGACCAGAAATGAGAAAATTGAGACTTTCAATGAGGTAGAGCCAACCAAGCAAAGCATTCTGACAGTTCTTAGCAAATGGTTTTTACTAAAACAAAACATTCCATTTGGAAACCCTCTCCTGTGGTAAGGATCACTTGAGAAAGATAATGACGGGGGCATTAGTGGTCAGGAATTTAGAAAATAACATAGCTCAATGAAGGGTAAACCAAGGGAAGAGATTGTTGGTGAATATATATTGGCATTTACTTATTGTTTTTTCTGGAAAAGTATGATGCTAACCAATGCGTATGGTATAGAGGCTTTACTAACCTTAAACACTAGTGGTGCTTGGCTTTGTTAATCTAAGTATTTATATCAAAGAGACTAAATATATATTTAAAAAACAACAAAGAACCTCTCTAGGAATTCAGAGTTCTCTTGCCCAACAATTTTCCTTTTTCAAAGCAAAGTGTTCTAGTTTCATAGGCGTCCTGAAAAACTTTCACTCTCTTGCCATTTCCCTGAGAATCATTTGCTAACGTGGCATATGCAACTTTGGATCAGTTGACCTCTGTCTAATTTTTAAGTTAGTCCCTCCTCTATTTCACAATAGAAAACAAACTGGCCATGACAATTTCTTGAAATTGCCTCAGTATCTCTGCAAAGCCTTTGCAAAGTTGTTTCTTGTCTTTAAGGTCCTCTTGAGTGCGTAAACTAGTATTTTCTTAGATATCATTCTCCCTTAAATGTCCTACTTCCCTCCAGGCTCTGAGTGACATGACCCTTCTGTGCTTCCATGACACCACATACTGGTCCCCAGAAACCTATCCTTTTTCTGCTGCTGTGAATCTTTCATTTGCCATTTCATATTGTAGATGTCAAGAGGGAAGACTGGATATCTACGTTTTCCATCATTGTATCTCTGCCTGCTATCACAGGGCATTGTGAAAAACAGATGTTTAATATTTATTGCAGGAATTCATGAATTAATGAAACCGCATTTGATCATTGGATGTCTCTTACTCCTTTCTGAATAGAAATCTCTCCAGAAGGAAAAGCTTCTTACCAGGAGTCACAGGAAGGGAGAGGGAAGGGAAGGGGAGGTTTTCTATTCCCTGTTCCTCTTACTTAGTCACATTTTCATTCTATGAAGTCATCTCAAAAGATACACCAAATTTAACCTGTAAAATAAAAGGGAATAATAAAGGAATTATTATTCCTTTGTTTGGCTTGCTGAATAATATTCCACACATAAAGGCCGAAGGACATTTCATCAGCTTTTCTCTGAATTTGGTGAGGGACAAGAGAAGAATTTTATATTTTATATTTCTGTACATTATCATCTTACTTCCTGATTGAGTTCCTTCTTGGGTCCACATAGGGTCCATCTGGAGCTGTTTTGCTCACAACTGCTGAAGTACCTCCAGCAAAATGCTGGCAACCAGACCATTACCCAGCTTTGTCTTTTCATAATATAGGGCTAGAGGAATATCAGGTAACATTTCTTTAGTGTTTATTATATGCTCTACTAGCTGCTTTACAACCTTTATATCACAATCCCCCACAACACCAAGTATTGTGTAGTACGGAGAAACCAGAGATTTAGAATGGATTAACAGATGTTTCCAAGGTCACACATCTGGTAAGGAGTGAAGTAGAGATTTATGCATATATATATATATCTGCTCTCCAGTGTTTCTTTAATCTATCATGCTATAGCACAGATACTTTTGATTTTCAAAACATCACACTGACCCTGACCAGTGTGGCTCAGTCAGTTGGGCGTCATCCTGCAAAGCAAAAGGTCACTGGTTCGATTCCTGGTCAGGGCACGTGCCTGGGTTGTGGGTTCATCCAGGTCAGGTTGCTTACATGAGGCAACCAGCTGAAGTGTCTTTCCCACATCAGTGGTTCTCTCCCTCCTTTCCCCTCTCTCTAAAAATGAATAAATAAATTCTTTAAAAACAAAAATAAAAAATGACAACGGACAAGTTTCATAACATTTTTATTTATTTTCTTTGTTTTAATTTCTATTAAAATTTCACAATAAAAAGGATGTTACATTATGCCTTGGTAGATCAGTAAGAAAAATCTATTTCACAAGAAGGGGCACCGGTGATAGCAACCAGGTGTAGTGGAGGAGGTTAATTCACACAATTCAGTCTTCTGCTTCCTTGTACGTCCACGTTAGATGACTTGCATGCTAGGCCGCTTTTTCATTCGTGTCATTGCAGACATTGCGCGGTGGGTTTGGCTTGCAATTAGCTGTCAGTCTGATTTGGCGGCACTGTGTGGATACAATAACTTTTCAGACCTTGGGATTTCAACATGCCACTAATGAGTAAAAATTTGGGTTGTTAGAAATCCCGGGAGAAAATAATGTACAAAGTATTTTAGACATGTAATTTCAAAGGTGTCTGAAAAAACTGTAATATATTTCCACCAACTCTTTGATAAATGCTGACAGGTGTCCTTAAAAGGATTCTGACTGTTGCAGAAACTCTGCTGCTTTCAAAGACTTGTACTGAAATTATATTTTTGGAATATGTGTCTATGGCAAATTATACTTTTAGAACTCAAGTGTTACTATCAGAGTGACAACTTTTAAGTTAGATAGTTTTTGTGGCAAAGCTCCGATGTATGAGAAATGAAAGTGCACATGTTCTTTTATTCTTTGTGTTACCTATAATCTGAAACAGGCTCTGTCAGTCTTTGTTTGGCTTGCTGAATGATTTTCAATAAAAAATAGAAAGCAATTTGCAAGTTTAAGGGTGAATAATAGCATGAAGGTTAATATAGAATGAAAAAGAAACCAAAAATTAATCTTCCAACTTTTTCTATAAAAGCTTTTGTTAATTTCTGAGAGAAATACAATTTAATTTGCAGTTTGCTGTGTGTTTTTTGGGAGGTAAAAGCAATATAAGAAAATTATTTGAAAATAATTTCCAGGAAAATAGCACTAAAAACACTAAAACTTCCTCAGTAATATTTACCAAGCAATTAGCTACAGCAAAATGTTTTTAAATAATCATGATTTACTACAGAAAAAAGTTACTATTCTATTTTAACAAACAGAAATAACTAGATAGCAAATAAAATGTTTTCAAGCTATTGATTTTGCTGTGAGCTGAAAGATGTCTACAAACCTCATGAAATCTTAATCTTAAAACCTCTGAAAAGTACTCCATTATTTTTAGAAGTTATCTGAAAAACAGATCGGGCGTTAAGTCTGGTGTTCTACCCTCACTCCTAAGCACACTGCACCCTGTAGGTGCTTCAGGAAATACTTAATATCTCGGAGGAGTTGAGCTGACTCAAGGACTGACGCCTCTAGAGCTTTTCCAGATAAAGGTAAAGGGCCAATGAAAGTCATGACGTTTTGAAAATATTTCAAGGTAAAGGAATTTTTCTTTTAAGGAACAAAGAACCTCCTTCTAAAATGATATCTTCAGAAGAATTTTTATCATTCTTCGAAATTCCCATTCTAAATTAAATGGAAGTTGTATTTAATTGCTTCTGTGAAATTTCTCCTTGTTTCCAACAAAATAAAAAATTCTCCCACTAAGTTGATCTGTGGCATTGTAGGAGTGAAACAAGGAAGAGATGCTGGTCTTATTCTTTACCAACTCCTGTTTTAATCTCGAATTTGGAGCACTGAATCTAAATATATTTTGCAATAACCATAAAAGATGAAATTAGTTGTCTGAGAAGTTGTGCTGCCTCTTCCAGCTTAACTAGGAGCATCAGGACACGTCCTCCTGAGAATGCCGTGGAGGTGGTATTTGGAGCAGACTGTGATGGAAAGTGGGAGGTCAGGTGATCTTGACTCCAAATCAGAGAGCCCAGCATTCATAATACTCCGCACTGAGAACACACCATCTCGAACTTTACGTCTCCTGTTTGCAAATTCGCACGGCACCGATTACCATCAATGCAGCGGTGCTTTCAGTGAATCATTCGGTGGACTATTTTAGAGCCAACCACTGGGAAACTTCTGCTGAAGTTGAATTTCACTACCACAACCAACTTGCTTTTAATATAATAAGATAATAATGATTAATGTTAATAGCATCAGCACATATTTGAGCACCTATTAAATGCCAGGCACTGTGATAAACATGTTTTAATTTACGTAACTTAATCCCATGAGTTATTGACATTAATATCCATAATTGAAAGACAATGAGGTTATAAAGGTATACTGATTTGTTATTTATAGGTGGGCAGGTTGAACATTTCTGGCATAAGTAAGAATATAGCTTCAGTGTTTCTGGCATTTGTGCTCCTTCTCTAAACTTTGTTGGTATTTATGGGCACAAAGTTTACATGATGCTTAATTACAAATTGGTTGCAATGTTAGGTGTTTTTTTTTTTGTCTTCTTGTGGGTAGGAAATATATTGTTTCGTATATATTTAGATATATAAACATAATAGAGTAGATAATCTGTAACACAGTCAAATAAATAAAATAAACAATAATCTGGATAAATACTACTGAAAACAATCGTGACAGTCCTTGGTAGATAGACCACCAACAATGAGATGCAAAGAAAATATGTTTTAAGGATTGATGCGAGATCCTTGTCTTCCATTATGTTACCATGGCTATTTAATTAGATATTGATAAAGAAAAGAGAGCAAAGGCAACTAGACCTCGGGCTTAGTAAAATGGAGAACATAAGCCTGTTTACTCCACCAGGAAGCTATAGCTCTTCACATTCGAAGGGCCCACAGCGTTGCTCCACCATGGGGATTAACGTTCCTCCCTCCACCCCTCAGAACCAGAGTGCCAGGTGGGAGAAGGAGAAGGCAGACACATGCACAATAGAAGTCAAAATGGTGCAGGGGAAGGAGAGGGGAGGGGAGGGGGAGGGGGAGGGAGGGGGANGGGGAGGGGAGGGGAGGGGGAGGGGAGGGGGAGGGGGAGGGGGAGGGGAGGGAAGGTGGAGGTGTTTGAACAAAGAGGCCTGTCAGTCTAGCCAGGGAAAATAGGGACTGTTTGGGAGGTAAACCCACCCAAAGCCTGGGAAAACCTGGGAAATTGATTGCTTCTTTTATAAAAGAAGCTTGTCCATCCCAAGCCCAAGTTAGTATAACCCCAGAGTAATAGATAATCTCTCTCTCCCTCTCTCTCTCCCCCTCTCTCCTCCCACCCCACCCCCAACCTGGTGATTCACTCTCCTTATTTGTGTGCTCTCTTGCCTGGAGGCATGCAACCCCTGGGTTTCCTCCAATGACCCACATTTGCACTGCGCCTGTATCTATTCTCTCTCCACGTGCATGTATCTATTCTCCCCATGGCCATGTGGTCCTAGCAGTTGCGTGGCCCATGGCTGTGTGGGCTCCACAAGGGAGCTGGAAATGGACTGCAGATGGAAACACTCACTAAGCTAGCCAGATGCTGGACTGGACTGGACTTTAATATGAAGCCAAAACTTTGGATCCTGTGTTTTGTCTTGGTCTTGCTGAGGACATGGTTGGACTTTTTCCATGGCAGAACAGAGGGAGATGGGGCATTGAAAACCCAGGGACAGCTTCTATGTCCACCCAAATAAACCATGCCAGACCACAATCTTCTGGGTGTGAGACCTTGGAACATATTCTTCCTGAGCCCATGGAAGAGCCTAATTTCCACCTACAACCATCATATTAAGAAATAATAAATGTGTCATTTCTGCTGCTGTCCAGCAGCCCATCTCTCTCCAAAGTGCACCTTGATTTCCTTTGGGGAAGTTGTCTTGGCTTGGTTGGCATGCTCTCATAGTCAGAGGAAGCAGAAGTGACTGTACCTCCCTCCAGAGAAGGCATACACCTTCTATGCCCATTCTCTGACACTACCTTCTTGAAGGCAGTGGGGCTCTCCACCCCAGAGCTTGTTTTTGCAGTGGCCCAGAAGTCAGCATCTAGACAGCCTATTCTCTTGTTCCTTGTTCCTTGGGAGCTCCTTAAGTTTCTCCCATCCCCAAACCTACTTCTCTAGCTCCCAGTGATCCTCTGAAACACTAATTTTTAAATAAATACTCCTATGTTCAAGTCAGCCATGTGTTCAAGTCAACCACAGTGAAGCAAGTTCCCCCCACCCCCGCATAACATGCTGGTTGTATTCAGCAGCTTCCCCTCTGATTGGTCAGGTCTTGGGCCATTGATATGAAGAAATCAGAATAGTGTTTGTACTCATTGAAAATGACTTAATATAAACTCATGAAATATATTAATTATTTTTAGAAAACTATATTTCTTCAATACACTTATTCAGCTAAGGATGTATTTTCATGTACCATAAAATGAGCATAGGTATTTGCCACGCAAACATCTCTCTCCAGACCAATAGAGAATATGTGTCAGTAAGAGCTCAAAATGACTTTCATTGATAACATTTTGTGGTGCTTTAAATAGGCGCCTATTGTCTTACCGCAATTTATGTTTTATAGTAACCTCTAGTTTTTTATAGTGAAGCACTTGAGAAGGCATTAAGATTACACATATAGAAAATGTTTTTGCTGAAAGTTAATCAGCGGTTGTCTAATAGTAACATTCTAAATGAGCAGAGAGCCAGTTGAGATTTCTTTTTTTTTTTTCCTGAAAATTTCTTAATCGGCTTTAATTTGTTTTGGAAGAAAAAACCTCACCAATTTCACCAAAAAACATTTTCATAGTTTACAGTTTTTAGGCTTTGGATTATTTATTAAGACCATATGTGGGGAAGAATATAATTAATCAGGCTTAAAGTGTGATCTGTATACACTGAGAAATTGCCACTCCTCCAGCGTAGCTGGTTAGAAATGGAGACACAAAATGAAAGTCAGGGAAATGTGACTTCAGAAGAACAACTGGGGAGAGATGAAATACGGTTGGCTTTACAGAAGGAGAAAGGAGCCATGAGGCAAGAAATGTGGCAGCCTATAAAAATCCGGAATAGGCGAGGGAACGGAGTCTTCCCTAAAACCTGCAGGAAGGAGTAAAGGTCTGCTGGCGTCTCGATGTTAGCCTAATGAGACACGCAGCCAACTTCTACCCACCATAACTGTGCGACGACAAATTTGCATTTTTAAGCTTGCATGTGTGACAGGTTGTTACAGCAGAAACCAATACAATGCCTTTAATTAAATGCATTGTGGGTAGTTGGTTCCTGAAACTTTCTTTCAGTATTCATTATGGCTTTTATCCTGAATCTCTAATAAGTCTTGATTTTTTTTTTTTAAGAAAAAGAGTGTGTGATATCACACTGGGGCCCTAATCATCCACACACAGTTCATTCCAAAGCAAATAAAACAAGTTAGTAGCTCATTCGCTGAAGGCAACTCATACGCCTGTTTAGCAGCAGCTAGCTTTCAGGTTAAATTAGAACTGTTTTAAAGGAAGAGTCCCCGGCAGAAGCTCTGTGCACCTGTTGCTTTTCAGAGAGCCCTTGCCTTATCATCAAGCTACTCTTATCAAGGGTTACAACCAAAGCATTTGACACAGTATTGCCAACGTTGCATTTATAAAAAGTGAACCATCCGGACTAAGGCAGAGAGAATCTTGGCAATAACTTTGCTTTTTCATTTCTTTCTTCACTTTGTTCTTTGTTTCAAAAAAATACTTTAGTGTCTCTGCTTTGATTTGCTACACTTTACAGAATAAATTTTAATGGGAAAAGAATCATCGAAGTACAGTTCCCTAGTTTCCTTGTTAGGAGTCTTCTGAGCTTTCGCACAAGTATTTCATCCATGGTAACAAAGCACAGAATAACGATCTTCATCTACTTTACTGAAAGAGATGTTTCACTGAAATTTCACCACTGACTCCCCTCTTCTAAGTCCTTCATTCTTTATAGCACTGTTTGTCTCAAGCCCCTGATAGTCATTCAACACAGTCACTGCCCCTGTGGAATGAAACTCTGTGCTCTAAATTCAAGGTGGCCTTGGAGATTACCTAGTCTACCTCCATGAGGACTTTCATAAAAACATTTTATTATGTGGTGCTTTAAATTTCCTCTATTGTCTGATCACAATTTATGTTCATAGTAAACTTCTTTTTTTGTAATAAAACATTTGGTAAAGAATTAAATTTACATAGGTATAAACTGCATACAGTGGGAAGAAGATTCTAAAGCCACAACCCATCCTGATGTTTCTAGAAATAGTTTTTACCATCAGACAGGAGGGGAAAAAGCTTCCAAGCAGGGGTGTCCAAACTTTTGGTGTCTCTGAACCACACTGGAAGAAGGCTTGACATGTAATCACAAAAAATTTTTCATAATGGTTTAAATAAATTTACAATTTTGTGTGGGGCCTCATTCGTAGCCATCCCGGGCGATGTGTGGCCTACACACTGCAAGTTGGATACCTCTAAGCCACAGCCTGTCTTGATATTTCTAGAAAGAGTTTTTACCATAAAAATTCATGATTATCTTGATTTAAGATAAATTGTTATCCATCCCCTCTCCATCCCCTATGACATTGTTAGTTTAAGCGTTCCTGAGAAGATATACTACATTTATCCTTCATGCTGTAATATGTTACTGAATTGTTTGATTTGAGTAATTTTCTCATATAACTATCATGGACTCACATAAATAGTATGCATGAATGAGCAGGTTGTATACATCTAATTATACAAAATATAATTAGAGAACACTATGAAACATGTCATAATGTTTCAAAGTTCATCATTAAGGAATAGTCCTTAGGGTTAAATGACTGCATCTCTTTATGGTACTCAGATTTAAATTGAAATAATTTTCACAAGAGCTTCATACAAGTATAAGAGGGAGACCCAAAACACCTAGATTTTATTTATAAAAACAGTGTATTCTTACATATTTAAGTTTCCATCATCTTCAAAGTATTCTCCATTTGATGCAATACATGGAGCGACATTGTTCCCACTGCTCAAAGCAGTTTTTGAACTCATTGGTTTTGATGCCTTTTAGTCCTTCTGCCGTGTTTCAGTTCACCTCTTCCACATCCGTAAAACATTTCCCTTCGAGGAATTTTTCATCCAGGGAAACAAACAAACGAAAGTGACTTGGGGGTGAGATCTGGTGACAGGGAGGGTGGGACATGGGGGCCATGCCGTTTTTCATCAAAGACTCCTGAACACTGGTGCAGTGTGGGCAAGTGAGCTCATAAATCACCCACTATGGATGGGGAAACGTACTGATAGCGTCTTCAGGAAACTTCACTGAAGTCAGTCAAACGCAGCACCTCACACCACCACCAACTGGTACAGGGACACAGATGGGTTCCTAGACCACTCGTCTAGCGGGAGAAGCCTGTGCTACAAGGGGCCTGCCTTCCAGAAGATAATTCTCCTTTTTGGGGTACCTCCTCATATAGGTATAAATATTTAGAATTATCACTGAATCAGTACAACTCAGCACAGATAAGATTGGGACAGGTAAAATGAGAAAGGAAAGGAGTGCTTGGTGGAGTGGGACATTCGTGGAGAGGTGTTGGCCAGCCGTCCAAGACCTTGAATTTGAAGTAGCTGTTTTCTCTTTGGTAGTTATAGCCTGGGGGGTGTGCTGACCCGAGTGGTCCTCTCTTCTTTGTAGGTGTCTAGTTGCCTGGAGGGCTTGATCCTGGACTCTGCCCTCAGGATTTCTGAGTCAGTGAGTCTCAGGTGAGGCTGGACATCCGCATTTCCAATGAGTTCCTAGGTGATGCTGAGTTGCTTTTCCAGAGACAAGACTTTGAGAACCACTAGGATAGAACAACTAAGGACACAAATGTGTTCTGGTTTATTTTTGCGTTTTTAATTCTGAAATTGAGAGCTCCCAGGATGAAAAAAAAACAGATGTAGTACAGACAGGTAAAATACTGTTTTTATACTCAAAGGTATAGATTTGTGTCACAATAAGTGTCCTGAAATGACCCTTTATGATACATGTAAGTACCAGTAACAGAGACACAGTGTTAAAATAATGGTAGTGATGCTATTTTATCGCTTTAAAATAGTTTTTTAAACATTGTCGAAGCATTTTACTTATTATTGGTGACTTTAATATTTCAAACTATTAAACACATAAGTAAGGTGCTGTATTTTCCATTTTTTTTCAGAAATTACATTTGCTACTTTTTTTCATTTAACATTGACCTTTTTATTACTTTGTGTTTTAAAGATAGTTATTTTTAATTCTTTGGAATGGATATTTTATTCTCTGCTTTTAGAAAGGCTGATTTGTCATGTGGAAAGATTTCATTGTTTTTGTCATTTCAGAGTTTATTTTCCATAAGAAGTGCTTTTATGCAACAAATAGTGTATCTTAACTCCTTTCTCATTCATTACTTTAACAGTTAGTTGAGGAATATATTTCAAAGTCCTGGTTCCCATAATATATTTCACTTTTTTAATTTTTATTTTTATTTAATTCTTGTTCAAGTATAGTTTTCTGTCTTATATTCCCAGCCCTCCCCGCCCAGTGCTCCCCACCTCCCTCTCATTTCCACCCCCCACCTTAATTATTGACCATGTGTCCTTTGTACTTGTTCATATGAGTACATCCCCTTTTCCCCTATGATTCTCTCCCATCTCCCCTCTGGACCCTGTCAGCCTGTTCCGTATTTGAGTGTCATTGGTCATATTTTGCTTGCTTGTTTGTTTTGTTGTTTAGATTCCTGTTAACGATGATATGATATGGTATCTGTCTTTCACCACCTGGCTTATTTCGCTCAGCATAATGCTTTTCAGTTCCATCCATGATGTTGCAAAGGGTAGGAGCTCCTTCTTCCTTTCTGCAGCATAGAATTCCATTGTGTACATGTACCATAGCTTTTTGATCCAGTCATTTACCAATGGGCATCTAGGTTGCTTCCAACTCTTGGCTATCGTAAATTGTGCTGCTATGAACATCGGGGTGCATAGGCTCTTTTGGATCAGTGTTTCAGGGTTCTTAGGATATACTCCTAACAGTGGAATTGCTGGGTCAAAAGGCACATTCATTTTTAGTTTTCTTAAAAAATTCCATAGTGTTTTCCAACATGGTTGCACGAGTCTGCAATCCCACCAACAGTGAACTAGGGTCCCCCTTTCCCCGCAATCTCTCCAGTACTTGTTATTTGTTTCTTTGTTTATGATAGCCATTCTGACTGGTGTAAAGTGGTATCTCATTGTGGTTTTAATTTGCATCTCTCTGATAGCTAGTGATATTGAGCATCTTTTCATGTGTCTCTGGATCCTCTGTATGTCCTCCTTGGAGAAATGCAAAAAAATGAAACTCGAGCACCAGCTTACACCATACACCAAAATTAATTCAAGGTGGATAAAAGACTTAAATATAAGCCATGAAACCATTAAAGCCCTAGAGAAGAACATTGGCAGGAAAATCTCAGATATTCCATACAGCAATATTTTTACTGATACATCCCCTAGAGCAAGGGACATAAAGAAAAGAATAAACAAATAGGATCTCATCAAAATTAAAAGCTTCTGCATGGCTAAGGAAAACAGTATCAAGATAAAAAGAGAAGCAACAGCTTGGGAAAACATATTTGCCAATGATACCTCAGACAAAGGTTTAATCTCCAAAATATACAAAGAACTCACTCAACTCCACTCAAAGAAGACGAGCAACCGAATTAAAAAATGGGCAAAGGACTTGAACACCCATAATATATTTCCCTTTGCTTGCATTTTACAGAATGCCGACCTTTGACCCAGTCTTTAGTAGTCCAATTACTCTAATCGATGATATCTGAGTAGTTTTCCCAGTATTTACCCAGGACAGGATATTGTTTAGAGACAAGCTTCATCTTGAAGACTAGCTAGCGATGCGTGCATTTCCCCTATATTCCAAAACCTCTTTTGGAGCTGCATAGTTCTGGGTCACACTCCCCCACACCTGTGTCTGAACTAAGAACACATCTGTGCAGGCCCTTTTTCCACACGTTTTCTAGAGAGATGGAGTAACGAAGTCTGTGGGGAAGGGTGTGCCACAACCATCCTAACCCATGCACGGGGTCCATTGTATCAAACAGCCAGCAAAAGTTTATTAGCAAAGAAACTGAAAGGAATGATGTATTGTGTAGAATAAATAAAGGAAGAAATATTGCTTTTCCCTTCTCCATTCTCAGTCTTTGAAATCCAAAAGTAATCTTAAAATGTAGTTGTTCATATTGTTTTTATCTGGTGCTTAGAATAAACTGAAGTTCCACTTATGGGTAAGCATATTGTAACTGTGAAAGGCATGTTAGAATAGTAAAATTTGTTTCATTTCAGAGTCCCATTATGTACATATATAGTCACATAAGTACAAACTCATGGAGTTAGGGTCCAGAAAACAATTTTGTAAATATTAGTTTCCTATGACCATATCGATACGGTCTTCCTTGTGTAATTTATGTGATTTTTTGTCTACTTTGATCAGTTTCCTTGTCTATAATTTATTACTTGAATAAATGTTCCTTTTTTTTGATGTTGCCACCATGTTCCCCAAATTAATGCTATTGACTCTACATGCATGTGTCTGAAACTTGATTTTCTTCTGGGCACAGATGTTCTGTTATCAATTATATTCTTTTATAACAAGAAAAAATGAAGTATATTCTCTTGGGGGCCAGAGAATGTTACTTAGAATTGCTGTTATAAGACCACGAGGGAGAACCAAGGACCATATAAAGGCAGGACAGTATAGAAAGTAACTAATTACAAATTGAAAATATATGTTTTCTTCTGGTGATGCTCCACAAATTTATTTTCAATAAAACTCATATATATTTATAAAATTTTAAAATTTCAGTTATTTTTGTTTTCCATTTGAATGGGACTTCATGCAATTCTAAAGCACTGAAATCTAAAAAATGTCATCCTATATAGAATCTGTGGCTGTGCGAGTTAAGGCTAAATGTATACGTTCAAGAAGTTTATGCAGTTCAAATATTAGGTAATAGTGTATACAATGTTAAATACAACAGACAATCAATTAGAAGCCAATTGTCATACGTGTGACCCCTGTTGTCTCTTAGTAATCGCATGAGGAAGGCAGAAAAGATAAATGAAGAAGGGGCAGGACCCAAATACCTATTTAGCTACAGTAATTTAAATAATCTACATTAAGTAAAATAAAATGGTCTTTATATAAGATCCAGGTTACTTATATAATCTTTCACTGATGTATTAAAACCATAGCCTTATTATACCCCAATTATCATTATATCGATAAATACTATGTACATTTATACTATTTGTCAGATATTTTCTTTTTAATAGGCAAGTTAAATAGAAATTGTTTCTCTATTTCATTTGTTCATTTTAAAATATTTTTATTGAATCTAGGTGAGTAATTAAATCACATAAGCACACTAAACACAGCCCTCTAGAATTTGAAACAAAAAATCATGGGGATAAGTATATCTAAGACCAATTTAACATTGGAAACTAAAAAAAAATGGTAAGTAAATTTGTAAGGGGTGGTGAAGATATGGGTGTTCTCCTACACCAGGAAGATTTTATCTTACACTTAAGGACACAGTGGAAGAGATTCTAGAGGGAATGAAAGTTAAGTGATAAGATTAAGTTATTAAAATAAAAAGATAAAGCTGCCCAAAAGCTGCTTTAGCTGAAGGATACAAACACTCTGGTACTGGAGTCCATGTTAGGGTGGTGATGCTAATAATTTGGGCCAAAGCTAGTGACCAGTTCATACCCGACAATGTGGATCAGGAGGGAAGGATAGATTGGCCAGCTACTATCAGGACAAGTCAAACACAGTTAGGGATTGACTGCACTTCAGGACCAGAAGGTCAAAGTCACAAATGTTTGATTAGTTTTCTCTGCTAGTTGATTGGAATAATGCTTCCACCTTAAAATAAGGAGAGGATTCCAAGGAAATCTGAATTAGAGCAGAAATTGAGATATTCCATTTTTTAAAAGCTGAGAGCAGAAATAGCTTACACGCAAAATAGCTCAGGAGAATACTTTTAAATATAATAGCATTTATTCAGAGTTATTGTCTGGGAAAGATTCTCCTGTTTTCCACACTCTCACACCAGTGCATGTGGGTTTATTCCCATACAGGCCAGTTCTCTGACACCAGCAGGTGTCCTGCAATTCAGTGAAGTTCTGATACCACGGAGCTGGAGGTAGCATCAGATCCGGCACATGAAGGGTTCTATCCCCAGGGGACTGCCCCTTCTGATGCCAATTACAAGGGCCACATAGTCCCAGAACTTCTGAACAACCAACTATAAATTGGGGTTCTCATGACCTCCTTTTCAGGTTCAATATTGTTCCAGAATATTTCACAGAACTCAGTGGAATATTCACTTACATGTACTGGTTTATTGTTTAACAAAAGGTATGATAAAGGATACAGATGAAGAAATTAGGTGAAGGGATACATAGGGCAACACCAAGAGGAGCCCTCAATAGGAATTTCTGTCCTTGAGAAGTTGGGTGTCCCACTCTCCCAGCATGTGGGTTTGTTCACCAACCCAGAAACCCCCCAAATCTCATACTCTTAGGATTTTTATGGAGGCTTCATTGTTGATTGTTATTGATTGTTACTCAACTTCCAGCCGCACTCCTCTTACTGGAGGGTGGCAAATGGGGATGACATTTCCAAGCTTCAAACCATGGCTTTCTCTTTGGGGTGACCAAACCCCGTCTTGAAACTATCCAGGTGGGCTCCTAAATTCAGAGAGATTTAGGAGCTCTGTGTCAGAAACTGAGGTTGGAGACCAAATATTAGGGGAGAAAGCATCCCCAATGCGTCACTTCTGGAATTTCAATGGTTTTAGCATCTCTGTGCCAAATCGAGGCACCCATACATGTTCCGATATATACTTTCTCTATTATTTACAATTATCAATCAGTGTCTTCTTGCAATTAAGATATTTTGATTACACAATTAGAGAGAAAATTCTGAGTTCTTATTAGGGTAAAAGAAAAGTGTTATTCGGTTGTGTTCTCACAAGAGAGGACCTGGTTATATTAACTGATCATTTTATTGACAGGTCTAAAGCGAATGTATCATTTATCTAATGGGTGATGGATGCCTTTGCCTTCCAAACTGAAAAGATAACATATTTATCACATTCCAATGCATTCCTATCTCAGATGTAAAGCAAAAAAGGTATTGAATTTTTACAAATGTGCCAAATGGGGCTTACCAGAACATGACACTTAGGATCCACGCCACTTATAAGTGAAAAGCTTTATAATGAGGCATTTCTGCTGCCAGAAATTAGTTCTTCAGTGAGGCCTCCACAGACAGGCATTGTGCCAAATTTCACACCAATTCAAATAGTATTTGGACTAACCTTTAGAGATGAAATTGATTTTCTGTAACAAAGTCTTACCACCACAGAGAATATTCAAAAGAAGACGCTGTGATTCTAAAAAAAAAATAAAAAAAAATCCTGAACTGTTTTGAGCAATGACAAACTGATTGGAATAAGTTTAGAAACACCCATTGTGACTACTTTGAAGGCTCAAATATTCCTTTGTCATGGAATTTCGAATACTTTTCATAAAAAGTCTATTTTGTTCTTTTATTATAATATATGCATGTGAACGCAGGTCTGTCTCTACACAAACGCAGTCCTGAAGACACACTGCTCCGATTGATATTCAACAGAATCATTATTTTATCCAATATTTTAAAATATTTTTATTTATTTTTTACAGAGGGGAAGGGAGGGAGAAAGAGAAGGAAAGAAACGTCAATGTGTGGTTGCCTCTTGAATGCCCCCCACTGGGGACCTGGCCTGCAACCCAGGCATGTGCCCTGACTGGGAATTGAACCGGTGACCCTTTGGTTCACATGCCAGCACTCAATCCACTGAGCCATGCCAGCCAGGCCTCCAATATTTTAAGGATAGCACACTAAAACACAACTTTCCCAGTGCGCAAACCTATTTAAATTTTAAGGCAGGCAAGGCGTTATTTTGATTCATTTACATTTGAGCTCTTCAGAATGTCGTACCATAGAAACATTTGATGTGGAAAGGCAGCGGGATGTCTGTCCAGTCTTTTATTTCTCTAACACAGATAAAAATCTTAGCTAACTCTAAACATAACTACAAGCTCATTAAGATTTAGATGAAAATTCAGAAAAAATGTTCTTTGATGGTTCTCTCTGATAAGAGGTGATAGGAAAGAAAGAAAAAACTGGGAAGTTTCAGTGTGAAAGAGGAAAATAAAGTGCTTCCTACAGGTGTCTCAGCTTAGGGCCAGAGCTGAGAGGGCAGGTGAGACCCATGTTCCAAAACTCAATTTGTTAGCGACATAACAATGACCCTTTAAGCAAAATTATATCTGGACAGATATATGGACAGATATATAAAAAATTATGGACAGATATACACACACCCATAGGTAGAGCAAGGCTATGTATGTGTGTGCATATATGTGTATGTGTGTATACATGTGTGGGTGTGTATTTGTGTGTGTATCAATAGGGATACATATTGACATAAATATACTAACCTCTCAGGGTTCAATCAATATTCTGGAATCAAGTTTTACTACCATCAATAATATTCAAAAGGAAATAATATAGGCCTTGCAAAAAATTTTATATATGATTCATATCATTATATTATAACTCATGTGATGCTCACATAATACATGCTAATACAGTTTCATAGGCATATAAATATAAAATAAACTTTGAAAATAGCATTCCTTGAACTAGTCCTCTAATTATATTCCATTCAAATCTTAATAGGTTTTTTCCTAAACTAAAATGTTTTTGTCTTTGAACAAAAGACAAAAAAAAGGGTATTGTTATAAATTCCCTTTGTAAAAAAAAAAAAGTGACATTTCTCTAAACCTTGGAAAGCATGAGAATGTTTTTATCTTCAATGACTGTCTTCACCACTGTATACTATCCTTACCCAGACACATTATCTGCTTATAGTATAAATCTAAGGTTAATGCTAAAGATTAATGTATTTATAATCTAATTTTGCTTCAATTTGAAAACAAAGTGACTTTACAGTTTTGAGTCTAAGGCCCTCAGGATCATATGCTCAATGGCCTTTCTGATCACAGCTGGAGAGGAGGAAGGGGCAAAGGAGTTCAGCTGGGCAGGCAAGGGATCTACATTTATGTACAATAAATAAAATGTAGACATATAATTAGTACTTTATGAATCTATTAACTTTATTCAAGTCACTTAACTGCTTGCGGTACCAAATGGAAAACGTGCGTCTCAAAGGTCTCTGTGGGAAAACAAATGAGACAGAAATCTGGATATGTTTTATGGTGTATCATTATTACTGTAGCGCCACTAAGTCTAATTACTATTGTATTTACAGCAATCAGTTATTGTGTCTTTATGGTATAGCAGACACTGATTTAGGTGCTTTTCCCATTTATTGACCCCAGTTTTACTATCCCCATTTCACAGAGGGACAATCTGACAAACATGGATTAAAGTTAGTAACAAGCTGTTTAGAATTTTACATATGATTTCATCATTATTGTATTTTTCTGGGGTCCCGTGGAGCACTTTTTTTTTAATTGCTATTGGTGTTTTCCTATTGGTGATAGTCAGTATCTCCCATCTTTTTCTGTTCCTTGTTTGTTCAATTAGCCAAATTGAAATTATGTTTCACCAAGACTTTGGTAGGTAAAATAGGGACAAAACAAACTCAAGAAAATGGTTCTTATAAGAAAAAAATGTCCTCTCTTCTCCTCTCCCATTTTCCATGTGTTGCCACACGTGCACACACCTGCACGCAGTAAGATTTAGCTCCAATTTTTTCCCTGCTCTTAGCCTTGCATCTGTGGCCTTTAAACCATATTCTGCTTTTCTACAATGAATGACTTAAATGATATTATCACAACTATTTAAAGAGAGATCCCACTGTACACACATAATGCTATGATTTATTCTATAGTCAATGACACTTAACGTTAGCTTAATTTTTATCTTTTTGTGCTTAAGATGTATAGGCTTATATGTTTTAATACCTCTATATATTAAATATTAAAATGGTGCCATTTACAGACATAAACTAACATATAAACTAACAGCATATATATATATGCTGATATATATATATATATATATATATATATATATATATATATATATACTGAAAAAGCCAAATCAAATAAATTCTGACTTTAGACATTTTTTCTTTCCATTTGCCTGGTTTGCAGGTGTTCCATGGCATTCAAATTCTTGTGGTCTTGGAATGCCTTCAAAGTAGAGAGAATTAGTGTCTTGTGGAATTAGAAGTATAAAATGTAATTGACATACCTATTTTATGGTGTTAGTGATAGAGAACTTATGATTTTATTTAAGGTGTGAATTTGTACTTTAAAATTTTTTAAAGTAAAAAGGTAAAAAGAAGCCTCTAGTTTCTTACTGCCATTAAGAGATTTTCTTTATATTTTATATATTACCCTATTCTCCTAAAAATAAAATGTCTTTTTTTTGTTTAAGATTTAAAACACCAAAATCCTTTTAGTTAGTACCATTCTATATATCACCCTTTGTCTCTCTACTTCTATTTCCATCCCCTTCTTGGTTTTACACGACTGTAAAAGCACAAGAAAAACACCAAAAATATTAGAGGTCGGTAAATGTTTATAGAGGGTATTTAATTTTTTATTCTTTTAGAAAAGAAGCTACTCTGCCTGATTACAGTCCTTCGGATGAAATGAAGAATTTGGTCAGCTCTTTGTGTCTGTGCACTGTGAGGGCCAGACGTTCAGAAGCATTTCAAGAAGCAACTTAATTTTCTAGTTTTTATTAAGGCATTTAACAATCTGTTAGCCAAGAATGCATACCTTGTGGGATTTTTTTTCAGACTTGTTTCTGCAAGTAGGACAACATTTCACATATATCAAATATTTAAAGAAAAGTTTGGATATAACCCTTAAAGACTGAAGGGTGAGCCAGGAAGGGAGGAGGGAG
The DNA here is from genome assembly GCF_014824575.4 of Sturnira hondurensis. Taxonomy (NCBI): domain Eukaryota; kingdom Metazoa; phylum Chordata; class Mammalia; order Chiroptera; family Phyllostomidae; genus Sturnira; species Sturnira hondurensis. The sequence goes on along the minus strand of NW_028093774.1, from coordinate 12,918,837 downwards.
AGACCAGAGTGCACATCATTCAAAAATTAAGCAAATTTTGTAGCATAAACTGAAATACTGAGAGATTAGACTGTTGTCTACCTGCAGTTCTGACAAAGAGATAGGGATTCCAGCTTGTACATAGTTCTAGCACGCCTGAGCATAGTGAGTGAATATGAATTTCTAATCAGGAAAGAAATTATAAATGGAGAGCTAAGCTGAGGTTATGCCAACTTTCCTTAAGTTAGGACATGTATTTTGATGTTATTCTGAATAAAGATTCCTGTCTTTGGGAGTAAATATTTAAAAATTGTTATTGTTTCTCTTGGAATGGACAAATATATTATATATCTGTAACTTGTCACATGATTTTCAAAAGTCTAAAAAGAGAATTTTTTATTTATATATGCAGATAGATAGATAGATAGATGATAGGATAGATAAATAGATATTTACGAATATATAAAGCAGGCTCTGTTTTCAGCAAGCTTGCCACAAAGTCTCAATATCAAGGAAAAGAAAGTAGTGATTGTTGAGTGTTTCACTCAACACATTTGACCAGCTAGTCAACAATTTCACTTCCCCAGAAAAAAAGACAGGGCCTAAGTAGTGGGTGAAAATTCATGCGTCACAGCCTCCCACTGTAGAAGTGATAGGAAAAGGGAAACGAGTTGTTCGACAGAGAGAAGGCTAACACGAGCAAGGGAAAATGAAGACGAGAGTGTTTCCACCAAGAAGTTAGGAATACTTGAAAGACTACCCTGGAAAGAAGATCGAATGGATATGTTTGGACCGGGATATCGGGTAACTGACTGTGGGCTTCCAAAATGCATTCAGGAAGATTCTAGATTTTCTACGCAGTCAGTCCAAAAACAGGGAATTGAAGTGATATAATCATTTGCTTCTTCGATCCTTCTTGTCCCTGAGAATCTGAGACTACTTGCAAAATGTAATTTGAAGTATTGCTATTCTTAATGTCAATCCTCATCAACACCAACATTATGAATGCTGTAACTGTCCTGAGTCCCTGCTGTTTTGAAATACTTTCTAAAATATGCTGCGTCTACAATACAATGCAATTGGGTATATGGAATTAATCGTATATTTAAAGTGAAACTAGAATTCTTGGTCTGTTGCATAGTATAGCCATTGTAACCTGCCACCATCTTCATTCTGGCATATCTTAGAGTAGGTTGTTCAGGAAGAAGAGTTATGTGCCAATTCAGTGCGGGGCACAGCTTCAAAATCTAGCTACTCTTCTGTAATGTGTTTAATTTTCTTGATATGATGACTTCAAATTCATAAACAAAATCCTCCTATTGAATGAAGAGGTAGGTATAGGGGAGAAGAACCCTATATGTAACTTGGTTGCCTTAGTAGCTAGTAGCAAAAATAAGGGAGAAATCTGGTGTATGGGGAGTAAAGGTGGGTGATATCTGGCTGATACCCACAGGTTTGCCAAACTGTTAATACGCAAAGGACACTGAATTTAAAAACTACAGCAATTTAACTGTGTGCCGTATTTCCCACTTGATTACACTCTATATTAATGTCCTAAAATATACACAATAAAAAGGAAATGTTTTTTTTTTACTTTTCATTTTACTCCAAATAATTTTCAAGAGCCAGTACTTAACCAAAACCAGCTGTATCTTCAAGTCCCAATCATTATTATGGAGTCCTTTCTAAGAGGCTTTGATTATTTTAATGTGGTTTAATTTTGAACATTCTAGTAAAACCTTATATAGTACACAAATGGAAAAGCCTAATCAGTCTTTAAAAAGCCTTTCCAGCATATTTTTCACTTATTTCCTTGCACGCATCTTCCATTCATATTGAAGTTTCTGAATTCATTTAGGGCATTTTCCTTCAAATAATTTTCTTCATGGTCTCGGTGTAGAGGGCTTTGGCAATTGGATGATTTGCTCAGAATATGCATGTAAAGCATACTCTTTTAGGCTGGTACTACCTGATGATAGCATGAGAGTAAAAATATACTTTTCTTAGTTGCAACTGGAATTGAAAGGTAGGGGACAAATTGTGTTATCAGTCCAAGTCTATATAGTTTGGCATTGTTCATATAACTAGTCTCAATTGCCTCAAACAGTTTTATTTATTTTTTTCTTTTAAGTCCATGTAAAGAGACAGTGTGATGTAGTGAAGTAGCCTAGATATGGAGTTACCTTGGGGCCTAAATATTGTTGAATCCATGCCGTGGGGGAGCGAATTAGGAGGTCTGAATTCCTGTCTCGATAAAATAAAAATAAGTCCAACACATCAAGGTGGTTCTAGGGATTAGAAAGAGCGTAAGTGATTGCCACGTATTACTGTTTGTTATGTATCTGCCACATAGTGATGATTACTTTCTAGATAACAAATTAAACATGCAAAAAAGTAAAATTTCAGGAAAAGCAAGGTAAAATGATATCATCAACCCTCCCTTAAATAGTGCTTCCCTTAAATAGTTCTTGTGTTGAGCTCTAAATGACTTGTATCATCTGACTTACTGCTGATGCTAAACTGTCTAGAACTGCATGCCCACTTCATTAAAGCTGCCGTTTCTTTTTCGTGTCTTGCTAAATGCATTTCCTTTGTTTCAGTAGGTAAGGTAAGCACAGTTCTTGTCAGTTCACGGCCCTTTTAGGGATTCTCCTGAGTTTAATTCCCCCAAGGGACACTTTTCTGTGGACCACCATGAAATGGGAAATGTCTGGTCTGTAAATCACTTGCTCTAGTTATTGAATTTCACAGCAGAATCTCCTTTGTAACAGAAGTGTGATATTGTGAAACATTAAGAAATCTATATATTTAGTCTTTGTCTTCATTTCCTGGCCCATAACACCAAACTCCCTTATAATTCCTTGAGTAATAGAAGTGAAGGGAGCTTTCTATGTTATTTATATTAAGTCCCTTTCCAGCCATATCTAAGTTTATGCTAATAAGTGACACTTGAGCTGTCCCTCCCTAGCTTCAGGATGGAAGATGGTTACCATAGGAACTAAAGATGTGATTAAAGGGTTGAAAATTTCAGCATCAGTCCCCAATCTCCTAATGGCTGGAGATGGGAGAAGAAGAGATGGAGATTTAGTTAATCACCAATTGTCAGTAATTTAATCAATCATGCATGTGTAATGAAACTCCCATGAAAACATTAAAAAAGTAAATTCAGGGAGCTTCCAGGTCGAGGAACACGTCACATGTTGATAGGCTGGTAAACCCTCGACTCTGTGGAGACAGAAGCTGTTGTACTCACGTGCTTCCAGAACTCATCCTATGTACCTCATTATCTGGTTGTTTACTTGTATCCTTTATAATATCCTGGAAAATAAATCAGGAATAGCAACTAAAGTGTTTCCCAGGGTTCCTTGAGTAATTACAGCATATCATCAAACCTAAGAAGAGGGTCATGGGGACCTCTAATCTGTAGGTGAATTCATCAGAAGTGTGGGTAACTTGGGATCTGCTACTTGCAATTGTTGCGTGAGATGGGAGGCAGTTCTATGGGGCTGAAGCCTGATCCTGAGGGGTCTGCCCCGCATCATGCACTAGTGCCAGGCTCGAATTAAATTCCGAGTGCCCCGTTGGTGTTTGCAGGAAATTGGAGAACTGTTTCATGTGGAAAGTCCATACGTTTGATGTCAGAAGTGTTGTGAGTAGAAAGTAGAAAAACAATTTTTGTTTAAGAAGGTTCTGAAGTTAATCTGGGACACACAATTTTTATTTATTAAAATATATGTATTTGACTTGTCTTCTAATTGGTATAGCGTTGGGTTATTAAGATAGTTTTGTAGATAATGTTTAAGAATGTTTCTTAAGCAGTAGTGAAGATATTTTTGTTTGTTCACTAAAGAAGTCCCAAGGAAATCTTACACATTTCTTCAGGAATGATAGCTTTGTTGTAGGGCATTTATTCATAAATGCACATATCTTCTTCAAGGGATCCAAGTGACTCCACTCCTAGGTTCTGATCACAATAGATCTTAAAATTACTAAATTCATAGATAGCTGATGTATTCTGACTCAGAGAAGATGAACCCAGCTGAATTCTCTCTAAGGAATTTGACCTAAAAAAACAAAAATAATGAAAAAAAAAGTTGTAGTGGAACTTGAAACTAAGAAGGCAACAGGTGCAGGCGGGTTCTCATTCAGGAGATTGCACAGCAAGTTGGATTTGGGAGGAGTTAGAAACAATGAAAGCGTGTGAAGTTGAGCTTTCAGTGGGGGGTCATGGGATGAGGGACTCACTGATGGCCAATGATGGAAGCCTGCAGGCCTCTGTGATGAAACCTCTGTAAAATCACAAAACCAGAGACTATGCCTTCCACGTACGATGAAGAGAATGTGAAAACAACCATCATGTTGTTCTGTCTTCTCTCTTCGGTTAAGATTTTCATACAATCAGTCTTTTTATAAATGTCTCTTTCTTTCACCATCCCGATTAAATAATATGGTTTATAACATCTTCTAAACATAGTGATCAAGACTGTAGTCATGATTCAAATAATACCCTGTTCTGGGTAATGTAAATTTGTACCAGGAGAATCTGTGTTTTAATCACTTTTGTATCTCCTACAGCACAAAATGCGTTGCTTTCATATATGGATCCCCAACAGCTATTTTTGCAATGAGTATATATAGTCGTCTACATGGATGTCATCAACACAGAAGATAATAGGGCTATTGATCTTCATGTTTCTATTAATATATCCTAGGGCTTAACCCTGTGAGCCTGTGAAATTCATAAGTAGACCCATTCTTTTGAAGAACAAATGTGAGTATGGGTATGCACGCATGTGCCTATTTTATGAAGCAGGATTACCTGGAAACGAAGCACTGTGCCAGAAACCACCTCTCCAATCCCTACCTCTCACTCACCAGGACTGCCATTTTTGGTAGGATTTTTATTCATTTTGCAAGTGAACTATCTTTTTTTTAGAGAAAGAGAGGGAGAAAAACATCAATGTGTGGTTGCCTGTCATACCCCCCCCCCCTTACTGGGGAACTGGCCAGTAACCAAGACATGTGCCTGGCTGGGAATTGAACCAGTGACCTTTGGTTCACAGGCCTGAGTTCAATCCAGAGTTACAGCAGCCAGGGCTACAGATGAACTGTGGTTAACAAAATAGCAGGAGTTGTTAAGAAGTGGGGGAGGAGGGATGAGGGAGTGTGGTAAATTATTAAAGGTGAATGTATAACTCTCCATGAAAAGGACTTAAAGCACGTGAAGACGTGGACATGAAAACAGACATATGCAGAAAGTAAAATAAAATATGCCCAGAGTGAAGTTTTACAGTGCTCTAAAGCTTGTTGCAAGCAAGTTTCGTTTTATGGGGGTTACAATAAAGCTCACTACTCATGTCTGTCTGCAGAAGACCTGATCTCACAAGAACACATGCCAAATATCCAGCTTACGATAGATTCTGATAAGAGCATTAGTTTTCTTTGGGGAAAAATGAACATCAGGGGAATTTACAGTGAAAAAACATGACCTGATATAAGACAATAAGAGTAGAACAATTTCAGCATGGCCTCCTCCAGAGTACAGAAGCTAGAGGCAACTAAAAGAAAAATGAATTATAATTGACTATTTATGGACACTACATTATGCTCAGCACTAAATATGTACTTAGCGTTCTAAGGCAAGTATAAAAGTTGACCTCTGTATTGAATAAACTTCTGTTTTATTAGGTAGATGATGACAATGATGATAATAACATGGGGATAATGACATATCTAATCTGAATTGGTCCCTTACCACCCTGACAAGTACATTCCATAGAATAAGAAATTACTCCCAATGAGCCTACCAGTTAGGTCTAAGCACAAATGAAGAAACTGAGGCACATAAAAGTTGAATAACTTAAGCATTATACTAAGCTAGTGAATGACTGGATAAAACAATATTCCATACTAGGTATAAATAAAAGCCTATGTTTTTAACCACAGCTGTACCATATTGACTAGAAGAAAGAAATAATAAAAAACGTTCCCCCTATTATCCATCAACTCCTGGAGAAAGTTTAAAAAGTTGGACATTATTAGGAACCTGACGCCGATCCTTCACAGAGGGTTAAGTGAAGAATATGGGCTATGCCCTAGCCTTTTACTGAAGACTATGATTTGGAGCCCAGATGGCAGAAATCAGGGTATCCTAGATGAGGAAGAACAAATAATGAGTGAGGTCATAGATGCAAAGTTGATACAGGACATAAAGGGCAGAAAAAAATATGGCATGCCCCAAACAAGGGTGGGGACAGCCAGTGTGAATGAAGCTGGGTGCAGGCATTGCATCCACGCTATGGAGAGATTTGACAGCTGGAGAGAAGCCTATAGGACAAAAGCAATCCTGCCTCAGGAAGGAAGAGCACAGCGAGTGCTGAGAAGTGCAATGTCATGTCAAAGGTTACACAAAGGTGCAAAGAAGGTTGGCAGGAGGAGGAACCAAGTCAGAACAAGCAGGTAACTTTTACAGCAAAAGGCTCTTTAGTAAGAATAGGAAGGTAAAAAATAAAGACTGTTTAAGATAATTTTTTTAAATGTTTTATTTATTTATTTTTAGAGAGAGGGGAAGGGAAGGAGAAAGAGTGAGAGAGAAACATCAGTGTGTAGTTGCCTCTCATGTGTCCCCTACTGGGAACCTGGCCTGCAACCCAGGCATGTGCCCTGACTGGGAATCGAACCAGCAACTCTTTGCTTCACAGGCCTGTGCTCAATCTACTGAGCTACACCAGCCAGGGTTTGTTTAAGATAAATTTTTAAAGTCTCCACACTGTATATTATGTTTATCAGAAGATTTATAAATGGGTTAAACATTTACTGTATGCCAATGGAATTCTATTCAAGAAATTAAGCTTAAATGCTGGTACCTAAACTAATGAGAAAGAAAGAGTTCCATAATATGAACAGACTCAACTTTTTAAAAAAATTGTTTTCACTCAAATGTAATATTCTTTGTTACACTGGATTTTCTTAGTAGTAAAGGCCCCTTGAGTATATGAGAAGTTTCTGGAAAAGTTCAGGAATTTTAAGTTTTTAATTGCCATAGTTATGTATAACTGAAATAGTTAATGACATTTATCACCCGGGACTAGTTTGATAGAAGACGACAGTAAGTTAGTATTATGAATTTAGCTATACCATTTTATCTATGATATGTACAATATTTTATTTTAATAATTGCTACATGATTTATCCCTATTTATTGGTCTTAATTGAAACAATTTTAAATTGAGAAACAAAGGAAAAAAACTATCATGGCTTGAGGACTTGTGTTGAATCTTGAGACAGCAAATCACTCAACAAAGTGGATATAAGAGCAAAGTTTACATGTAAACTGGGTGTGAGGCAGATGTGTGACCAGATGTATTTTGTCTTTTTGAGTAGCTTAAAATTTTAAAATTCAACTTGGGAAATAAAAAGACAACAAGTTACTATTTTTCTGTTACAATAGATGCCTTGATTTAAAATGTAATACTGTCTTTTTTACAAAGGCTTTATTTTATATCTAATTCATTGTTATTGTTTAAAGATGCATAAGAACAATGTTTATCTTGTATTTAGTTAATCCAAAAATATTTTCATGACATTTCCTACACATTTGACAGAGGGAAAATAAAACTTTTAGAAGTGTATAAAACAGTTCCCCATTGTACATCTGGAATGGTTAAAAACTGGCCCATCAGCACCACTAGACATCATATTGCATCTCTCCAATTTTAACATGAATAGCAATCACCTGGGACCTCAGACTTGGCGTTTTCCAGCACACTTAAACGTGGTGTTGATGAGGCTGGCCTTTGGAACTCACACTGGGGAGTGAGGCTCTGTCTTGGCACTACTGACTGTTTGAACTGGACGACTCTTTCTTATGAGGGTAGTCCTTCCATTGCATGACGTTTAGCAAGGACCATGGCTTGCAACAAACAAAACGTCCCTGGATGTTGCCAAGTGTTTCCTGGGAGAGGGTTAAATTCACTGTGAGTTGAGAACCAGTGCTCCAGAAAATGAATTCATCCTGTCTTCAGGACCAGTGGCTGCCCTTTGGAGCATGTGTATTCCAGCGAGTACACGAAGATCTTCCATGGCATGGATAATTCTAAGGAAATCAATATCCAGGTGTAGAATTTTCATACATATTATTTTAAATTGACCTAAAAACGGGCCTGCAGCTTAGGCACCAACTTCTCTTTTCCTATTTTGTCTTCAGAGTCATCCTCAAACACTTGACAAAGGGTCCATCTCACAACTATCCCGAATCCTGGTGCGTGCATCACCCCACGTGATAAACCCGTGGGAAACCGTCCTGAAGGGCGATGTCAGAATCTGAAGACACAGTCACAAGAAGCCTCCCTGAACTAAAACACTCTGTTGGGATACATGTATTTATGTTCCCCACAGTATGCGGTTGACAGAATACAGTGCTTAGAAACAACGTGTTGGCTAACAGTGATATATTCTGAAATAAGATTTACTCTCAAGTTGATCTGGCATGAGCACTGGCATTTTTATTTAACTCCCACAGCTTTTTCTTTAGCTATTATTGTCAAAGCAAGAATCACTCCTGAAGACATGTCCTGGGAGGCTGAAGCAGATAGTTCAGTAAGAAATTGAGGGGAGCAGGGATTGTTCATCAAAAGAATACATTTATGGCAAGAGTTTATGCTTTATATTTATTTATCATATAATTGAAATTTAGAGTAAGATGGTTGTCACAGGAACATGCATTAATAGTACTGTTTGAAGTGAAAGATGAAGTAAACATTATACGAAAAAATGTCTCAGCTGGACACTTGGTTAGAAAATGAGGTCTTGGTTTTCCAGTTAGATTCCCTGATGGATATGTTTTACAAACTGAATGAGCAAAATCCATAGCTCAACGTGTTGATAAAAATACAGGGTCCAGCAAAAGTAAGGCTTGCCAGAGTGCTGTTGGGAGGGCAATAATACATGTGTAATAATTTATAGTTTTAATTTTAACATTTCACCTAAAATGTCATACAGTGTACTTCAGTGTGGTATTGTTATATTACAGATTATGTGAGTATGATTTTGTAACAAAAGATTTTGTAATATAAAGGGGATGTTATTTGTGCCGGAACCTGTATGTTTAGAATGCCTATTAAAGAAAAAAATACTGTATCAAAAGTTATTGTATTAGTAATATATACATATGTCTGTGTGTGTGTCTGTGTGTGTATGCATGTGTGTATATATATAAATAATTTGAATTTTTATCATCCTTTCTGATTATATGGGTTCAATGTGGAATCTCCAGATTTAAAAGAAGTAACAGGCATAATTAATTGTCATTGATAAATCTTGGTGAATCTTTTTAAGACTATTTCCTAGGCTCTGAGAATGAAAATGACTAATAATCTGGGAAAAATTTTGCATGCAGATTTTTTCTTATTTGTTAATTGCACTAAAATTAAAATAGGGCTTAATTGAGTTTTGAGCAGATAGATTATTACAAATAATACTCAATGATTAAAAAGTATCTGATAGTGTATATTTGTAAGGAAGTAAAAATATGCCTGTTTTTGTGAACAGGGTTTCTTAGGGCTCACAAGCATACAAAATATAATTAATGCCAAACCCTGAATCACTCCAATAATAAAATAATATTTACCTACCCTGGTACATACACTTTGATACCAAGAATCCATCTATATTATGAAGAATGTATTTTCAGTGACAGTCTGTGTGTCTGTGGCAGTGATGGGAAAGTACTCCTTGGACCTCTTGTCAAGAAGGAACTTTCAGTTGACTTGGAAGCCACCAGCTGTTTGCACATTCCGTATCTGAGGACTCAGCTCCCCAGCAAGGCCTGCTCCTCCTGGACCGTCCTCAGCAAATGATTAAGAAGCAGAGCAGTGACGGAGCTTGGCTTTGCTGATTAGATCAGCAAAGATTTCTCTAATGGTCAATTTTTGATCAGTCTCTGACAGGTTGGCAAGACCTAGTCAGACATACGTAGTGGTCTAGGGCTCCCACACCCACCCCCTTCCTCCCCTTTGCACTTTATACAGGTATCACCCATCCCCTGCCCTCGCCTCAATAAACCTCGTACAATTCTAGCCTAGTCCCCACATGTGCTCCCTGAGGACTCAATCAATACAGTGTTTGATAGTGTTACCACTAGATATAATTACATTATGTAAAATAACTATATAACGTAGCGTTACATTTACCAATTGAGTGCAAATACCTTTAAAGTCGTTTCACTCCAAATGAGAATTTTAAACTCTTGACAAATAGCACAGTAAAATTTTCAAAGTTTATTTGTGTGCCTAGTTTTCTTGCAGAGAAATACAAGAGGGTGAGTAGGACAAGATTTTCAAACATAAATATATCTCCTTAAGTTAAAATTCTGGAATTTCATTTCAAAGAAAAAAAGAAATAATATTAATATTTCTGATAAAGAAACCTTTTCCACATTTTATATATAATTGGGTAATGGTAGGTTTAGAATTGTTGTTAATTCAATTGAATGCATTTTTATTTTTTTAATTTGGTTACCTGAACTATATCCAGTAATATTTTAATGATTTTTATTGTTTTTCTATTAAACTTGTCCCAATTTCCCCTCCTTTGCCCTCCTCCGCCCACCCCACTCCCCACTCCCACAGTCAATCCCCACACTGTTGTCCATGTCCGTGGGCAAATGATCCAAAATTTTAATTTATAAAAATTTTATAAATTTTTATAAATTTCACATTTATAGTGAAAAATTATAGGTATCAATTTTAAAATGTTAAAGAGGAATCAATAGTACTTCTCAAAATTAACTTACAGGGAAAATCCAAGCAACACCCTAAAGTTTACCATCACAGATAGTTATTTTCTTTCAAAGGTCCAGTTCCTCTGACTATTCATTCAATTATCTAACAAACTTGCTTTTAACATCATCCAAAAAGAAAAGCCAAAAAACAAGGAAAGAAAATCAGAGAGAGAGAGAGAGAGAGAAGCAATCAGGAGACCATCTCCACTTGCTTATTCCGTTTCTCCACTTACTTCCTTGTGCCTGGACCCACGGGTCAGCTTTGTCTTCTGTGATAATGGATGGGCTGTGCCTTCTGTTATTTAATGCAGCCTGTCCATTTAGGAACTAACAATGACCTTTCCATATATGCCAAACTTCCCTCCAGAAATCCTACTCTCTTTCTCTTTTAAAAACAAACAAACAAAAATGCCTCTTCTGATCCCACATGCCACCCCAGCTCCTATCCCATTTGTGTGCTCCTCTTAACCTTCCAATCTCTCATCCATCACCAGCCTTCACCAAGACTGCTGTAGTCAAGAGCTCTAATGAGCTGCTAATTCCACAGGTCAGTTCTCAATCCTCAGTACTTGATCTATCAGCACCTTTTGACATTTGACGCTGTTGATCACAGAGTCCTCTTCACTTTGCTTCCAGCTAAGTGAATCCCCAGTGCTGGTCATTTCTTTCCTGTTGCCTTTGCTTATGTCTCCTAAGCTTCTGAACTTTTAAAAGTTGGAGTGACCTGGAAAGTATTCTTGGACCTTTCTTCTTTGCTACCTATACCCACTAGATTGGAGACCTCTCGTCCAGCCTTCCGAATTAAATAAGCTGATCATTCTCACTTTTCTGTCTGCAGCCTGGACTTCTCCTCTGACTACAGATCCCTACCTGTGTCCTACCACCTGCCAGGCCCACTGGACAGTCGGAGAAGCACTGCACACACAACAGGTCAAATAATTCTCGGATCCGCTCCTTGGCTAACACACACTTTAAATGCATTGGATATTTAAGTTTTCTCTATTTTCAGAATGTATCCAGAATCATGGTATTTAAAAAAAACTACATCTTGTGTCTGAACAGCTATTATCTTTCATGAAGATTTTACTGTATTAGTCTCTGCCATAGTTCTCTGACTGTCTATTATGGACAGAGCATAGATTTGGCTTATTAGAACAGAACGCTGAACACACTTTTATGGTGTTCAAAACCCTCCAATATCTCTCCATCTTCCTTAGAGTAACAGCCAATGTCCTTATAAGCGCCAACAAGACTCCACACAACCCACCCTGAACCCCTGCTTTGTTCACCCATCTGACCTTGTTACCAAATACCACTGCCTTCCTGAGTCACCTCCAGCACACCAACCTCCTGGTTGCATCCGTGCCAGGTATGCTTCTGAATATCACAGGACCCACTCCCTCTCCTCACTGACATCTGTGTGTGTCCCTTTCACAAAGAGGAGTTTCCTGGTTACCGTCTATAAAATCACAGTCTCTCACCACCGTCAAGTATAGCTGAGCCTCATCCATGCTATTTTGCACAGCACTACTCTAACTGATATCTTATATATTTGATTGGTTGATTGTTTGACATCAACTTCTCGTAGAATAAATACCTATGAAGATGGAGATATTTGTATCTTTTTTTCAGTCTTTGAAAATGTTTTGTGCTATAGAATGTTCTCTTTAATCTCAGTTCTATGAACAAATAAATGAAAATCCCATAAAAAGTCAGGAATGACAACTCTTTATTTGCTTGTGAGGACCCCACTTACAGAAATCTCTTTGGCTGGATCAGAAGACTCAGAAGTGAATAAACAGCAAATATGGACAATTTAGAACTGTCTATTTCAACTATTGACCTTTCACTAAGCAAATGAAGAAACAAATTATGCAATTTTGATATATTCAAATGTAGTTTGTTGATATTTTGAAGATAAAAATAAATAAGTTTGACGAGATTCAAAATGAAACAACCAAAGTTTGAAGTTATATCTGATCATTAGGCTATTTTTGTTAATATAACTTATTTAAAGACTGCACAGGTAGAAGCAATTTCCTCATAGAATTGACTGTTTATTGTATAAATGTTAACTTTCATTGGCATCTGGATCTAGTGTAGGTGATTTTAGGGCAATGGATGGTGAAACTGGAGAGAGAAAATATCATTGACACCTGCTCACTCGAAGTTCAATCTGATTTCTTTGAAAACAATCTCTGTTGAATTTGACGGCAGCAATATCTGTGGATTTCCATGGAAATAAGTAACAGTACGTGATCATGAAAAGAGAGGCTTCCCCTTTGAAATAATTTAGACACCTATCACTTAAAAATGTGGGCTACTGAAACACTGGGCACAAGAAAAATTGACTTAATAGGTTTCAGGAAATATCGAAAAGACCCTAGAATAAAACTCACACTAGATGCTTGAATTCCCTTTATTCCACCAACAAATCCATTCTTCATTAAAGTGTAAAGAACCAGTTTGGCAACTGAAGTGCTATTGATTGAAACCATGGCGTATGAAGAGACTCTTTCACTTGTGTTGTTTCCCGCATTTGCTTTGAAAAGCTCAGACACAGAGAGTAAAGCACTTTAATTTAAGAAGTGGATATAGCTGAGTCAACATTTATGTAGGGTACTTTTCTCTAAGCCCAGGGTGACAGAAAGAAAACATAAAATTCTAATCATTAAGCTCTTGAGAACATTCCAATCAACAGTGACTGACTTCTAAACACCACAGGGTAAAATGTCAGGACTTTCAAAAGTAAAGAATAGCATGAGCTGCTAGTGTCAAGGATGCAAGCTTTTGAAAATGAATACTGAGCTGAACTCTCCCATCATCCTCTGGGAGATGCACGTGTGGCAGAGGGGAGAGGGGATGAACACATTCCCTACGGAGGCATTCAGAAGAGTCCCATCAGATTCCCTCTCCAATAGCTTCGGTATCATGCCAGAGTCTCTGGTTCTCTGAGTAAAACTTTTCCAGAGACAGAAAAAAAAATTAAACCAAGTCATTTAATTCACCCTCTATCACGAGAGAAGTGAATTGTGAGACCGTGGCGCTTATAAGGTGAGTAGAGAAGAGGCAACTTTTCTGACAGTTGGTAAAACAGTATCATCTCTAAAGCTGAAGGGCAGACAGTATCTTCATAAATGTCACCATCTCGCACTCCAAACTAATAGACAGAGATTTATGTGAACTTTATTTTTTTCTGCTTAAACAGCACCTATTAATAATATGCCCTTAAATCATCTTCAGTAAGTTTTGAAAACTTGTGAAGTTTTCTCAGTAAGGAGACTCAATATTGCTCATGGACAGTTAAGTTTTTTAGTTAAAATGTAAAAGCAGAAAGTGTCAATTAATGTATGTTTTAGGGAAACGCAGACAAGCACACCAGAATATAACTCCCTTTATCTTCTAGTCCAGTGCTAAAGCTTAAACTATCATCTCAATATAACCCTTTATGTCAACTAGGGCTACAAGTAACCAGAATCTAAATTTAGTCTGTAGAGCTGTAATTACTGATTTGGTAGCCACTAACCATACATGGCTATTTAAATGGTGATTCATTAAGCTTAAAATTCAGCTCCTCATTCAAACTAGCTCCACTCCAGGTCCTCCATATCGTCACGTAGTTAGAGACTACCATAATGGGTAGTATAATGAAGTCTTTCTAGAAAAAGTCCAGCCATTGTTAATGTAACAAGAACTATTTGTGTAACAAACAGGAGGGTGGACTGGAATGCACACGTGTAAACAATGGTGACTTCACTGTATTAAGCAGTGTGGGCAGTAGATACTGCTGAATGAGAATGTATACTGTGTGGCATTGCATTCAAAATGACAGAGAATAGAGCAAAAAACCTGCATCAGATTTTGCATTAAGATTGAACACTCCTGTGCAGAAACTTATTTGGGTGATTCAGAAGGCCACAGCTATGGACAACTGGCAATTGGCAGCTTCATCACAATAACATACCCATTTGTGAATCGTGTCTCTTGCAAAGTTTTTTTTTTTTTGGCAAAACATCAAATCACTCAGGTGATTCAGTCCCCCTACAGCCCAGATTTTGTGCCCTGCGACTTCTGGCTTTTCCCTAAACTAAAATCACCTTTGAAATGGAAGAGATTTCAGACCATCAGTGAGATTCAGGAAAATACTATGGAATAGCTGATGGTGATTGGGAGAACTGTGTGAGGTCCCAAGGTGCTTACTTTGAAGAGGACTGAAGCATCATTGTCCTGTGTACAATGTTTCTTGTATCTTGTATCTTTTCCAATAAAGATCTCTCTTTTTCATTCCACATGACTAGATACTTTCTGGACAGACACCATCATATATATGATAGTTCTGTTCTTGCAAAAAGTTCTTTCGAAGAATCTGCCTAAACTTCAAAAAAAGCATAGTTGCAAAAAAACAGATATACTGAAATAGAATAAAAAAACATTTGGTTAATTTGATAAAAGACAATTTAAAGTACTAATATATATCTTTATTAACACCTCTAGCTCAGGCGATAAAAAAAATTCCCAACCACTCTCCAAGAGTGCTCATTATGAAGAAATTTGATATGTTTATAGTAGTTGTCTTGTGAAGTGTTAAATTTAAGAAGGAAAAATCTGTTTCTCATATTAGAAAAAAACAAAAAGAGAAATTATACTTAAGGGTAACCATTAAATTATGTCTCAACCTTTCTAATCAAGACTAAACAGAATAATTTGTGAGCTAAATTCATAAAACTTTAAGTGTTAATTATTGCATTTAGAAATGAAATCCATAAATGGATAAGGTGTTCCATCAGTATTTTGAGTAAGAGAAACTAGCTAACCTGGCAACTTGTCAGAAGAAACATGCTATATCTTCAATTATTATTTCTAATTTAATCTTTAAGTATCAATCACACATTTAATATTCCGGTTGTCTCTCTTTGTATATATAGTTTCATGTGAAGGCTACTTTTACAGGGTTTAAGTGTCATTCGTCATATTAAATTAAAATATGAAGTTTCCAGTTGAAAAATTGTTTTTCCTTGAAAGATTTCTCTGAAATGATAGACTGGGTCATAGTATAAAGTGAATGTCTTGTCCAAAGTGAGTGTGTTGTCTCTCACTGTCTTTGTTCATCTGGAGTTTAAGGAGTAGTGGAATGGAAGACAAGCCATAGCATTGAACATCAAAACCAGGAGCTAACATTGGAGGCTACATATACTGAACATGTAATGCAAAAAAGTTGATGAGAATCACAGACTCTGACACTCTTATTTCAAAGTTTATTTTGTTTTATTTACATTTCATTTTTGGTCTTGCTTTATTTTTTCAAGACAAAAAGAAATGAGTGAACTAAGCTAAAACATTAGGAAAACTGTTAGAAAAAAAAAGGAGGAGCAAAATGCAGTCCACAACAAGAGAATATGAAGGCAATCAAGAAAATAAAAACAAATCACAAATAAGTAGACTTTAAATTGAGAAATGGCCTATCTCTTCATAAATTCCTTTTTCATGAGATATATTATTGTAATTCCCGTAATCTATATATCCCCAGGAATGCAAAAGCCACACAGTACACAGGTTCATTCAATAGCATCTACCTCCCCTACTGACTAATACAGTGAAGTTGTCATTGTTCGTGCATGTGCATTCCAGTCCACTCTCCTTGGCTGCAAGGTTACATAGATGAGGCACAAACTGTTCTCATTACAGTAATAATGGCTGGGCTTTTTCTGGAATATATCTATATCTATATCTGTATCTATATCTATATCTATATCTATATCTATATCTCCATATCCAAAGGGTATATTCATACCCAAGTGGAAATAGAATTAGATGAAAAGGAGATAAAGCAGTTGACCTTATTGCTACAGGTCACTAAGTTAAGCACACTAGGCTTTGGAAGTTACTCCTTTGCTTGATATGCATGGCTAATAACTATCCATGGAAGGGATTTCAGACCATGAACTTGAATAGACAAGTGGCAGGGGTAAGAAGGAACCCTGCTTGTGAGTGAAAACTTTATAGTGACTTGTCAGCCACGCATGCGCTGCTCCCTCCTGAAAGTTAGCATCCAGTTTCCATGTTTGATGACAGACTGGAATAGGCCTGAGTGTTGAGAGACCAGACGTTCCTGCTTTTGTGCATATAAGTTTTCTCTTTTTGACAGTGGGTAAGTCAAGATGCCCCAATCCTCAATCTGAGGTTGGATTCAAGTTGCCTCACCTCCATAGAGCTATAAATGCTGGATGGAGAATTGGGAGTAATAGTATTTTCCTATGTTCATTATTAAATAGCATCTAGTTTTTAATACGGTAATCAGGTAAGTATTATACACAATTTTAGTAATTTTTTGTGATAATTTTGCCTGTTATATGCCCTGTAAATATCCTAAATTTGCTCCTCAAGACCTTGATACCCAACACAAATTCACAAATATAACGTTAATCCATAACTCTCAGAAAACACCTTATTTTGGTTACTGAAAACCCTATTCTCTACCAGTATGCGTGATACTGAATACTGCGCTGCTCTACATCAAGGAGATAACTTCGTTGTTTATTCCAGAAACAACAGTTCTGTGGTTGGAGGGCTGATGTCTGGGCAGCACAGTGTTATTATAGGTCAGAGTTTTACCTCCAAAAGAATGGTGAATAACACTTCTCCTATTCTGGTACACCCCAAAGACATTCTTCTGGAGGAGAGGTGTTACATAAATATCAGAGCACGTTAATAACTTTCCAGTACACATGCTTACCACATGCTTGTGAAGACAGGGTTTTTTTTAGGCTAGGGAAGTGATTTAGGTAAACTAACGTAATTTCTTTATTAAAAGGCATTTTATTGTTTCTTACTATGAAAGGTAATAGATATTTTTGTAGATACTTTGAAAGTACAAAAATTAAAAAGGAGTAAAAGTCAGGCTTTGACCTTGTCAGAGGCCACACTATTATCTGTGTGATCCACTTTCTACAGAGTTGGCTTTGTTAACATTCTGTCATTGAGACTACCCTGGTTCAAGTAATTGCCATCTTAAGCTTAAGGTATCTGCACAACTCCTATCTGTCTGTCCTTCCTTTGGGTGTTGCTATTCTAAACCAGCCTACACAGGCACAAGAGAGTATTCTTCCAAGGCTGTCAGTGATACTTCTCTCGCTTGGCTTTGGCCTAAATACGGAGATGTGAAGGGTTAAGCCAAGGAAGTCACAGAAAAGGAAGTGATGTCTTCTTTGGAATTCTGTTTAAAAAATCATAAGAGGTCATTTACATTACGGCAACTCTGATTTGAATGGTTCTCTGAGATTTGGTACAAAATTATTTTGATTACAGACAAAGCATGGGCTGAGTAGACCACAGTATGACTAGACCAGTTGGCTTCAGTTAGAAATGGTGAATGCCTACGTCTCATGGTCATAAACTTTACCCTCACATCCAGAGAAACACCTTTCAAACATCTGCTCTGTTCTAAAGAAGCACGGGGCAGGGGGGAGCATATTGATCAAAGACACAAATACCACTTCAGTGGTGGAAAGTCACTTCCAGGGTACATGCCACTGCCAGCAGCAGGCACCATCAAAGCTGGGTCTAGATCATCACACATTGGCTTTGAAAGAATTGAAAAAGCAAGTTTTATTAGTGCTACCAATGATAAATGACTAAATATCTATCTGGATAGATGGATTTAGCAACAAAAACTATGGCCCCTACATCATCAGTGGAGAGGTAATTCTGCTTCTCTGCTTTAAAATTGTCAATAGCTCACCAGTTCCTATAAGGCAAAGTCGATGTTCTCATAATACTATGCAATACCCTTCTATTTTTGGGTAGCTTTCCAGCTTCACCTTTTACTGCTTATATTTAATTCCAAACTGATGGGAGTTCTTTGCACACACAGAACTGGGCCCTGCCTTCACACCTTTGCTAATCTTGTTACTATAAAACAGTCAGAGTGTCAGCGAGTCTCCCCCATTGGCCAAGATGGTGGCAAGGTGGAGTTCTTAGATGGGACACGTGAAAACCACGCAAGGTAATTAGATAGGAAAAAGCCCCTCCCCCTTCTAGTGCAAGATTGGAGGTCAGACCAAGGGAAGGCAGGTACATGTGCCCTAGGCGTGAAAATGGTACAGGGGGATGTGCTGGACCCAATAGGGGGCCTGATGGTCTAGCCTAGGGGAAAAGGGATTGGTTGGGAGGTGAACTCACCCAAAGTGGACAAAAGTTTGGGAGGTGATTGCTCACCTTGAGAAAACACCTAGTTTACCTCCTACCCCAGCTAATATAATCCCAGGGGAACAAAAAACCTCTAGCCTGTGACCTGCATTTGCATAGTGTACTTTCTCTTATCTCCATGGGCCCCGTGGCCTCAGTAGCCACATGATCTTAGCAGTCATGTATCCCTCGGCCACCAGGAGAGAGTCTTCTCTCTCTTGGCAGCCTGGCCATGCACTCACTGGTGTGTTTGTGTTCTCTCTCCTGAGAACATGTGTGATTTTGCAGCTCTCTCCTAGCAGCTTCATGGCCCATGGCTCTGCAGGCTCCACAAGCAGGCTCCAGGAGAAAGCCTGCAATGGACAGAGGCCTAGAACAAGCTATGGTGCCTGGATGTGTTGCATGGCCACTTAGCAGCCTCCTGAAAGGCTCCAAAAGACCATACTTTAAAATGAAGCAGGATCTCGGGACACTGGCTTTTGTCTTGGCATTACTGAGGAGACGGGCTTTGAGATGACAGTCTGCCATTCTCCCAGATTATGTAACTAACACCTGAATAAAACCTCTTTCCTTTTGCACCAGCATCTGCCTCATGAGTTGGGCTTTTGTAGTGACAGGCAGCCAAACCCCCATTGTGGTTTGTTACAATGCAACTATTTCAGCTTCCCTTGATCTTCCTAGAGTGAATGTTGACAGTGTACCACCCAGATCCCCTTTATTGTCAGTGTATTAGACTCATCAACTGTGGGCAAGGCTGGCCAACAGTTACACTCTTCGGGCAACTCTCATCAGCCAAATGGTGGCCCTGTTTCCTTAGAGCAGGACACAGAAAATTCTAGCTGGCCTGTAATTAAAGTGTTAGCCATCACCAGTTTTATGGATAAAGTTTTATTGCAACACAGCTATGCTGATTTATTTATACATGGTTCTCCACGTTACATTGGCAGAGTAGTTTCAACAGGTACTAAATAGCCCCCCAAACCTAAAATAGTTCCTGCTTAAACTTTTACCAATATTTTTGCTGATACCTAGAGAGCACAAAATGTTGATATTATTGTATGTTGTAATTTTTGCTTCAGTCTAGAGCTTTCTTATAGGATCTTCAGTTAAGACGACATTATTGTTTAGCTTTTGCCCCCATCTTATCCTGCTTTCTTCATGCCCTTCTTTTGAGAGCACTCCCTAAAAAAACATTTCAATAAGATTTAATTATTCAGATGTTATTCCTAGGAACACTGCCCTAAGACAGTGGATACCTGGAGTTGTTCTATGTTGCAGATATTAAAGATGGGTTTCTGGAGTTGATTTCTCATGGGATGGATGCAATTATGGTTCATTACTGGTTGTGGGAGGAGTTTTGATAGTGTGATCATCTCTAACATCCCTAATATGCTGTGGCTATATAATTCTAGGAATTAATTTCACATGTTTGCTGCATTGGGTTCAGGTGGAAGTGGATGTACTGCCTGGTGCAATGTTTTGGTATAAGAGGAGATGGGATAGAACCAGTAAGCATCATTGATTCTGTGAAAAGAAAAATTAACAGGCTTAGATCTATTAATCAACAAGTTGGTACACGGCATGAAATTCATAAGGACTCCTTGGAATCAATTAGAATCTATCCTCTGGAGGTTCTTAAACAGACCCAGTTAAAGATCAGAAAAGCTGAACTCTAAGGCTAACAGATCTACTAAGTGGAGGACCCTGGGAGGCAGGGATCCCTCTCAGACTAGACATGTGGACATACAGAAAGGAGAATTACCTGCTTTCAAGAACCATGAATCCCCCATTCCACCTCTGGGTCTGCAGAGACCCATTACTGTTTTAATGGGAAGAATCTGTAAGTCCCTCCTTTTACCCGGTGATTAGCAAATGCCTCAAATGAAGCAATGCCTTATAGGACAATGCTTGCCCTGCTGAGCACCTGTTGCCATCTTGCCTGGTGTGAAGCATACTTATAACCAGAGTCACAGCTCAGCACACCCCACCGGGGCACATCTAGGCCTGTTATGGGAAGGGAGATATTTACCAAAAGATCTGTAGGACACACCGGTATTTATACCATGGAACACAGAGGGTAACCCAGCAGTAAATCCTAAGGGTCCTGGTAGAAAGCAGGTGGGGGCAGCACTGTACAAAACAGCCTAAGGAACAGTTTGTTGATATATCAATACTGTGGCAAAGGTCTTGTGTTGTATCCAACAAACGTTTGGGATGGTTCAAAGGGCTCAGCTGGTTGGCCAAGGATCTGGCTAGAAAAGCAAGACTGGAGGGCAGTGACAAGATCTAGAAAAAAGGGGTTGGGGACAAAAGTATGAGTTTCTTTGGACTAAACATCAAAGCCCACCACAGAGCACCCAAAGCAAAGGTGGCACTAAACCATGTGGACAGAATGACTCCGTGAGTAAATGTGAACCAGGTCTCTTACGTGGCTGCCTCCTCACTCATCGCACAATAAACTCTCCTTCAAAGAGTCACCACGGTGCCCTGGCTGGTGTAGCTCAGTGGACTGAGCACAGGCCTGTGAAGCAAAGGGTTTCTGGTTGGACTCCCAGTCAGGGCATATGCCTGGGTTGCAGGCCAGGTCCTCAGTTTGGGACACATAAGAGGCAACCACACACTGATGTTTCTCTCCCACTCTTTCTCCTTCCCTTCCCCTCTCTCTAAAAAATAAATAAATAAAATATTCAAAGAGTCACCATGGCTAAGAGTGTAGTTAGTATATTAAATGCTCTTATCACACACACAAATAATAATACATAAAAGGGAGGGAGAAAACCTTTAGAGGTGATAGTGTTATGGCCCAGATTGTAAGGATAATTTCACCAGTGTATACTGATCTCTAAACTCATCGAGTTGTGTACATAAAACATGCAGAGTCTTTTTATGGCAACCGTTCCTCAGTGAAGTGGCTTTAAGAAGAGTAGCCATGGCAGAAGAGATGGGGACTAGGCGTGGACTCAACAACATGGAAACTTCGCACCAGGCCTGAGGTTATATAGTGGAAGAAACAAAAATCAAACTCAGGATGTTATTCCGCCTTACATATTCCATGCCTCTGTCTCCCTCTTCACCAAATTTAAAAATGTTTTAATTGGATTTGCTTTAAGATACAAGGGATGCACCATCTGAACCTCGGTGAATATGCGTCTTGCACTCGCTTGGACCCATTTGTGAAAGCTGATTCTCAGCTTAACCTGAAACATTCAGCTAATTCCCGCAACCTTAGCCTGAGGTTGCGCCACTAAATAAAACTCTTTCAGCTATTTTGTTTGATAACGTTAGCATTTCATACGGTTAAGAATTCCCCTGTAATGAGATACATTTGTGTTGAAAGCTTCTGCTATATTTCTGTCTATAGGCAATAAATTTAAAGAGATCATGGGTCCTCGCCTGGAATCTGTGTACAGAATGAGACGTGGGGAGCAGAGAGTCTGTTTTTATTAATCATCATTATTCTGTAAAAATGTCAGCTCTCCTCCCACTTCTATCCCATGTGGACTTTATCACGGTATTCTGCCTTTCATTACATGAGACCCCTGCTCATTTGTCCTTATGCCCTAAAATGCATCTGCTGAGGTCAAAGCTAAATTGTAGTGGGGGCAGACAAAAAAGTTTGCCCTCTATCTGCTGCCCTTGAACTAGGGGTTGAAATGATATCTTGATGAAAGCAATAATGTAACAGTCTCTGAAAATTGTGAAGTAATATTATTGTTTAACCACAGAAACCCACATTTTAAACCCACCTGGATTAAACCATGTTGTTTAATCTAGAAACCCACAGTCTTTGTCTGATATAATTTAATGTAAACTTGAAGCCAAACGGGAAATTAATAGACCTTCATTCAAAATATGAAGGAAGATTTTAAGCAGTGTGTATGAGAAGCAAGATACAATGAGAAATTTCAAAAGAATATTCCTGAGTTTTGCTAAAAATTGAGTACTTAATCATTATCTGAAGTCCATTTTCTCCTTTTTTTTTGAGAATCATTTAGATCGGTACTTTATAAAAGGTGTGAAATGAAAAAAATGGATGAGATTTCTCTGTACTTTCCACCAACACTAAATGTTCAGGGAAATTCACTCTTATTATAAGACATGGAGAAAGCAAAGGTTTTGGAGGCAGAGCTCAGTTTCAGTTGAAGATTTGCAAATAAATACTCTCTGAACTCTCTGATCCACAGGGTTTGGTTTGTTTCATCTTGTTTCCATTTCTATGTGGAGATAACTCCGCCTTACAACTGTGCCGTGACTGGGAGACCGGATGCCGTATGTGGAAGTGCCTGTCACAGAAATGGTAAGATCTCACTTGGTCTTTATTTTTTCTTTTCTTTCTTTCCTTAATACAAATAAGTAAATAAAATCATTACTAGGTTATCAGTGCATGAATATGTGTGAGTTTTATGACACTTTTACAGTTTTCTGAAAACCCAACTGAACTATGCTATTTTCCTACAACATAAACTGAGGGAGATCTGTGAAATACATTTTGTGTAGTTCTGAAGTTCAGGTGTTGAAACAAACTAAAAGTACAGGTGTAACAGTCGTTTCTTAGGAGGGTTTGCTTCTTGAAGCAAAATACTAAAATTCAAATTATCTTATTTTTGTAACAAGATCTGGGTTTGATTCCCAATCTACATAAATCATTCGCTTCGTATTTCTCACCTGGGAAATGGATACAAACCAGTTATAGTTGGGTCAAAAAGATTTAATTGTAATAAGTTCTAAGAAAAAATAAGAATGTCAGTCACTTGTTCAATAAAAGTCAGCTACTTGAGGTAAAATTAATTTACCCAGATATTTTAACCCAATGTGGTAAGTAAACTATAAACTTTTTAAAATACTGCTATTTTCCCATTATTTTTATTTTGGATGTTTCTCTTTTAGTCTCTTGAGAGGATTTGATCAAGCAGGTGTCTGAAAAATATAATTGTCACTAGTTTTACTTTGAGTTCAAGAATTAGTGAGATAGATTCCAAAAGAAGTCGTTACAAAATATACACAGCTCAGCTGCTCTAATTCTGATCCTTGAGCTAAACATCAAAACAAAGAAGAAATAAAAACATCAGAGGATATTACTGTCTTGTTAGTATCCCAGTAAACACTGCATCAAGTTAAACCAAATTAAAATTTTCAGTTTTGGATATCCATGTATTAAACCATTTTGGTAAGTTTCTGGATCACCGTGTTAGTTTTACTTTTTGTTTTATTTTTATCTAAAAATCCAAACTGGCGCACCAATGACTATTTAAATGTTTTCAGTAACTTACAGGAAAAAATAGATGTCTACTATCTAAATACATCTAAAAATAACACGTAGGGCTTGTTAAATCCTCATCTGAGGATGTGTTTGTTGATTTCAGAGAGAAAGAAAAGAGAAAGAGAGAGAATTATAGATATGAGAGAGAAATATTGAGATCAGTCGCCTTCCGTATGCACCGCACCAGGGATGCATCCCAGAACCTAAGTACGCACACTGACTGGGAATGACATCGGTAACCTTTTTGGTGTGTGAGATAATGCCCCAGCCAACTACCTCGTCAAACCAGGGTAGTAGGTAGTTATTTGTAAGTTCAGTCAGCTTCTCCATTTGTGCATATGGACCCAAGAACCAAAGAATGTCCTTTAGTAGTTTTCCATGGGTCTCCTTTTCTTCTTCTCAGAGTGAGTTGGTGAGACAAAAATTGCTAATACACAGATGACCTTCATCTCCATTTTGGAATGCATACCTGATGTGGATCTGTTAATTTGCACTTCTCGGATCCTCTTGGGTTATGAACAATGCACCTTGGAATCAAAGCCAAAAAAGGAGCTAAGGCATGATGTCTGGTAGGACATCACAGAATCAAATGAATGGTCAACAGTGAAGATGACACATCAGGTCTTTGCCTCACAACTTCACATATCCTTCTCATTATTATTTTTTATTTTGCATTGAGCACTGAGATAAACTCAACTTAGATCCAATTAAATTTCTCAATGTGACAGGAAGCATGGCTACATTGCCTTTCAGATGCTGCACTAAATTTCCTGGATAACCCCTGATAAAAGCAATAAGCTCTTGTTTCTTCTGAGTCTTCACTCTATAAAAAGTGGACAACCCTAGTGCTGGGAAGGAACTGTGTGTAAAAAGTGTGTGATCTTTGGGTAGCTGTGAGCGGAGGTGCCAATGTACTACTAAATGGATGACCCACGAGGGCATTATGCTGAGTAAAACAAATGAGCCACAAAAAGACCTGGCAGAAGAGATACATTGATTACAAAGGTGGTTTTTCCAGGGCAAGGCTTATCCATTGCACTCTGGATGTTCTGACCCCTGCAATTTCCCCAAATGTGGGAAACTCAACTGCATAATTTGTGGTAGTGGGGGACAGCATTGGTGTTCTCCCCTGGAAAAATACTGTATTATTTCAGTTATATGAAGTCTATAGGGTAGTCAAATATGGAGACAGAAAATAGAATGGTATTTCCCAGGGGTGGAGGGTAAGGAGGATTAGGGACTTGTCTTATGTGTACAGAGTTTGGCTATTTCCAGTTGAAAATTGTTCTAGCTGTTCTGAGTGTCAAATGATCATTTACTTCCCTTTTAGTCATTGATTCAGGGAATTCGATCAACTGCACTAGACCTCTGTGTTTCACCCCTGACAGTCACTGCCAAATTTATTTTTCTTGGCCTTCTTACCCCAGGTTCTAAAGCTTTTGGAGACTTCCCTAATAGAGATAGCATTTCTTATGCACATCATTTCTCCTTTTTCTGAACCATTGTTTTACTCCTGAATGCACATGAGGATCATGAGGAGGGCTTTTAAAAATGCTTCCGTCCTAACCTAGACCAGTGGAATCAGAAATGCAGGAGGGGGGGCCAGGACATTTTCATACTGAAAAGCCTTATAGGAAACTGAAATGCGCAGTATGGTTTGAGAACAACTGTTCTAAGCCTTATTTACCTTCCCATTTAATCTTATTTTCCTTTGTTTTATTTTCTCCAGGTCTTATAAGAAATAGAAAAGTTCGTGTTTTATTAATCCATTCTAAACTGTTAATAATTGGTATCACATAAGAACATGACCTATTCTGTAAAAAAGGAGATAGACATACTTTTATTAGGCAAAATAAAATGACAATTTGTGGCAATTGCTTGTGGAGATTTCTGTTCCTTGACACAAATTAGGAAGAGTTGATTACTTGCCTCAGCTACAATTAGGCCCACGTTAAGCTATCCATTTCACGTGTGTCATAGTTTTATTAATCTCTTTGAAACAAGACACATTAGAATGTCTAAGCAGCAGACCTTTCAGAGCACAAGTTCAGGTTCTTTGGTCAAATAAATTTAGCCTGTCTGCTACAATTACCTCCTGAAAATGACCATTTTTGTTTGTTTGTTTGTTTGTTTTGCTTTGTTTTTAGATTGTGAAAAAAAACACAAAATAACAAAACAAAACACACAGTTCTTTGCATTCTCCCAATGTATTCCACCAATGCAACCTTTTCTTGAAGTACACCAGAATAATAGTGTTCCACAGAACACCCTTCGGGAAGTGCCATGATACAATGGCATAGGTTGTATTCTTTTCTGGCAATTTTTATATGTGTAGGTCCTAACTCCTAACTCCTAGCATCTCAGAATATAACTGTTTATTGATACAGGGTCTTTCAAGTGGTAGCACAATTGATTGAGGTCCCTTACTTATATGACTGGTGTCTTTATAAGAAAAAAATCAGGGCTCAGAGAAGACCACGGGAGACAAAAGAAAGAGGCAGTCATTTACAAACCAAGGAGAGGGTGCTGACAATGAAACCACACTTGCCAACACCTTGATCTTGGACTTCTAGCCTCCAACACTGTGAGAAATAAATTCCTGTTGTTTAAGTCACCCTGTCTGTGGCACATTATTATGACAGCTGTAGCAAAGTAATATATACAATAAAGGCATGCAGTGTGTATTTTCAAGCATTTGTTACTTTCATGAAGATAGGGGTTAAGAAAAGTTAATATTAAGATAGACAGAGACACTTTCAATATCAACAACTATAAGGTTAACATTACTCTAAATTTTCAGTGCACTACAGCCTGTAAAACATGGCACTCATTATTATTCCCAATAACCTGCTGAAGTCACAATAGAAAGCATTTTTGTCTATTTCATGAATGAGGGAAATGCCCCATAGAAGTGGAGTAACTTACACGGAGGCACATGGTCAGAGTAGCAGCGACTACAGCAGAGCACAGGGCCTCTGGTTCCGTGCCCAGGACTAAAACACAGAACAAAGTCATCATTACAGAATTGTCTCACCATAAACAACCAAGAAACACTTCCCCAATGGCAAGTTTATAGCCTACTTATGCACTGAAAAATCACCCCAGTAAGAATAATTAACAGGCTTCCATCTGCAGGAATTTTTTCTTAGTAGTTATGTATTTCTACAAAAATTAATTAACCGCTTATAGTTGAGATAAGAAATACTCTGCAGTCAGATTACTTGCTCAATATGCAACATAAATTTTATAATGGGATATTCAATGATTTCTTTGGATGCTGGGAAATATGCAGCCTATTAAGTGTGTGAAGGTGAGAAATTAGGGATATGAGAAAATTGATTCTATATAACATAATGCCCTAAAAGAGAGGAAAGAAGATATAAATTAAGTGTACAAAGAACAAAAGAGATTGCAGAGGCTGGAAAAATGTATTACTCTATAACATTAAATATAAACTATTACTTTACCTGATATTTGGGGAATTTAAACATATTTAATTCAGCAAATAGTGCTTGGAAGTATTTAACAAATTAGCATATATTTAGTTAAATGAAACAAAATCCAATAATATCATTCTAATAAAAAGACATTTTTAAAATATAATTTTTATTACATCAATTCACCATCAAAATTGATATGAAGTGCAACTTTAACCGTCCTATGTAAACTAGAAATGACCTATGATGCATGTACCCACATCTACACTGGTAGACAAAAAAAAGCATTCTACAACTCATTAATATCTGGGTCTTGAATTATTTAAATTCCTGATACAGTTTTGAGTCACCATACATTATACATCTCAACTAATCAATATATTATATGCAAATAAATAATATTTCTTTCTTTCCTTTACCTGTACATTTTTAGAGTAACGAATTAATGGGGCCAAATTTATTTTTTCATATTTTAATGGTTAACATTTCTATATTTTGAGAAAATGCAGAAGGAACAAAAAACCCATAAAGTTTATAAATGGTCCTAAATATACCAACTGTCTTCAGAATAAAGATTTCCCATTAGGTGACTTTAAATCATTCTTTTACTTTCATTGTAATAAATCACCCTCATTATCTACTCACTCATGTGCACTTGAAACATGACAGGATGGAGTGTCAGCAACTCCACAAATATGCATATTCTACACATAATCAAAACTGCAACAAAATGACTAACATCATGCCAAAGGGGAAAGTAAGACTTCCAAAAAAAGATCCATGAAGGGAGTTGGTTCAGTCATTTTTAACTAGTAAGCAGAGATTATTTCTAAAGTGATCAGCCTTAATCACGGTAAAGTATTTGCAATCAGCATCGTGCCGGTTTTCCAGGCCCAGGATTGAACGTTGCAAAATGCTGCACTCAAAGCATGCTTTCTATGAAATGTGTTAGAGTATTGACAATTTCCCATCAACTAGTTCAACGAGTGTGTTTATGAAATGAGATTGCCTTTTCTCCTGATTGCCCCAAATTAAATGACACATGTGAGAAAATACTATGGACTTTAGATAATATCTTTTATATTTAAGCATTGGTATTTTCACTTTGAGACTTCACTGTTCACCACGAATGTCAAACAATCTAAACCTTAGCAGAAAGGCAACAAATAATCTAGTACAGAGTATACACATGGACACACACACATACACACACACACATATACAGTGTTGGGTCCTTATAATGCGTATTAACTAATGAATTTTAATAAGTTGAGAATATGCTGACAATAAAATGTGACAAAAGAAATGCAGGAAACCCTATTAAATGTGGAATCAACCATATAATAAGTGCACTGAAAACACATCAAAATATTTTCAATGGTGTCCTTTTATAAAGATTAAAGGTGAATTGGTTATCTTGTGAAATACTTTTATGATTGTTAAAGTTTCTATGGGTGTCACGACGTAATTTTATGATCACAAGCACGTTTTTGGATTGATAGCTCTCCTACATACTCCAGAGCACGATCCATTTAAATTCACTGAAGCACTGCCAAGGTCAACCACACCAAACATTCTTCTATCCCCTGGCAAAGTTCCAGTGCCTTAGAAGATATCTTGTGCTTCAGACTTTCTGACTCTTCACTCTGTTCATACTATATGCAAAGAACAAGTACAGAATGCAGAAAGCCTTGTCAGAGTCAGATCAGCTAGAACAGCTTTATTTTATTACCTTGTAGTGTCTTTTTTCATGGGAGACACTGTACTAATTGTATGACTTCTCTTGGCCAACAGGTAACAAGAGAAAGACCATGGTTGTGCAGCGGGAGAGTGAGCCAGTCACTGTAAGACTGAAAGGTGATACCAAAGAAAGAGCACATGATGTAGAGCTTAGACATGGGGCTTAAACCTTATCCGGACTGTTAGTCACCCCCCACACCACTTAACCTCTCTGAGTCTGCGTTCCCTGTGTAATGTGGGGGAAGCAGTGTCTACTTCGTGTTCATTATTCTGGACCTATGGCCACATGGTGAACATTAGGGCAACTTCATTCCCAAGCAGAAGCAAGCAGACCCCATAAGTGCAACACTATCATTTTCCTCTGAAGACATGTAAGACTGATTTCTTACTTTGTTCCTGTGACTGTGAAGATGAAATCTGACATTCTGTCTTTCCTCTGCTTAATTTTGCTTTTAAAAATATGCATAATTCCCATAAGACTATCAGCTGATTTCTCAAAAGAAACCTTGCAGGCAAGAAGGGACTGGAAAGAAGTATTCAAAGCCATGAAGGCAAGGACTTATACCTGAGATTACTGTATCCAGCAGTGCTATCATTTAGAATGGAAGGGCAGAAAAAGTGCTTCCCAGATAAGGAGTTCATCATCACCAAGTCCTTATTCTATGAAATGTTAAAGGGACTTATCTAAGAAAGAGAAGATGATCAAAAATATGAACAGTAAAATGACAAGAAACTCATAACTATCAACAAATGAACCTAAAAAACAAAAACAAACTGAGCAAACAACTAGAACAGAAACAGAATCACAGAAATGGAGATCACATGGAGGGTTAGCAGTGGAGAGAAGGAGGAAGGTGAATGGGGAGAACGTATGGGGAATCAGAAGCATAAATGGTAGATACAAAATAGACAGGGGGAGGTTAAGAATCGTATGGGAAATGGAGAAGCCAAAGAACTTATATGTACAACCCATGGACATGAACTAATGTGGGGGAATGCTGGTGGGAGGGGGCTACAGAGTGGAGTGGAATAAAGGGGAGAAGAAATTGGATGACTGTAATAACATGATCAATAAAATATATAAAAAATCAACATAATTATTCAAGTCTTTTAACAAATGTTATTGACCTACCCTTCATGTTTGATGACTTTGTCCCAAATTTATTGCTGCCTAAATGATTCCAAAACCATTAATTTGAGAAAGCCAAACATCAATCAACACAGAAAAAAATAAAATGAAGATAAAAATACAAACATTTCAAGTAATATTTGACAGAAATGAGTATATTTACAAAATAATCCAACTTCTAAAATGGGCTAACAATGAAATGCCCTGAGAAGAATGATCTACTGAATATAATAGTTAAAAAAGCAATCATCAGACATCTTATATTTTAAATAATTTATGGGCACAAAATAGTAAAGTCAATAAATAATCTGAGTTGGCATTTCAACTTCCCACATATTGTGTATGACACTTTTTAAATTATGTGTTAGATTAACAAGGTAGGAGAGAGGAGGCAGAAAGACAGACAGAAATGGGGATGGAGCTAAAGAGAAAGAGAGGTTCTTAGGGCGGCATCTGAAAGAGGCAGATGAACTGGAACTTGCTTTGAACCATCCATTATGAGATTACAAGTAGCCACAGTGGGAGGTTCACATATTGGTAACATTTTCCCCACCACTACTAGCTAGCATTCGATCTTCTGACACCAAAACTTATAGTGGCAAATTGTTATTTCCCGTTTGATCTACAACATACTTTTTTAGGACGTTTGGGAAAGATGCAGTTTTTCATGCTTCTATTCTTCTCTCTCTCCCCCTAGGTCATTTCATTCTGTTCAGGGCATAAAGAGTTATTTCATGTTCACCACTCTCAACTTTATCTCATCATGTCTTTTCTGTAAGTGTGACTCAGATTTTCAATTGCCGTTTTAGTCTTCTCCATTTAGGTGTCTAATAGGCATCTCAGATTTAACTTAGTACCTACCTTACAAAGAAACTCTGATCTCACTCACCTTTCAAACTTTTTTTCATCTCAGTAACGAACAATAACTTTAACTAGTTGCTAAGGCTGAAACCTTGTATCCACCCTTAATTGTCTCCTCCTCTTTCTCTTACCTTTATTTTTTAGTTTATAATCTAGCTCTATTCATTTTGAAATTAAAAAAGATATCCCAAGTTTAGATACTTGTCCCATCTTCATTATGGTAGGAGAAAACAAATTTAAAAATATTATTATTAGCTATTAATTTTAATCCTAAAAAATAATCATTTGGGAGTCTGTAGCAAAGAAACAACAATATCATTGAGATGATGAGATTGTTCTGCTGCTATTATGAATCACAGCATTCCATAATACATTTAAAAATATTGTATTTAACTGTATTAAATTGTGTTAATACTGTTTTCCTTTTGCATTAATACATTTAAAAATATTGTGTTTAACAGGTTCGCTTGTGTCGGGTTTCTCACGGAGATTTTAATATAGCAATTTGCATCAAGCACAGAGAATGCTGTAGTATGAAGGCTGTTGAAAATATATTTAAACATAAAACCTGTTTACTTGAGAAAATTCCATAGCAGTTTAGGAAATACTGCCGTAAATAAAACGTTTAGACTTATGATCATTTCCAATTTCAAATTGAAGATGTTTAGTCAATTTCAGCTTTGCTTTTGTTGGATCTTTTCATTTATCCAAACTCTAAACACTGAAATATCCTAAGACTTGTTTTTTTAATTTTTTTCTTAACTCTGCAAGGGATTATTTCAATGTCTTGTGTTTACACGTTATCACCAAGTTCAGGAATGTCATGTCTGTTTCTAATCACTACCCCTCACCTCCTACCGAACATCGCCACTGGGATATTCAAGTTAACTATCTGCCTCCATCCCGATCACTTCAGTGCTTGCTTTCCATTTTACTGAATGGCAAGTTTCCTTTTCCAGTAATTTAGGCCAGAGAAACACTTGATGTCATCCTTGACTTCCCTCTTCTTTCCACATACAAAATAGCTTATGCAAAACCTCCACTGTAGTCCAAAATATGTTTATTTTTACTGAGGCCACTAATTTATGTCATTTACCACCAGCTACCTGTCCTTCGTTGTACCCTTCCGTTGCCTCCTTATTTCATCCACAATTAAAGGCAAAGGCTTTACCATGTCCCAACTCTTCTTACACAATTTGCCTTACATGTTGTAATAATTGCCCAAGAGTTGTAGAAAATGACCTTTATACAGAGTGGGGCAAGAGTAACTTTACAGTTGTATCCACATTCAAATATAATAATTAACAAATACATAATAATACAAGAATACACTGCGTTTCACGTACTCACAACTGTAAACCTATTTGAAAAACACAGTTTGTTCTGTCTTAGCAGTCAGTCTTTAATTATCATATTTGAAAATAGACACACCCGAAAACCCACATTGGCGCCACTCTGTGTGTCCATATGTAAAGGGTGAAACTGTTCAGTAGTATCATTTCATTTTCTCACTTAACCCCACAATTTTTAGTACTTATTTAATGTGTCAGGGATTTTTACATTTGTGACATTTCTTACTCACAAACATCATATCAAGTAAGTAATTGTATTTAAAATATAAGAAAACTAAGGCTCAAGATGGAAATTGTGTAAAACATAGTTTTGTTTTAGGGCTGAGCAGCATATTACATATTTAATAATGAGTCAGGTTAAAACACAAACTTCCTTATTAGAATGAAGGTAAACTGTCAGAAGGAACAAGTATTCTTGCTCTTCTATTAAATTTCCAACACAATTGAGTGTATGCTTCCTTGTCTCATCTTGCTAAAAAAGAACAGTAACAGTACTGGCTGGGAAGTTGCAAAGAGTTAAATGGTCTACTTTGTATGACAGATTCTATCATCATTTATGAGCAATGTAAAATTAGAAAATTATGAAGTTTGAGTTGTTCAAATATATTCTTGGTTTTAAAAGACAGAGATGTAAAATTTAAATATGTATTGGCAAAAGACTGAGACTGAAGTAACCTATTGACCTAGTGACATGGTACATAATAAGACAGAAATCTACAAATTATTAACTAGTGTGTTCCTTGATGTCAGTAAGTATATAATCAGCCCCGATGACGTGGAGGTTGCTTTATGTCTGTTTTATACTTAATCTGTCCTAAAATTGTAATATTTATAAGAAGTTCTTGTGTGACTTTCTTTTTTCATTGTAACATTTATTGTTGTATCATTTAAATCTAAGACAGAAATTTCTACAGAAAATTATATTTATTCATATATACTTATTGTAGAAAATCGAGTTTTACTTATTTAGCTCACTAAGACGTCACTGATTTTGTTATGATGAATTCAACAAGCATGATTCCTGCTGCTAACCTTTTTCCCTCCCTGTACTAATTATTGTGCCAGTTAGAAAAAATGATTATGGCAAAGATATTTTCACAGCCCAATAAATACCACATTTTGACTTCTTCCTCCTGAATACCTACAACATAGTGGAGTGGGTGCTTAGTAAACGTGAATTTAGAACTCAAAATCTGAGTTCATCATATCTAACAAACAAATAGAAATAAAAATGTAAGACATTGAAATTCTCTTTTTTCAATAATTTGTAAAAAATTTGCATATATGTGAGGGCTGATCTCAATTTCCCTAACGATTTTCTTCACATCAGCCTTCACTCTGCCATTGAAGTTCAGACACACTTTCAAATATCCAACTATTCCCCTGCAGCAGTGGTTAGCCTGTCTAAACTTGCTTGAAATTTTAGTAAAATGGTTTTCAGACCAGGAATATATCAAATGCTTGCATTTTCTTTATAAAGTTTGGGGATATTTGGAAAAAAGTTCACAATTTCCACTGTTCAAAGGAAAACCTTGCTTTCGCCTTTCATGTCCAAAGCATTTACTTTTTTTTTTTTTTTTTGGTAATGTTTTCACTCACAGAAAAAAGGTTTTCATTTAGAAATGTAAACATTTTGGCTGTTAGGGTGGGACCAAATAAAAGATTCCCTGATTACTTTAAATGAGCCATTGAGAAAACCCTTGCCAATGTAGACACAGTCGCTCAGTGTTCTACAATGTGTCAAAATGTTCCACCTTCTTTGGGGCTTCGTAAATCACACCAGGGATTTGAATAAATTAAGTCACGCTCTTTCACCAGAAACCAGATGTTGCACCTCCACTGAGTTTTACTGCGGAAAACAATGCATTATTAAGTGATTATGACCTAGGCAATCAGGATGAAATACTGCATCTGATTGTCACACTGTATGCCATTTAAACCTGCTGCAAGACTACTTGCAGAAGTCTGGAGTGGCTTAAGAGAATTACTGAGTTTTCTGAATTCCAAAGATGTATGCTAGACTATAGAATAAGTTCAAAAGCACCCTTAGTAGAGTGAAGAGACAGACTGACCTGTCTAACGTGCAAGAGGGTATGTGTGTGTATACTCACGTGTGTCAATATAGCCCATAGTAATAGAGACATAACTCAGCCAGACCATCCAGATTCTAAAGGAAAAGTTATCAGACAGTGTAGAATAAAAGTGAGAGAGAGGAAAAAAAAACAAGGACAGTTAGAGAGAAGTAAGAATGGAGAAAACAAAGACAAAGAAGAAATGGAGGAAGAGAGAGAGGAAAAATCATGAAGAAGGGGCGGGGGAAGGAGGAGAGAATGCAGAAATGAAAGAGGAAGAGCAGAATAAATGAAAAAAAGAAACTACTTTGAAGCAAATTTACTAATTTGAATGTATATCCCAGACTTCCCAGTTTGTAACTGTAAATAAATGTACTTTCAACCCAGAAGACTCCTATTACTAAGATATTTGTCCCCTTAAGAATACTACAGTACAGTATTTATTTCATTTTATTGGCATCCTCAAAGGAGTGTCCCAAATGAGCAAATAACTATTCTTCAACTCCATACTCTTTATATAATAATTTTAGTCATACCTAAAGCCCTTTTCTTTAGATTGTATGGAAGGAGAAAGAAGATATTTCAGAAAAAAAACTATCTATTTTTAAGAGAGAAAAAGTACTAGCAATGGACATTTGGGAAATATTTTTACTTGAAAGCTTTATTGAGTTCACTGTTTCCCCTGGGGCTGTATTTGTTGTCTATTGCTAAGTAACAAATTCTCCCATACATAATAGTTGAAAACAATAAACACTTCTTACTGTACTATTTTCGTGTGTCAGGATTTCAGAGGCAGTTTTGCCAACTGGTTGTGTCCCAAGTGTTTTCATGAAACTGCAGTCCAAATGGTGGCCAATGCTGCAGTCCTCTATGGGCTCGGCCAGGACCGGAAGATAGGCTTCCAAGATGGTTCCTTCCATGGCTACCTACCAGGACCCCTCAGAGGACTCCTCCAGGGTCCTGACTCGCTTACCCAGAAGTGTTTTTGCCAAGAGAGACCAAGAAGGAAGCCACAAGGACCTTTTATGACCTTGTCTTGAAAGTTTCACACCCTCACTTTGACCACATTCTCTTTAGTCGAAGTTAATTACTAAATCCAGCCCACATTTCCGGAAATGCTACACCTCTTGGTAGACTTTTAGTTATATTTTAAAGCTATCACAGGGGGAATATATAAAGTACTTGACAAATTCCAAAAAAACCACATAGCCAAGACTGATCCAATGTTGGCTGTGTATGTTTCTATCATTGGAGATTCAGTCTAAGACACTGTTCTATATGAGAAAAAGGAACTATTTTATGCAAAACTGCACTGTTTGACCAGTATCTATTTTGGGGTGTGCGTAGAAAGGTTTTACACACATAAGGTTTCCACCTGACTGAGGGACTAAGGTAGAGACATCATTTTCACTCCTTTGGTCATCATTGTTGTTAGTATGTCCACAGTTCCTTTTCTAGAAATGATGGGAAACTCCTTCATTACAATCACAGTGGCAATACTGGCACATGGCACTTTGGAGTGTCGTGGACTGATCTCTTATATGACACATGGAACGGCATACATGATTTTTATGCTGGGAAGCCATAACACTACAGAATGAACTATACTGCCATCAACAGAACAGTTTAACACCCACACGAGCTAGAAAAATGAGAAGACAAAAAATATATATATTGTGATGAATATAGTAAGATTCCTCAGCATTACATCTTAGGGATTCTTTAATGTAACAACAGCAACAACAACAGCTAAGTTATTTCAGTTTGTCTTCCTTGAGATAAGCAGTTTAACACGTAGGTGGCGGAGTGAATAACAGACACTCAGTTTAGCAGAAATGCATACCAACAGAGGCAACATGGAGAGCAAATGTGTATAATATTAGCAATTCAAGTTCAAGCATCAGATTAGTGTGGTATTGGAATCATTCATTAAAATATGCTTACAGGCCAAAACTTTCTCAACAAAACTTTCAATGATTCATAAGAAAAATAAGGTAGTGTTTGTCAGTGTGTATATCGAAATATGCTGTATAAAATGATTTGATGCTCAGCCATGACTTCAGTGTCATTTAAAATATCGAATTCATTGCAACTGTGGATCAAACAGAACATTCTAAACTTGCAGTCCTGGTCATGTTATTCCAGCTTTAATATGCTCATGGAAAATCTTGTGATGAAAGCATTTAGGAGAAACACTGGCTCTCATCTATTCTAATTGAACTTCCAAATTACTTAAATTGTGACTTGCTATTGCCTATGAGATCAAACAAAAACGATTCATTATTGAGTTTATCTATATCAAGGCAAATCCTAGCTACTGTTCCTCCACCAAACAAATGAAGCATTTCATTAATGGGATTCTTAGACGTGACCATTAAAAATTTTTATTAAAAATGACTTCTTTGTATCTGAGTTTATTACTTACACTTTAAAAGACTACCTGAACTTACAAAGGCATGGTTATAGCAGGGCTTGTTTATATTTTTTCTGTGTTGTCTCAGTATCACTTAGTTTTCACCGTGTCACAATTGCACCCAAACAGTAAATTAAAACAACTACTAAGTATTTGACTCACAGTTCTTCAGGGTGATCAATGATTCTTCTGGACTGAGTCAACTCGGCTGAAAACAGCTAAACTCAATCACATGTCTGCGGTATTTGGAAGGTCAGGTGAAGGATGGATGATCTAAGATAGTGTCACTCCTATACACTTGGCAGTGGATAGCCCTTCACCTGGGGCAGCAGAGGAGACTGGGCCATGTATTTCTTGTCTAGTAGGACAGCCTGGGCATTTTCACATGGTGGTTGAAGGGTTTCCTGGAGCAGCAGAAGAGAGATCTGCTGATATCACACTCGCAATGACTCATTGGGCAAAACTTGGGGCACGGCTGCAGCAGATGCCGAGGGAGGAAAGATAAGTTCCACTTATTGAAAGGAGGAACTGTCATGTCAAGGCCAGGAAAGAAAAGAATTTGCAATATGTTTTACAGTGCACAACTATCCTCTTGTCTCAAACTTTATGAGAATACAGGAGTCCAGTAGGGTTCAAGGTATAGGTACACGTAGTTAGTAATAGTGACACAATGATAAGCTTTAGAATCAGAAGAATGATGTAAACTTCTATTCATTCATTCATTTACTGATTCATTCTTTCAAAGATATATAATAATTGAACATGCAGATTATTCCGAACAATTCATTCAATGATAACTAAGTCATCAAATGGTCCTTGAATGTTTCATATGTTCTAGGTGCCATTCTGGGCACTAGAGATTTGGCAAAGGACAAGAGGGTGAAAGGGGAGACAAAGATCTGCTCTCATGGAATTTGTATTCCATGGAGAACAATACACACACACAGAGAGTAGAACATTGATAAAGGAAAAAACAGAAGACTTACTTTGAAATAGATGCTCAAGAAAAACCTCTTTGAGGAGGTGATATTACTTCTGAAACCTGAGGAAAAAAATGGAGAACAATACACACACACAGAGATATTACACACACACACAGAGAACAATACACACACACAGGTGATATTACTTCTGAAACCTGAGGGAAAAAATGGAGAACAATACACACACACAGAGAGTAGAACATTGATAAAGGAAAAAACAGAAGACTTACTTTGAAATAGATGCTCAAGAAAAACCTCTTTGAGGAGGTGATATTACTTCTGAAACCTGAGGAAAAAAGTCCACCCTTGAGAAAAGAGATACTGACATAAGAGGCAGAGAAAACATTCTTTACAAGGTCCTTAGGCGAGGATGAGCTTGACATGTTCAAAGAATAAAATAGCCAAGAGTCTGGCCAGAGGTTGAAGAACGAGCTAAAGGTTTCCAGTAAAGGAAGAGGTAGGGCTAGATCATGCCCAGGGCTTAAATTCTGGATTCAGAAATTGATTCTCATTTCCATTTCCTACAAGCATAGATGGTAAATGAGGAAGGTGAGAGACATGAGCACCAAGTGGGCA
Source organism: Sturnira hondurensis (assembly GCF_014824575.4). Taxonomy (NCBI): domain Eukaryota; kingdom Metazoa; phylum Chordata; class Mammalia; order Chiroptera; family Phyllostomidae; genus Sturnira; species Sturnira hondurensis. Next base: position 12,880,071 of record NW_028093774.1, on the reverse strand, counting down.
TATCCCCTTGGCCCCATAATTTTTTTCCATAGTAAAGGGATACCGGAGCAGAACTGGAATGAGGTCCTCTATAGCACAGAGACTAAGGAAGTGAGCCGGTTACCCAGTCTAAGGATGCAGCCCCTGCCTACAATGATTTTGTATTCTGGTTGAAGGAAATGGTTTTTGGAGAATATACATATATTACTTGAGCCATAAAAATGATAATACATGAGCTATGGAAAGATTAGAAGTATCTACTTCACATGATTATTTTAAGGAAGTCATCACCCATAGAAGGCTCTCACATGTTAGATTCCTCTCTTTAAAAATAATATATACGTAGCACACTGTCCAAGCCCAAGAGGATTCAAAAAAGAAGGTTTCATAAAATGTATCTGTTGCCTTCACTGCCCGAACCTACTCTTTAACACTGTACTTTGACGTCGTCCAGGTCCACCGTCTCCTAACTCCCTTTGTCTCTGAAAACCACACCTCACTATCAGAAACACAGATGTCAGTGTAATCTCTTTACATTGCACATGTGTCCAGCATTTCAGATCACACTTGCCAACATTAGTGTGAAATATCTATTTGTGATTACACTAGTGAGATACTAACTCAATCCCTTTTTGATTATCTATTACAGCAATAGTGTGACTGAAAAACTACATGCCAGAAAAAATTACCTAATTTATGGTTCATGTTCAAAGGGTAAAAACAAATTATGACTCCACAAAGAAGATGAGTACAATTCTACAAAATAATAGAAGTCAAAATTTTAATGTATCTTGGGTAATCTCCATTTATAGTTTAAAAATCAAGCATATTACTCATTTTGGCTTGTTTTAAAAATTGAAAGCAATTGGAATTTGTATTTATACCCCTCTTACTTTAAAAAGAATGGTTAATTCAGTAAACTTTTGAGCCTTGAATCTTGTTTCATATTTCTTGGTAGACATCAAATTGTCTTTGAACCAATCTTATCAGTGAAAAAATATTAAGAAAATTTTGTCAGTTCTTTATTATCTGGCTCTCTTCCATTTTCTCCATTGTCATTTCTTTAGCATTGCTTCTCCCTCCCCTTCCCAAAATCCAAAGTCACACTTGATACAGCAACTATTTATAAATACACAACCAAATCATTTCCCTTTACTGGTCTGCAGACTAAAATAATAACTCATCAAGAACAGCTTAACCAAGCAGTTACTCACAGGGCTCAAAACATCATGTCTAGTAAATGACAATTTCATTATACATGTGGAAACACATTTTCAATTTTGCGGTGTTGGTAGATTAATTAATATATATTCAGTTTGGGGGAAAGGGAGAGCAACAACCAAATACATGTACCTAGATTATACATATAATCCTACCTAGGATACATATAAAATTTTCTTGCTTAATGACATGACATTCATTCATTTAAACAGTAGGTATTAATTTAATACCTTACTAAAGTCCAAGTACATTCTTGGAATAAAAAGTTATATAAACTATAATGGAAGACAGAGACTTGTAAAAGATTGTTACAGCAGAGAAGAGGAAGCATTTTTGCTGGGGTGGGTACTGATGAAGTTCCTACAAAGGAGACGATGCATGAATAGAGACCTCAAAAGCAGAGTAAAGCCTTATGGATCTAAACAAAGCAAAGAATGAAAGTAAACCAGGACAGAACTAAGCCTGAATAGAGTTGTGAAAAGCTCCCCCACATTCTGAGTCCAGCAACTATTTTGATTCTGCTGAATCTTACATTAATTTATAATGATAGAGTCTGAGGTTCAAAACATTGTCAATGACCAATCGCTAATTTTTATGGCAATTTAAAGAGTTTAAAATAAGCTTGCCTATGTGGAGAAATATTAAAGATCAAGGGTGTATTTAGAGAAAATTTATTAGGATGTAGCACAGAAGCTGGACTGTTCAGTAAAGAGGTAAGCATGGGTAGAGCGTGCCTATGCCAGAATTTTGTTTCCATCACAGAAGGATAGGAAGAATGGACTCAACAGACACGAAGGAGAAAACAATCATTTTCCTAAATGGAGTCTGAAAGGTCGGACTGGGGAGACCTCGGAGTCAATGGGTCACCACACCGAGATTTGATCAACTTTCTCAGGAAGACAGATGGTTTAGGGCAATGTTATTCATTTTTTAAATCACCAGTCTCAGTCAGAAATATGTTTTATTCTGTGACCCATACCCAAGTCTCTGTGATTCTCTCCACTGTGCAACCTTCACCCCCTCCACACATATCTATGGTTCAAAGAAAAGTTTTCCTAAAACCATTACCCTTAGTCCTAGCTGCATCTGGCCACGGCCAGTTCCTTCACATCTGTGTGATTTGAAGGATACAGACAAGACCTCCCCACCAGTGGATTGCCTAACCTTGTACCACACGGTGATCAGTAGTGGGAACATTAGTTTAGAAGTGTAGAGGGCCTGGATCACTTGTGTGTGCAAGGACAGGCACACGCGTGCGGGCCTAAAAGAGTCCAAAGAAAATAGACCTGAAGTGATTAGACAGCATCTGCCCAGTCAGCTGTGCCTGGTCCCCAAGAAAAGCCGCTGTCTCTGAATTAATTCTACTTTATCTCTAGGCGCATTATCACCAGCTACTAAGGTATCCGTGGTTACAACAACCTATTTTCTGTTTCCTATAAATCTTCTCTTGGCACATAAGAGCACAGTATATTCTAAAGTGGGTCAGCAGTAACTATAGTGTAACTACATGTTCATGAATGATATTAAGTTTCGATTGCCTGTATTGCACATTAATTTTTATATGTACCATTTGGAAAATTTTTATACATGTAAAATAGATAACATGAAGATATTATAAATATTTCTTTACAAATATTTTCAGCACCAAGTAATTGTAATTATTACTCCCATAAACACAAAGCAAAAATTCATTTTTATAGGCGGTTTCATTCTATAATAATTTTATGTATGTATTTTTTTATTTCTTTAATTGTTGCAAATAGCTCTTTAACACTAATTACTCCCTTCTTCAACCACTAGTATGGGATCACCAAGAGGTTTTTATTATTTAACTGTAAGTTTTTCTATGTCCATAAGAGTCCATCTGTGCACTTAAAAATGAGGCTTCAAAGGCTTTTCCCATCTGTGAGTACAGTGGAAATTCTCCAATTCCTTTCATAAAAGAATATTACCTACATACAAAAAGTAAAACATCTTAATGTGTATGAATAACCAAGCTCTCCTATCCCACTATACACATTTATTGGTTAGTCGATTTGAAAATTAAATGATTGAGATTATGTTTATTTCATAAGCTTGATTTTTTCCTTTTTATTCATTTAAGGCCTCCCTGTATTGTAATAGCCTCATGATTCAGAGCATATAAATTTAAAATCAGACACTGAAAACCTTATGTCTTCTCTTAGCCTAATGGGGTTAATTAATATTAATTTGCAATCTTGAATTAATAATAAACTAAACTTCCTCATCTGCTAAAAATGGAGCTAATGATAGTATCATTTTCTGGACTCAGGAGAATTGAGTAATATAGCGTGTATGAAACACTTAACACAGTTCCTTTCATATAACAAGGGTTTTGTGAATGTAGGTGCAATTTTTGCTACAGAAACGTGTGACACAAGTGCCCTCACATAATATACACCTAAGGGTATTACCCCCCAGCTCTCAGGCTGCTCCGAATTTGAGTTTCACTGAACTACTAGAGATCATGTGAAGGGCAAAGGCTATGGACAGACTTTATCATCGTGCTGAACATTTAAAGTATTTTTAAGTATATTATTACCTGTTGTCATAATTTATTATTTCACACAGTTTTACAAATACATATATTACAATTATATGATCATGATGTATCATGTGCGCTCCCACTGTGTTCATTCTTTACAAGTCTTAAGAAGTAAACATTTTGCAAGCCAGAATCCTCACCAAAAAGAAATAAATATAAGTTATCCCAAGTATAATTTTCCAGAGACTTGTACATTGAAAATCATTTGAATTTTTACAGCAATATTTTCTGGAATGAGGGAATGCAGAGTAGGTAATCTAAATAAACAAACAAATACATAAATAAATAAATACTCAACCTGTGATTCTTGTTAAAATTCTTCAAGGGCTCCTTTGATCCTGCTCTGGCCAACCATTGTAAGGACACAGGCACTCTGGATGGTAACTGTTATAATAATAGTTGGATCTGAAATATGGCACATATCAGGAATATTTCCATGTGATGCCTACTTTTTATTACTAGAAATACTGTCATAGGGCTGATGGAACTGCTAACATATATTCTATCTCCCTCACCTTGACCCAGGTTCTTTCTCTTTTTGATCCTATTTGGTCACTCATTTGATAAACCTTACCACGTCTCAAACTTTAATCACAGCTTGAAATTCCCAGTTTTCAGAGTCAAAGGCGATGCTAGAAGCAATGGCGTTTCCACAGTCCCTGCAAGGAGCTCAAGGGAAACTTCAAGGGGAGACATGTCTGTGTCTTCCTTAGTTGGACTTTAAAGATAAAGGCAGCACCAAGTCAATGGACATTGAATAAAAATGTCTAATTCTTTTCAAACCCATTTCTTTTTTCTATGTTTATATTTATATTTATATTTCTTCTCAATATATATATTTATATTTGGAAAGTATATATATTTATACATAAGTATAAATATAGAGAGGTTTATACTTTAGCCCCCAGAAGTGATTTTTAAAATCTGTGAATTTGTCAGGCTTGAGTCCAAGATCTCACTCTTCCCCGAGTACGGTCAGTTTTTCCACCTCTCTGAGGTTCTCCTCCCTTTCCTAGAACAAGAAAAAAATTATGCTATCTTACAGGCTTCTTGGGAAATGTAAATGAGGAAGTACAAAACTTATTTAAAAGCCCGCATACAGCCCTGGCTGGTGTAGCTCGGTGGATTGAGCGCGGACCTGCAAGCCGCGCGGACCTGCAAGCCACACGATCGTGGTTCAATTCCCAGTCAGGGCACATGCCTGGGTTGCAGGCCAGTTCCCAGCAGGGGACTCAGGAAAAGCAACCATACATTGATATTTCTCTCCTCTCCTTCTCTCCTTCCTTTCCCCTCTAAAGATAAATAAATAAAATCTTTAAAAAATAAATAAAAGCCCACATACAATAACTATGAATATTATTATGACAATTATCTTTTCCATTTACATTCTTAAGAATGTAGTATATGCTTTTCATGGTCGGCATCCCAGATGCTTTTCATTCTAATTTCAAGCGTGACATCTTTGCTCCCATCTAATGTATTGTGCACTGACTTTGCATGTCCTTTCTTTCACTTTCTTGAAACGCAGAGACCACTGATTGCACACGTCAGTACAGACGTGCACGTGGAACCTATCCCAGTCACGTTCCACTGTCCTTCCTGACAATGTGCCATGTTTTGTCAGCTCACTTACACGGTCACGGGTAGAGTGGACACGACTTAGGAAAATGTTGATCTGTTTGCTAGACGGGTCTGGATCCCCTCAAGCCACGAAGCTGGGCCAAGTTCTGCAATGATAGATAAGGACAATACAGGGGAGAAGAAAGACTGGGCAGCTGCAAGGCAAATGCAAGTGTGAAAAATGAGCTGAGAATAGGAATCAATACCTCTGAGGCCCTTTTCCCGAATACAGTTGCACTGTTTTATTCTTCACCAGTATACCCTGCACTGAGACACTGAAACTCACCAGGTTCTTTTCTGCTCACTCACCCAAATACTTAGGATATCCTTACAATCTGTTTTTATAAGGTTGATTCTATATTTCTGAGAAACGGTTAAGATCAAGTATAAACTCAGAGATTTCACTGGTTTTCCAGCCTAAACAGAAAGTAGTTTAAGATATTTATTAGCTCTGGCTGGTGTGGCTCAGCAGCTTGAGCACCAGGTAGTGAACCAAAAGGTCGCAGGTTCAATTCCCAGCCAGGGTACATGTAACTCCAGTTGGAGATGCATGAGAGGCAACCCCACATTGATGTTTCTCTTCATCTTTCTCTGCTCCTTCCCCTCTCTCTAAAAATAAATAAATGAAATCTTTTTAAAAAGATATATATTAATATTTACTTTTAATATTTATAGTTCCTGATAAAAACAAATGAAATATTACAGCTATCCTTTATCTAAATCAACTGTCTCCATTAAAAAATAAAAAAGCCCTGTCTCATTTCAGAAATATGCAATTTTTAAAATTTACCTCTAAGGGAGAGTATGATTGCATATTTTGCAAATGTAAGCAGATCATATATCCCATTTCACCTTTATCCCTACAGGGTCACCCCTCCTCCAAACCTGCAAAGTGGGGTTAGATGGGTAGAGAGCAATGTGGCCCTCTGTGTAACAGGTTAATGGATTTTGATTCTAATAGGGCTCACAGAATTGTTCAAATTGCTATATATGAGAAAAGGAAACATTTTTTTACAGAGCCATTGCTTCCAATAGAGAAGAATCCTGAAGAAAGATTCTAGGTGAACCTTGAACTTCTTAGCAGAGGGCTACTTTTAAAGTCTTTCTACAGTCCATCCTTAAAATGGCATATTTTGAAGGGGGAAAAAACCTGCCATTAGATCAAGTCCTGTTTGACATGGTTTTCTCAAGTTCCCTTGTGTTTTGGGTGGGTTCTGGTCTTCCTGTGCATGGTTTCTAGGTCTAAACTTGTATCACAACTCATACAATTTCTTTCTAACACCGCCCCACGAGCACCCCACACCCACTGCCTATTAGTGCTGGTTTTGACCAACAAGGGGACACTGTTGACATAGAATGAAATCTGTGTAACTGTCACCCGCGGACCTGCCATGGCCAGTAAAGCCCTATGCCCCATGGTGCACCCTCATCTCTCTGTCTGCAAACTTTACCTCGTTTCAGTTGTCCCCAAAAGACACACTCTATGGGTGTCCCGTTAAACTACTTCACCCTGGGCATGCCATGCTGTAATGTCCGGTGACTTACAGACATGGCTGGTGCTGTCTGGCGCACTGTCATTGTCTCATCTGCCACTGCCAATCAGTCTTTGANTACAATTTCTTTCTAACACCGCCCCACGAGCACCCCACACCCACTGCCTGCGTTAGTGCTGGTTTTGACCAACAAGGGGACACTGTTGACATAGAATGAAATCTGTGTAACTGTCACCCGCGGACCTGCCATGGCCAGTAAAGCCCTATGCCCCATGGTGCACCCTCATCTCCCTGTCTACAAACTTTACCTCGTTTCAGTTGTCCCCAAAAGACACACTCTATGGGTGTCCCGTTAAACTACTTCACCCTGGGCATGCCATGCTGTAATGTCTGGTGACTTACAGGCATGGCTGGTGCTGTCGGGAGCACTGTCATTGTCTCATCTGCCACTGCCAATCAGTCTTTGAGTCTCCCCGTCTGCGAAGATTTCTGTATAGAGATTAGCAGCCTTTTTGATCTTCCCGAGCATCTTTCCTAAATCAGATTCATATTTGTCTCAATGTCTGTCTGCCTCCCACTGGACCTGGAAGCACTTTATCAGTGGGCTCTGTCTTGCTCACCTTTGACCCACAGTGCTCGGCAGGAATGAGGTAATGCAAATTCTGAAAAGGCTAATAGAGTAAACTCAGAAAACAGGCTCTCTCAGTTCTCCTGCTGGCATCAACCTCTGCCACTTACACGCTGTGTTACTAGGACAGATTTCTTAACCTCTCTGTTCCACAGTTTCTTCAATGGTAAAACAAAGTTGACAGTAGTATTTATTTTGTAGGGTCATTGCAATTAGTGAAGAAGTTAATACATGTTAATGTGATTAAAATGGTATCAAACAATAAGCATGTTTGGAATATTAGAAATTAGTATTAAGGTTGCTACAATTATTATAGTTCTTGTATTATTTTGGCATAATATAGCCAAGTGATGGTTCTCAAAATGGTGGGTACATGATAATTATTAAATCCTTTTAAAACTCAGAATGCAAGGCCTCGGGATATTGTGATCTGCATTTTTATAAGTAATTCCATATTTTTAAACATACTTCCAACACTGATGATTCAGGGCATCACGAAAAAACTTGAGTTAATCTAAGATTGTAAATTGTCACATAAAGAAATTAGGCTCTATTCCTCATGGTGACTAATTAATATATATGTGCACATACACACCATTCAGATTAGAAACACTTTTAGTTGTTCAAATTAAAACAAACATTTTTCCTAGATAATGCTGTGTCATAAATTTATATTCACCTACACTCATTTTTTTTTTTAAATCACATTTGGTTATCTTAAAATCTACTTTTGGTGTTTATCATTTATAACATTAATGATAATAACTCATATATTTATTTGAAGCATTTGTAATTTAAATTCACTATCCCACTTGCTTGTTTAGTTATCTTATACATCTTTTATAGGTAAAGCTAGACTCTCAATTAAACAACAACAAAATAAAATTAATTTTTAGAGTGCTGAGGATAGTATATGCAAGGAGAGACCAACAAAAACTCAGCATCTTGCAAGATTTCTTACATGGTAGGTCAAATAATAAACTGGTCTCCCCAACATTTGCATTTCAGTTGAAGGTCTGAGATATTCTACCTTTACAATTTGTTGTATTTAAGGTGAGTGTTGTGTACCCGGGCACAGGCTGTACCACCAAGTGTATATCAGAAACAGGGGACCATTAAAGGCTACGATGTTGGACAACTTTAGACAAAATTTCATATTGGTTTTTTGTTATGCATAAAAACTCAAATGGGATATTTCCCCAATAAGAAAAAGATGCTGTAACTGTAAAGTCCTTAAATCAATGTCCCATGCATCTGAGCGTATTCACTCTTGTTGCCATACGCTTTGAGGAAGGCCCACTAGATAATTACATAGAAAATATAAGAAAAAGGAAAACATAATTTCAATATTATGACTGAGACATATTTTTAATGTATGTATTTCTGCAAAAGGCTGTTTTTGAGCCTAACGCAACATTCCCAGGTCATGTTTCTTCCTTCAGATTCTCCATGGTGAACCACATGTAAAAGTGATAAAAAAATTAGGGACTGCGCTAGGCAGAAGAATCCTTTCTAAAAAGAAACAGTCCAGATCTAATATTAAGCCAGCATCCTGCCTATAGTGGTCATTAACTTAAAGCTGTCCATTTAATACTATTCACATTGAAATATCTAGAGATGTGAAATGCAAAATATTATGTAAAGATTATTTATAAGTGGAACAAGCTAACTTTCAAAAGAGCTGGTTCTATTATGTTTGGCATTCTCTTTTAGGGTGCATCTTATTTGGTTTGCGCTCCTTACAACATCTGAGAAAACACCATCCCTAAGGATCTCTCTCCTACTTAGTAAGTGTGTTTTCAGCAACTGCTATGTGCCCAGCACTGCCGTAGGTGCTGGTAACGAGGGGGAAAGGTGATGGCATTGCCCTCGTGGAACTTGTATTCAGTGCTGCAGACAGGCATTAATGCACTGCATGAGTGTATGCGGGATTCCTTGAGCAATGCTACAGGAGAACCCCATTCAGGGTAATGAGATTAAAGAAGAGCAGCAGGCAGTATACAAAAAGGGGCCAGGGCCATTCAAAGAACGACAGTTTGTCAGAGGCAAGAATAAAGGAATCTGCCTTGTAACTGCTTGTGAGAGCCTGAAGTCGCATGACTATGCGACAGAAGGCAAAGGAACAGACAATTAGCAAGTCCATGAAAAGAAAGGTGTTTATGAAGTTTAAACTTCTGCCTTTTCTGTCCGCTACCTCTGGCCACCCTACTTCTTTGAAGTTTGGCAAAATAATCCCCCTCTAGCTTTGCGTTTTCCATCTCAAAGCCTTTGATATTATTTACTTTCTTCTTTTAATAATTTGCTTCAAGTGATTACAAAATTAGTATATGACTCCAGGCAAAATGTTAACATTATTTAACAAAAGTTTTTCTCTCACCTTAAAGTAGCCATTCTAATTATTTTCCAAACTTTATTTTTCATTACTTTTTAATTTATATACATACCTATACATATATATGCATAGGTATAGTTCTGTGTGTCTTGGCATACACACATATATGTGGTTCTGTGTGTCTTGGTCTATATATCTGTTTTCCTATTCTGCCATTTTCTTAAATCTAAGATGAGAGCATTGTCAAATACCTGAAGCTATGCACACCCTAGAATTAGCAGTCATTTCTGCTCATAACTAGATAAAAGAAATGTCTTATTTCTCAACCCCTATTATTTCTTTTTTTATTTAACTATTTTTCAAGTACAGTTTTCTGTCTATTACTCCCATCCCATCCCACTCCCGTGCTCCCCCCGCTCCCATTTCCACCCTTCTCAGTTGTTGTCCATGTATCCTTTATATATTTCCTGTAAATCCCTCCCCTATTTCCCCTGAAATTCCCTCTCCTCTCCCCTCTGGTCACTGTCAGCCTCTTCTCTATTTCAGTGTCTTTGGTTATATTTTGCTTGCTTCATTGCTTTGCTGTTTAGCTTCCTGTTAAAGGTGAGATCATATGGTATTTGTCCTTCAACACCTGGTTTATTTCACTCAGCATAATGCTTTCTAGTTCCATCCATGCTGTTGCAAAAGGTAGGAGCTCCTTCTTTCTTTCTGCTGCATAGAATTCCATTGTGTATATGTACCATAGTTTTTTGATCCATTCATTTACTGACAGGCACCTAGGTTGCTTCCAACTCTCGGCTATTGTAAATTGTGCTACTATGAACATTGGGGTGCATATGTAAGAGATGCTCAATATCGCTTGCTATCAGAGAGATGCAAATTAAAACCACAATGAGATACCACTTTACATTGGTGAGAATGGCTATCATAAACAAAGCAATAAACAATAAATGTTGGAGAGGGTGTGGGGAAAAGGGGTCCACTGTTGGTGGGATTGCAGACTGATGCAACCATTATGGAAAACAGTATGGAATTTTCTCAGAAAACTAAAATTGGACTTGCCTTTTCACCCAGCAATTTCACTGCTAGGATTGTATCCTAAGAACCCTAAAACACCAATCCCCTATTATTTCTTCATCAAAACTCTGACTTTACCATAGTGAATTTAATCTAAATAGGTACAAAATGAAACTCTTACTTAAATCTGCCAATGAAGAACACTTATTCTGGTGTAGGGTTAAGGTCAGGATTAAGGTTAAGGTTAGGGTTAGGGTAAGGGTCAGGTTACTGCGATCACCCTCTATTCACCCTTGCCTTTTGACACTAGTTATTCTACATTTTTCTAATGATTCCCATCAGAACATATTTGCATGTCCGTGGTGTTTCAGGTAGCATGACCCCATGCACCCCCCGGGCACGCCTTCTTTTTTCTCTTTTAGTGACTAGTCAGTTCTGCCCTGCACAGGCTTCTCTGACTGCTTTAGTTGCACAATCAACCCAAAGCAGCCAATTGTGTTTTATTCTATTGGTTATAGGCTTAAGAATGACTAAAGTAATTTTATAGTTTTGTTTGCTAGGCTATTTTGCCTGCCCAGGGCTTTGCAAAAACAATTTTTAAAATACTTTATGGTAGTTTTCTCAAAGTACATTTTAAAGTTTCTCAAAAGTGGCTTTTCAAATTGTTCCACCTGACTCACATAGAGAACAACAACAACAACAACAACAAAAATAGGATCATTTATTTAACTTCCACGAAGTAAAGTTTTAGTAGGTCGAAAAGTTTTAGAAAGTTATTTCATTTTTTTCTTTTCTTTTTCATGCACAACTTGCAAAGGACTCAGACAATATTCATGTCCAGGCTTACAATTTTCTTCCCGCAACTCATTGGAGGTACAAAACTTGCCCCCACAAGCAGCCGGGATGACCACAGAATGATGATGCGGTGCCCTACGGTCAGCAGTGGTTCATTACGCCTGAAATGCTTGCAATTAAACTTAATGAAGGAGAAAGAGGCCTTCCCTTTACAAGCTGCTGTCTTTTTGTCCATGGATCCAACCACATTATGAAACAAAATAAGAAAAAGTTTTCACTAAAATTTACAATTTGATTCAAATATCTTTGAAATTGAGTTAACATAATTTAACTCAACTCTCTGTTTTCAGCACAAGAGAACTAAAATGAGTGTTATTCATATTTTCAAAACCAAAAAATGTAAGTTAATATGGAATGGGAGAGAGAAAACGAGAATGGAGTTCTAGCCCAGTAGAAGAGAAGCTATAATTATCTAAACACACGATAGCAAAATCAAGTTCCAAAATATCAGTATAAACACCAAAAAGCATTTTTAGAGTCTCTAAGTAGATCTGACATTTCCCCTCCTGTCCATACTTTAAAGAATAGGAAATTGAAAGAGAAACGGTACCAACAAAGTGAAAGATCCACAAAGATCATGAAAGAATCATCAGTTCAGTTGACCCTCATAAATTACCCACCAAGCCTGCAGGCTAACAAAGGCCCAGTTAGACCAGAAAATAACCATTAGCCACACTACTGTGGCCAGAGTTTCCTTTTGCCTCCTTTGTTTTCATACATAACATTGAAGAACCATAGATCCTACTAGATTGAACCCTTCCTAGATATGTAAAGCGAACAGAGTAACAGAGTAATGTGTTTTACTCTCAAATTTTCTTTCATACCCAGATCAGACTCAGATAAAAATCACAAAAGTACTCACTCACAAGTAACAGTGTGGGACAGGTGTCACTCTTTCTGGCCCGTTATTGGATTCTCATTATTGCTACCGTAAGTTCTTTTGTGATGCAGAATAAGAGTCTACCTGCCTTTAAACAGTGGAATCCACTGTGTCTACAAAGGATAAAGTATCTCATCCGGACATTATTGAGTTCTCTGAAAAAGCAAAACAAAAACAAACACACAAAAATCATAGCTTGAAAGTTTCAGTTTCTCTTGCAAACATGAAAGACTGATGTTCTGCCGCTGAGTTAAAAATTTTAATGGTTTGGATACCTTGGATGATATTTGAAATATTTTACTCATAAACTTTTAAAGTTTTTTAGGGGGATTTTCAATTCTATTCTGGCACTTGGTGATAGCATTATGGCATAAACATCTTAACATATTCAAGACACAATAGCTTATAAAGCCAGGCTTTCATATAAAAGCAATAAAAAGATTCTTCCAGTCTGTAGGAGGATTCAAAATGGATCCAGAGATCTTCTGAGATTACCTTCCTTACCCCGCTTTCTTTCGCATTTCTATTCTAAATTTATTTCTTTCATTTATTTATTGGTTCAACAAATACCTACCCAAGACACATATCTTTGTGCTAGGCACTGGTCCAGGCACCTTAGAAATAGGAAGAAAAATAAGGCAAAAGTTTCACCATTACTCATTGATGTAAACGAAAGAAACATGTAGTATGATATATCAAAAGGTGACAAGTGTCAGACAGAAAACTAATCCAAGTGTTTGGATGGAGGGTCCAGGATGGAGAGCTCACTGTAATTGTGGCTGTGGGGCCCTGAGGACACTGTTGGTCCTATAGGACCAGGGCATCAGTTGGCTCAACTGAAAGTAACTGAGCATTCTCCTGTGGTCACCGGTCCACGCTCGAGCAGATCGATTTCACCTTTACAAGCACACAGACATGGATATTTATCCCACACAGCTGTTAATTACATGTGGCTTTCCCCATGATTAATTAAATGTGCCCTTGACCTTTGTCTTTTCTTTGCTTCATGTTACAATCTGCACCAAGCCAAACCATTTTAAAAAAATGGATTCCTGCTCTCCCTTTGGTACGCTTAGTGATATTCAATTACATTTTTCAATTTTCTTGTTTTGCTCCTTTCAGTGAGAGACCCGGAACACTAATGCGAATATGCTTTCTGAAAAATTATTCATTTTCTTATCCAATCTCCTGTGGTTGACAGGTTGTCCCATTTGGCAGTAGAACATATGATTTTACAAAGTGTATCTTGTCTGCTAAGGTCGTCAGGGAGCTTTCACTGGAACCAGGTATCATCTCAGACAGCTCTTGTCAATCCTGCTTTTACTCAGCATCACCTGGGACACTTTAAAAATGTTGCAGCCTAGACGCCCCCCCCCCTCCAACAAGAGTTTCATTCTGCTGTCTGAGGTGGGATCTGGGCTACAATATTTTTAAAACCTCCCTAGGTGCTTCTATTGTGGAGGCAAGGAATATGAGAACCCAGGTTGAGCCTTTTAGCTCAAAGTAAGCCAGCAGTCCAACACGACCTGAGAGCTTTTTAGAAATGCAGAATTAGAGGCCCTATCCCAGGCCCTACAGAATCAGGATCCACACTTTTAACAAAATCCTAGGTGGTCTGAATGCATATTAAAGTTTAAGAAGCACTGCTCTAGGTACACAATTTCATTGCGTAGATAAGGTAGGTAGGAGCAGAGAAGTCATTTCCCCTAAGTTGGTGGACAGGTGGTGAGTCTAGGCAATCAAGAGACAGGTGGGTTGAGAAGCCAGGTGTTAGGTTTCTCAGTTTTAAGCTCTTTCATTTTGTCACATGCTCTTCAGCACAAAGAACTGTCAATCTTATGTGTCTGGAATCTTGATGTATATTGGGAAAAAAAATTCTGCACGGATTAATTAGGAAAAGAAGGGTATATATTACTGTTAAGCAAGAATTAGAAAATACTTCAAAGGAGATACTTTGAAAGACATAAAGTACTTTAATAGAAAAGATGTTGAGTAATTAATACTGGTAAATTGGCCCTGTCTAATGAATATATAGAAATTTGCTTCTCATAAAGATCCTGTACGAACATTTAGAAATATTATGCCAATCAAGTAATATGCTTTCTCAAGTAGACTCCTGGATCATATTTCTCTTGGTTAGTTTTACCTAATTAATCCTTTTATCAGAAACTGGACAAAAGTAAACACTTTATAGCCATTAAGTATCATAAATTCCAAGGTAGTAAGTTAACTTTAACTCTTCTGAGAAGCTGTGTGAGTGATGCTCAAACATTTGTACATAGTTAGGGCATATGGCTTGCTCTAAAACACATTTTCCTCACCAAAGAAAATGCCTGGAAGACTTCTGAGTTTCATCTGTATCTATCTAGCTCTATGTATTACCAAAGTAAAGCCCTGTGAGCTGAGAGCAGGTGGTCTTATTAAACTAACCGGCTCAACCACTTTTGTGTGCGCATTTCAGTTCCTTAATCATTCAGGACACATAAAGGTCTGGGAGACGTACAGGTGGGAGACGCCGGTACCATAAGCAAGAATAATATGAAAAACCTGTTTTCAAGGATTGACCTAGGTATATTTAAATTAAGTAAATTTGTTTAAAATCCAGTAGGCAATGCTGTCATTCAAGGATTGACCTAGGAATATTTAAATTAAGTAAATTTGTTTAAAATCCAGTAGGCAATGCTGTCATTTACCGTAAGTCAAATCTGTAATACGATGTCCTCGTGTGAAAGCACAGTGTCACGGCCTATTACATACTAGTAATTTCTTTTACAATTTTGTCATTATCAATTTAAATATGCAAGTATGGGGGTCTTTATTAAGTGCTGTAAATTTTCATTTTTCCCTCAATGAACTTTGAGTAATAATTATTCTTTAAGATAATGTCATTTGTGTCTTTTGTGAACTATTAACCAACTTCATTGATTTTGGATGAACTGTCTCTTCAGTGGTTACATCCATGCCAAATTAATTTCACATCAGACATGACTCTGAACATATTCTTTCTTCCATATACTTAAATATATTTGTAGATAATTTAACTGTGATTTATTCTCTATTTGAACCTCATAAGATTTTTTCTCTTATTCTCATAAGTGGAACATGTTTTACTGTTTGAACCTAAGAATCCCAGTAAAGTGCTTCTACATCACAGGCTGCAAATCAAAACTGAATTCAAAAGCAGAAAAGGTTTCTGAAAAAAAAAAACCCTAACCCTTTAGGAGATAATAAACACAGCTTCCTACTTCTAACAATATGTTTGAAATCTCAAATTTGAAATTGAGATCCCAATTTTATTCAATTTTTTTTGAAATAAAAACACGTATAAACAGTTTTGATATGCAAGCTGTCACTTTCAAAACAACTTGAAAAAATGTTACTTCTTTTCCTCAACAGTGCACTTTGTAACTAGAAAAAAAGAGAAAAGAAAAGGTGGAAATAGGATTGAGAGATGGAGAGAGAAAAATAGATCTTTGGAGAAAGAAAGAGAAAAAAAGGCAGGAGTGGCAGGTGACATTTCAGAATCGGAGAAGTTTAATCGTTGGAAGCATACATTAACAACATGAAAATGACCTTTGATTGCTGCGAGTGGGTGAAAGGAAGATGGTTTAAATATCTTTGATTATATATATAATGGTCCACACAAACTACATTAAAAGAACATTACAGCTGTTGCAGGAAATTCACAGTTCAGGGTGAAATGCACCATATGTCCTCAATACCTACACACACGGCAGGGTGCATTAAGACAGCTATTAGGCAGACTCCCTGTTGTGCCTAGGTGCTGGTGGACATATGGTGTCTTTCACCCTTGACTAACGTTTCCTTCCTCTCATTGTTTCCTGCAGCCACTTGAGTGTCTTCGGAATGTTCTTCAGTCTAAGAAAATCAAGTCTCACCAACAACTATCCCCCACTACAACACACATATGTGCATGCACTTCTACTCACACAAAGGAATTTTTCTCTGTATAATACACTGTACTTGGCAGTACATACCCATGACTAATTGATCTGGGAACAAGTTAAACATACAGTGATGATAATACTGCTATATATGGGTTGCAAAGGGGAACAAGGTGTTAACTCTATATTAAAGATGGAACTATTACAGATAATGAGAAAGAAAACAGACAAGGAATGTGGTTAATTGAGAAGGAATCATTGGAATGAAATACAGGGAATTCACTGTTCTCTTTACCACGTGAATCACATGCATTTTCTCATATTTGTTGCTAATTACCATAAGCCATTTTCTATGAGCCTGTTGAAGCTCACAATATAAGAAGCATCTCTTTTCACTAGCTCATGCAAACAAATACGGCATCTACACAGTCCCATGAGTTTCAGTAAGAATGACAACAAGAAAAAAATAATACAGAAGCAAATCCAAATGCTCCAGGAGCCTTCTCTACTTGTCTGTACTATAGATATTTTCCCTTCTTCCTTATTTATAGGGCCTAATGTGGTTTTCAGTTGTCTCCCTCAGGGTGGTGGTCCCAACCTAACCTCAGGATTCAATTTATTCTGTTTGAGCATGAGCATGAGCATGGAATGTGATATAGGCAATAAATTCTTCGAGAATTTAAGAATTTGCAGTACTCCTGGGAAACAGTACTTACTGCTGAATAGTAAGTCAAAGCAAAGGACAGCCCCATTTGCTGCAGCACATTGCCTTGCCTGCTGAAATGTCAGCACTCTGGCAACCATGCTGACTACTGGAGTACAGCTATTTCCATGCAAAGAAGGAAAAAAACCACTTCCTTGGATCCTTGGTGACACTGGTGAGGCCCTGATCAAATCAAATCTAGAACCCCATTACCTCTTCTTGACATATATTTAAACTAGTTGAAGTAACTTGTGATTGTTCCCCTATAGAACACGTGCTAAGGGATATAAACATATCTTCTGCCCACCTATGATAAGGACTGAAGTTGAATGTAATGCTCAGGTAAACACAGTGGTAAATCTCTCCTGGTTAGCCAAAGCTTGAAATCCATTTCTACAATGGATTAATCTACAGTCTACAGTCTACAGTCTACAATTAATCTACAGTCTACAATCCATTAATATTCCCAGCAAGAAGTATTGTATAATTCTACTGAGTTTCTCTAGTATGTGTGACTACGCTAACATATTTTTTGCTTTTTTCTTTTACAGTTGAGAGGTTTGTACAATGATAAGGAATAAGCTCTACTCTATTTAAACTGAATTCTAAGAAAGCACATTTATCACATTTTCAACCACGTGGCCTTCACAAAGAATGCAAAGCTGCCATCCATCATGTTTAGTTCATTTAGGTTGGGCAGAAGGAGAAAATCTAAAATGCTTCAGCTTTCTTCCCTCGCTTACTTACCCAATGATCTAATTTTAACTCATTTTCCTACCACCAAGTCCCAAAATAAATAGTGTTCAATGGAGAATGTGCAGAGAAAAAAGAAAGAGATGGGCAGGGAAAATTGGCAAGAAAAGAAACTAAAAAATGAGAAAAATGTGTGGACTAATGGAAGAGATCATAAAAGGCGAAGGCGCTATGTATCTTCAGGAAGACATAAATGCACGGACACGGCATACGGTATATAATCTGCACACCTGCCCTTGGTCACCCAGGCGAAAGGCTTAAGTAGCCATGAAGTTACCTTAGAGAAGGTCATACATGAGTTTTAAGGATGAGTCCTAGGAGAGGTGGAACACAGGGAAGCTTGCAGGAGTAGAAGAGCCTGATTCTGTAGGAAAAGGAGTTGGTTGAATTTAAAGTTCTTCTAAGCTTTGCTCATTGTGTGGTCTTGGCCAATTTACCTAAAGTAACCTCCAATTGCTTATGAAGAATCATTTGAGGAAGTATCATACTTAAGGCAAAGTATTGTGGGAAGCTCAAACGAGATCGCCCACATGAAAAGCATATTGAAATGCATTATGCATATGTTCAGCAAGGCTCCAATCTCCTGTCTCAGCAGCCCTGAGGTGCAAAGCTGAGACTCACCATTTCCTGTGAGCTGCTGAAGTTTTCCAGCTGGGGTGCAAAGACTCTCTCCAGGACTGGCCCTGAGTATTATTTGCTGAGAGAAAAATTAAAATGAAAATATCCTAAGTTTGTTTAACTATCTTAACTTTCCAAAAACTATATTTTTACATGTCATACATGATTTATTCCTAAACCACCTGGAGTCTTCTAAACTAGATGTTCACCACACTTTCAGAGCAGAACTTAGCTTTTAGAAATCATCTTATTTAAAACAATCTGCTTATTGATTGAAAAAGAATTAGAGCCTCATTGTCTGATCCTTCGTCCAGAAAAAAATCCAATAATATTTTCAACTGGGCAGAGGGAGCTATAGTTGTCACTGGTATAGAAATATATCATCCCATCATTTACCAAATTATTCATTCAATGACTGTCAAGTTCCATTACTGTCATTTGCTCAAGGTGATTAGAGACAGGTGAGCATGTATCTCCTCTTTCCAATAGTCTTGTTGTCATCAAATGATATGTTGAGCTGCAGCAAGGGGAAATGATTCAAGAGTTTAAATAACAAAGTCTTCTGTCCGTTAGAGGTTGACTGGAAGCTCTGACCTTGTCCTCGTCTTTCTCACTCTGGGACTCAGACTGATGGACAGCAACTAAAGGGAACATTGCCAGAGGCCATATCAGAAGGCACAGGGAAATGTTTCTAGATGGTCTTGTAGCAGCAATTAAATGCTCAGTCAAGAAATGACTCTTACAAGTTACTAACCATGAACACTAAGGTGTGACGTGCTGTGGTAGATGAAGACCCAGAACTATTTGGTGCAAAGCTTTAAATGATTGCCCCCACTCATGAGGAATGCAAGTCTTAGAAAATGTTGCCAAACAGGTAAACAGTTACTAACAATCAAGTGCAAAATCTGTCATCTGACCATTTATCTTTTTAACTGCTTTGTGATCCAGCCAGTCCTATAGTCAGGTGAGATGGTATATAGCCCTACACAAAGTGGAAAGAACAGAGGTCCCAACAAATCTCTAGGTTTTATGTCAAGATAGTAGCCTGCTGAGCTAGGTGGATTATCTCTGTAGCATGATCCAAATCATTACAATGGTGTGGTCAGTAACACATCTTGAACGTTATTCATTTTATCCATAAAAAGTGATTTCTATCTAATCAAATACTAATTAACACAACTTTTGCTGTAGATTTCAATAAGAATATTCAAAAAACTCAAGCAGAACAGTCCCTTCTGGCAGTTTATTTCCATTTAAGATTCATTAAATGCAGACTAACTGCCCTTTGCTGCAAAACAAGTCACCTTACAACTCGGTATCATGCAAAAATAAACATTCCTCGGGCATCTGTAGAGCTTAGCTCAGCTCAGGTGAGTTTCTCATCTCTCCGAGGGTTGGCTTTGATCCATGACTCCCCTCTTTCTCCTGGGCACAGCAGACTTCAAGGAACGCCCTTCTCTGTCTGTGGCGGGAGCAGGGGAACTTAGTCAGAAGCATGCAAGGTACCTTGAAATGTAGTCTCAGAAGTGGCTCATTGTTACTTCCATTTTCTTCACTGGGTCAAAACAAGTTATGCAGTCAAGCCAAGAGTCAAAAGTAGGGAAGTTTTCCCCAATCATTGTGGGAGATCATACCAAAGTTATGTGGCGAAGGCATGGATAAAAGAAGGGGTGAAGAATCAGTATGATCATTATTGCAATCTAGCACATGTTCATACAGAACAAATAAAAATTAACTCCATACATCACTTAATGTTTCACAGTAGTTTTCAGGTTTCAACATCCTCACTGCCTGCAGTGGATTCTGGTCCAAGCACAACCTCATCATGTGACTCCTACCCAGATCATTACTGCTTTAGTAAAAATTAGTGTTTTCTGATAGCTCTAGAGGAAGCTGAGCAGAACAAAGGAAAGAAATCTGCTTAACAATAACCCGCAACCTTCGGACCAACTCAAAGGAAAGAAATCAGACCATGCTTCCAGCAACTGGAAGCAGAATAATGACTCAAGATAAAAGACTTACTTCTATAGCTATTTTGAGATAAGATCAAAGACAGGCAATCTCTGAACATAAAACAAAATAGCAAAATGCCTTTTTGACACCTTCACATATAAAATTAGACAGACGACTCACATCGATTTGACCATACACCTGCATTCTTGCTTTGCAGAGACTAGGTTAATAGAAAAGCACACGTGCACACACACAAAACCTGTTTCCTGTGAGATGTTTAAAAATCAGTGAACAGTAATCTTGCTCCAGAGTATATAAATTTTACAAAGAGTGAAAAGATTGTAAAGAGAATTTTTGTTCTGCCTGATATATGGTCACGTTGTCATCCTAAGGTCGTGTCGGTGGAAAGAGGGATACGGAGGAGTGACAAGGTGCTAAGTTCTCCCAAGCAGAGAATCTCTGAAACAGCTCGAATAATCAAATAATGCCTATGACTATCTTGAAATCTGTAAGATGTCATCATTTTCTCTGACTTTTATTAAGCAGCTTTAAAGTTTGTTGGCAGCAGATAAGAGCTGGTATCACAACCTGGTCCATGTAACTCTCTGCCATGCAAAGGAGATGTAACAGGGATTTTGTACAGGAAGCATATGCCCTCCTAATTACACAAAGCATCAAGTTACTTACAGAAGAATCGGGAACCATATGGCCCATTGAAATTAGAAGTCAGGAGGCAACTGAGAAGCAGAGACTGGGATTTCTATGCTTTCTATCTGATCAGCTATTCGACGCCATAAGAAGTTCTTTTTACACACTAGAGACCATTCCAGTGCAGAATTTTATCTCTTGTTTTTTAGCTTACTTGAAAGCTCTTGACATTATCCTAAGAATAACTATGGAAGCCCACCCCCTGTCTCTGATCATTTTGACCTAATTTGTCATATTTCTGTAATAGCGCTTTCTAGATTGCATCATAATGTCACTGTTTATTGACTCACAGAAGTCTGGGTTCCTCTATGCCAAGGGCTCCAGCTTGTTCAGCTGGGTTTATCTATCCCCAGTTTTAGCAGACTCTCACTTAAAGCTGAACTATCTCTGACATCTCTAAGACTGGATCAGTTTATCACAAAGCTAACATTATTCCTATAGAGAAAGTCAACATTTCCTAAAATGGAAACTCTTTATGAATATCATTTACTTCCTGTGTATAGTAGGTTGTGATGATGGAAGACAAATGAATAACCAGAAAGTGTGTGTGGCTTTAGAGGATAAAAATAGTCTGAGTAGTTTTATTTTTTCACTTGATATTTATACCTGGATTGAGTTTTAAGATCCATTTTTCCAAACGGCTTTAATAAATTATTTTAATTTCTAAGTTGTGAGAAACCTATATTCACTGGACATTTCTACGTGCATAATGTTAGAACAAGTTTCATTCTGGATTTCCTAATAACTGTGGGGTTATAGTCTTTGTAAAGATGCAGCCACAAGAAAGATTGTGACCCTTGGTTATGACCTTGAGTTTGGTGGTGGAAAGCTAAAGAGAGGTCAGTATGTTCCCCTCTGTTTTGCTTTGCAAAGAGTGCCCAAATGGGAGCAAATGTGAGGGGAGCAAAACCCCCATAATCCCTATCACATGACAGCCTTTCATTAAGTTCAAGGAGATACTAGAAATCCTTCCAGTGCCTTTATCATACTTACCAGCCTTCCTGGAAAAATCAAATTGGTTTTAGTCCTAAAACATAAGAATGACATTTTTTAACAAAAAAAGTAATATAAGGGCATATTACTGATCCCTCCAAAAAACAAAGGTAGAAATAATTTTAAATGGTCACTTTTTAAGATTATATTTATTTATTGTTAGGGAGAGGGGAAGGAAGGAATAAAGAAAGGGAGAGAAACATCAATGTGTGGTTGCCTTGCTTGTGCCCCCTACTGGGGACCTGGCCCACAACCCAGGCATGTGCCCTGACTGGGAATGGAACCAGTAACCCTTTGGTTCACAGGCCCACATTCAATCCACTGAGCTACACCAGTCAGGGCTGAAATGATCACTTTTCAAAGTTGGAAAAATGTGTCAAAAGTTTAATGCCAAAAATGTGTCATGGGCCATCTCCCATAATAATAATCATAGTTTTAATATATGTGAAATGAAAAAATGGATAGTGATGAAAAGTATTGAAGACAACAGTTCTTTGAATAAATAAGTAATTTTATCAACTGCCATGTTATGAAAATACAGGTTTACACATTTATAAAAATACTGTGTGTGTACCTATGCACACTACATACATATAAGCAGATAGATATTAGTATGCACATGCTTTTGGATATAATAAACAATATACAATATTATGGATATCTCTCCCCTCTTAGCACTCCACATGTTAAGATGCATCGAGTGAAATACGTGTAAGAAAGTTTTACAAAGACACCATTTTGTTCGAATGAGGGAATTCATTGATTACACTGTATTGACCTTTGCCACATGTGACCACAACACTAGTGATTCCATTTGTCATTAGCTGTTAGTTTATATAGAATCTTCCTAAAATAAATTCCTAGGTTTACAGCTACACTCACAACTGCCAAACAAGCCCATGTACTTGAGGTACACCTGCTGACATGACATTTAAGTAGGTATTGGAGAATAAAAATTCAAAGGGCACAGTGGCTCTAAGGTGGCCTTGCATATGCTTCCCATACTGGGTACATCTAAGGGAGGAAAAATTTGGGAAGGTGAAGAGTTACAACAAAGTATGCATGCAAAAGATTTTCTCAAATGTAAAAAGATAAGCATATTATTTAGTGTTAGAATTGTTTTTAAAATGAGAAACTTATTTCCCACTTCTAATTTATTTTATTATCAATTATGTGTTTTATTCTCAAATTAATTTTATCAATTCTGACAATGAACCTTTGAAATTTACATAACTAAAAGACAAAAATAAAACCAAGTATAGAATTAAAAGCTTATATTACCATATAAATCTTGTAGATGTTATCTTATTAAGAAAACTTTAGGGTGTACAAAGATCTCCATAATCTGTTTTGGACCCTGTGTTACATGCCAGTTCTCTCATGCCATACCCTGTCTGTTGGCTATACCCATCTACAGAATGATGTCAAATTTATTGTCATTCCCACCTCAACTTCAGATATGGCTGAAATTTTTTTGGTAACTTCCTACTCAGATTCAATCCCAGATTAAATGGCCGCCTTTTGTGACGCCACCCAGGCCTTTATGAGCATCGTTTGCTGCTCCTCATCACTCGGTACCACGTGCTACTGTTGCCGTCAGTATTTAACTAGAAATTAATACAGAAAAGGTCAGCAAAGGAAATTGAACATTGTGCTTAATAAACTGGGGGGCATAAGCCTGTTTGCTTCACCAAGAAGCTGCAGCTTCGTGCTCCAGGGTATTACAACACGGTTCCACCAAGGGTATGAACACTCCTCCCTTCTATCCACTGGTACCGAATGGTTGGGGTCACAGGGGAAGGTATTAGACCACAGAAGCCTTGTAGTCTCAACAGGGGGGTGGACCCATCAAAAGTCTGCAAAAGCTTAGGAAGTTGAAGGGTTCTTTTGAAAGAGCACCTGATTCATCCCAAACCCAAGCTATTATAATCTCAGGAAGACAAAGATCTCCCTCTCTCTTTCTCTTTCCCTATGCACACCCCATGCACTCACCTGACTTCTGTCCGTAGTATGTGGTCTTAGCAGCCATAGGGCTAAGGGCTATGGGGAGGACTCCACACTTAGGCTCCAAGCAGGAGCCTGGATACCTCAGCACAGCAACAGGTTGCAGATAGTTGGATGCTGAGATAGACTAAACTTTAATATGAAACAAGGACTCTGGATACTGGCTTTTGCTTTGGCCTTGCTGAGGACAAGGTCAGACTTTTTCCATGGCAGGACAGAGAAAGATGAGACATTGGAAACCCAGGGAGAAGCTTGTATTAAACCAGGTCACACCATGATCTCTTGTGCATGGGTCCTTCAAATGCTTTTGTAGTGAGCCGTGGAGGAGCCTAATGTGGACTGCCAACACTGCTTCTGCTCTTATGTGGGAAAGTCAAGATCATTCACACTCCTCACTAGATTAAAAGCCTCTAAAGGTAGGGAAAGCTTCCATTTATCATTGCATTTTCAGTGCCTTATATGTAATCGTCCTTTCAGAAGCCTCATTAAGTAACATGGATATATTTAGAATCAAACTGAACACTATATAATAGATGAACAGCATATATCAAAGATAACATTTGTGAATATCATACTGTTATTAACAAGTTAAATTTAAAAATGTAGAAATTTTCCAGCTTCTATATTCTGATATAAACCTATATGTTTAAAGGAAAGTCATCTTTAAATGTGTATTGAAGCCATATAAAGGCTGCTACATTATGTTTTATAATATTATTTTAATACACTGGCATTGATATTTACCCTTCTTTTTTTATTTAATTCTTGTTCAAGTACAGTTTTCTGTCTTATATTCCCAGCCCTGCCCACCCCACCCCCAGTGCTCCCCACCTCCCTCCCATTTCCACCCCCACCTTAGTTATTGTCCATGTGTCCTTTATACTTGTTCATGCGAATCCTTCCCCTTTTCCCCTGTGATTCTCTCCACTCTCCCCTCTGGACTCTGTCCCTGATATTTATCTTTCTAATGCAAAACTCTAGCTTTAAGCATCCTATAAACTACCCAGGAAGCTAGTCCATTCCAAAGAACTATATGTCTCAACAAACCAACTCAGTGTCTCAAATCAACTCACTAACCTGCAAAAATAAACACTGATAAATGTTTCCTTACATTGGTATTGACAGTATGTGAAATCACATATTTTTATTGTGTCATTTTATATTATGTAATTGTATATTGTTCTCTTCTTCAGAGACCTTAGTGTTCTCTAGTTCAATTTCCCATCACAGAGTATTTTTTCCCATTCTCTAAGCTGCCTTCCTAACCCATTTTGTTGAGAACATTTTCGTTATATTTGAAGATTCAGTTTACCCTGTCCCAAGTAAACTGCCTCAGGCCATACCAATCCCCCACTCCAAACTAAGTAAAAAAACCTCTCAACTTTTTCTTTCCATTGAACTTCAAAAAGAAGATGTATTTCACATTGGATTACAATTGTTATCTCAAAATATGAGTGCCTTGAAAAGGGCCAGGTGGCATTCGTTTGTACCTCTCCATACTCTGAAGGGACCAGCCACCATACTCTGAATTGTACTGTGTATTGTACTATATTGTAAATCCTCAATAAATTAATCAATGAGTTAATAAATAGATGATGCATCGAGAACATGCATCACATCAGTGTGCTGCAGTCATTTCAGTAGGATTATACGAGTGTATAAGCAGAAAACCGACCAATATCAAATGTATATCAATTCTGCACCCAGTTTACCATTTGATCGCTGCACGCTTGCCTCAGTCTTCACCATAAATTTAAGTCCCCTGAGCAATGTAGGAACTCAAATGATAAAAAATGATGAAAGTCTCTTTTACTAAATTGACTACTTATTTTAAACCTTGCTCTTTTTGAGAAAACCCATTCACATTAAAGTAAATATCATTGACATAATTAAACTCAAAGATCAGAAATGTATTCAGGGTCATGACACAACATCATACATTATTAGGATAGAAATATTCCTACTTGTATGATGTGTGTAGAAGTTGAGAAGAAAGTTCACATTTGCATATCAATTTGCAAGTCACACACACAAAAAAACAGTTATAGAAAGAAATCTTTACTTAGCATAAGAGAGAAAAGGGAAATTCTTTGAGGCTGCATTGTTTGATAGAAGTCAAGAAATGATGAACAAAAATGGCAAGCAGTATCTTTTCGACTATGCTTATTGTACAAAACCTTTCTTAAAGTATGACTCAATTGCCATGTTAGCTTTAATTAATTTACAACACCTCTCATAACAAATGTTAAAAGAAAATCTGTGGCACTGACTGAAGTCTCAGATCTCCCACTCATGGCCAGCAAATTATAGGACTCATGAATACTTGTGTTTTAGCTCTGTTACAGGGAACTGTTTTAACCAGCTCTGAAACTAGATAAATGGTAAAAAACAGAAGCAGCCCCAAACCTATTGTGTTGTAATGTGCTGCTTCTCCTGTCTAACCCTGACATAAATTGCAGTTCGTGACCACTGGCATAAAATTTACTCCTGTTTCATACTTTTATAAAATGGTGTCCTGAGAATAGACCTGCTTTATCTTTTCTGTCTTGTCTTCCTTCTCTACCAGACTCCTAAACATTACTCTCATGCACCAGAGTCCTGGGTGTTCTTTTCTCTTTATGCCCTATTTCTGCTTTTTCAGTTCTAAGCATCCTGTCAGCGCAAATTAACCCAGAATGATTTCTCAATCTAAGACTTCACCCTAAGTCTCTAAAACACTCAGCTTCATACTTATACCCCTTTTGAGAATTTCTTATGCATCTGTAATATAGTCTGTCTTAAACTGGTTTACTTTCCTGGTGCACCACTTCAGGGCCTCTTCCTGTTGGTGAAGGAAATGACATAGACCAAGGTGCTCATGCACCTTCCAAGATCTGGAAGTTATCTATATTCAACCTGCCAAATCTTCATTGATAAGAAACCTCTAATTAGAAAAAGAACCCACCTGTCTTGCTTTTATCTCTATCATTAGCTCTGTATATTAGTAGTCAGGGTCCTCCCGAGAAATAGAATCAATAGGATGAATGTGTGTGTGTTACTATGCCAAGAACCACGGAGGAAACAGGTCTAATATTTGTTCTTCTCATATACGCTTTAGCAACTTAAATATAACCTTCAAAGCACCTCAATACATATTTCCCTGCTAGTCTCCAAGTTGTATCTTAAACAAAACTATTTCTTACATATATTCTCTCCACATTTATTTATGTAAATCAAGTAAGGTAGATTTCAACTGAGTTCTACTTCAATTCTAAGCAGAAAGGGTTCACAGTGTATAATAGATTGTATCAGAGCTCTGATTCTATTCAGGAGAGAAACATTGGCTGGTGACTTACAGAGCAATTACTTGCCAACATTTATTTCAATCCCTCTTTAACAGAGTAGTTAAAAACCTGGTCTTAAAACATATATATATATTTCACTCTGCTTGCACCTCAAGATTGGAAAGAGAAACAGTTTTTACAACAAAAACAGATATAACTGAAGTAGGCATTGTTTGTCTTTTCCATGTTTACAAATAAATGCTTTGTTGGCAAATGTTGAACTTCTTATCATAATCATTCCTGAATAATGCAGTGGCAAGATCACATTTGAGCTGTTTATCTGTGTTAAACTTTGCATTTTTCTGCTCATCCATCACTACCAGGAAGCCAACTTTGTCTCAAAGCTTTTTGTAAGAAAAACAGTAGAAACTACTTAGACATGTTTTTCCATATAAATACCTAAACTCTGAAAAGAGGACTCCATTATCTCACAAGGGCAGATAACAAAAGAAAATGCTTTCATAAACAGTCAGAAATAAAAGAAAGAAAGATTAAGTCCTGGTGTAGGCAGAGTTTAAGATTCCTGATGTCTTCAGTCAGGAGATACACTCTAAAACTTTATGACATCTAGTTGCAGGGAGTTTTCCAAAGCCTCTTGGAAGAATGGCTGAATGGTGCATGTAGGAAGGCTAACACCATGACTGGAACTCCCCACTTTGTCAAAATATCACCATAGCAACAAGGGTATAGAACCACCCCAACTGATGAACATGGAGAGAAAAATTGGCTGAGATATCCCCAGCATAGGCATTATTTTCTATTGTCAAGTTAAAGGTAAAATAATAAAAGATGGTTAAGTTTTAATGAATATATCATGAATTAAAATTCTCAAGAAAACTTAACCCTAAGATCTTGGCAATATAATCACGATGAAGTACTATTTTGATATCATTATTCAGATGTGTTCTAATAACACCGGACTGTAATAGAAAATTTTCACACATGTTTTGTTAGACAAGAAGCTTCCTGACCAGACAAGAGACTATATTTACGGAATTACCAATCTGGATAATTCATTTTTACTACCTCTACTGATCAAAATACATAAAGTCACCAGGCCTTGAATTCATGTGGCCCACAGAGAGCAGACACTAGAAACTTGAGTATATCAGTGAACAAGAAAATTAAATGGGTCAAATATGATCCAAATATGATCTGCACATGTCCATTTCTCTTATACTTTGGTTTTATAAAATTGTTAATCTTACAATCGTACTAATTAGCATACCCCTTAAGCCTTGTTATGCTTTTTACATTTTTTTACTATGTGTATGTTTTTTCTACATATATTTTATTGGGGCAGGTTTAATTTTCATGCAAGAATCATAGTGGACATGCCATCAAAATACACTGAAAGAATGAATGAATTATGCTGGTTATAAATTATTACTGTAAAATATTCAAACTGTGGAAATTGTTAAAGAATAATATAAAAACATTGTTTCATTTCTCTTAGAGGAAAGCACTGTTGAGTTAGTATTTGTCTTTCTAGCCCTTTCCAAGCTTCCACATAAATAGGTGTATGGTCATGTTATATATATTTTTACCTACATGAGCTCACATAACATCTCCCTCAGTAATTTGTTGTTCTGAGTTGAATTGTGTCCTCCGAAAGAAACGAAGTCTTAACCAACACCTGTGAATATCACTTATAAAGAGATAAGGTCTTTTAGAACATGATCAAGTTAAAACTTGGTCCCTGGGGTGAGTCTTTACCCACTGTGAGAGGTGGAGACATGGAGATACAGACACACACAGAGAGTGTCATGTGATGACCCGGGTGGAGACTGGAGCAATGCCAGGGAGAGCCAGGGAGACGAAAGGAGGGTCCCTCCTTAGAGATTTTGGAGGGTCCCTGGCCCAGACAATATCTTGATTTTGGACTTTGAGACTTGAGAACTTTGAGACAATAGATTTCTGTTATTCTAAGCCAAATTACCCAGTTTTGGTAATTTGTTATAGCAGCCCTGAGAAACTCATATATCTGCTTTTCATTTATAATAAGTTTGGGTCATCATTTCTAGATTTTACAATGATGTATATAGTTCTCCCCTATTTCTCCTATGATTACACTTCCCAAAACACATTTTTAACACAAGTTTTCTTTTTTTCTCAAAGCTAGGGAACAGCAAAGTGCTTTTTAAGGTTTTCTTGTTTAAACCATATTTCATGGTTTAAAGAAAACATGCTTTGACTATGGTACTTGAACATAAAACATTGAGAACATGCACCCTAATTCCCAAGTCCTATGAATAAAAACAAAGCCAAACACGTTCATCCAGACAGTCATTTCAATAATGCTGTGGTTGAAGTATAATCCACAAATCATATGGGTACCACTAAATGAATTTCCATGAAGGGAACTCAGCCATATAATCAGAACACAGCTCGAGGACAGTTACACCATCAGAACCCCTGGGCTCCTGGAACGGTTTTCTTGCTCCCTGTAGTCGTTACCCCCACCAGCTCCCAATTTTGGGTAATTTGGTCATTAAAGTCTCATTCCAACCTCAGTATTTCTCAGTGTTCTAGGCAATAGTTCACCAACCCCACCAGGTCCTGCTAATTCTCTTACTCATTTCCTGCCCTTTCGCACCAGCGCCTCTGTGCTCCAGCTGCACTGAGCTCCTACGGTCCCAGACACCCTCCTTGGTTCCTCTGGTGCCTGAATCATTGCTCTTGTCAGTCTTGGTTTCTTGAATGCCCTCCCTCATCCCAGCCCACTCCTGCCCTGTTCTTCCCTTATTTACCCCTCTAGATTTTATAGATCTTGAAGCACCACTTTCTAGATCTTGAAGCACCTCTTTCTGATCCTCCTCCAAGACTATGTCGGGGCCCTTTCTAAGTTTTCCAGAGCATGCTTTTCTTTGATCAATATTATAGCACTCACCGCACTTTGAGAAAAGCGCCTGGATCTTTATGGTGACTGCTGACTCCCACAAAAGGACCACCACAATGACCGGTTGATCAAGCAAAATCAAGAAAAACAGGGACCGCTGTAACTGAACAAAAATAATAAAGAATAATAAAGAAAAAAGAAAAATCCTATAAAAAAGAAAAAAAGAAATAAAACTCTAACTTAGACTCTTGTGTCGCAGAAGTGGGGAAATCAGAGGAGATATATAATGGGTTTGGCAATCTGACTGTAAAACATTTAAAGTGGATTTTTCAAGTCAGGGAACTATTGGGGACTGAGCACTTCATGATAACAGAGTGTAACATTGGTAGCCATGGAAAGGTGAGGATCTTGTCAGGAGTCTTAAAAAGGAAATAGTTATCAACTCATCTTTTTGCTAAGATAAGTGACCTCAGATCCTCAGATACAGGCTTCATTGCTCAGAAGAGTAATCTCTTAGATGCAACGGGTGGCAAGAATTTCTCAGAGCAAAGTCGTGTGTCGCCATGTGGGCAGTAGTATCTAACTGGTCCTGTTCACACAGGTCATCAGATAACCCAGTACGGAAGTGCTTCCAGAAACGGTGCACCCCTCCCATGGCTCTGCTTGTGAAATGCACCCCTGGGTTTTTTCCCTTGTCCCACTTTGTGTAGGAGTGTGCAGCTCCTTGGTGCTTCCAAAAGCTCCCTTTCCTACAGTCATGTCCATAATCTGTCTCTTTTCTCTAGAGGTTTCACGCTTCTTGTGGCACAACTACTTGGTTTTGTTTTTCTGCTCTCTCTCCCTCTTTACAGCAGAACCTTCATCTGCTTTATTTTGAATACATCAGAGGCTCACTTGGTGAGTTTTTTCTACCAAGTGCCTGACCTGTGTTCATTAGCGCTTAATACCGGGTTACTGTCATCAGTCAGGAGACTTAATATATGAATCTTATAATCACAAACCCCCCAAGCCAGAAACTCTTATTCTGCAGTTTTCTGGGGGTGGTGTCTGCAGGTAACACGCTTCGGTGGCAGGGCCCAGACTCTGGCCAGTTTCCAGCCTCCAGACCCTTATTGTCTCCCAGACCCATTTACTCTTTATTTTTAAAATAAAGTAGCTCAAATTTGGGTCACTTTATTGATGTCTCATTATATATGTGGCTTGAAAGAAAACACACAACAGATAGTTTGAATTAAGATTTACACAAACTAAGTTTTTCTCCCAGATCTCTGAATGCTGGTGGACAGTCCATTTCCAGGGTACATGGTGCATAAAACAATCTTGTAAAAAAAAAAACAACAGAAAGATGTTCTTTGTTACCAATTACATAAACATCACCTCAATTTATCTAATCAACACATATATTTCTAGAGAATTTATCTGTGACTGAAAGCACTACTATGCTAGTTGGATGCCATTCTCATTTGAACAATCTCCATAAAATCTAAAAATAAAACTAGAAAAACACCCAAGTGCTAAGGCTGCCTATAGTTCTTGCTATAAAAGAGGCGCCAGTCTGACATGAATGTTTAAAAAGAATGACAGGAATTACAGTGTTCTGCTTGGTTTGAAGGAAACTTCCCCAAAGGAGCCGGAGGGCCCCAAACTCTACCTGCTGGCTGGGCAGCAACTGGTGCAGGGACGAGGCCAGGAATCTCCTGGAGGTTCTGGGGAAGTCACATGGCACAGGTGATGCATGTGCCCACCACCAAGCTCTTTGGAGGCAGGTGATCTCAGTTCTCACTTCTCCAACTTGATTATTTCACAGCCCTTGTGGGCAGGTGGTCTGTGCTGTCCACTGTGACACACTGTTTAAACTCATGATATATGTGAGTATGTTAAAAATATCACAAACAGTAACACTCTCAGGGAACAGGGTCTGAAATGAGGAGAGGCCCCTATGAGCTAGAGATAAGCCCAAGGACTAGTTCCTCTCCCAGTATGAAGTGAGTTAACGCTGACATGGAGTTAACGGTGACTACCAAGAGGGCCAAGGCCAAGGCTGGGAGTAGCTGTCAGTGCTCTGGACAGTGTGTCGAAAGGAGGAAGGTACCTTAGAAGTCAGAGATCAAGAACAAAGATGAGAGGCAGACAAAGCCAACCAGAGTTAGGAAGAGTGTGGCAGCTGAGAGTCACCACTTCCAGAAGACACCAAAAGCAGACAGACAACTATTCAAACAGCAAAGCAGCCACCGCCCAGCGGTTATAAGCACAGACCTAGAAGTCCAGGGCAAGATGGCCTCAGTGGAGGCTCTTCGTAGTTTTATTTTTAGACTTTATGGATATTATTCAAGTGCCTCATTTACTTTTTCTTGTGTGGGTATTCAAAGCTATAACACATTCTTAGGGCGCTACTCAAGGGAGCAATGTGGCCACAGCATCACATCTGACACCTGCTAAAGGCTTTTCATCTTCCCCATAAGGAGAAACTCCCCTTTTTCCTAAATCATTCAATGATGAAAATTTTTAACAAGCGGCTGACTATGTTTCAAACAAGGAAGACATGTGAAATTTATGTAAGAAATTGGGAAGTGTAGTCTGCTGAGAGAACTAATAATCTTAGGATTTGATTCATGCACAAGAAAAAAATCAAAATCCATCATTCTTTTGCACATTTTATAACATAGTTATTTCCCACAACAAATATGATCCATAAAACTTAAGCAGCGAGTGACACTAGAGTTGGACGAGTATGAAATTGGGGAAGTTTTATTAAAAATGCATATGAACCTGGATTAAACTTACACTGCCATCAATCCTCTTGTTTCAAAGTGTAGAATGCCAGCTGGGTTCAAAGAAAAAAAATAACCTTTTTTTCCCTCCTGGCAAAGCTCTAACATTGCATGGTTCACCAGGTGCATGAGGGACTGGATCCGTCCCTGGGGGATGGAGAGCAGGCTGCAGACGCAAGTTAAATGCCTGACCCGAGTCTCCTGACGTTCAAAATCAGCTCAACTGGCACCAAAACTGGAAGAGCAGGTTAGCCAAGGTGTGAGTGCCGGTGCTCACAGGCAGGCGCCTTTCTCACTGTCCAGTTGGTTATGACAGAAGAACACATGAGCACAGTCCAAAGCAGCCAAAATGCCAGCTGAAGTCAATGGGCGTCACACAGCAGAAGAATTGAGACGTAGTTAGATAACTGTCTCAGGTAAGGAGATGTGTTTAAGCATTTATGTCAATTACCTAAGTGTGTAGAAACAATTCTTTGCCAAAGAGCTCAGTCAATGTTAACGAGGCATTGATCTATTAATTTAAACTAAGCATTCGACTTTGACTCTGGGACCTGATGTTTCGATTTGTGGAAGGAGGCAGGAGCTCTGATTTAATTGCCTCAGTGATCTTATATTTCACTCTTTTGAACTAAAGGGACTAAAATATTCTGACCCAAGTAAGTCACAGTTGTACAACTAAGAGTTTCAAGTTAAAACATTATATAACAATACAATTTGAATGTCTACAATAGCAGAAGCATCATTTTCAATTCCTTATGTATGAAACTGACCCAAATACATGAAGTATTAGACAATTTCTCGGTAATAATGGTTCAGGGACTGTTTCTCAAGAACAGAATATTTAAAACTGTGTCACAAAATACCTCAGACATTCAGAAATTCTCTGATCTCCTCATTTCAAATTTTAGGAATACACTATTTCAGTAGTCAAAAATGTTTCCTCTAATAAGACCCCCATGTTATCAACATATTTTATATTTTGTGAAACTTTTTTATGTTGAAGATTTTCCCACCACTTCAACTAAACAGAATAAACAATCCCACTTAAAAATACATTTAGTTTTTGAATTCTCCAACTTCGTGGGGAGGATTTTGAGGAGGTGCCCATGGACGCTTAATTGAATTTGTCATTAAACATTATTTTCTAAATCATTGCTATTTTTAAAGATATCTTTATCTTTCAGATTCTCCTAGTGTAAAGAATACTTTTTATGTTTATTCTTTCTCCCTCTCCTTCTTCCTCATGGAAACAGTAACAGTTCTGGTTGTATAGCTTTCAGGTAAAAAGTAGAATCTTAACCTTTGAAAGTTGTCAGGTTTAAAGAGGCTATGGTACTAATGTAAATACGACTCCAGATTTTTCTTGAGTTAAGAAAACACATGCTGCAGATGAAATCTTCCCTCACCACCCCCGACATCAAGCTAGAGTTTGTATCAGATGATGGGGCCAAGAGAGAAAGCAGAAAACTTCAGGAGTGTTTAGAAAATGACAGGTAAGTAGGTAACTGGTAGAGGAGATCCTGGAGAGGATGTGACTGCCTTTTGACCTCCATGGAGCCGGCCCTGGGCACTAGGAGGGTCCTCACCCCTCCCCTGTCCTTGGGATTGTTTGTTCTGCCCCAGGCCCTCTCAGTGGGAGCCCCATTCAAGGATGCAGCTTTGTGACCGAGACACCTGTTGGTGAGGCTCTTGGGACTGGACACAACACCGAACCCAGGGCAAGGCCTTTCTATGAACTTTTAAGACTCTGGTAGATGCTTGCTTATTAAAGCTGCCGCCTCTCAATCTGCAGTCACTTGCCTTTATCTTGGTCTCTCCCTCCCTGTGCTCCAGGTAAGGGGTCCAGTCTCAGATTTCACCGAGGGAACTCGCAGAGTTGTGAACCAACAGTAATTAACTGCCACTTTCCCTAAGGGAACCTCTAGACAAAGGACTTCAGCATCTGTGTGATCCGAGGCAGCACAATTGTGCTTTGTGACTTTTAATGGCTGCAATTAACATAAAGTTTTCCAAAAAGACTTCAGAACCCTTTATTCTCCTTTTTAACTGCCTTAGAAGCCAGCCTGCTGTGCAGGGTTTAGACCCTGCCCCCCACGTGTGTTTTGTGCTCCCCTTCTTTAGTGGTACTGGGGAAACCAGGGTGGCACCATCTCGCTGACGGCACCAAGTGATCTCCAGTGTCACTTCATCGAACTACGTTTTTCCTCAAAACTTTCAAATTATGTGCATCGTTGCCATTAATTTAGGATTAAGGCAAAATGGGATTCTCTGTAGAACGCCCCTGGGCAATCGCCCCCTTCCTGTTTGCATTAAATACCCCTTACGTTCTGGTCTCCAAAGGTCTTAAGGAAGAGCTGCATAATATTTATATATAGCACATACTTCTTAATTTAGCTAATTAATACATTGCCTAAAATAAAGGGCCATGAACAGGCTCTTAATCCCAAGACACAGTTTATTGTAAAATGATATCCTTCTGTCTTAAACGAAATATGTAATTTGCACCCACGTCCACAACGTGTGAGCCAATTCTCATCTAACAGAAACCCGA
The DNA here is from genome assembly GCF_014824575.4 of Sturnira hondurensis. Lineage (NCBI taxonomy): Eukaryota > Metazoa > Chordata > Mammalia > Chiroptera > Phyllostomidae > Sturnira > Sturnira hondurensis. The sequence continues at coordinate 12,844,356 of NW_028093774.1, read as the reverse complement.
GGTATTCGACAAAATACAGAGCTTCGTTATTCACTCGTATTTTTCTGCTCTGCTACAAAATTTTAATATAGCAATCCTACCCCCTTAGATTTGATAACAGTTACTCGCAGCTCAGTGCAAGCATTTTCAAGACCAGTCCTTCAGAGTCTGTTTTGTCATGATGAAGACAAACCTCTACATTTGATTAAAATAAAAGTTGGACACACTGATTATAAAATATTGCAAAACACAAAAAGGATTCATAAAAGCTTAAGGGAGTCATTAGACTACAGAAACGATTTAATAAGAGAGATGATTCTCTACTCCGCTTTAAATGTCTTTTATGTACATAGATGTGAGCATGACTATGACTTTTAAAGTTCATTGCAGGAAACACGGATTCTTCCCAGTTCTGACTTTTTAATTCCTTATATTTTCACCTTTCCTTTTGCCTTCGTTCAGGCACTTATCTCTCTGGACCCATTAGTCAAAGTGATACTTAATAGCTCCGATAAGAAAGCAACATCTTTTAGTAATGCACATGACTGCTTAATGATGCAACATCATCTTAATTCCCTTTCCCTGTGTTTTATTTTCCTTTAGGGGGCAACAATTCTAAAGGCTCAGCTCTGCCTCGGCTGGTGAAAGTCAAATGGCCCTGCTGAGGACCGAGGCCCTCTCCCTCGCCCTCTCCTCCATCCGTCCAAGGAATCGGGTCCCCTCGTGTTCTTTTGAGAGTGAACCGTTTGAAGGCTGTTAGTGGTTTGTGTCCAGAACTTTGTTGCTTGGAGAATTGAGTTAAACACACAAGGGGCCAGATAGGCTGCTGTTTCCAAGGCTTCTTAAAAAAACATAAACTCATACCAAGCGATAGGTCGTTTTACAGATTCCCCCCCTTAACCCCGTTTTCCCAAAGGTGGACCTGCTAGTTAAATCAGGAAAGAGGAAGTGTGGTTGACCCCTTGGAGTAGAAGAGGAAGACGTCCAGAGAGCGCCAAGCGCTGAATTCCAGGTTTATTACCGAAGAGTGAGTGACGGCTGTGCTGCAGGCGTGAGAAGTCCCAGAGCCGCCTTTATAGGAACATCCAAACTGATGGGCCCCAAGCCCCACGTGTTCTACTGTCAGTTGCACTCCTCCCTACTGCGGCTTTTGCTTTCCAGACAAGTCCCCAGGTCCCCGGCAAAGCTTGATTCGATCCTGTAATCATGCCACCGATGCTGAATTGGGGATTCTGATGTGCTCACTGAGACCGGACTCCAAAAATCAGCCCTGCCTCCCTCCCTCAGGGAGATCCCATGGCTCCACATTCCTTCCATCCTCCCAGAACTGGGGCGTAGATGAGGAAAAGGGACTACACCCGAAGCTTCAGCCTGCTGGTGTGATGGGTCTCTGCCAAGGCCACAGACTCCCACCCACTAAAGGAATCTGTTGGCTGCTTAGCTGATTGTTTCTGGTGCTGGGGCGGCAGGCGTCCTCCTGTAGCTGGCGAGGCCTGTCACTGTCTTTCTGCCCTAAGGGTGAAACAGACTGGACCACTGAGATTAGGTTTAACTCTGCCAAATATTTTAAAGAATTGCTTTTGGATAAGATTGTTTCAGACTCAAACGGGTGAGAGGCATCTTTATAGGGTGCTTCAGAGTACTAAGCACAGCCCTGTATCCCTACTCCAGCCTTCGGTGTCAATGAATCCAGAACATGCCTGTGTATGGGAGCAATTCAAGTGCTGTTTCAATTCTCCTACCAAAACAAACAAAGAAAGAAACAACAACAACAACAACAAAAAAAAACAGAAAAAAGAGGAAGCGGTATATCTCCACCTGTCCTGGTCACATGAGTCACTGAGCAGAGCTCTGAGTTTCTGTCTGAAATAGTGCATGCGGATTAGCCATGACTCCTTTGCTCTGACTGCACATGACCGGGGCACCCTTCAAACACCCTTTCAATACTGTTCTGTACAGTATTCAAAGTTAAACACCCTTTGACTACCGTTCTGGGCCTCCCTGGCTGCCCTCAGTACTCACTAAGTGGCTGCCCATGTTCATGGGTCCCGGAAGGAACAGAGAACATGCAGCCGGGCCCATCTTGAATATTATAGGTGCCTGTTGCATTACTCGCAGGGCCAAGTTAAAAATGAATGGACAGGGCCCCTCATTTAAAGAAAGGGAAAAATGTACCAAAAAGTTACTCCGTTATAAAATGTTTTACTTTCTTCTGTGGTCTTTCAACCTGTTATGGTATGTAACGATAGGGAATTATAATAGTGGGGAATTGTAACCTGCCCCGCCATTCTTTCGACATGTTTCTGTAAGTTTCGATTCTGACTAATGTGTATCTTGTAGATAAACAGCATGTTTATATAAGAATCCCAGGAACTACATTCGAAAGATGCAGACTCCAACCTTCAGGCATCCTAGCCTCCGATTTGCTGACCTTTCACCTTAGAGCCAGGCTGACGAACGTGAATCCAGGATGAGGATGCACAGCGGACCATCACTTGCTGTATCAGAATGGACTGTGCTAGTCAGCACGTGGAGAACTTTTCAGCCCTCTCCCTTGGTCTCTTGGCTCTGTTTCCCTCTTCCTCCTGTGCATCAGAACCCTCCTGTGGAAACCTCTTCCTCCACAAAGATGAGGAGATGGACTTTGAGACATGAGTCTCCCGTCTTCCAAATAGCTGACACCTGAATAAACCACTTTTCTTTACATCAGCACTTGCTTCCCCAGTACTGGCTTTCTGGTGGCAGGCAGCCGAACCTACATTTGGTGACAGTATGTTTCATTTGCTATGTAATGCCACACTCCCTCAGGTACTGGGATACAGGTGGGGTCAGCATAGGTGGTCAAAGGTTCCTAGGAGTCTGGTCCAGCCCCACTATTCTGTGATACTCAGGGCTGCTGACAGGGCTTTCCATGTTCACAGCTGCAGGACTGTCATGCTGAGTGGAAATGAGCCAGAGTTGATCTCCCCTTCCCAGGGCCTGCCACCTGCCTTCCCAACCTACATCAAAAGTTGACTGCCACCCTGGCTGGTGTGGATCAGTGGACTGAGCATGGGCTGCAAACCAAAGAGTCGCCAGTTTGATTCCCAGTCAAGACACATGCCTGAGTTGCGGGCCCGGTCCCCAGTGGGGGCCATGTGAGAGGCAACCACACATTGATGTTTCTCTTCCTCTCTTTCTCTCTCCCTTTCCCTCTCTCTAAAAATAAATAAATAGGCTCTGGCTGGTGTAGCTCAGTGGATTGAGCGCGGGCCTGCGAACCACACGATTGCGGTTCGATTCCTAGTCAGGGCACATGCCTGGGTTGCGGGCCAGTTCCTAGCAGGGGACTCATGAGAGGCAACCATACATCGATCTTTCTCTCCTTCCCTTCCCCTCTAAAGATAAATAAATAAAATTTTTAAAAAGACTTTAAAAATAAATAAATAAAGTCTTTAATTAAAAAACAAATACATAAAATTTGACCTTCAAGTGGTTTCCCTTGCCTAGATCAACAGTAGCTAAGAGGACTGCCCACCCCTCTCTGAGTTCTAACTAAACACTCTCCACCCTGGGCAAAGGGCCACTGCCACGCCCCATCCTGGGATGAGATAGGCTGCCCTTGTCTGACCTGGGGCCCTCCCTATATGTCCCTAAATCCAGGTCCCCACAGGGAGAGCTGAGGAAGTCAGTGGAGGGCAGCACTTCTGCAGGTTGGAGGATGGAGAGGCCAGATGCCCTGGGGTGCCAGGGGCCCAAGAATTAAAAAGTTCTCCTTGAGGAGGTGAGGAGATAGCAAGAGATGTGGGGTAGGTGAGCCAATCATATACTCTAAAAGGATATTATTAAGAATTGCAAGGCTGTGGCCACAGATAAAATCCAATCCAGAGCCCTCTGACTGTAGCAGTGCAATGCAAATGCACGGGTCATGCGCCCTTGAAATGGGCCTTAGTCAGGTTTTCTCTGTTCTCTTGGCCAGAGTCAGCAAGGCTGACTCAGCCCCCCGGGGAGGGTAAGAACGGGGCTATGCAGATTTGCTTTGACAGTTTTGGGAAATGTTAGTCATGCAGAACACTGTTTGCAAGTCCATGATCTCACACACCTAGCAGCTGTATAAGCAGCTGGATAAGGTGCCACTTTGATTTGATCTTTGCCGGCCTGAATTCTCTCTTGTTCTTGCTGGTTCTTTCTCAATGAATTATGAACGTGTGTTCTCATGAGAGCAGAGCATGAACCCGAGAGTGGTTGTTCTCCTCTGCTACTGCTCGGTGTAGACTGGACCTTTGAAGCTCCCCAGTGCAGGGAGATCTGCCTCCTTTAGCCCAGCATTGCCTACAACTGAGAAGGCCGTTTTGCCTGTTCTTGGGTTCAGTTGCTTGTCACACAAAGCTGTATTCTTCATCACAGCCTTCTTCAGTAATTGTATAATTATTAGGCTGCTATCCCTTTCGTTTATCTCACAATTAATTCAAAGTTGACCAAGGGAAAATAGGGCTCTTTATTGGAACCTCTTAGATTTCTCAAAACTCTCTCGATCTTGAACTTTCTGTGGCCTTGCCCGTTGCTGAGCATCACGAGCCCCCTGAGGCCAGACTCAGCCTTCTCCGGCACCTGGGTCTCAGAGCCATGCAATACCTTTGCTCTCTGTTTCCTTTTTCCAGTGTTCCTTCTCACCTTCCCATCTTCAGCTGGAACTTTTTATCCTCTCGCTCCGTAAAGACTGCTTTCCCCAAGAACCTGTCTTTTATCCTTCTGCTTCCTTTTTTAAAGAGACTTTTCCTCTTTCATTGTTCCAAATACCACCCCCACAGTGGTGATTCTCCAATTTGCATCTCCAGGCATAGCACCTCTTACAAATTCTAGTATCAAATATCCAGGTCTTATTAAATATCTCTATCTGACGATCCCCAACAATGTGAAGAAATGAGCTACTGAGCATAAAAAAAAATTACAGAAATTCAAGGACAGCTACATTAAGTTGGAAGTTTAATGATGACTTGAAGTTAACCTGCCAAGGTAAAATAAGCTATACATTCATTCTAGCTGCCCATAATTGAACAACAAGTTGGCTTTCTATGACAAACACCCACACATTTCACCGGGAATAACTACCTGAAGCAAACTTCCCAGCTAAGGAAGGAACCGTGGTCAATTTTATTCACCAGTCTTACTTGGTTCTTAGCCCAATGTCAGCATATCTTAGGGGCTCAATAAATAATGAATTCCATTAATAATTCACAAGTGAATCAATGAATGATGAATAAATGAATACATTGATAAATTTAGAAGCATCACAGGGCATTAGGAAGTCTTAGACAGCGATATTAAAATCATAAGAGCAAGGAGATATTTCAGCTTCACTTGGGAAGAATACTGACTATAAGGGTAGCAAACATCTGGCTGAACAGATGCTTTTGAAGAATCAGATTTGGATTTCCAGTCCAAGCATAAGCCGAGGATTGGAATATTGGGTTCTTGGCAAACTATAAAGTAAACGTCAAGAAAAATGTGGTTGAGCATGTTTATCCAAAAATGAACAGCCCTGCTCATCAGGCTTTGCACTGAGTCTAGCAGGGAGGCCTCTCCCAGTAAAAGAGTAAAAACAGTCATTGTAGATCACTGGCAAGCTCCAGCTTTGTGTCTGTGGCTCAACTATAATAAAGTAACACAAAAGTCTGTAACTTGTACAGATTTTGCATATTTTTGAAGTCCAGATTTGAAATGTCAGCCCTTTGAGTTACTGAGCAGGTATGAGTTGCTTATCTTAGAGTTAACCAAACTCCCTTGGAAGTCACATCTCAGTGGGACTTTGGTTTCCTGCTTCCATGAAGCAGAAAACATGGCATTTCTTTCAGTTGTCAATGGGTAACATTTGATCCTGCAGTTATTTATTGAGTTTCACATGCCAATCACTGTTCTAGACTGTGATGTTAGCTAGGTTAACGTGAGTTGTTACAATAGAAGAAATAAAAATATTCAGGCTCTTAAGGAGCAACAATTTTTTATCTCTTTGATGTACCATGTAAGTAGCAACATCACACTAGCTGCTGTTCTTCAAATACAAAGCTTAAATCTGTTCTTCAGTGTACATGGTTCAGGTGCTCTGCTGGAGCTGACTTCTCTACCTAGGAAAAACTTTACTCATTATCTCTGTACCTTGATGCAGTGACATGAGTTCCTTGACTAGTGTGGGGCACTATAGAAATGAAGAGAAAAAATAAGTAGACATTCTTTTCTTTTTTTTAAATTCAAAGCTGAGATTAAATACAATGAAAGGGATGAAGAAAAGAGAAAGAAATATGACTGCAAGCTCTGAAATTTAGGTCAATAAAACTGCCAAAACTTGAGTGAGAATTAGGAGCACTTTTAGTATATATTATTCATTAAGCAAATAAAAATAAATAGCATATGAATGAACAAATATGAATGGATAATAGGAGAGACAGGATTATGACAATATAATAATTTTAGTTGGTTGGAAATGCTGACTATTAAAATTGTTATGGACATTCAGGGAAATATTTTCTAAGTGAAAAGCTACATATTTTTTCCAAACATTAAAGTTTCCCACTTATAATAAACTATTTCAGTGTTGCCAGAACTTTCCCAATTTACTTCACTAAAACTAGAATCTACACCCTAAAAAATCTGCTTTTTATTTTTATAACTTTTAATGAATTCATTTAGAGTAGAGCCTATTCTGTCACAAAGCTGAGCACTTTGTCCCTAATTAATAAGTTGTACTGGGAACTTTAGAAGCCTACACTTGAAAGCCTCTTAATGACTGCATAGTGTTTCAAAACAAAACATGCTTGGAGCAACACACGACAAAATCAGAACCCAACGGAGGTATTTCTAAACTACAAAATAGCTTGAGCAAGAATAACGTCAAGGGGGACAAAGCATACTCCCACATGCTCCCCACTTTGTATTTTTAAAGTCAGATATTATCTCACACATCTCATTATTGCCCTTCAAGAAGCAATCAAAAAGTAACAGCAGGCTCTGGGGGACTTGGGCAATCCAAAATGTCTCTCACTTCTACAATACACTGTTTTCATTGCTTTAACACTATCTTATTTTCCAGCCGTTATTACACTGGGGGTGAGTTTCAAAGGATCAGGGCTTAGCAATCACTGTTCTGCAATTTGTCAGGACGTCTGAGAGAGTGACTCTTGGCAACCGCTAAACAGATCCTGAAAATCAGCAATACATTTCAGCATTGAATTTAATATTCTGAATCATCAAATTTAGGTAATGTGTTCATACCTTAAATTCAGAGTGCCACTGATTAGAAAAACATATAGGAAAGGTAATTTAAACCCAAAGCAGAAAGCATACTATGTGAGTCAGTGGGGTTGAAGTCAAATATTATGCCCCTCCCTCTATCCACAAAGGAAAAACAAATGTGCTTGTATGATTTCAAAACAACTGGTTGAAAAACAAATGCACAGTTATTTTTATTTGCAAATACTCAGGTAAAATAATTTTAACTAAACATTACTTTTCCGATTCTTTCAGTATTGAATAGACAAATAGCATATAAAAGTAGGGAGGGAGAAATTTATATGATGATATAAGACAGAGTAATAAATAAATGGAGTTGAGGAAAAAAGCAGAAGTTAAAAAAAGAGTGCCTGGGAAAGGAAGAGACCAGAGAGTGAAGAAAAAGTGATCCCTGAAATGAAGGCCACTGCTAATGAGTCAAGAGGGGCCTTATCTCTTAATGCATTTATAATATACAGTGATATGGTGAAATGTTAATGGATACTGACAACTTTGAACCACTGGGTAGAAAGTTACTCTGTCTGTCCAATAGAATGAGGCAGGATCCAAGTTAAGCTGGCTGAGAAGGAGAATGAGGAAAAAAGTTGGAAAGAAGTTTTCTGCATGAATGTAGCAAGGAGCATCTCCACTGCCTATAAAATGAGGATGGTGGAGAGGAATGGTCTGCAGATATTCTACCCGTGCAGTTCCGGAGATGCTTTTGCTTTATTTATCTAGGCCACTGCAGTGAAGGAAGACTCAGACACACACGGAGTACCCTGCGTGGCTGTAGGCAGCATCTGCTTTCAGAAATAACTCTGTACTCACATTAGAGAAGCGTGTTATCTATGTATATTTGATGGACCAAAATTGCGAGGTAATTATGTTGCTTGATGTTAATTTGTACCTTTTATATGACACTGATTCTAGTTTTGTGCTTTCCTTGATACTTCTGGATAAATCTTTCGCACAGTTAAAAACAATCTCAGATATTTACACATTGCAGATGTATGGTATGCGGTGCTGTTCCTGTGAAAGCCATCAAAGGGCATCATTAGCAGATTCCAACATGATTACTCTGCTGAAGTGGGCAATCAGTTAAAAACGGGTAATATCCTAAATCTAACAAATGATTATCATCCAGAGCCTGTAGAATATAGATGACTGGAAAAGCAGACAAGGCCCCAAACCATGTAGTAGAAAGCACAATGTTGCACAAAGCTGATTCCAGCTTAGTCTAAACAGGAATCAAAATATACCAGAAAAATACAATGAATTTGGAGACATTCATAATATGGACATATCGATCACCAAGTAGTAATTAGTTTATTGATTATTTTAAGCCTCATTTTAGATACAATCTTGAAAAATGTTCAATTATAAAAATATGTGTATATTGCACTATCATTTGCAAAGTATTTACATAAAATGCATCTTATTTAATATGTAAAATATTTCAAATATAAATTATTATCTTTGATGTCTTTGAGGTAAGAAAAGAGAAATTGAAATGGATGAGGAGTTACCTAGAATATTTTAGCTAAAAAGTGAAGTTGAAATTCCACCCAAGTTTCTCTAAGTCCCTACATTAAGTTGCAAGTTATAACTGTGTGCCTGGATGATAACTTATGATAGAATTGACATGTTCTAATAACTCATGGAAAGTCTATTTCAGTAAGCAATTGAACCAAACAGTTATTTAGCTGTAAGTTGGATGAGAACCACAAAGACAAGAACCAAAAAAGAAAAGAACAGTGTTGTAAGGGACCCAGTTTAGTTGGTTAAGGTTAAGAAAGAATTCCTTGGCCTGAAATACCAATCCAAAAGAACCTATGTACCCCAATGTTCTTAGCAGCACAATTTACAATAGCCAAGTTCTGGAAGCAGCCTAGGTGCCTATCAGTAAACGAATGGATCCAAAAACTATGGTGCATTTACAGTGGAATTCTATGCAGCAGAAAGAAAGAAGGAGCTCCTCCCCTTTGCAACAGCATGGATGGAACTGGAGAGCATTATGCTGAGTGAAATAAGCCACGCAGTGAAAGACAAATACCATATAAATACCACATTTAACAGGAACCTAATCAACAAAACAAACAAACAAGCAAAATATAACCAAAGACACTGAAAGGGGAACAGGCTGATAGTGACCAGAGGGGAGAAGGGAGGTAATTATAGGGGCAAAGGAGAAAGGCTTACAGGAATAAGTATAAAAGACACATGGACAAAAACTGGGGGAGGGGTTTTGGAAATGGGATGGAGGTGGGGAGGATTGGGGGGTGGGCTGGGATGGGAGTAAAAAGCAGAAAACTGTACTTGAACAATAATTAAAATAAAATAAAATACATATATGAAAAAGGAGTTCCTTGGGAATGTAAGATACAGTGAACCTCTTATGGCCTTATTTAACAGAAGGATAAGTGTCTATTGGGTCAGAAGAGATAGCCCACTGCTTGTTTTTATGAATAAAGTTTTATTGAAACACAACCACACGTTTTAAGAAATACATTGTCTATGGATTTTATATGTTATTCACTGCTCTTGTGCTATAATACTCGAGTGGAATTGTTGTGACAGAGATCTGGCTTGTAAAGCTGAATTATTTACTATCTGACTCTTTACAGAATAAGTTTGTTGATCAAAGTATAGGTTCTGAAATAAACGTATCTGGGTTTCATTTATTATCCAGGTGACCTGGAACAAATTATTTGAACTTTCTATTTCTTACTCATCTACACGTGTGGATAATAAAGCTTACTTCATGGAGTCTCTTTTAAAACTAAATGATACAATGTTTGCAAAGTATACACTGTAAGTGATCAAAAATGTTATTCATTAATATAGATGGTATTATTTTAGTATTTTCTTTTTCTTACTATAAAAAACGGGCTTAAATGATAGAGTTAAGAGTAATTGTAATACCTATAAAATGCTTAGCATAATGTCTGGTACATGATAAGATTTCAGTAAGAGTTAGTCTACTTTGTTAATTTCAAAATTGTAAATATACCCAATATATGACTAATTTCATTGAACAATCAAAGATTGATTAATGTAAATTTCTGGAACATTTTTCTACCTGTTATATATCCAGCTTATAAAAGCTGTGAGCACATTAATTTATATGTTTATTATTCAGTTTGAAAGTGGCATCATATTTGCATAAAAGCTTATGGAAAATGTGATTAAAGAGATTAATTCTAATAGGTTACTTTGTTATATCTCCTAATAGAATGAAATTTATTTGGGGGCTTATTTAGAATGAAATTCTGATATTCTCAATTCAGTTTCTCCTGCACCAGCCTGATGGGGGAGGAAAAGCACCAGCTAGAGACACAGTAGAATGATATTTTGGAGTCTCTAGATAATATCAAATTATTTTCACTTGAACAATTCAGCTTTGGGTTATGCTTTAGTTAAGTCCAGACTCTTCCTTATCCCAAGCAGCTGAAAGCTATTGACAACTTAATCATATCCTAATTCCAAAAGTTCTTTACTCTTGAAACTGTTGAGGAAAATTGGGATGGTGGAAAGGATCCAGAGGTCTAATATACAAAGAGTTCCCTAAAACCAAGAGCAGCCACTCTAGGGAGCAAGATCCCCTTCTTCTAGAGAAACTTTCCAATGCATCTTCTCATGGCAACACTACAGCTTTCCTCACACAATTCTTTGTACCTGGTATGTCCTTTCAATAAACTGATTTCTCATGGCCAAAGTGTATTCATTTGGCAAGGCCACCACATTGGGGAAGGCTTTCTTGATAAATCTCCCATTTTTTTTCTTCAGGATTCTACAATTTTTATATAGCCACTCCTGACTTGTTTTATGATATGTAAAACATAAAATATAGAATGCATGTAATATATACCATAGATACATATGTAGACAAATATATGAAATGCATGTTTGTGTGAATATATTTTTATACTTGTGTGTATGTATGTATGTATGTACTCCAAGAGTTTTATTAAAAGGCAGGACTGGGGAGTGCTTGATGTTCTAACACCTAGAAATTGGGCTTGCTCCAAGTTTCAACAGTTTAGTCTCTCGAAGCCCCTAATCCCTCCTCTAAATGCATGCTTACTCCCAGGAGGTCAAATCTCCATCAAGTTCTCTCGTCTTGGCTATAATTCTTTTTGCTCTGCTCTTGCAAATTTTGTGGTGTGCCATCTCAGCTCATGATCTCAGCTTTTGGTCACGCTCCAGCCACATTTAATCCCACCATTTGCTGGTGATTTGTATATTGTGTGACCCTGGGAGAGTCATAAAGAGAGTTCGTGTTGAGCAGCACTCAGCCCCCTACAGTTCCGGTATCTCCTTTAGCAATTGCCTCTGTTCATTTCTACTCCACCCTGCTTCTCTTCCTCCCAAACTGTCCCAGAAAATCTGCATTCTTCTTTTTCTATTAACCCAAGTAACTTGTCATGTTCACTGTAGTTATTGCAAAACCCAAAGCTTAATGTCCAAGAGCAAAACTAAATGCCCTTCGTTGAAAGGGATTTAAGCTGACTCCCACGGAAAGAGCAGTCCTGGCTACAGACACAGGCTTCCTGCTCACCACACCCCTCCCCATGCTACACCCACAGACACTCACTTTCACACTGAATGGATCAGCATGTTCCTCTTCACCAGCACAAGAACAGCTCATCTGGAGCAATACCTGTCAATCGCCCAGTGTTTCTTGATAGACTCTCACTGATAGCAATAAATCAATAAGTTAATAAACCACAAATTCCTCTGAACTAGGGAACAGCTGTGTGTCCATTATCCTAACACATTCCTGGGCTCAAGGAGCTACTTTATATAAACATTTGATGTGCCCAAATACATAACTAAAATTTGGGACATTATTATTTGTATTATTAGTTACATTTTTGCATATTTTGCAGGTGCATATGGATTCTATTAGTTATACATATGTCTGCACACTGGAATTTCACTGAGCTCCTTAGTTATCATGATTAGTGGTCATTTACTGTTCTTTATGTTAAGAATTTAAACAGAATAACACCCTGCTGTCCTAAACATTTTCAACATGTGCATTTGCTTTGGATTGTTTGCAATCTATAATAATTCAATTTTAGATAAGTGCAACTTTAAAAAAAGATAATTACACTGTTACTGGTTATATTAATGTAGTCTGAGTTAGAGGAAGGAGATGAATTACTTTGTAGAGAAAGATAATGTACGGTCCAACTGGATGGAAGACCAAGATAAAATACCCTAGGTTTAAGGTTTTAGAAAAGCAACATTTTAAAATGCAAGTTTAATTATCCATGGTATCACTATACTTAATTAGAAGCTTTATTTTCTTAAACTGCCTTTATTTGGTGTTAATAAAATAACAGTTTATATGAATCTTTAAGTGCATTTCTATAAAATTAAGAAAAATTGTAAACATAGTGGATTTAAAAATACTAAGCACAATTTGTTTTCAGTTTAAGGTTTAAGTTGTTGAAGTGTTAAATAAAATACTTTATTGGTGTGTGGTAGGTCAGGGGCGGGTGGTAGGAAGGTGCAGAAGGACTAATATTGGTTGAGAGAGTGGTGAAGTTCCACTCCCATCTAGCCCACGTTAGAAATGCTAGGAGCTAGAGTGAGCATGTGTCAATTACTTGGTAGAAAAGGCAATCTAGCCCATCAGTTTATGTCTCTTTGAAGAAACTCAAGGCTCAGAGGAAAGGGGAAAGGCACTGGGGACAGAAGGGAGACCAAGGTCTGTAAACAGCCTTCATTTTCTATCTCATGGCCCCTGTGAATTGTTTTAAAATTATGGAATCTGCAATCTCTTCCAGAAACTAGACTGCACACCTGTTATTCACTTTCTCCTTTACACCCCAGCATGGCCCTTTGAGAGGGGTATTATTAGTATTCTTCCCTTTTATATGGTGAAATTTTCATCTGCAAAGTTATTTGCCCCAAATCATGCAACTAGAAAATAACCTAGTGAGAATTCAAAGCCAGGCTTAGTGGTAGTTTGAGATGTCAGTCAGATTCAAATGGTGTGTAGGAGTATAAACAGGTGGCCATTGTTCATAGCAGATACAGAAAAAAAAATGGCAGACTAGGCTATGGCTGAAAGGAGGGTAAGTAGGTAATGCAATTTTAAAGGCTGATCATTCTGTTAAAGAAAACAGGTTATTCCTTGATAGCATCTCAATTAATCCTTACAATAATGGTGGGAGTCAACTATATAATCACAAATTCACTGCCAAGAAAATACAGTGAGAGATCAAATAACTACAAAAATCACAGATTTTTTTTCAATCCAGAACTGCAAAACCTATGACACTATGCATCACATTGGGGACATTTATGATTATCATTAATGACAAAACCACATAAGTAATATCCTTGTAAATACAGACTCCACTAAAAGTAATTGAAAGAGTGACTATGATAAAAATTTTGTTATTAGGGTAGTTGATATTATAGCAAAGAATAAGACAAGCAAAAAGGCAATATTTTTTAATATATTTTATTGATTATACCATTACAGTTGTTCTATTCCCCCCCTTCATTCCCCTCCACCCGCACACTCCCTCCCCCACCATTCTCCCCCCCTTAGTTTATAACCACGTGTCTCAAGTTCCTTAGATTCTATATTTCCCCCACTATTCTTGCCCTCCCCCTATCTATTTTCTACCTATTGTCTATGCTATTTTCTGTGCCTTCTCCCCCCTTCTCCCCTTCCCACCCCCCTGTTTCTAACCCTCCATGTGTTCTTCATTTCTATGGTTCCACTCCTGATCTAGCTGTCCTCTTGGTTTGCTTTTGTTTTAGGTGTGGTTGTCAATAACTGTGTGTTTGCTGTCCTTTCACTGTTAATATTTTTCATCTTCTTTTTCTTATATAAGTCCCTTTAGCATTTCATATAATAAGGGCTTGGTGATGATGAACTCCTTGAACTTGACCTTATCTGAGAAGCACTTTATCTGTCCTTCCATTCTAAATGAAAGTTTTGCTGGATAAAGCAATCTTGGCTGTAGGTCTTTGGATTTCATGACTTGGAATACTTCTTTCCAGCCCCTTCTTGCCTGTAAGGTCTCTTTTGAGAAATCCGCTGACAGTCTGATGGGTACTCCTTTGTAGGTGACTGTCCCCTTATCCCTTGCTGCTTCTAGGATTCTCTCCTTCATTTTGGTCTTGGCTAATGTAATTATGATGTGCCTTGGTGTGTTCCTTCTTGGGTCCAACTTCTTTGGCACTCTCTGAGCTTCCTGGATTTCCTGGAAGTCTATTTCCTTTGCCAGACTGGGGAAGTTCTCCTTTATTATTTGTTCAAATACGTTTTCCACTCGTGGCTGTTTCTTTCCCCCTTCTGGTACCCCTATAATCCGGATGTTGGAACGTTTAAAGATGTCCTGGAGGTTCCTAAGCCTCTCCTCATTTTTTTGAATTCTCATTTCTTCATTCCTTTCTGGTGGGATGTTTTGTTCTTCCTTCTGGTCCATTCCATTGATTTGAGTCCCAGTTTCCTTTCCATCGCCATTGGTTTCCTGGACATCTCTCTTCATTTCAATTAGTTTAGCCTTCATATATTCCTCTAATTTGTGACTGTAATCTACCAATTCTGTGAGCATCCTCATAAATAGTGTCTTAAATTAGGCTTCTGAGAGGCTGGCAATCTGTTGGTCACTTAGAGTTATTGGCTCTGGGACTTTGAGTTCTTCTTGCGCCATCTTTTGGGCTGTTCGTGCCTGTTAAGTAGCAGGATCAGAGCCCTAGGTTTTCACCAGAGCAGGGCAACTCAGTCGCTGGATTGTGACGTTGTATGTGGGGGCGGGGTCAAAGAAGGACAATGGCTTCCCTCTGCCTCCTGCTACCACTACCCCCACCGGCACTGCAGCCACCACTGTCACCAGGCCCACGCGTTTCGTTCCATTGCATGGGAGTGTGCCACCGCTGTGAGCCCTCCACCACTGGGTTCGCCCCCTGGGACCTGCGTGGTCCGTCTCACTGTGCGCGAATGTGCGACCTTGGTCAGTCTGCCCCGCACCCGACTGGTTCCAGGCTGCCTGCTCGCCTAGGTCTGTCCTTCCCGACCCAGCTCCGCTGCTGGCTCTACCTCTCTTACCGTCCCAGTTGAAAGGTTCGTAGTTGTCGGACTTCCGTATAATTCCATTTTCTGGTCTTTGGGTGTGTCCTAGTTCTCCAAAACTTTTGTTGTATTGAAACTTGGTTGTGGGAGAAGGCAGAGTGTTTCCACCTATCCCTCCATCTTGGCGGAAGTCCCCTAAACCCGCAAAAAGGCAATATTGTTACTGCTCTGAAGGAATAATTTTTGTGTGTGCAGATGCAAATATGAAAAAGTACATAACTCAAATACCAAATAAATTTTTTAAAAATGTAGATTTTTTAAAAGCTGGCTTAGTGTATGAAAGAGGGCATTCCAAGTAAGAAAAATTGGCAGGGAAATTTCAGTAGGACATCATGAGAGAAGATTGTCAGAGACACAGGTATTGACGAGAAGTGAACGTACTGGGTATTTGATTACTCTTAGCTTAAAATAGAAAGGAAGGAAGGGAGGTAGGGAGGAAGGGAGGGAGGAAGGAAGGAAAGAAGGAAGGACTATAGAATATCTTAAATGGCATGGCAAGGCATTTATAATTGATCTGCTAGAAAACATATTAGCACAGTATAAGATATTTTAATGATTATTTAAAATACATTTTAGGTCCCTGTGAGCGCAAGGCTTCTGCATCTTCCCTTGCAAATTTTGTTCATATTGCTCCAGGGAATAATGTAGTCACTTGAATTAAAAATAAACTTAAAGATCATTAGTATAGGATAATGATGGATAGGCATCAGAGCCTTCTCAGGGAAATATCACGTGGATTCCTTCAGGTTTGGTGCTAGTGACCTGTAAGAAGGTGCATATAGCATGTAAATGAAAATTTTTAATAGCATTAAAATGGGAGAAGTTGGAACATAACCCAAATCAGAATGATATCTGTTACAGAAATGACTATGAAGAAGTCGGGAACCTGTAGGAAATGATAAAACAGCATTCAGGAATACTAAATGCTATGTAGCATATCATGAAACAGATTTTAAAATGACCAAAAGTAGAGGGTATTAGTGAAAAAATAACTAGAATTGTCATGGAAACTAAGAGTATAAGACAGAGTCTTCTACAGGATGCATGAGCATGGCTGGTTCTTTACGACCCAGACAAGGTGTTGCAACCCTTGGTCCTTAGAAGAAAAATATTTTGGAGGTGAATGAAGCTTAGTATTTGTATCTGAAACTAGTGAAAGCAATGTGAATGTCACTGAAAAGGGGGACATCAAATTTGTCTTTCAGAGTCTTACAGCACAAGTGTATGCATAAACTCATTCCAGGCAGGTAGAGCTAGAACAATAGTTTTCAGAAAAATCTT
Source organism: Sturnira hondurensis (assembly GCF_014824575.4). Lineage (NCBI taxonomy): Eukaryota > Metazoa > Chordata > Mammalia > Chiroptera > Phyllostomidae > Sturnira > Sturnira hondurensis. The sequence continues at coordinate 12,827,750 of NW_028093774.1, read as the reverse complement.
TTGTATACTGAGAGAATTATAGTGTTCTAAAGGAGTGAAGAGTCATTAATAAAACTATGTTTCTCTATTATAATAAATCTATGACTTAAATTGAGAGAAAAATAGCCACATTCATTTTTACAGATAAAAAGAGTAGAATGGACTACTTCTCAAAAAGTCCTTCAGAACAAAAAAAGTGTATCATGTTAAACACCACCTGGAAAAGCTTTCTTTTTTAGTATATATTTTTACTACAGCAAACAAATATTACTAAAATCTTCTTTTTACATATAAAGAAATATTATTGTATTAGTAACAATAACATTGTTCCATAATCTTGAGCTACAATAACACTGTAATTAAGAATGTTGGGGGAAAGTGGTGGAGGGAAATGGAGACAACTGTATTTGAACAACAATTAAAAAAAACAAATATAGGATTCTGAAGCCAAACTTGAGCTCAAATCCTGGCTCAATGGTCATTTAATTATGTGATCTTCACCCTGAACACTAATATGACTACCTACCTCAAAGGCTCAAAGACTTTGATTTAGGATTTAATAAGAAAAATCTTAAAAATTGTTAGCACAATTTGTGGAACAATGTAGGTGCATTTAGATTGTGTTTACTAAACCTAAAAATCATCAGATGTTGTGGGACAGAATTTAGTGATCATAAGCTTGATTTCCCCAGTTTATAGATAAACAATTTTAGAATAGAGATTCTGCCACTTTCTTAAGTTGGTAGAGATAGTTGGTGAGAGAATAATTTCTGAGTGGATCATACAGTGGTACTGTGATGCACACCACTGTAAGCTTTATGAGAATGTTTTTTAAAAATATTAAATGCATGAATTTTATTCTCTTCCATGAGTTCCACTGCATTTTTCTTCTGTTCGCTCACTCAGAAACAAACAGCTCTGTAGAACATCAAATGTCCTATGAAATGCTCAGTTATGGCATCTTCTCAGGGCAATATTCTACAAGAGCAGTGCACTGTCCTCTATAATGTAGGAAACAGGTAAAACCAGTGGCCAGAGATGGTGCTCAGTCCCCATAGACAGAACACTCAGGTCTAGGAAGCAAGAGGGTTAGTTAGACAAATGCATTTCTACGAGGTGCTTTCATCATGGGAAACAGTAAGTATTCCACTGAGCTTGAAATTAAAACTATACCTGAACATTTGGGCTCCTCTTTTCCAAGTGTTCCGCAGGCACAGAAACATATTCCTACACTGGGAAAGGCAATGGGCCCTGATCACCAGAGGAGATAGTGTTGCTGCACAGGGAGCCAAGAATGACTGATGGTTCTATAAAGAGACTTTTTTTTTTCTCATCACAAAGGGGTCTATTTCTCCATTCCTTGGCTCTGGTTTAACCCGATGACTTGCTCCGACAAGAAAATATTGTAGAAGTGATCTTTGGGGAAGTCCAATCCTAAGCCTCTAAAACCCAGATGAGTCACAGGATGTCTTTTTTCTGTTCCCAGTAACAATAGTAAATGGACGATTAAATGGTACACGGCCCAACAGAGGAAAGGCGATGAAGGATTCAGACCATTTGAGCTTAAGAATTTGAATGGGTCTCTCAGGCTAGCAACCCCCTTCCAGTGAAGTACTTCAGTTGGGTAAAGGAAATCTAGAAAGGTGAAAGAGGAGTAAGAACATCAATCAGAACTTTAAGATCACCTTCATCGGTGGGAAAGCTATCTCTTCACTAACCCTGCTGCATTAAGTATGTGCAGAGACCATGACCTTGAAGGGGTTTGTAGTGCAGAGTGAAGTTTGGGAGAGCACAAAGAGATGTGAGTTACAAAAGGCTGAGCTTCCTGCCCCAGCAGCTTCTTTCGATTCAACCACACGAGACCTCCGTGGTAACCCTCTCTGTGCTCATGCCTACCCTTTTAGAAAGGGTAGCACAGAAAGCTACAGCTAAGCGGGGCTGGCAGCCAGTGGGGGCATGCGCAGTATTTCCTTCACCCGGACAAAACCTCCGTGGATGCATTTCAGGGTATCTCTTAGGGATCAAGGAACAGGGGCTTTTTCGAGGTGGTCAGTTTGGTAATGTATGAGATCTTTCACTTTCCCTCTCCCCCTGTCCTTACTCAGGCTTCCTGATCATACTCCTCAGATAGTTCCTTCTTTTATATTATTAACCCGATCTGGAGAGCTCAGGCTAAGACAATATCCAACAAGAGTCTTGAAATAGGCCTCAAATTCCCTTTTTCCGCAGTCTTCCCTATTGTTGCGAGGAACAACTCAGACTTGACATTGTTCAGTCCATGAAACTTGGAAGTCATCCTTGCCTTCTCATTTCCATAGCTCATATCCAAGCTGATAGCATAGCTTGTTGTCATTACCTTAAAATGTATTCAGGATATAATCATTTTTACCTAAATATATTCTGAATGTTTTATTACATTTTTAAATATATTCAGAATATAATCACTCCTGTGATCCTGGTCTAAGGAATGATTATATCTTCCTAGATTAATGGAACGGCCTCCCTAATTAATCTCCCCACTTTTATCCTTACCACCAATGGTTTACTTTCAGCACGGCAGCCAGAGTGATCATTTTAAAACTTCAGTGAATTGTTTCACTGCTCTTCTCAAAACTCTCCAAGGTCTTCCCATGTCACTTGCAGTAAAAGCCCAAATCCTTTCTGTGGCTAACATTTACAACGTTTACCTCTTCCCTCGTTGTTTTTGGTCAAGATCACGCTATTTCAGCCACATTGTCGCTTCATTGTCCCCTGAGCAACCCACCCACGTTTCTCCAAAAGGCACATTGCTGTACCCTGTGCGAGGAGTATCTTCCCAGATAGCCATGTGCCTCACCCCTCTATTTCCCACAGACTGATGACATATCACTTCTTAGTTATAATTGAGATTCCTTCTCATTAATTACTTTGGCATTCCCTGTCTTCACCCCTGCTTTATTTTCTTCATAATATTTATGACTGTGCTGGATGGAGGTGGGCAAAGAAGGAATTTATTTATTACAATTGTGTATTTGTTCTTATATATTTAAACTTCAGTCGCCCTCAAAGTGCTCTCCATTAGATGCAATACATCTATTGAGACTTTCTTCCACTGCTCAAAACGGTTCTGAACCCATTGATTCTGATGCCTTTAAGGGCATCTGCTGTGTGTGTTTCACCTCTTCCACATCAGCAACGCGTTTCACTTTAAGGACTTTTTCATCCAAGGGGAGAAAAGTTGCTGAGGTTAGATTAGGTGAATAGGAAGGGTTGGACACTGGGGTCAGGCTGTTTCTGATAAAACAAAACAAAACAAAACAAAACTGCTGCACATTCAGTACAGTGTTAGCAGGTGCATTGGTAAATCACCCACCATGAAATGGGCAAACATATTGTGTCTTCAAAAAAAACTCACTGAAGCCCAATGCAGCCTCTTACAACGATGCCAAATGGCACACTGATACAGATAGGTTTCTAAAATGCTCACCCGAGGAGGAAGCCTGTATTCTTAGGGGCTCAATCTCTAGAATATAACTTCATTTGGGGGGTCCCCCATCATATAAGGTAGACTGGTTATATAAAAATGCCCAGAAAAATCTATTCCATACTTCTGTGCATGTTCATTTTCAATGGTACTTTGACATTTTTTTAATCAAATGGAGTCTATTTATGTATTCCTTGAATCAGGGCTAGCCTTATGATTTATTTTGACCTAAAGGAATTTATAGAAGTAATCTTGCAGGATTCCAAGGCTAGGCCTCAAAGGGATTCACAGCTTTACTTTCTCTCTCCTATAGTACTTCTCTGGGATTGCCATGTGAAGAAATCTACTTTAAATGACTGGAGGATGGATCTTGCTTTCCAAATAAGATGCCTTGGCTGGTACAAAATGTGGCTGAGGCCATCTCAGACCATTCAGCTCCAGATGAGCACCCGATGACCGCAGCTGCCTGCGTGGCCTGAGAAAGGTCCAGAAGAACTACCTACCTGTGCCCATGCAAGTTTCTAACCCACAGAATTGTAAACAAATAAAATGCTTGCTGTTCGAAACAACTAAGTTTATAGTGTTTTGATATCTTTATCTAAGTTGCTGTATCTTTTACATCCACAAATTCTCTCTTTCTATTCTCTTAACTGAATGCAAGTGTCATGAGGACAGGATCTTTTTTCTTTTCATCTGATTCTGTTTGTTTGCTTAACTGCTGTATTCTCAAAAATTAGACTAGTTCCCGGGACATAGTATGTGCCATAAATATTAATTAAATTAATAAATGTCTCTTGGGTAGTCCAAATGTATCGGTAAGAGCAGAAATGCCCAGATGCACTAGAAAGTATGTCATAATCTATGAATGTTGCTCCTCTGATGCACATTGGTTAGTAACAAAATGGGGAGCCTCTTAGGTCTTGCAAATCTGTCGAATGGGGAGAAAGGCTCAGGAAAGTTGGTGGAGATATTACAGTTGTACATTAGCTCAAAATTTCCAGTGGTACAATTATTTTTGGATCATTTTGTTTTTAATTCAGACTCATCTGAGAAGTGGTTTATCATATAATAGCAAGCTTTTCTCATATTGTCTGAACCGCTATATTAAATGAGTTTTTGAGTCAATCAATAATCTAAGAAACTGTATAATTTTAGTCCATCACTGAGGTGTAATATCTTCTTTCAACGCACAAATTCCTAATCATGTGGATCAAATGGAATTGACATGCTTTCTCCAGTTACATTCCCATTGATTAGGAGCTTATGCTTTGTCAGTTCCTGGTAAAAAAAAAACTAGAAATTGGCTGATTTTTCTAGGAGTTTCCTAATTCATTGTTTCTTACACCTAGACCGATAAAGCATGTGATGTTTGAAAAGTTGTTCTGGTTTTAGCAACAGGTTTAGTCTCGTGAACTCAGATATGTTTCCCTCAAACAGGAAAAACCTTACTTTATTGAATCTAGATGTGCTTACATATTCATATAAACATGGCTAATCAGACTACAGATAGTACATTCAAGCTATAACCCAAGTAATTGAAAAGATGCTAGTGATGTCATAATGGCAACCTCGAGGCATGCATATTTCTATTAGTATCTTGTTATTTTCATCATTCCAATTTCTGTTAATTTAGCACTGAAATTGCATGTGGAAACTGTATTCCCTATGGAACATAATTTTTCCTTTCTTTCTATTTTATAGAAGATTATAGCTAAGCCCTAGTATTCAGGTCATTTAAATTATTCCTTTACTTCTCTAAATAGACTTTTGGCAAATCATGTATTTGCAATTAGTACCAAAGAGCAATTTTCCCTTAAAGAGAATGTTTCCCCAGGCTGAGAAATGTTTATGCGATTTTTGTATTATGGAACCTGCGAAGCAGGAGAGGAAATGTTCCATCTGGGAAAATGTGTGGGTTTCCAGGAAGAGATAGAACAGAAGTAAGAACAATGAGCTAATACATAAAGTGTCCAGCCCTACACTAAATTTTGGGTGAAAATGAATATTTGAAACTCAAATTATTAATAATCACTCAAGGGAGATAGTGGAAGATTCACCAGACACCCTGCTTTTATATTGAAAAGTAACTGAACAGTGAAAAAAAATCCACTCTGAGAGGAAGGTCATGGTACCAGAACATCACTAATTTTTCCCTTCTGATGTTTTTGATCCCTGTGAAAAGCAAGGAAGGAAGAAGTAGCGCTTTGAATTTTAAGCAAAGTAATTATTACAGTGATGTCTATATATTCATTAATAAAGATTTACTAACTTTAAGAATTTTTATTTGTTTACTTTTTGGAATAAATGAATCACAAAAAGTTAATCAGAGCTCATTTGGGCAAAAGGCTGTGTTTGGTATCGTAAACACGTTGTTCTGACACGTAGCAACAAAATATACCAGGGACCTTCTAAATAAGAGATGTGGTTTTAACACTGAGGGGAGCAACAGCTGGAGGAGTAAAAGAGGTTGGTCTGGTTGTGTGCTTCTTTGGTCTAACGCTGTGTTTATTCTTTTTGCATGCATAGCCATTTGTATTTTACATGCAAGTGCCAGCTGAGTGATAAATACAACTCCATTAACTTCGCAAAGTACCCCTTGATTCATGCCTGTGTGCAGGGTTGTAATTCCAAGGGCATTTCAATGAGAAGAGATGTCAAAGGCAGGTGTACTGCCAGGTTTACTACCATCCCCTGGTAGACCCACTAGAGTGGTTAATTTCAAATCAAAGAAGGAAGTGAACTCTTGCCCTGGCTGGTGTGGCTCAGTGGATTGAGTGTGGGCCTGCAAACAAAAGGGTCAAGTTCGATTCCCAGTCAGGGCACAGGCCTGGGTTGCAGGCCAGTTCCCAGTGGGGGACGCACAGGAGGCAACCATGCATTAATGTTTCTTTCCCTCTCTCCTTCCCTTCCCCTCTAAAGATAAATAAATAAAATCTTTAAAAAAATAAAAGAGAACTCTTTTTCTAACTACATATCACAAAAACATGTATCAGAAATATGCTTGCATAGTTACATATGCTGATGTAATAACGTTTTTACAAACAGACCCAGGTGCCAAATGATTTCAAATGATTCATTGGTTTCACTAACCATAGTTTTCATATAAATATGTGTACAGATAAACACTTTCTTGGGACAAGACCAAGTCTATGTAAAATGGAAAACTTGTCTTTCTTAAATAGAGGGGTTTCCTTTCTCCCGGTCATTTAAATAACCTTGCAAATTGGTCCTTGTGTTATGAGATAAAATTGTATACTTGGCAAACACATTATTTCTAGTGCTTTAAGGAATAGTAAAGAAAACACTTAAAATCAAATTCAAATTAAATAAACACCCTTCAAAACATAGTGAGTAGAATTTTAGTGAATATAGCAGTTAATTGGTAAAAATAGCAGTCAAAATGGCAAGTACATATTAAGCAATTGTGTAAAATGCCAGGCTCTGTGTTCAGAGCTTTACAAATATCAACTAGTTTTTTCTCAGAATAGTTCTAGGAAGTGGGCACTATTATCATTATGCCCATATTACAGATAAATTCAGAGGCAGGAAACTTACTCAAGGCCACACAGTGGTCAGGACTAGAACTGCACTTTGCATCCTAGCATTGCAGTTGTGTAACTAGTTCAAGAGTTCTGGCACTTTTCCATTCATTCATTACATGACTCATTAAACCAATCTTTAGTAAGTATTCACTCATTCAGGGTTGAGCATTTACAGACCCAGTGTGAAGACCTGGATCCTGACCACAGCCCAGACAATGGCAGGAATAGCAAAACTGCTCTTTGCGCAAGTGGCAACTCTGACAAATTGGCAGTGAGTGTCTATATAAAAACATCTCAAGCCAGGTCAGAAAGGAACACTGGAGTAGGGAGATGGGCAATGTCCAGCATGTGTGAGGCAATGTGGGCACAAGACCACAAGGCTCAAGTATTTAACTTCCTTGAGCCAGTGGACAATGACAGAGAGGCACTGAGAAGTCAGAGGTCAAATGGAGTTAAATAAATGACACTGTGAATGATTTAGGATTGATATTACAGCAATACAGAGGGTGACTAAGAGCAAGAGATTTTAAAAAGACATAGTATGCAAGCCCAAGTTCAGAGCAAGGGTAAGGTGAGGCAAAAATAGATCAGACACTAGATAGGAAAGAGCAACACAGAAGTATCCAGTTCTTAAAGAGGATGGTTAAAATATTAAAATGCAGTCAGAAAAACATGGGCTCTCTAGAAACTGAAAAAAACAAAATCAATTATTCCAGAGAGACAAAGTGTGGCTTCCTTCACAAGAAAGAACTTGGATATTAAGGTGGCATATCTGCTACAGACTCCAGAGGCAAAACTCTCACCTCATGAGTTGCCAAGATCAAGAAGTAACAAACAGTACACTGGGAAGGGATGGACCAATGGAGAGGGGTCTTTGGGCTTTGCCAAGCTCATCCTGTTATTCATCAACTAGCTTGACCAAGAAGTTGACTCTAGCAGTGCCCAGCTTCGTTCCCTCCTGGTCTGCTTTGGGACCAAACAATCTCCCATTTTTGGCAGTAGTTTTGGTGATGCATCACTTTCTTTTCCTAGGTAGATAACAGAGGTGACTGCTGTTAATCCCACTCCAATATGAACGAATCCTGCAAGTGCTGGCAATGAGCAGATGCATTCCCACTCACCTGGATCAACCCAGAGTCTCCAGAGAATACAATTTGGGCAAACAACCCCTTATCCCACTTGGTAACTGGAGGGTTTCGCACAAATTGTCGAATTTAGATCCTACAGTTTAAGACAAGAGGCCTGGAAGGGAGATAAGCACATACTTCTGAGGTGCGTGTGGTAATTAGCTCCCAGAAGCATAAAACATTTTATTCTGAATGATGAATTTTAATTTTGTTTCAAAAGCCCTTTTCAAAGAAAGATGTCAGAGCTTAACGCTTGCTACTAGATTTAACATAAATGGCTACCTGCCAGTTAGGATCTGTTTCCCAATTATTTACAATCTAATTTATGAAAATAAGTGTGGTTCAAGAGATGAAATGAGATTTATTGTCCTCTGTATAGTGTTGAAGTATTACACCATACTGAAAGGAGGAGCTGCAAATAGAACAGGTGGGTTTATATATAAATAACAAGTGTCTGGTTCAACCAGATCTCAACCCAGCTCACCTTCGTGTGAGAAAAAATGTGGATTGCTATTAGTTTAAGGGCGAAGTTCAGGATCCAGAAGACCAAGTCCATTTACATTCCCAGATAGGAAGACTGAGATGATCAGCCTGACAGAGAGGGTGTACGAATGGGAGGACAGGAGATAACATCACTCACGTCTCGGAAAGGACGTGTCTGCCCCGTCACAGGACCCGTGAGCCTGAGCACAGAACGCACTGTGTTCCTGCACAGCCTCACGCAGAAAGGGCCAGGTGATTGTCAGGCAGCTTTAGTAGGCATCGAGGCAGCAGGACCAGCACACTGAGATGTGTAAAGGCTATTTTTGCATTCACACTAGAGAGAAAACCCTCAGCACTCAATGGGGTTTGTATTTTGTAATCCAGTGTCTTTGAAAGTGTGTATTAGCCTTGGGTACTGTTAGGGGTAGAACTAGCTCTCCCAAAAAATGTGTTGGAAGCTCTGACCTCATGGCCTGTGTATGAGATTTTGTTTGGAGATAGGGTCTTTGCAGATGTAATCAAGTCAAGAGGAAGTGATCCTGAATTAGAGTGAGCCTTTAATCCAATGGGATTGGTGGTCCTATACGAAGAGAGAAATTTAGAAACATACAGAGACTCACAAGGGGACAAGGTCACATGACAATCCAGGCAGAAACTGACATGCTGCAGCTGTGAGCAAAGAACACTTCCAGGTGCTGGCGCAGTCAAAGAAGGGTCCTTCTTGAGAGCCTTCAGGAGGACCAGGGCCTTGCCGACACCTTGACTGCAGACTTCCAGCTTCCAGAACTGTGACACAATACATTTCTGTTGTTTTAAGCCATACAGTTTTTGGTTCTTTATTACAGCAGTACTGGAAAACCGATATAATTATTTTTCTAATAAAGCCTAACCAGAACACTTAAGCAGTAAACAGGTAAATAAAAAGCTGCTCTATACAAAGCTAGAATGTATGGGATGGAAAGTCACAAATCACCACCTGAAAGGCTCCAGGTCTACTGCCCAGTGGGAAATCTGATGTCCCTCTGAGGGACGTGTAGCTTTCTCAAGGTCCTAAAGTAACACTTGCTTAGTCTTCTCCTCTAATCATTATAAAATAACATTTATTTATTTATTTACCTTTAGAGGGGAAGGGGAGAGTGAGAGAAACAACAATGTATGGTTGCCTTTTGTGTGTCCCCTGCTGGGAGTTGACCTGCAGGGAACCGGCCTGCAACCCAGGCATGTGCCCTGACTAGGAATTGAACCGCGATCCTCTGGTTTGCAGGCCTGTGCGCAATCCACTGAGCTGCACCAGCCAGGGCCTTAAAATAACATTTTTAAATGATCACGTATCATGAGAGTTCAGCTAGAGGAATTTCCACAAAGTGAAGACACCTGTGTGATGTGAGCAGTCTGATCAACCGTCCTGAAATAACATCATGAGCCACCCAGAAACCCTTAACGCCTGCTACTCCCCAACTGGTAGCTACTAGCTTCACTGCTAGTTGTCATACCCTTTTGACTTTAGAAATAATGCGGGCTTCCTAATGCATTTTTGGTGGGAGGGTTGTTCTCTTTTTTTAAAAAAAATTTTCAACTGGGCAGCTCTCTCTTTAAAGCACGCCCCAGTCTTTCCCCTTCTCCTTTCCCCAGGTGCCTACTTGCTTTCTTTCTCCTAAGTCCCAAGAACCCTTCTTTTGCTCTTTTGCTTTTTGCCCTGGAAATTGTTTCCTGAGCCCACATAGTCCAGCTGGCTCAGTTCTTCCACAGACCACTTCTTCCACCTCAGTGACTTTCTAAATGAACTTTTGTTTGTGAAAAAAATTTAAACAGAATACTGTCCCTTTTCTCAAATATCGACAACAAATTTTGTATTTCTTACAAAGCTTGGCATTAATGAGCCCATAGTAATATCAAATTCGTATGTAAATGTAACTTAAAAATTTACCTAAAAAGCTTCTAATAATTTTCTATTGCAATCGTATCCTTTTTCCTTCTTTTTAACTTTGTTTGTCTGAAAACAACAAATTGTTATGTCTTTAGGTCTCAGAGTAGTTACTACTTAGCTGTCTTAGAGTCAGAACAGCTTTCAAAAACACTTTCTTGCTCCCAATTTAATATTTTTAGAATACTTCCATATGAGGAAGTCATGTATAAATTAGACTTTGAATACAATTAACTAATTTTAGTTTGTTTGTATGTACTTTTCTGTCTAGATGAAAGCTGAATATGTGTAAATAAAGTAAAATTATTATTATTGTATCTGTATCTTTTCACAGGATTAACGAAGTGTCTTCTACAACTACCCAGCAGTTGGGGAGTATTCATTAATGTCAAGTATTGCTCTGAGTGCTTTTACGCATTTCAAATTACTTAACCTCATAATAACCCAATGAAATAGGATGGTTATTACTCACATTTTACCACCAAGGAAATAGGTCACAGAGAATTTGAGTAAATTCCCCAAGGTCACAGATAAATGAAGCTCAGATTCACACTCAAGCTGGCTAACAGTTGGAGTCCATAATCATCCTATTATACAAGCTTTAACAGAACAACATTCATCAAATGGCAATATTATAGAAATAAAAACAAAGACAAGGAAAATTTCATATTAACCAACCCAAGAATAAAAGTTCACCCATTTCTAAGGTTGAGATCCAAAATATTTTTATTTAAGCCTATTCAGAGTAAATATACAAACCAAAACCCTCCAACTATGGGGATCTTACATAGACAACATTTTTTTTAATGGTAAAAATTGCAGCTTTCCATAAGGCTTTTTCAAATATTGAATTTGAGAATTAATTCCTCAAATGGCAAATGTATCTGTGCTTTGACCCAGCAGTCCTATGATGGGAGCTTTATCTACCAGGCAGACCTGCACTCATACAGATACAACTCATTTGCAAGGCTAATCAGGGGAGCATTGGGTTTAGTGACAAAGGGCTGAAAACCACTCAATGCTGTCATTAGGCATGCATTCAATAGAGACTGTGCATTCTATCTGCAGACATGAGAAGGGCTCCAGGCACATCCTTAAAAGAAATGAATAAATGCATGTCCACAACAGAGTATACAGCTTGAAATCTTGGCAAAATAAATTGAGGAACTAACTATATATCTATGCACATTCATGAAGATACACTGGAAGGATAGTTTTTTAAATAAAGTCTTCTGTCTTTCACGGGACACATTTGTAAATCCCCCACTGGTTCTGCTTACAAATCATGCCGCAAATGGGACTATTTCTCACAACTTCTCACTCCCACTGCTCTGGCCAAACCCCCACCTTCTCCTACCTGGATGATTCTCACAGCCTCCTTAAACCTTAAAACCATTTCACCATGGAAGCCAGAGCGATTCTCTTAAAAAGATTTGTCACTGCTCTGTGGGAAACTCTCCCACCACAGAGTAAACATCCACCTGTGTTATGACTTACAGAGCTTTATATAATTTGGATCCAAGTTACTGCTTTCATCTTATTCCCTTCTAATCTTCCTTTAGGTCATTTAGTTGGCCTCATGCTGTGTCTGGAATTAGAAGCATTCTTTAATTAACAAAACAATGCAAATCATGAAAATTTTCTTCTACAATGAAAATATTTAACTATTATTGAATGCTCTTCTATTTACATGTATATTGGTATGCATGAATATCCATATGCCAAACACCCACGAACACATGTGCACACACGCTCAGACATGTACATTCAGAGCTAGCATCAAAATGTCAAACACAAAATAATGTCATATTATGTTTTATTTTTAGGTCTGTGTGAAAGATTCTTTGCTAGAAAAGAGACTGAAAACAACTTTGAAAATAAGACTCAGTGGCTGGGAGAAAGAAATCCAGAAAATAATTTGCAGTAACATAAGAGATCCATTCAAAGTAATAGGAATATTGTAAAATGTACTAGTTCTCTATTTCTCTCCCACACATTAAAAGGACTAAAAAGCTGTAGTCAAATGTTAATAAGTAATTGTCTAAACCTATTTTCTCTCACATGTCTCAAGAGCTCCCCAAATTCTCCAAGCTGCCAAACTACTTCAATTACATGGTCATAATGAGGTTTAATTTCTCATCTTATATCTTCTTACACGTGGAAATGATATTGAAAGAAAATTTTCATCTGTGAAATACCCATTTTAAATTCTGATTTTTTCTTTTGAGAAACAAAGTAACTTATATTTCTGGGGGAAAAACTCTGAAAATAATAACTCCTCTGAATTAATGTGATTTAAAGTAAATTCTTCTTTCATTTAAAATAAACAAATGAATAACAACAAAAAATAAAAAAAACATAACAGAATGTGCTTGCTGCAGACATGGTTTGGACTTTTGACTAAAGATACAAATCATCCAAAGTAACAAAATTCATTTTAATTTATATTTTAGTGTAGTTTAATGAGAGAAGCATAAGATTTATTGTAAAAAAAAACGAACAAAAGATAGTTGTGGTTCCAAACCTATATTAGGTTGGAACTGAAGTGAGTTTCTGAACTGAACGAACCAACTGTAGGATCTTCCCAGTAGCAGCTGACAAATCTCCACTCTAACGGTGCACCACTAAAATGAATCAACAACCACAATTCTGTTTCTTTCTGATCTCTTTGCCTCCCAGTTCTAATTGCTTAAGAGGAAACATTCTGCCTCAGCTCATCTTTTTCAGCTGAGCCTCTCATGTTGTGGTTTATTGCCCAGTACTCATTCCTGTAGCTAGGGAAGCGAAATGACATGAACCATTGAACAAGCAGTGCAATGAGCAAATTTTCTGAAAAAGGATCAAAGACAGATAAATACTCAAAAGCTTATTTAACCCACTGCAACCCAATATATCTATTATATGTTTCTTGCTGGCTAGGAGAGTGCCAAGAGATAGGTGATTGATAAATATGTACCATATGTTAATGTAGAATAAAACAATGAGTCCATTCATGCTGGGCATATATGCCTATATTTTTATGACATCTGTCTAAAGCTGTTCATGCCCAATATAATTCAATGCATGTAAGCACAAGTACAATGTAATTGCATTTTTAAAAATATAACATAATAATCACTGCTGGTTTCTGAATCCATAGACAATGCCTACAGTGCTGTTCCGTAGTGTTGTTCCTAAAGTCATTGTCAATCATTGAGGTCTTTTTCTGTACTTGCCATTCTCTAGTTCAGGGCTGGCAAACTCTAACCAGTGGGCCAAATCCTTCCCCCTGCCTATTTTTGTAAACAAATTTGTATTGGGACACATCCATGCTGATTTGTCCACCTATCATCGATGATGGCTTTCAAAACGCATTGGCAGGGTTGAGTAGTTGGGATAGAGACATTATGACCCACAGCATAACATATTTGTTATCTGGCTCTTTACAGAAAAAATACGCTGACTACTTCTTTTGTTCATTTGTTCAATTTATTTAACAAATATTTAGTGAGCACCTAGGACAAGCTCAAGATTGGCTAAGGGCCAGAAGTTTAGAAATAAACTAAACAGAGCCCTTGGTGATTTATAAACTATGATTATATAGATACATTGAGAAGTGAGACATGGTAAAGCAGCTTGGTGGCTGAGATCCTGGCTCTTGCTCTTTCAGCCTGTGTAGGGCTGGTCATGAAAAACTCTTTCAGTGGGATGGTTTTTTGAGTAGAAATCTCACAGAAAATATGGGGAAAAGAAAACAAGGTGGATATTGCAAGACGTTTGTTTGGGGGGAGTAAAAATAATATTTTTCTTTAATAACAGAGCTTCAAAATGCACGACACAAAACCAAGCTGAATTAGAAGAAGAAACGGGCAACTCAAGAGAGTAGAGATGAATTAGTTGCTAGAACTTTGTGGAAGACGGAGTGGAAGACTTGAACAGCTTATTAGACACAGTGGCTGTCTGTAGACCCCTCCACTCAACTGCAGGAGACTACACATTCTTCCCAAGCACACATGCGACCTTCTATAGGACAGTTTATACGCTAGGCTACAAAATACGTCTCAGTGGTCTTAAAAGTAAGAAATCATACAAAGTATATTCTCAACCACGTGGAATTAAAGTGAAATTATATGGGATTTTCTTTCTCTTACTAACATACTTCATTTAACATAATGGTCTCTAGGTCCAATCATGCTGTGGCAAAGGGTAAACATTTCTTTTCTCTCTTGTATTTTCTTAACAGTTGAGTAAGAAGCATCTTATAGGCATTTTAAGTAAATGTCTCATAGTTATTTTACCCCTTCATTTACTGATGGACACCTGGGCTACTTCCATATTTGGGCCATTGTAAATAATTCTGCAGTGAACATAGAGGTGCTTGCTTAGGTTCTTTTGATCAGTGTTTCAGGTTTCTTAGGATGAATTCCCAGAAGTGGAATTGCTTAGTCATAGGCAGTTCTACTTTTAATTTTTTGAGCTATCTCCATACTAGTTTCCACAGTGGCTGCACTGGTCTGCATTCCCACCAACCGTGCATGAGGGTTCCCCTTTCTCCACATCCTCACCAGCACTGTTTTTTGTTATTGATTTATTGACAATAGCTATTCTGACAGGTGTGCGGTGATATCTCTTTGTGGTTTTAATTTGCATTTCTTTGAAGATTATTGACATTGAGTATCTTTTTATATCTATTAGCCATCTGTATGTCCTTCTGAAGAAATATTTATTTGGGTCCTTTGTCCATTTTTAACAGGATTATTTGTTTTTTTGGCGTTGTAAGTTCTTCATATTAACCCCTTATCAGGAGGGATTGAGCAAAAATGAAAAAGGACTCATAGGTGTAGACAGTATGGTGAACGTAGGGGGAAGGCATGTATAAGGGGAGTAAATGGTCATGGAAAAACAGGATAAATATTGTTAAAAAATAGAAATAACTTTCAGATAAATAAAACAAAGACAAAACATCTCAAAACTTATAGGATGCAGCAAAAGCTAGTTTTATATAGAAATTTACAGCTGTAAGCACCTAATTTAAAAAAATAAAGATCTGAAATCAATAACCTAAACTATTGGGAAAAAATGAGTAATTTAAACTCCAAGAAAGCAGAAAGCGGAAAATAATGAAAACTAGAACAGAAGTAAATTAGAGATTAGGATGATGAAAGTATAAATCAGTGAGGCTGGTTCTTTAGAAAGATCAACCACATTGACTAGTCTTTAGCTACTGTGATCAAGAAAAAAGGAGTGCAGTTACTAAAATTCAAAAAAGGTAATGAAAGTGGGAATATTACCAACCTCACAGAAATAAAATGAACTTCAATGGAGTACAATTAGCATCTTTTATGCTAACGAATGAAGTAATTTCAATAAATCTAATAAGTTCCTGGAAAGGTACAAATAACTAAAATTTACTCAAGAAAAAAGAAAATAAATGCATAACAAATACAAATATAAAATGAGTACTTTAAAACTTCCCACATAGAATTATCTAGGCCAGATGGCTTCAGTAATGAATTCCATGGAACATTCATAGAATAATTAATACCAATCTTTCACAAGAAGGAAAAGGAACCAGTTTCCAAATCAGTTCTATGAGACTAGTATTATTCTGATGACCAAACCACGCAAAATATCAAATGAATAAGATACTACAGACCAATATTTATTTTTCTTCTTTTGTTTCACACAAAGCCCTCAACAAGAACTAGCAAACAAAATCTAGTATTATGAGGTCTGTCCAGAAGATATCCAGCCATGTAATACAAAAAATAGAGACTTTTATTGAAGAAGATACAAGATATAAGAAACACTGTACATAAAACAGTGACACCTCAGTCCCTTTCAATAGGCGCCTTGGGACCTCACATAGTTCTCCCCGTCACCATCAGTTGTCCCGTTGTATTTTCCTGAATCTCTTAGGTGGACTGAAATCTCTTCCCTTTTAAAGGTGATTTTGGTTTTGGGAAAAGCCAGAAGTCGCAGGGAACCAAATCTGGGTTGTAGGCGGGGCTGAGTCAACGGTGTTATTTGATGTTCCTCAAAAAACCCTAGATGTGATGCAGGAGTGGACATATAGTTATGGTGAAGCTGCCAATCACCAGGTGCCCACAGCTGCAACCTTCTGAATCATCCAAATAGTTTCCATGGAGGAATGTTTAAACTTAACACAAAACTTTATGCCAATTTGTTACTCTACTCTCTCAGTCATTGAATGCAATAGCCACACAGTACACATGCTCACTCAGTGGTGTCTGCCACCCCCACTGACTAGGACAGTGAAGTTGTCATTGTTCACACATGCGCATTCCAGTCCACTCTCTTAGCTGCCAGGTTACACGGATGTTTCACAAAGTGTTCTCTTTATATTAGCAATGGCTGGACTTTTTCCAGACCGAAAGATTTGTACAGCATGACCAAGTGAGATTTATCTCGAGAATACAGGTTCATTTAACAACCAAGGTCATGAATAAAGTACTTTACTTTGCCCCAGCTATAAAATAATCTTGCCTCTGAGAGTTGAAAAGAATGTCATCAAAGTCTTTGAGAAATCAAATAAGTAATTACATTTTAAATCCATGGTGTTATAGTAATATTCTGTAAAAAACTGATTATGTCAGAAACATCATCTTTAATTGGAGTCACTGTCTGGTTGGCTTACAATAATATAACATAATTTTTGAGAATCCAACATTTTTCTCTAGCAAGACTGGGAAAAAAGTCAGTTGAGGTGGTGCTAATATATTCAGTTTTTTTCAGGAATATCTTTGACCTAATCGGGGTAGGTTAGAGGTAAATAGTCTCCCAAGCTTTATACCTGACCCTTTGTTCATGAGAACCAATACCACAATTTCTAATAACTGGAATCTGAAAAAAAACCTTGTCGGGTGAATTTGGGCCTGAAGTCCATTTATAACTAGAACTTTATTTATAACCTGATCTTAACCTCAATCAGATTGTACCTGTGTCTGAACATAAGAATTACATTGTTCTAGGCATTAGTAATCAGTTTATTTCTCTCACTCCAAAGAATAGACAGCAAAATACAAAGCTACTGGTCATATTGGAATAGGTGATAAGAAAGTGTCATGTGGTCTCTTGTAAGACCTTAGGCCATTGTTTATTCACCTGCTCCCAAGATTTTTTATATGTAAGGATTCTGGGGTGATAAATTAACCCATGTCTAGAAACTACCCAATTTAGTGACCAAAAAGCTGTTTGAATAGGAGGACCTATTTCCAAATTTTGCCTAGAAATTAAACAAACAAATTAAATGGAGATAAGTGTACTTGAACAACGATAAAAAAATTTAAAAGATTACATCTATTAATCTTTAGATATGCATGGATAACTATTAAAGTATTATTACATTATTCAAAAAAAGAAACTAAACAAACAAAGCAAAGGATTAACTCTGGTTAATTTACTGAAGGCAAGTAGTCAGAGGCCATACCTCACCAGTGAACACATGAAATCGTAACTATATGGAATGGGTTGGTTTTTAAAGTGAGGGTTATCACTGATACCCGGGGACAGCTACTAGACCAGACCTGTAGAGGCAGGTTTACTGCCCACAGGGTCTGGAAGTCACGTGGGCCGAGTACAGCTCTGGAATCCGGCTCTTTGACTTACAATGAGCTTACATGTAATGAGCACCTTCATCATTTGTGGAACAGGGTGAATAATAGTCCCTTACTTGTAAAATTACCAAGAGAATCCAGCAGGCGGGTAGGGAAAGCATCGATAGGAGTGTGTGGCATACTACACTGGGGTTGTCACTATTGGAGCAATTTAGTCATTACTTTAAACATAATAAACTGAGGGCCCTGTGAATATACCCTCTAATCTTAATAATTTATTCAATTGTCTAAAAATTTCACCAAAACACCCCATTGTGTGAGAAACTCATTGATTCATCTGAACATTTTTGAGATATCATGAATACATACTTAAAACAGGATTAATGATTTCCATATGAATTTGTTGAACCCCATGGAAGTAGTTAACAAGTAAACAATATTTTCTCATTATACATCAGCATTAATAAATAATTTGGCATCCAGAAGAATATATTCTGGCGATCATTTCCGAGGCTTCCTTAAAGCAAAGTTTTTGGATAGCATTCACTATGTCATTTGAGTCGTCAATTAATTGCCAGAATCTACTATCCTTATCAAGGAAGACTTTGAAACATCATTTGCTTTGCTCCACACATTTAGGATAGTCCAGGCCCGGCTAGAGAAATAAACAAAACTTACAATCTCATTGGCTTGTCACAGCAAAGATTTATTTCTTGCTTGTGCCACAGTTTGGGCAGCTCTCTTCCAGCTTCAGCTACCGTTTCTAGAACTAGATGGCTTCTAACATTTCTGGAGAGAAATCTAGAGGAACATTCAAGATGTTTCTAAAAGCAAGGTAAGCCTAAAATCAGTCTGTATCAGTGTGGCCACATCGCCCTTACCGAATTCAGGGAGGTGGGCCAAGCCTCAGTGTACAGGGAGCTGCTACAGGAACATGGCTGTGTGATGACCAGGGAACTCAGAACTTGCCTGTGCTGCCCAGACCCGCATCCACAGATAAATCAAAATTCTGCATGCTGTAGAGTTTTGGGACAGAAAAGCAGATTTATCTGATGATGATGAGAATGGCACAGAGCAGAGGCTCTGAAAACACCGGAGGATTAATTGATATAAAACTGTCTCTTTATAAAAATTAAATGTTGACCTGATTATCCCTAGCACTGACCAATTATGAAAAGTTTCTTTCATTCAGGACTTTGCTTCCAGGTATGATTTTTTTTCTTTTGAAAACAATTAATTATATGTAGTCTTATTTATGTTTCATTGTTTGTTTTTAAATATATCACATTACTATAATTACATTGAAATCATATTTATAGTCTTACCTCTGATTCCTGTGAAGCAGTAAAGGTTTTTCACTTTGGATAGTGTTAAATGTGTTTCTTGTAAAATAAATACATTAAAAGTATGATCATTTGTCTATATTACACATATATATTAATAGCTAATCATAAAGGAGGTACAAACGCAAAGCCAAAATTGAGATTACATTACTCAAGTAAGCGAAGATTGGAAATCTCATATGTCTAAAAAGAATAAATTCAAGAAGCATATATATTAATCATAAATTTAAAATACAGCTGCTGCTTGTATCTAACCATGAGAAATGAGAGTAGCTCATCCTAAGTAAATCTAATACTAGAAACAGCAGGCAAATTCACAACTCATTTCACTAGTTGGATCCTTAGTATTATGTAAATCACTCACCTAAATTTGCACATCTTATTCAGGGTTAGTTGTTGTTTTAAGCTGACACTTAAGTTTAAAATAAAGTGAATTAAAACAATACATGGATTGGCTAATATTCTTTAGTTGCCCTCAGTAAGGCCAAGTGTTCAGCAAACCAACTGTTTGTATTTCTATATGTATGTGTGTTTAGGTATGTGTTTATGAAATGTTTCTCCAATGAGAACAGAAAAATAGCACTCTCAAGAAATAGTATTTCACATTAATAGTTATGCAAAAATTTTACTGAGAGCCACATATTATGGAAAAGTTATTCAAAGTAATACTGAAATATTGTAAATAATATACAGTATTATAATTAAGGATAAGTGCTGGTTCTTAGCAAATCTTTAGTATTTGACCAGCATGGGCTTGATTTGGGGATTGTAATAAAACAGGCCTTGCCCTTCAGAATAAAAGCAAGGGCATACACATCCAAACACTATGCCAAATGCCAAAGAGGGTGTCCACTGTTATTTTGGCGCGACATGAGGGAGTACCTAAATAAATCTATTTGGGAGCATATGGGTGGGGGATGTAGACTTAACCAAAGAGATATCTATGGTTGCACTATGTTAAGCATGAAGAGGACTTTTCCAGGTATTCGAGTGTGGTAAACCTGTTACAGGAAAAAATGATACCACCGATGTACAAAGGTATTTTATACTTGAGAAACCCAAACTACTTCAGTATAGGAAAAATTAGGGATAGTCAAAAACAGCTACATAATTTACAGAGCCCAGTGCAGAGTGGAAATGAACAGCCATTTCTGGGAGCATGTGTGGGAGGAGGGAGGGGTGACTCTGCCCTTCTCACAGGCCCACTGTCCTGTTCCCTAAGAGAAAGCATCTTCCATGCTGGAATGAGCTGTGTGCTCCAGGTCCCTGGGTCAGGGTGGTGATCAAGATTCCCACTGTGCCATCCTTTCGGTCGTCAGGTGCATGGGCCTTGGTGCTGCTTGCCCAGATGTGCCCTGCTCTGAGTGCCACACAAAGTGTGCCAGACCTCTACCCTTCTTTACTCTCCCTGGTACCATAGTAAGGCCCCTGCTGGGGCCACCACAGGCAAAGACAATGAAATGCAAACCTGATTCCATGAGCACAGCCCAATTATCACTCCATGTGTGGGAGCAGAGGTCACTGAGTGGTGTGGGGTCTGGGAGGCTGAGATCCTGTTCTGGAGCTGGTACAGGCACCAGGTGTGACCCCATTGTCCAAGCCTCTTGTACACTATCCTATTGGACTTCACCTACGAAATGCAAAATTAAAATGAAATGGGTAAACGTTTGAAGACAGCAATTTCGAAGCACTAAACTTTGAACTGCTCTGAGCACATGCTTAGGAAGCTGTACCGAGCAGAAAAAAGTTGGATTGACCCAAAGTAAAGGCTGCCTGTGCTTTCATGCTAATATGATTGGACTTTNGTTCCCTAAGAGAAAGCATCTTCCATGCTGGAATGAGCTGTGTGCTCCAGGTCCCTGGGTCAGGGTGGTGATCAAGATTCCCACTGTGCCATCCTTTCGGTCGTCAGGTGCATGGGCCTTGGTGCTGCTTGCCCAGATGTGCCCTGCTCTGAGTGCCACACAAAGTGTGCCAGACCTCTACCCTTCTTTACTCTCCCTGGTACCATAGTAAGGCCCCTGCTGGGGCCACCACAGGCAAAGACAATGAAATGCAAACCTGATTCCATGAGCACAGCCCAATTATCACTCCATGTGTGGGAGCAGAGGTCGCTGAGTGGTGTGGGGTCTGGGAGGCTGAGATCCTGTTCTGGAGCTGGTGCATGCACCAGGTGTGACCCCATTGTCCAAGCCTCTGGTACGCTATCCCATTGGACTTCACCTACGAAATGCAAAATTAAAATGAAATGGGTAAACGTTTGAAGACAGCAATTTCGAAGCACTAAACTTTGAACTGCTCTGAGCATGTGCTTAGGAAGCTGTACCGAGCAGGAAAAAAGTTGGATTGACCCAAAGTAAAGGCTGCCTGTGCTTTCATGCTAATATGATTGGACTTTGCATTAGAGGTGGGCACTACAGTATATTTTTTAAACAAAAAGGACAAGTAGTAGTGTGATCATTGAAAATAAGTGGAAATCAAGAGTCAGAAACATTGCAGAGGTCTCGGACAAGAAGTGATATAAAAGTCTAACTCGTACTTTAGTTTTTATCATGGAATGAAGCCTGCATTTGCTATAGAGGGGCATAGTTTTATTGGATCACATTATTGGAACATCCGAGGGTTTTATCTCAAAATCGCACCATGCTAGATCCCCAAGGATTGGATTTCTTTCCCTTATTCAACATGTGAGGCCAGGAGATGAATATTCCTGGTTTATGATGAATATTGCTAAACGCAAAATCTCAGCATATCCCTGTCTTCTTATAAATTTATATTTACAATGGAGATTACATTTAAAGCTTTTCTGTTACAGAATGTGTACACAACAACTTTGCTGGAAACCGATAATAGACTGCCGTAAAACCACAGTACATTATGCCACATGAGTCCTAGAAATTATCTTCTGAGAGGTAAAACCTCATCCAGGATTTCACAGAATCAAGGTCGTCATATTGTCAGGCAGCTTATTTGATTAAAATCACATGAATAACCTGATTGTTCCAAATGTATAGGCCTAAACTTGTATGCTCAATTTCGAGTCATTATCCTTGCTGTGACTGTCACCTACACTTTTCCAGCACTTCAATATCATTTTCTTGCAAACTCGGCTGCAGTGATTTTGCTATAGACTTAGTGTCACAATATTTACAAAATGCTTCGGAGCCAGATTTCACTTGTAGAATTTCAAGCTTAATGTAACTCATCCTACAAACAGACAAAATGAAATGAAATATCCAACAGAGACACACAGAAGTGAGTCAAACGCATGCTTCATGACTGGGAGTGTAATAAATTCATTCTGAGTTCCGTGGCATCTTTAATTATGAGATAATGGGGTGATCTCCCCTCTCTGTCATCTCCTTCTCTCATGGGCTTCTCTAGCTGCCAGAGAAAACTTGTACAAAGTCAAGAGAAGCTTTCCTGGTTCCTGACCTTCACTGCCTTATTCCTTGCTGCCGTATTTAATGCTGTTCTCCAACCAGTTTGACTGCATTTTAAATCCTCTTACCCCGATTGCAAATATTTGTGGGAACGTCTGTTTTGAAGGATAGTATTAACTAGACAAATTTTATTTCTGGGATATAATTTTGGCATGTTTTTCCTGGGTCAGAATTTGTTAACACTATTAATCATGCTCCAGTCGATGAGAGCGGATACATTTTCTTTGGAGCCTCTAAAACGCAGAGTTTACAGACACTCTACTGAACTATTCCCATCTACCTAAATTCTCATAAGGAAATGAGGATTCTCAAAACTAGGCTTAGAAAAGCAATACTTTTGAGGACAGGCATTTGGAAGAGTCCCGGTATAAGACAAGGGGGTATGATGGACACATCAGAAAAAAATGTGGCTAATTCTACCAACTTGTAGTGGTAGATTGTTTTTCAAAGAAGGCCGTAACAATAGCTCACATCCCACATACCTTTCATGAGGAGAGTTTAGCATTCTTATAATCAAATAGATTTTCATTCCCACAGCCTCCTCTTCTGACTAGCTTTGACCACTAGAATGCAGCCGAAAGGAGACTGTGAGGCTTCTGAAACTCATCTCTATAGCCTCTTGTAGTTTCTGCTTTTAAAATCCTTCCATTCATCCTACTGCCTGGAGATCTTCGTGCTGTGAGACAGGCCGAGACTGTAGGAGAGAACCAAGGTGCCCCTCAGGACGGCTTCTCCTTCTGTCCGCTTTTCTCTCCCTGCCAAATGCAACCACACTAGTGACCCAGGGCGAGTCCAGCAGGTAAACCAACTAGCCATCTGACAGAATCATAAGGAAAAAATAAATCACTGTTGCTTAAACCACTAATTTTGGGTTGTTTGTTATTTAGCCATTGATAATGGATACATTCCCAACTCTTATCTCCTCTAGTTTGTGACCCCAGTCCTAAACCTTCATGAAACTCAACTTGAAATCCAGGACCTAATTAATTAGTATAATATTATATTATAATGTTATAGTATTGTATTAATTCATTCATGATATTCAATTGCTTTAATGCTTAGGTGGCTTTCATTTAGTCAGAATATAAGTTCTCATAATATGCCAGATATAGACTAATTCAATATATATTTTTTTGCTGTATACCAATTCAAAAATTTTTAAAGATTTTATTTATTTATTTTTTTAGACAAGGTATGGGGGGAGAAAGAGAGTGAGAAACATTAATGTGTGGTTGCCTCTCACATGGCCACCACTGGGGACCTGCCCTGCAACCCAGGCATGTGCCCTGACTGGGAATAGAACCAGTGGTTCTTTGGTTCTCAGTCCATGCTCAATCCACTGAGCTACACCAGCCAGGGTCCAATTCAAATTTTTAAGCATGGTTGGCATATGGTAGGTCACTATGAAAATATTTACAATTTCTTTATACTTACAAAAGCTGGGTTAACATAGTAATCTGACCTTTAGTTATCAATTCATATGTATTTTACACTGTTTTTTAAAATCACATTGAGGGTAAAGAAAACAATTCAAATTCCATACAGATTTTAACAATAGTTTAAACATAAACCCACATAGAAGTCTCATTGCATTAAAGTAAAACCTAATTATGTGAAATAATATACAATAAATGCCCTATAATCTGCTTGAACTACACATTCTTCCATTCTGTCCTTCCTTCCCTCCATTGTTACCGTAATACTGCCTTAATGAGGGGAGTTCTTTCCACGAATTGCCAGTCATGACAATCTATCTGGTCTGACTCATGTGTATGGGTCAAGATGCAACTTAAGTATCACTTTGTTTTATGAAACTTTTACTGATCCCCCTATGCAAAATAAATTATTGAGTCACTCTGCCCTGTACCCATGTCTATAATAGTACCCATAATATTTGTTTCAACATATTTGTTTATGTGTGTACCCTTCCTTATAAACTGTCAATTTCCCAAAATGAATGGCCACTCCCTTAGTTCTAGAATCTCTAGAATATAAGATAATATTTGGTCATTAGAAACTTGATAAAAGCATTTTAAGGAGAGAATAAATGAATAACCTGTTTATTTTTTGTGTCTATATGATCTTTATTGAGATTAACTTTATTCTAATGTGCCTGAGGTACCCCTAGTTTTGTCTTCCAATCTGTATAATATTACATGTGATTCCATTTCTCCCAGAAGCTTACAAATGTCATCCCATCAAACACTGGGCCAAGATCCTCTAGCATACTTTATCCACCAGTGGAGCTGTTCAAACCACAGATAAGACCTGGTTTCATCTCTAATGAGTGTTTATATTATTTAAATTCATTTTACCATGGGCAATATCCCTTATTGCCATGGTTACTGAGGATGAGGGCAATATATGCTGCTATGTTTGACTTGACCCTTCTGTTCCAATTTCTCAAGACCAACTGGATTTGTACTTTTCTTCGTACTTATCATCAAAGAATGTTTTCAAACAGAACCCTGTAGGAATTGGGTTCTCTCAGGAGTGTTTGTAACCTGCACTCATTGCTTTGTCTTCATTGACTTCCACACACTTTTTCTACTGGCCAACACTGGTAACTTCCTTCCCTCTAAAACAATAGGTTATCTTCCAGTCAGCAATGAGCAACCAATAGTTTTGTTGTTGTCAGGTGAAAATAACCCCCTCATTCTCTTGGTTCTATTCATAAATATCAAGAATAAGTATATAAACACCAGCAGCTGGGATTTTAGATTGCAGTCCTTATGAAAAATACTATTTCTATACCTTTCAATGAGAGTTCAGGATTTATTTTATTTACTGGTTGCTTTCTAAACCTAAATTTGAAATTTACTTATTGCTTAATGCTTATATTTTTCATTATAGTAATTATAACTTTCAAATGCCAGTTACAAAACAAATAATATATGAGAACGTATTGATTTGTTCCTGGGCACAAAACACTGCCATCAGAGTAAAAATAGGCAGGAGCACTTAAATTTGTTTACGAATAAACTATGAATGGGATAAGAATTAGCCCAGATCCTTGATGTGATTTTACAAATTGGAACTTTTATTTGACACCACCGTTGATTTTCACTTCTCAGGCTTGGTCAGGATGAAGAGGAGGAGATCAGCAATGGAGTGAAAATGGGGAGGTTGAACCTCCTGCCTGGAAGAAGAGGGGCTAACACCACCACGGGGGCTGCCATGTTGGTTTCTGCACTGATTGCCATTAAGGGGAGAACAGCAATGAGCTGTCCATCCAATCCAATGTTGTGTGAGAAATACTGTGTTGTTCTGTGCTATTACATTTTGCATTGCTTTTGTTCATAGCCATTTATAACTGAAACAACAAACAGTCCATGATCTGCCTGAGGGGACTTTGCTATCATTGAAGCACCTAAAGAAGTTGTTATGTATCATGTCGTCTGTTTTTTCTGAGTTTTCTTACAAAATCTGCTCTCAGTTATGATGCTGTCCAGCCAAAGACTTCTCTTTGCCACAGAATACAGAATGCCTACTCTTTATTGACACATAGTACAGATATTGCTAAATGAAATAACTCGATTTCCCTAAGTTTCAAAAATCTTATTTTGGGGACAACATCAAAACAAACTCTGGCAAGATTTTAGCAATGATCCTGGGGGTTTGGTTACCAGTGGGAATTTGATATGTTTTTTCTCATTCCTTCTCAAGTGCCTCTAAACCAAATCAGAGGTATTGTTTAACTAGCTACTGATTAATATTCTAGACAATGTAGTAATCAGCTATCCAAATGAACAAATAATCAGAGTAGTGATAAATGAATGATATCTTTAGACCACATTTTATGGCAGCCTAATGACCTAGTTTGTCTTTAGAGTTCTCATAGCAGAAATGAGGTGACTATTAGCCATGTATGGACACAATTGATTATTTAACACTTGACCTCTGGAGTTAGATACTTTTTCTGTAAAGAAATCAGGCAATGCTTTTACAAGAAAGGAACTGAATGTATATATCCTGGAGATTTATCATGAGCGACTGGCTCACATGATCATGGAGGCTGGGGAGTCTTATGGTCTGTTGTCCACCAACTCAAGACCCAGGAAAATCCGTATGCGAGCCAGCCTGAGTCCACAGGTCTGTGAACCAGCAGAGCCAATGGTGTAAGTTTCAGCCTTGTAGAGGCAAGGGAAGATGTGGTGAGATGGCTTAGCTCCATCAGTGAAACAGGAAAAAAAGTGGAGCATTCTTCTTTCTTACGCATTTTTTTCTGTTCAGGCAGTCAACCAATTGAATGAAGCTCACACACACTGGAAAGAAAGGTCTGCTGAATTCATCAATTCAAATGCTGATCTCATCTAGACACCATTACAGATACACCCAGAAATAGTGTTTAATCTGGGCCCCCGTGGCCAGTCGAGTTGACAGATAAAATTAACTATGATGTGTATTAATCAGTAAAACACTGTACAGGCAGAGGTTCAGAAATCCAGGGTGATAATAGTGATTATTCCATCTAAGTTAAACTCGTATTAGAGTACATTGTGTGGAAGCAATGGGTATAAGGTTCGTCCTGTTGCATTTGTCCTCAACACCCCTTCAAATGTGAAGGGAGAGCCATTCTTGTCTTCTTTTTAACATCACCTTGCTCCCTCTTGAAGGTCCTTTAGAGCTGTATCATACTCCAGGGATTCATGGAAGAAAGATTCAGTTTCAAAACATTGGGACTCCTGCTGATCCTCTAGGTGAGTAAATGCTTAGGTTCCCCAGAGCCCTAGGACTTTCCCAGCTTCCCCCTAACACCACAGACCAGGATTATCTTGAGAAGCAGAAAGCCTTGCACCTTCTACAGATTTCTCAAGAACCCTGAGATGTAAATCCAGGTTTATTGCCAGATAGTTATCAAAATTCAAGCGAAGCTGGTAGAAGTTTGCCATTGAGCGGAGATGAAGCAAAACTCTGGTCTGTTTCTTTGAAGATCGGTTCCCTGTGGCAAGATCCTGGTCTCTGTATTTCAGCATCCCATTAAGTATAAATGGGATAATACACATACACCACAGGGCCGTTATGAGCATCAGATGAAAAAATATTTAAAATAAAGCATTTAGCATAGAGCTTGGGGTTCAGATTATCAATCAAGTTATAAACCTATGGGAAACAAACATTATGACAAATAAAAGATGTGAAATACTCTCAGGCTCTAATATTGTCCAGCTACTCTGCATTGGATAAATCAGTGCATTGCGAACATCCATAGCCCCACTACTACCAAAGTTTGCAAGTATTATGTTCATGTCAGAACTCAATAGATTATAATTAGCCCAACCCAATGATTCTCTGTGCATAGAACTGATACTTCCTTGAAATCATTATGAAAATCCAAACACTTAAAACTATGATATCTGGTTTCTGGGATGTAAGCACGCAGTCATGGTGAAGTTTTCTGCTATAAAGGCATTTTTATAGTTTACACCTTTCCTCCCATTAGGCTGAGATGCCACTTTATCAATACTCTTATTTGGGGATCAGTTGGAACATAATTTGTGCCATGGTCAAGGTTATTCTATTTATTCTACTGTCTGAAAGAAAGCTGATGAGATAATTGTGGTCCTTTTATTACATAGTTATGGGGACACATTTCTATTTAATTTCTGTTTTTCTAAATCAGTGTTTGTTTACAGCCAGTTTAAATTTAGAATGTCACTGGGGACATTTCTAGGTTTTGTCTTCATTTTCTCAAATGAATGGATGGGAAATGGGGGTCAAGACACAAACATTTTGAAAAAGCTCCTCCCATAAATTTGAGTGCACCCTTGATTAAGAGTCATCGTGAAATCAAATTGACCCAATTCTTGTCAATTTTTCTTTAAAAGGAAAAACTCAGTTGCAATCTCACTCAGTTTTCTGATTGATATTTTATGTTTTATGCATTGGCAATATATTTTTCAGATTTTATTGCATAATTATAATTTCACTTTTGATTAACCATAAAAAGTCAGAAAAAATTGTAGCACTGTAGAATCAGAGTATAAGGAAGAAAGTACTGGAAGTTACTTTACGTGAGAGGATTGCAAAGCTCTGATTTCAAGTTCACGACTATGCTGCTGTTAAACTTCTCTGACACAAAGGGGTCCCTTCCAGAGATCTTGATTATGGTCTCCAAATTGTTCTCTTCTCCCAGGGAAAGAAGGAAAAGAGAGAAATTGTCCACATGTGATTAGCAGCATTTTCCACTATGGTATCTTTAAAATGTTTTAATATGCCTGGTCAGAAATAAAAGGGGGTCAATATTTAGCAGGTAATCAAACCCTCTGTTTGTTGGTATGGAGATAGTTTTTATATTATATACACAATGTGCATATGTTTATATACACATATGTTATACATATATACACATAGACATAGCATGAATGTGAGAAAGATTTATATGAATAAATATAAAACATGAGCTTGAGAAGGCATGTCTTAGCATAATACCACTTCTAGAAGTTCAAGGTTTCAGAGGTCAGGTGACCTCTAGATTGACAGTCTCGGCAAAAAACACACACACACACACAAAAAAAAAAAACTCTGTTGCAGTATAATTGACATACATAACTGCATATATTTAGATTGTGCAATTTTCTAGTTCAAACCATCACCACAGTGAAAGTAACAAACTTAACCATCACTCCAAAAGGGTTCCTTTTGCCCTTTTATAATTCCTCTCTCTAACTCTGTTTTTTAGGCCGGTTAATATTTGTTTCATTTTCTTCAATGATATAAAAAATGCAATAATTCAGGAAGTTATTTTTTCATGCCTTATTTTTTAACATACACATTTTAAAATTTCCATATATTATAACATAAATCAATAATAGTTCATTTTTTCAAATGCAAGTAGTATTATATTGTATAATTATACCACATTTTACTATCTATTTATCAGTGATGGACATTTGGGTCATTTCCAGCTTTGGGCATTCACAAATAAAGGCACTATAAACATTTGTGTATGGCTATTGTTGGACCACATGCGTTCTTTTCTCTTGGGAGAGACCTAGGAGCAGAGTAGACGGTTCACATGGAAGGCGAGTACCTTGTTAAGAAACTTCCCATCAGCAGTGTACAAGGCCTGGCGCCTCCCCGTTCTTATCAACACTTGGTGTGGTCAGTCACTGTAATACCACAGCAGAGTGGTATCCCACGGTGGTTTTAAGTTGTATGCCGATAGTAACAAATGATGTGGACCTTCTCGTCCTGGGCATATTTTATACATCTTATTTAGTGAGATGTCTATCTATTTATCCATTTTTGAAAATTGGACTGCTTGTTTTTTCATTGAGTTTTGGAAGTTTATTATGTATATGTTATATGTTCTAAATCAGATACGCAACTTGCAAATATTTTCTCCTAGTCCGTGGCTTGTCTTTATGTTCCCTTAACATTGCTTCTTGGATAACAGAAGCTTTTAGCCTCAATTAAATATATTATTTTTCTTTTTGTTCTAATAGCTAAGAAATGTTTCACACCCAATTTCAAAGATTTTCTCCTGTGTTTTTTGTACTAGAATCTTCATACTTTTCTCTACGTTTTGGACCATTTTTTAAGAGATTTTATTTATTTATCTTTAGAGGGGAAGGGAAGAAGAGAGGGAGAGAAATATCGATGTATGGTTGCCTCTCATGCGTCCCCACTGGGAACTGGCCTGCAACCCAGGCATATGCCCTGACTGGGAATCGAACCGCAATACTCTGGTTCGCAGGCCTGCGCTCAATCCACTTAGCTACACCAGCCAGGCCTATTTTGGACCATTTTAAGTTACTTTTTAAAATACAATGCCTGATATGGATTTCTTTTGTTTGTTTGCATATACATACCCAATTGCATCAGCATCCATTTGGCATAATGACTACTTTTTTCTCTATTGAATATTAGGAAGAAATGTTTAAACTTAAAACATATAAAATATAAAACAAATTATACCAAAATAAGTTTGACCTTCACTTTTGTTTTCACTCACAGTCACAGTTGATCATAAGTACAATAGAAGAATCAAAATGTAGAAAACTAACAAATCAAACAGAACAAAAGAATTTGCAGTTTATTTCAAACCTGTGGTCAAGCTAAATGATCCAATTGGCCCACGACTACTCCTAGTGCGTGTGCTCATTCTCACTTAGTACAAAATACCTGTTTTGGATAGTGGCTGGAAGCCTGTCTATTGCGGAGGACTAGAGACTTTCTTCATTACTAAATTTATTTTCAAGGCACAAGTCGGTAACTTGAGATCATGAGATGCTGAATCCAAATGTTGGAGGGTTGTAGAAGGGATTGTTCCTCCCAAACAGAGACCTATCTTACACTGAGCTTTATTTGGTATATGAATCACGTAGGTCCAATTAGTCAAAGAATCCCCCTCTATTCAGTCTATTTTGAGAAAATAAAGTATATAGTGTATGACATTTCTAGTATGGAAAGGTTCAAGTTGTCTGTCAACTGGTTTTATTTTTAGAGTCTACCAAGAATGTTCTGGCTCCCACAAAAGCATTACACACACACACACACACACACACACTTGAATTGTCACTGAATTTGTTCTATCAAAAAATAACACACTGTTCATTTGCTTTACAAATAGTTAATCAAGTTTGCATAAAGCAGCTGACCTTTCCTGAAAGTTTCCTCCAAATATACTTTTATTTTGCTGTTGTTATCTATTTAAATTCTCATTGCATAACTTGTTCCTGAGATTTGCAGGTAAACACGACCACCAAGCATGGGCATTGCGCTGAGAAGGAACAGTCTGATATGTCTATCCTGATGGTGGAACCCAAACTGTGTTTCCGTTAGTTCCCAACAACCTTAATTCCCCCCCATATGATAGTAGAGCAGTTTGAACAAAGACATGTTTCACAGGATATGTAGGTCATTCATGATCTGGCACATTTCTGAACACTGACAATAAACGTTACATAGGAACATTGCCTTCTGATGTTGAAGGCATTAGAGTGGAGGAGTGGGTGCTATGGGCTGGATATTTGTATCCCCCTCCAATGCTGAAACCCTAACACTCAAGAGACAGTGTCAGGAGATGGGCCTTTTGGGAGGTGCTTAGGTCATAAGGGTGGAGTCCTCCTGAGTGGCATCAGTGGCCTTATATGAGACGTCTAGGAGCTCTTTAGCCCCTTCCAGCATATGAGAAGACAAAGAGAAGTTTGTGACCAGAGAAGAAGCTCTCACCCCACAAAGGTGGCACTCTCATCTCAGAATTCCAGCCTCAAGAACCGTAAGAAATACATTTCTGTTGTTTATAAGCTGACTGGTCTGTGTTATTTTGTTATCACAACCTGGAAGGGCTAACACAGTAGGGGCACTTGTGCCAAATGGCTCCCCAACTCTGTGAGTGTATCTAGAGATTCATTAGAGCCCCAAGTTTCTGAACAAGGCAGTATTGGAATAACTCTCTGTTCGAGGTAAGATTCCCTCACTGTGACTGCTCAAAACTGCGTGTGCTTTCCCTACTGTGACAGCACCCCTGGGTTAGGTTACAAATTACCTCCTAAATGCCTTCTATAAATTCTGATCCTAAAGTGCCATGAATGTCATGCTTTTTCTACACCGCTTATCCAAAATAGCATACAAAATAGTGTCTGACACATAGTAGGTATACACACATGCTTGCCAAGTGAATAACTGTGAGAAATCAAATTCCACTTTGACAGTAACTTATTTATTAAATTAATTAAAAAATTTTGTTGAATGCCTATCTTGTCCACTAGGCTAGATTCTAGAGATATAAAGAAAATAACCCCATATCTGATTTTGAAGAGCTTAGAATCACTTTTAATTTGGCCAGTCCTGAAATATTTACTTTAAGGTGACTTTAGAAGCAAAGATCAGTAATAATTCCTCATGAATTGGCTCACATTGGATATTGCTCAGAGTTTTATAGAGCATGAACAACACTTAACCTTTTATAATTCCATGTGACATCTGAGTATTATCATTATCACCTAAAAGCTAAAGAAAGGGCTTTGAAAGTTTGAGGCTCAGTCCAGGTCTATCAAATATCAATATAAGTAAAATATTGCGATTTAAAACAAAATGAGTAGGTACAAATACTTACAGCATTCTTTCCTTATTAACCACCAACACAGCGCCTTCTCTAAAAGTTCATTCTTCAAATGACAAATATTACTACTGGTTAACTTACAAATGTAAAGACAACTAATAAAATCAATCCAGTCCTGGTTGGTATAGCTCAGTGGATTGAGCTTGGGCTGAGAACCAAGGGGTTGCCAGTTCGATTCCCGGTCAGGGCACATGCCTGGGTTTTGGGCCAGGTCCCCAGTGGGGGCCATGTGAGAGGCAACCACACATTGATGTTTCTTTCTCTCTTCCCCCCTCCCTTCTCTTTAAAAATAAACAAATATTTTTTTTCAAAAAAATCAATTCAAATTATAGACACGAATAGAAAAGAGCTTCTGGACTTTATTTATTTTTGAGCCATTTGTGAGTGTATATACAGACATTTTCCTAGTTAATGTAATCTCCTCCATGACAAATACTGGGCTGTCTCCTGTTTTGTACATCAGGTACCACACGACCATGATTCCTGCTTTTAATTTGACTTTGATTGAGAAAATCTAGACCTACTGGTCAAAGTCTGAAAACTTTACTACACAAGAAAGATTATGAAAAAAGTACAGAACAATAAGACATATGAAAGTTCACTGTGGTTGCTCATGTCATTTTATAGGCAATATAGCTGTGATTCATAAAGGCGTTATCACCAGGGGTATAATGTACAGCATAGGGATTATCGTCAATCGCATCACAATTTTTAAAGTGACAGATGGCTACTAGATTATTGTGATGATCACTCATTAGGTATATAAATGTTGAATAAGTCTGTTGTACACCAGAGATTCATATAATATTGTATATCACTTATATTTTAACAAAAAATAATAGAGTAAAAAATTAAAGAAAGCAAAAATGGATAAGAAAGAGGTGTTATCACTTGTCAGCCTCACAAAATAAGTTATAAACATAGGCAGAATGAAACTTTAAATTTTTTAATTCCCAGTTCAAGGATCTCTCTAATTTTAGGAGCTTTAAAAAGTATCCATTGTTTTAAATGAAAATGTCTCCTTCTATGCCTAAAACTGGTAGCAGAATAAGCTTCTTCCTGATACATCCTGACTACTGAGGAATTCTAAGTCATATAGAACTTCTCTCATTGAGCCCTGCTTCAAAAAACAATATTTAGGGGAGGGGATACTGATAAAAAAGCAAATAAATATTCATGCTATTATATAGCTGATTTAAGATGTAGATGCTAATGGTATAGGGAAGTAAAACAAATTTTATAATAGGTGAATTAAAAATAAAAACTGTCTTTAAAACCTCCAAGCATCCCATTAAGTGTTCCTTAACACATCACTTGTGAAATGAATTCAACCTTCCGCTTCAGTCGCAGCAAAGAGTGCTCATTTCTCTTCTTTCCCCCTCCATGGTCTTTTCTGCACAAACTTATCAATTTTGATTGGCTTCATTTATCACCAATTTGATTAAAACTTTTCATGTGAAGATTACCAATGGCCAATTTTTGTCTCGTATTCCACACCCAAATGCATCAGACTTTTCTACCTAGACTCTGTACAAACACCTCAAGAGGCACATGTTAAACCTGGAGCTCATTATCATCTCTTTTCAAGCTTCCCTTCCCCTGCATTTCCTACGTACACCCTTTGCATAGCTGTCCCCTTGCACTTCCGCTCTGCCTCATGGCTCACGTCTAGTCACATCTGTTGATTCTGGCCCTGAAGAGTCCTCAGATTTGGTCCCTGCTTTTCGTTCCCACCATCTCTACGTGACCCCGGAAACCCATCCCCTTCTGTATGACCTCTGCTTTTCCTTCCCATTTGCCACGCTACTCCTTTTCTTTATCCATCTTGGAGCTGGATAATTCACATTAAATCCACTACACAAATAATATTCTTGGCCTCTGAGGTTGGTAAAAGGCCCTTCACCATTGGTCCCTGGCTTTTCTCATTTGTTCCTCTTACCTTCACTCCAGTTACCTGTAGCTCAGCCTCTCTAAACATGCTCAACAGTTCCTGAACTCACTCAGCCTATTTATGCTTCCAAGCGTGCTTGACATAATACAGCTCTCCTTCTCATGTGATGAAATCTCATATATTCTACACGATTTAGTTCTCTTGTCCTCTCTGTAAGGACTTCATTTGAAGCCACAAGACTAGATGAGTAAGATTCTCTCTCCTTCATGTCCCCATGGTACTAATCTGTTCAATTGTCTATTGTGACATTTATCACATTGCACCCTAACCGCTGTTTGTATATCTAGCTTCCCTGTGGGAAAGCTGTGAGTTCCCCTGTCGGTCAAGAACTGTATCACATTCCTCTTTGCAAACAATCAAATTGAAAACAACCATAGTGCTTAGGGACCAGGTAGTAGTCTGTATATGTGTTTGCTGAATAAAGGAATAATGATGAATGGGCCATACATAGAGAAATGAAGGAGTGATGGGTGAATCAAACAGAGCCCCTTGATTTCTATCTCAGGGACAGACTACAGTAAGATATAGCTTAAAAACACACCTAACTTTGGCACCATAGAAGTAGCCACCCATGGGATGTAATATCAGGCAATCAAAAGAGATCTTGTCCACAATTCCTTCCCTTTGAGATCAGGGCACTTGTAAGTTTTAAAAACAGGATAAAGTCCTTCATTACATAACTAGGGAAGAAGTTAGGTTAAAAAATATCATAGTCACTAATTGATGGTGCAATATGGAGTTAGGGTTCAATGGCACTGACATTTTTTCCTCCTTTTAGAACAATACTTCATATCTAGGCTTCCTGAGTTCAAGACCCAGCTCTGCAAGATATAATACTAATTTGACCAATACCTAGATCTCTCTGCCTGTTTTCTCATATGTGAACCAGGGACTATGATAATAAAATTCTTCTCATCATATTATAATAATAAAGCTCAGTAAATTAACACATGTATGATGCTTACAGGAGGGCTTTGTATTCACTCTATTTTTAATACTGTTATTTTTAATTCCCAGTAAATTTATAATTGATGTCAGGACTTCTTTGGTGGGAAATTTATAATAATAGATAAAGTTTACCAGAGTTAGTGGAGGACACCACAGGATGGAGAAAGGTTCAAGAAAGACAGAAGTGGTGTGGGCACATGCAGTCTTTTCCCCCTGAAGTCCATTTGAGCCCCCACTAAAATGCTTCATTCAGCACAACAATCATAATGTTATTCAATTTTTAGATAAAAGTAAGATTACTGTATAATAAGAAGTCTGAATGTTGATGGAAAATGAACAAGACCCAGTTTTAAAGTAGTTTGTCTTTTGTGGAGAAAAAATAATTGATGAAAAAAATTTACAAGACATTCATTCATTCACAGTTGCAAAGAAAATAGTCACTTTTAAAACAACAGTAAAACCTGTAAGGAAAGATGCAAAAGAAAAAGAAAAAGACCTGCCCTGGCTGGTGTGGCTTATTTGGTTGGAGCATTGCCTCATAAGGTTGGGGGGTTTGATTCCTGGTCACAGCATAAACATAGGTTGTAGGTTCATTGTGTGGTGTGGGCGTGTATGGGAGGCAACTACTCAATATTTCTCTCTCACATTAATGTTTCTTTCCCTTCCTCTCTCTGCCAAATCAATAAATGCACTTTAAAAATTGTTAAAAAGTAGAAGATAAAGACCTAAGACTAACTCTCTGTGAGTAAGGGAGAGGGATGAATGCAATTGAAAATGTCAGACATGAGAGTAATTACATAAAAAGTCATTGATCTATTGGTATACTGTGGAAAAAGAAATGCAGTTCCTTGTCTAAACAGCAAGGATTTTATGCTTAGTTTTAACTTGAAATGTAGAGATATCCAGACAAAGCAGAGAGAAAAACAATCAAAGTAGACCAATAATATTAAAATTATTCAAGAGATAAATATTTTTTTTTTGCATTTGATTGTGCTGACTTCAGTTACTTAGATTCTAGAGCCACAAAATAACCTGCCATTTAATTGTATTACTTCTTCACTGTTCTCTTTACCTAAACTGAGAGAAGAAACAAGATGTAAAACTCTCTATTTGCATAAAATACCAAAATGGTTATACTAATGGCTTGGTTTATGATGTAAATTTGTTTTCATTACACATAGGAAAGCCTTTCAGAGAAAAAACAGTTTTCATTTAGATCCTTGTTGTCACTGACATGATCCAAATGTATCTGCTTCTTTTGCATACCATAAGAGATCAATTAGCAAGAAATTATAAGAAGGTAGGTGGAAATATATAAATATAATCTGCATTACATGTGTTCAATGTACACTGCTACATATAATCATACACAGCATATATTAAATCTAACAAATCTGACATATATAAAGGTAACAATGTATCAAATTAAATCCAAGGAATACCAGAAAAGAGCTGTAAAAAATAAAAATAAACATTTAAGTCACCCGGCAGTCTGGCACTGCTTAAAGCAGGGACAGTGAATTGTTAACATCTCTTGTTCTATAAGGACAGTGCTGTATTATTTTACTGAATAACACAATAATGAATACACACACTTATAATCTTGACTTCACAGAAAGTTTAAACAGAAAGAATGCACACCATTTAAGAAAGATTTCTGCTTTTTGAAAAAGTTTTATTTCCTATGTAAAAAATTCACCTATGTGAAATGTTTCATTTGAGGACAATGGTGGGGAAATGAGGAACTACTCTATTTATCAGTACAATTATAATTATGATAGGACCGTAACTTGCCTTTCTAACATTACTAACCATCAAAGAATGCTCCTGCTCTCTTTCTATTACGGCCAGTTGTAGGGATGAATACTAGCTTAGACATTAATTAATTTTTTAAAATATATTTTATTGATTATACCATTACAGTTGTTCTATTCCCCTCTTCATTCCCCTCCCCCCGCACACTCCCTCCCCCACCATTCTCCCCCCTTAGTTTATAACCACGTGTCTCAAATTCTTTAGATTCTATATTTCCCCCACTATTCTCGCCCTCCCCCCATCTATTTTCTACCTACCATCTATGCTATTTTCTGTGCCTTCTCCCCCCTTCTCCTCCTCCCACTCCCCTGTTTCTAACCCTCCATGTGTTCTTCATTTCTATGGTTCCACTCCTGATCTAGCTGTCCTCTTGGTTTGCTTTTGTTTTAGGTGTGGTTGTTAATAACTGTGTGTTTGCTGTCCTTTCACTGTTCATATTTTTCATCTTCTTTTTCTTATATAAGTCCCTTTAGCATTTCATATAATAAGGGCTTGGTGATGATGAACTCCTTGAACTTGACCTTATCTGAGAAGCACTTTATCTGTCCTTCCATTCTAAATGAAAGTTTTGCTGGATAAAGCAATCTTGGCTGTAGGTCTTTGGATTTCATGACTTGGAATACTTCTTTCCAGCCCCTTCTTGCCTGTAAGGTCTCTTTTGAGAAATCCGCTGACAGTCTGATGGGTACTCCTTTGTAGGTGACTGTCCCCTTATCCCTTGATGCTTCTAGGATTCTCTCCTTCATTTTGGTCTTGGCTAATGTAATTATGATGTGCCTTGGTGTGTTCCTTCTTGGGTCCAACTTCTTTGGCACTCTCTGAGCTTCCTGGATTTCCTGGAAGTCTATTTCCTTTGCCAGACTGGGGAAGTTCTCCTTTATTATTTGTTCAAATACGTTTTCCACTCGTGGCTGTTTCTTTCCCCCTTCTGGTATCCCTATAATCCGGATGTTGGAACGTTTAAAGATGTCTTGGAGGTTCCTAAGCCTCTCCTCATTTTTTTGAATTCTCATTTCTTCATTCCTTTCTGGTGGGATGTTTCTTTCTTCCTTCTGGTCCATTCCATTGATTTGAGTCCCAGTTTCCTTTCCATCACTATTGGATTTCTGGACATCTCCCTTCATTTCAATTAGTTTAGCCTTCATATGTTCCTCTAATTTGTGAGTATAATCAACCAGTTCTGTGAGCATCCTGATAAACGGTGTCTCGAATTGTGCTTCTGAGAGGCTGGCAATTTCTCGGTTGCTTTGAGTTATTGGCTCTGGGACTTTGAGTTCTTCTTGTGCCATCTTTTGGGCTGTTCGTGCCTGTTCCATAGCAGGATCGGAGCCCTAGGTGTTCACTAGAGCAGGGCAACCAAGTCACTGGGTTGTGACACTGTATGTGGGGGCAGGGTCAAAGAGGGACTATGGCCTCCCGTCTGCCGCCTGCATCCTCGGCCCTCACCGGTGCCGCAGCTGCTGCCGTCACCGGGCCCACGCGTTTTGTCCCACTGCATGCGAGTGTGCCACCGCAGTCAGCCCTCACCCCCTGGGGCCTGCGTGGTCCATCTCACTGTGTGCGAATGTGCGACTGCAGTCAGTCTGCCCTGCACCCCAACTGGTTCCGGGCTGCCTGCACGCCTAGGTCGGGGGACCTGTCCTGCCCGACCCTGCTCGCTGCTGGCTCCGCCTCTCTTACTGTCCCCGGTGAATGGTTAGATGTAGTCAGACTTCCGTATAATTCAATTTTCTGTCCTTTGGCTGTGTCTTTGTTTCTCCAAACCTTTGTTGTATTCAAACTTGGTTGTGGGAGAAGGCACAGTGTTTCCACCTATGCCTCCATCTTGGTGGAAGTCCTTAGACATTAATTTAAAACAACAAAGAGGAACTTCAAATAATTAATTTGAAATGCTTTAATCTTTAAAGTTTTTATTAAATGAAATGTAATTAAAGCAAAAATTATTGAAATTAAATTATTAAGAAAAGTATTTCAGCCCTGCCTGGTGTAGCTCAGTGGATTGAGCGAGGGCCTGGGAACCACACGATCAGAGTTCGATTCCTAGTCAGGCCACATGCCTGCATTGCAGGCCAGTTCCCAGCAGGGGACCCACGAGAGGCAACCATACATTGATGTTTCTCTCCATCTCTCCTTCCCTTCCCCTCTAAAGATAAGTAAATAAAATCTTAAAAAAAAAAGAAAAGTATTTCAGTGAAACACCTCATAATGAAGACCTTCAAAATAGTTGGCAGGGTATCCAAACTTTTGGCATCTCCGGGCCACACATTAAATACACTGGGGCATGAAATCACATAAACTTTCATAATGTTCTAAGTAAATTTACGATTGTATGTTGGGCCACATTCACGGCCATCCTGGGCCACGTGCAGCCCATGGGCCCCAGATTGGACACCCCAAGTAGAGGAAATACAAGTGACAAGCTTACCTTTCACAATTTCCCAACCTCTAAATGTTTCCTAAAGATGCAGGTCCCAAGAATCCCTTTGGATTATTTGAATCACACAGGCAATTTGGGAAGAAAAAAGAAAGGACAAAAGGCTATTTCAGATCCATACTGTGGGCTAGGTATGACTGAGGCAAAGATTCCAGTTATTCTTCAGAAGAACACAAGCAAATGCTTTTGCCAAATCTATAGCTGACCTGTGAAGTGCCCCAATAGCTACTCTCCCTTCCTCTTCCCTTCCCCTGGAAATGCAAACAGACCACGGCACAGTCCTACCCAGGGAGCGGTGGACGAGCTGCAACAGAAGAACCCCAGTCTGCGTGTGGTCCCATGGGGAGGGCTGTCCTGCAGACACCTACACAAACACATCCCTCTTACATGAGTGAACAGTATCCTTGGTGTTAAACCACTGACTGTCTGTGTATGATCATTGGGTAACATATCCTAATTCAAATGGTTCATTTGAAAGTCTCCACTCCCAATTAATCACATAGGTGGCTTTGAGTAAATATCTCAAATTTTGAAATCTTCTATTGCCTCATCTTTAAAAAAAAAAGTAATACCCTATACCCACTTCAGAGTGTCCCTGTCTTTTAAATGATAAAATACGTAGCCTGTGCCTAACAAAATATTTGATAAGCGGAAGGTATTATAATCACTGAGGTAATTGAGTACCATAGATACTACTCAAGGGAAGAAAATAAACATCTGAATAGTCTTTAAGGTTATGTGTATAAGCACAGACTCTCACCCCAACACAACCCAAATGGCAGTTCAATTTTATCTACTGGAAAACTGCATAAGCAACAGGATCCTTACAATCCATTAGGTTCAAATATATTTAAGTTCAAAGACACACCATCAAATGTAGTCCAGACTTCTCAAAGCAAGAAAGTAGAACCATCTTTGTGGGTTACCTAACACATAAATGTACACACACTTACATATATCCAAACATGCGTACGTGCAACCTCGGTTGCAGAGCGAAGATTTTTGCCAAGGGTGTCATATTCCCTTGGCAATGAGAATATGACATTATACTTTGCTTAATGAATATAAATGACTCAAAAGAGATAAGGAAACAGTGACCTTACTGGTCTCAGGAAGGGAATGTATATAAAACATTTGAGGTTTATGAGGGCAAAATTCTAGTTCTTATGTGTGTTATATTATTCCCCAGATAAACTAAAAGAATAAAGGAAATATATAGACTACTAAAGGCAAAATGTCATCCCATATCAAACTCACACTGAATGTCAACATTGTAATTTTATAGCTCATAGGCCTCAGGAACACTGGAATGAGATTCAGCACCAGTGTGTCAGAAGAGTGAAATAAGCAAGACCTTTCTTCTTTTTATACGTACCTTTCAATGACAAATTGTAACATGCTTTTGTCTCCATCTTTCTTTCATGTTATTAGTGTTATTTTGGCTGACAAGATTTTTATCCCGCCCTCCCAACTCCCTCCCCCACCCCTTTCCCTTCTCTTTCTTCAGCATTGTTCCTCTAAACTGCAAGGCCATCTGTGCACTTGGCAGATGCGAGTGAGTTCTGTAATTGTTGTCATTCTTAGCATAGTGCAAACCCTGCACAATCCAGAGGACGAGGAGTACTACATTCAAGAGTTAGCCAAATGTATATTGTTGTCTAAATTACTTGTCAAAACGTCAAAGGGAACAATATTTGATTTTCAAAGCACAGCATACATCTACCCAGATTACAATATGAGGGCTCTATTATGCTGTTACTTATGCAATGCACCATCCAGATTTTGACTAAAGTAAATGGCATGAGCTCTCGCAGGCTTT
The DNA here is from genome assembly GCF_014824575.4 of Sturnira hondurensis. Taxonomy (NCBI): domain Eukaryota; kingdom Metazoa; phylum Chordata; class Mammalia; order Chiroptera; family Phyllostomidae; genus Sturnira; species Sturnira hondurensis. The sequence goes on along the minus strand of NW_028093774.1, from coordinate 12,785,854 downwards.
GATTTCTATTGTGTAAAAGGAATATAGGAGTCAGTTACAAAATCCTTTGTTCCAGAAGAGAATTGAGAGGTTTTTCTGAAGTATATCAAACACATACTTTCGGAAGACAGAAATCTCTGGTATAAATGCACCTCACTTTTAAACAACCCAGAGATGTAATCATTGAGATTTAAACATAATAATGTATTAAAATGTTGACTTGGGAGATTTGAAGAGGAAAGACAATGGGGTATTGTGTTAGTTTTGTACTGCCACTGTAACGAGCTCTCATAAGTTGAGTGACTTAAAGCCACACAAGTTTACTGACACTGGTGTAGCTGACGAGTTTGACCTGGGTCCCACTGGGCTAAAATCCAGGTGTCAGCAGGGCTTTGTTCCCTTCTGGAGGCTCTGGCAAAGAATTCATTTTCTCCCTCCGTCCAGCGTCTAGAGGCCAGACTCTCCACCCCAATTCCTGGCTGTAGCCTTCTTGTATCTCTAGCGCCAGCAACATCGTTGCATCTCTCTGAGTTTTCTTCCATAATCACATCTCCCTCTCTGACAACAGCCAAGGAAGGTTCTCTGCTCTCAAGGAATCCTGTGATTAATGTTGGCTCACCAGGATAACCCAGGATAGACTCTCTCCGATTTAAAGTCTTGGACCTTCATCACACCCACAAATTTGCTTTTCCTACGTGGGGTATTATATTCACAAGACCTAGGGGTTAGGCTATGGACGTCTTTGGGGAATGTTATTCTGGCTCCCCACAGCTATCACCCCTCTCAACCTCCTTTATTACAAATGACAATGAAAGACATGAAATAGGTTATATTAGATCAAAGTTAAACAAATACTGGAATATAAAAACTATAACCCCAAAACTCCAGTTCCTTACTCTAGTAACTAAAATATACCACTTTTCTTCATGCCTGTACATGACTGTTTTTGTAAAAAAAACATGAATCCTTTCGCTTCTCTAAAGAGTATTTGCACTTCTTAGCTTTAATAAGAGAAGAAACTATTACCTGATTATTCAAATGTGTCGTACACACAACTTTTCAGTAATGCACAGACCACCCAGAGTTAGAGTAGGTGTTTAATTAATACATAATATACACATTGTTGATGACAACAACGATGATGTCATGTCGCAACACATACTCAAAGGCTCTAAAAACTGCTTTTAATTTCTAATTAAATTATACAGTAATCTGATCATATGCCCATTGAAGACAGATGTGTAAGAAACGAAGCAATTAGAATGTCTGTACAGGTGAACTTTCTACAAATACTTAGTAAGGGGTTATTCCAGGCTAAACACTGAGCTGGATGCTGAAAATAAAGGACGATCAAGGCAGAGGACTACCCTGAATTAACTCAGTGACTCCATGTGGTGGGGAAAATATGTGTACATGGTATAAACATAACATATATAAAATCAAGTATTGTGTGTTCTCTTAACAGTGAATGGAAGGATCCCTGGCCAGGTGGCTAAGTTGGTTGGAGTACTGTCCTGTGCACCAAAAGATGGTGGGTTTGATCCCTGGCTGGTACGCATATGGGAGACAACTGATCAATGTTTCTCTCTCTGCCTCCCCTTTATCTCTCTCTAAGATCCACAAGCATATCCTCAGGTAAGGATTAAACCAAGAGAATGAAAGGAGAATAAAGGAGGAAGCAGCGGATGCTGGAAAAGAATGTCAGTAAAGATTGATTTTGAGGAGTAATTGGGATTTCAAATATTCAGATAAGTAACAAGAGGCTCTCTTTTATTTTCTCGGGAAGCATAAAATGGTATCAGGTCAATCAAATCAATAATGTGGAGAGAAAAATACCCTCTGGGAAATTTACAAGCTTCACATCACCTTTGCCCCTAAATCATCCTTCTGTATTTAAAAGTGTGTGTCTGAGAATGCACGGCAGCACTGTCTATAAGTAGGCCATGGGCTTGCGTCCCTGCTGGGCGATGGAGCTCTGGGCTGAGTGTGTGGCTGTCTGCTCCATACGTGCTTTCCGGAGGGTAGAAAGCCTTCATCCACAACTTGCTGTCATGTAAACTATAAATGCTGGCTCTGCAGAATTCCCAAACAGATAGATGCTCCTTAATCAAATGTTGACATGTTTAAGGACTGCTAAACTGCATCGAAACTAGGGCCTTTACTTTGGAATGCCATTAGTAAGGACTAAGATTCTGTGGAACAGTTTGGTAAGTACCCATATCTCAGTGTCCGTTTAAGTTTTCAGTGAATATTTATTAAGCTACTACTGTGTGCCAGGCACTTTTCTATGCATTGAAGAAGTGAACAAAACACAGTCTCTGCTCTCTGAGAGAGTTTATACTATGGCGGAAGATAACAAGCATTACAGAGAAAACTAAAAGTGAAGAAAGTAATAGAAAATGGTGTAGCGGCGTCAGAGACAGGATTCCTAGGGATACGACACGTAAGGTTAGAGCCCATAGCAGAATTAAGAGAATGAAGAACCCATGCAAAAGAAGTAGAATGTACAAACGCCACAGAGAAGACCGAGCACAGTGCTTCTGATGTACATGAACAAAAGCAGTAAGACAAGAACAGTGCACACAAGGGGAAATGTAGGAGACGAGGTCAGACAAGCAGCGGTAGATGCCCCTGCATAGGGCCCTGATGGGTCTTGTTTCTAGTACGGTGGGAAGTTACTAGCGGATTTTCAGCAGGACTGTGACACGGTCTGCCTGGCAAGTTAAAGGGGGTTATCTGGCTTCTGTGTTGTACAAGGGTGAGCAGGGAGACCACTGGGGGTCCATTGTATTTGTCCAAGTGAGATATGAGGATGGCTCCTCCGTCAGTGGGTTCAGAGACTGGTTAAATGGAAATTATTTCCCCCCGGTGTTCCAAAATGGAGACTGTAGATCTTTCTATGCTAGAATAAAAGGTATTAAAATTATACCCCTGTAGCCACCAAAAGCTTTAAAACTTGTGGAATTTTCAATACCTACATAGGACTCTGGAATGTTACAAAGATATTGATTAATCCTGAAAATTATACATGGGAGTTAGTCATTATTTGTAGGGCATTATTTAAGAAATACCTATCGTAGTGAAGCCTCACACACTTTACATGAATTCCTTCATTTTAAATATTTGTTCTGAACAAGTATTTTTCAGTAAGTGTGCTTACTTGTCAGTCTATTTATTACAGTTACATGTTATATTTAGTAACATACATTTTAGGGAAAATAGTGTCTTAAAAGTACTGCAACTTATTTATATTGCTAAATAACATTTCCAGATAAAACTGTTTATATTTTCTTTGGAAAATACCAAGATTCATCAGCTATTCTCACAATTGCCTAAGCCCATAAATTTGGCTGATGTGTATTGATATAAAGAAAATACATCCAAACACGTACACTTCTAAGTTTTACGAAGCCTCTAATAAATCCCTATGTTTAAAATCTCCTGTGGATTCTAATTAAATATTTGTGATATTTAGTTTCTGGGCCATATGTATAATCGCTTCAACAATTTCTTGGTGACATGGATGACTTTTTTTGGAGGTTGAGTATCCGTTGCCAAGGTTACAGCCTTTTTTTCCCCTCTGTTAATAACGGACTCCACTGGGTCAGTAACATGAGTCCCCTGGGCGCTCAGAATCTAATCGGCCGTGTTTCATTTTCTAGGGTTTCTTTGTATCCAGTGCAGAATTTTCAGATCCCTGCCCTGTGTCAGCTGACACCAGTGCTCTTGCTAAGTGTATACACCCTTGTCCTCAATGAATAAGGGCTTGATTGTGCACTGATTAAAATGGCTTATTTTACTGTTAAAGTAAATTACACAGAAATGGCATTTCCTACCAAACAAAGAAAAATAATACCATCATAACACAAACTTGACACTTCCCTAATGCTTTAATCTGACAATCTCGGCACACTTAACAAACAGTAATTAATTAACCCTTACAACATTCCTGTCAAAAAGGTCTGATTACACCCATTTCGAAAATGAAATGCTAAGAGGTAACATAACTTGGACAAGGTTACAGAGTTAGCGTGTGACAGACCGGGGACCATAACTCAGCCACTTTGGCCCTGGGCTCCCAGGCAGTCAACAAGCAGTCAACAAGTACTAATCAGGAGAACAGATTGCTTCTGTTTATTCTAAGAAAATCCCCACTTCATAAGAATTCCTGGGTGGTGATTCAGACAAAGATTTTATTATAGTAGATCATAATCGGCATCCAAGTTTATCACCAAGAAAACTAGAAGAGCCATCAGCTCAAAAGTTCGTAAGTGCATCTTGTCAAGGGTACTCCTGGCTTAAAAAAAAAAAAAAAAAAAAAAAAACTGTGTTAAATGTTAACTAGAAAAAACGCGACCAAGGAAGAGGTTTGTCAAAGTGCTAATCCCTAAGGGTAGACTCTGGGTGAGCTTCAAAGCATTAAGCAGTCAGCGGATTCAATGTCTCTCAATTATTCTGGCAAATTTACATTCACGTCTTACAGTATCAGGAAGAGGAAATGTTCTCTTGCGATTCACATGCACGTTCAAAACCAGCCTGTAGAGAAGACATGGAGCCGTTTGGAAACGCTACTAGATGCAACCCTCTAGTCCGGATGCTCTTCTTCTTCGTCGTCGTCTTTTTGGTAAGTGATACACTAACGACTTTGCTGTCAGCCATGTGACTTCATCAAAAACCGTGCTTGCAGTTCGGTCGGCAGGAAGGGCTCCCGTCCCCGTGACAAGGAAGCTGCGGAGTCTGTAATCACCAAACTTCGGCGGTTCCTGACATCAAGGGCAGAGAGCCCACATCATTTTCTTTCTCATATTGTTCCAGAGAACATAAACTCACAAGCTCCTCATTAAAAGTTACATTTCCTCAGAAGTGTCTTTAATGAAAATCTCATTCTAGTAAAATGGACATGTGGTGGCCCCAGCCTGAGAGCCCTGCTTGTCTAGACTGTGAATGGCCAACAGCTGACTGGCACTTAAGTCATAAACACATAATGGAGAAACATATTCTAACACGCCTGCTCCTTGTCTCCACCATGGCTCCATTTCCACCTATCCCTCCCCTTTGACCTGGAAGCATTTGTTCTTCTGCCTCCACATGATTTTGATTCCCTTCGTACAATTTTCTTATCTGTGTTCATGTGACTTTTGGGGAGACCGTGCCTTCAGACCATGAGCACCCTACATTGTCTCATTCTCCTGAGGTTTCTCCTGAAGCTACCTGCCCAGGCTCCAATCCAAACCCAACACCATTATCTGTTTTCTGTGGCTTTTTGTTCATCTTTCTGTCCCTTCCTTCTGTGACCTTTCATCAATCACTTATTAACCATCTTTTACATGTCAGCCCCTGAACTGTGACATGGAAATTTAGTGGTGAATCTGTCACAGACTGTACCCCTAGTCAGCCCTCACGGTAGTGGGATGTCAAATGTGTTTATTTACTCAGCTAAATACAAGATCGGCATAAGCGCAATGCACTGGAACAGCACAGTTCATTCATGGGAGACAAGTGGGAGGAGCCAGGGTAGAACGGCCATGCCTAATCGACTCCACATGGGCTATTCCAAGCATTTCCAGCTTTCTTTAACCCCTCCTCTGCCTGGTTGTGAATGCTTCCCATATGTTGCTAAAAACCAAAGCCTTCTGATGTGAACTACCACAGAATACGTTCTACCTATTTTCATGATTTCTCTTTTGTTACCCTCTTCCTCTGATATCTTAGTAGCCTTTAAATAAGTGTGCTTTGGTATCACTTTCTGAGTGAGGCCTATTTCTAATAATGTTATCATCACGAACCCCAGCATTCTTCATTTTCCTCACCCACAACTTTTTCCTCGGCACCTCTTACCATCTAATGTCCCAAACTCTGGACTAATTTGGGCACTACCTGTCTATGGTGTGTAATAAAAGTTTGAGAAGTATTTGTTACATAAATAATTGATCTTATGTCCACTTGTGACTCTGACCCAGCCATGCTTTCCAATTTTGAATTTAACAGTATTCACAACTACATAAACCCATTCACTAAATTCTCCCGAACTCAAAGACAGCAGACAGTCTTAAAAAATGAATAAGCGATAATGAATGCACTTAAGCTATAAGATCAGATAATGTTAATTGCTGTGGAAAAATGAATTAAGAGAAAGAGATAGCAAGAAATGGGATTTGCTATTTTTACCTAGGCTGACCAGGTATTGCTATTTTTACCAAGGCTGAATGGCGTTGAAGAAAGAGGTGACATTCTAGTTGACTCTTAACTGATGTAACTCACTGCAACACAAGGTAATATTCACACAAGTTCCGGAGGCTCTAACTAAACTGCAGATTCTGATTCAGTAAGTCTGGGGGTGCTGAGGGTGGTACATTCCTGACAGCCCCTGGCTGATGCCTACGCTGTGTGCCTGAGGAGGTAGAATGTTATATAAATGCAAAAAAAGAGGAATATAAAAAATAACAATAATGTTAACATAAGAGCCTAAATTCTTACTGAATACATTAAAAGAGAATCTATAACTTTAGGTTCACTTGAGCAGAAATATCCTATTCCAATTTTTAATAGCTATTTGGCCCCATAGGTACTTGATCATGTTTTTAAACATAATTTTATTATTTGTTTTGTTTTTTTAACTAAACATTAAAAATACAGATAAAAAAGAAAACAAGAGAATCTATTTATAAATCCATTCATATTGTAAGTTTACTAAAATTCATGTGTAATTTTTAATTGAGATCATTTCAAAGCATTTATATTTTGGTTTGTTATTGCAAATAATGCTTTAATTTGTTTTGTGGAGGAAGGTCAATATATTCTATTTGTGTATTTATTTTTTTTAATTTACCAGTTTAATTGCAGTTGACAAAAAGGATTATATTAGTTTTCAGGGGTATAGAGTAAGTGATTAGACATTTATATACCTCATGAGGTGATCACTCTGATAGTTCTAGTGCCTGACACTGTACATAGTTATTACAACATTACTGACCATATTCCCTAGGCTGTACTTCACATCCCTGTGACTATTTCTATACCTGGCAATTTGTATTCTTAATCTCTCTACCTTTTGCATCCATCCACTCAAAGCCCTCCCATACGGGAACCATAAATTTGTTCTCTGTGTCTACGAGTTTGTTTTTAATTAACTTATTTTTATTTATTTTTACTTTGTCATGATTAGTACATAAAAAAAGATTTATGTTGTTTTTACATTTTACAGTGAGCTATTAATTCAAAGTACTAATTAGAGTACTAATTATAGCGCTTTTTAGTTGATGATATTTTTTCAAAGTAGGCTATAAAATTTGCATATAATAATAAAATAAATTTCTTCCTTTCCATCCAATTCTTATTTATTTAATTGTTTATTATATGGATAGATGTTCTAGTATAATTCCAAGGAAATTGGTGACAACAGACCCATGATTTATTAATATACCTGATAATAAAGTGCCTGGTGTCCTGTCATTTAGCTAGTGACTATAGCTATTAGAGTGAAATCAGTAATCTTTATTATTTAAAAAGCATTTGCTTTTATTTGTATATTTATCATTTAAATTTTCATCAAATATAAAATGGCTTTTAAATTTAATTGAACATCTCTTCAGCATGCAATGAGATGATATAGTTTTTCCTTGGTCTCTGTTATATAATGTGTGTTATCAATAAATTTTATAAATACTAAAACACCCAAGAATCCTGGAATAAATACTACTTGGTAATATTTATTAATCTATTATTGACAATGTTAAATTCTATATTTGGGTTGCTAATACTATATTTAACATCTTTGCACTCACTTTTCGAGGGATTTTTGTATGCTTTATTATTGGCATTGTCAGATTTACTTATAAGATTGATTGATTGAGAGGCTTTTCATCAACTCCCAAACATTCAAAATCATAACATATATCTTCTGAAAGTTTATCAGAAGTAGTCCGTATTAGTTTCCTATGACTGCTATAACAAACTACCACAAAATGGGTGGCTTAAGACAACAGAAATGTTGTCTTTCAGTTTGGAAGGCTTGCAGTCTAAAATTAAGGTGTGGACAGGATTATGCTCTCTTAGGAAGAATTCTTTCTTCTTCTCCTTAGATTTTGGTGGCTCCCAGCAGATCTAGATACTCTCAGGCTAGCAGCTGAGTCACTCTGATCTCTGCCCCCAGCTTCTTTACATGGCATTACTTCCTTTGTGTCCTCTCCTCTTTTTACAAGGGCAACATCATTGAATCTTGATTTGGAGCCCACCCTAAAACAGTATCACCTTACCTTGACTATTCACATCCACAAAGGCATTATTTCCAAATAAGTCCACATTCTATGGTTTAATGTGGACATAAATTTTGGAGTGCACACTGTCTAGCCATTACATAGACTATAAAACCTTATGGATCTGGTGCATTTTTTTTTGCCTATATGTAGAGAAAATGTTATTTAAAAGAAAAATAAGATAACTTTCAATCAGTATATTCACTCTAGACCTCCCATGCTTTGTTGTATTAATAAATCAAGTAATTGATTAGAAGGTAATTCAACAACAAAAAAACATGACTTCTAAAATTTATTGTACTGTCAAGTATGTAAACTTATTCAAATTGTTTTGTAAACACAGATAGGACCTCAGTCAAAACCATTTTAAAGTTGTGCTTAAAATGTATCATATTATCTGTTCATCGTTTGACCAGAGGAAATAGGGACCACTCACTGTGTTCCAAATAGAAAGATTTTGACATAAATTAGTGCTTACATGATCATTGGAAGAGCTGAGAGACTAGAGGCTTGGGAAGCTGCCATGGAAGGTCATGGGAGAATCGCCACTGGTGATCGTCCATGTTAACATGAAAAAGCTCAGTGTGAAACACCAAAGTAGGTGGAGCTTAAGAGCCTGCTGGAAGCCTTTCTGATTCTATCTCTATCAGAAAGTCTGGCTGTGACTTCCTCTAGAAAGTATGGTTTCCGCTTCACTTCTACCTTCCATATTCAGCATGAACACCTTTCATTAACAATATTCAAGCCATAATCACATGGGAAAGGCAATTCTGAGAACCAGTTTCCATCTTTCAAAGGAATGGTGGTGGCTCTGAGTTGGCATTAGGAAATCTAGAGTATCTAGAACCTTGTAGATTAAGCCACGGGCACAGGGTGGTCAAGGAATCACCTATTGGTCATTCTCTAATTTTTCTTAAAAACTGTAAAGAAGGAGAGTTGAGAATCTTACTTCTTGGTCAATAGATCTAACAGACACATGTATTTTTAGATCTTAAACTCAATTCTTTGCTTGAAATACAATTCTTTGTTTGAAATACTGCTCAAAATAAGACATCATTGAAAAGGGGAAAAGAAGGGTCCTAAGATTCTTAGCCATGCAATTATTTTCTGTGCTTTTGCCATTATACTGATAGAGATGCCATTAAACAGGTAATAATATGTTACTTATAAAAAGTATATATATATATAAACTTCAGTGGAATCTCTTTGCTTAAGTATAAATATTATTGACTACATTACAGCTAATATTTATTTATTATACACTATGTGCCAGCCATTCCCTTAAATTCAATACTTTATTTAATTCTCTCAGCAACTCTATTAGGTGGATTCTATATTCCAGAACCCACCTTTCAATTACGATGGTTATGATTATGGCAAAAAATACTCTTAGAATTCAAATTAGAATGGGATTAATCTTTCTACTGATTAGACATATTGCTACTATTCATTAAGTCATATAACTTATTTCATAATGAGTTGAAGGCCTAAGTTGCCAGACATAATTTGATGAAACTGCTCTTTAAAAACGTCACATAGTGAATTTGCCTGAAATATTTACACTAGGATTTATTTGTCCAAGAGTCTGCTCATTATACAACAATTCTTTACAACCTTAGCAAATTAATCCTACTTTCCTAAATTAAGAACTCTTCCATAGTGCATTTTATCTCTTGTGAAAAAAGGAGAAACTCAAATCATAAAAGAAATCCAGTCTCTTATTTTGAGGTCTTGACCTTTTTGGAAGATAAACAGAGTTTCTTTCAGCAAAGGAAGGGAAGTAGGGAGCTTTCATAATTTAATGTCAAGTACGTCAATTTAACTGGAAACATTCAAATCTTAATAGACCGTAAATCAAAAGATCCTATGACACAGTAATTGAGTTACCATTAGCCTTTCACCTTTATGAGCTTGGCGATGAGCCTGACCTAGGTTAAGGGAAAGAAATTCTATTAATTTTCAGGTGTCCCCTGGTCTGCAATCCAAAATTGCATTAGCCCCCACTTTGTTTAGAGATGGCTTACAGTTTGACGATTCTAAACACCTTGGGTCATTTTTTAAAATCACTTGTGGATGTTCTGACAGTGAAAAATATTCAGAAACTAAGAAACATTGACTTGAAAGTCAGCATCCAGTTTTTAAGTATAATTTTAAGAGAAGGTAAATTTAAAAACAATTCATTCAACAATTCATTCATTCATTCAATTCATTCATTCAAGTTTTTCAAAAATAAATTTCCCAGCAGATAGAATGTATTTTTTACTGTATTGTTTTATAAAAAATGCTAATGTTTACTTTTTTCAAGTCATATTGTCTCTAATTCCATGTGGCGAGGATATCAAATACACACTCATAGCCTAAAACACACGCCAAGTAATGGGAAGATAAAATGGACTAAATACACCTGTGATATGTTCAAAGTTACATACAATCATATACATGCAAATTAGCCTGAAAGGAACATTAAGTTTTGTCAACAAACTAATAATAGTTCTCAGTGTTCTCTGGGGTTACAAAAACACTTTGATAAATGATAGAAACAGGTATAAATAATTAAAAATCTTTTGGACAAGAACAGTGTTATTGGTGTACATACCCATATCAATTAAAAATTTCACACTTTATTTTTCTTGTAAAATAGTTTCTTAAGACATATTCAGCTGAAATATTCTTAGGTGACTAAGAATATTTGAGGAGGTACCCATCTAGACATGCAGGATCCCAAAGAGAACGCCAACTCGAGTGTGGTTAAATAACTGACTTGTTTAGGAATGTACATGAAAAGCGTTGGTTACCTAGCACTCCACATCCTCATGGCTGTATTAGACAGCCAGGAAGAGAGACCAAGGCATGGAAGAAGGTTTGAGGTGACCTGAAAGGTAACAGCCCCTTGGAGCTCAACCCACAATCTGCACACTTCAATCTACTACACAATATCCCTTGAAATTCATTCAGACTCTACAGATCCCCTCCCCCAAAACTAAAATTGGCATACAAATTGTGTCTCCAAGGCCCCAGACTCTCAGAACCCAGCCCCCATTTGGAACTCTTGCAGATATGTGTGCAATAAATAGGAAGCCTTTACTCAAAAGTGCTTACAAAAATGAGGCATTTCAAATTAAGATGACAAAAAAATGTAGCTCCTTTGATGCCTAAATTAACTGTTACATGCAAAATTAGAAAAAGCCAGCCTTAAAACTAAACATAAATGAATGGGAAGCTTATCTTGACTGGAAATTAGGAACTCCTAGGAGGAGCACAGGCAAATCACACTCAGAATGGAAAACCAGAAAGGCTGGTTTCAGATGGAGGGGAACCAGGAATTGCATACATTCCTTAGACTAGAACACAATCATGGAACCTATCTAAAGGCTTCTCCAACTTTCTCCAGAACTCTGATGGGTTCACAAAGGAATTTATTTTAACTGTTTCAACATTTCATTCTGGCAATTCTGACCTCTTCCAATTAATATGCCTACAAGGAGCAAAACAAGCAAGAGTTACTAACCAGGGTCTGTGGGGAAACGTCTGTGGAGGAGTCTATTTTTGTCATGGAAAGCCAAGTTACCTCAACAAGGGCTGTAGAAAACCGAAATGGGAATTCGAGAGAGTAAAGAGATAGGAACAAGCACAAGGTGGCTCCGGGGGCTGCGAAAGCATGTTTCCCCTTCTCCTCACTAACAGTTTAGAAGCAATTGGAATGATCATAGAAGGGAAGTGACTAAGGCCCTTATAGGTGGGGGGGCTACATTATCTGTTCTTAACCAGACCCAACTGAGCTGCCCTCTCCCCCAGAGTAAAGTTTCTGTACATATGGTAGAAATGAAAAAATTATTCAAAATATAGATGTATATATACATTGTATATAGAGCACGTTTGATTCAACATTGTCATAATGATAAAAGCATACAATATAGAAAGGTCGGTATTTATCTCCAAAATATGAAAATACTAATTAAAGAGGATATATGCATTCTTATGTTCATTGCAGCTTTATTTATAATAGCCAAAAGAAGAAAACAACCTGTGTCCATCAACAGATAAATGAATAACTGTGTGAATATAGATATAAAATTGTTCTATGTGCAATGTTTCTTGCACTTTGTCTTCAATAGATATCTCTATTGAAAAGGTGGTTATAGTTTTAGGAAAAGCCAGAAGTCGCAGGGCACCAAATCTGGGCTGTAGAGGGGCTGAGTCACTTGGGTGATTTGATATTTTGCCATTAACCTCTGCATGAGACATGATGCATGAAGGGGTGCAGTGTTGTGATGAAGCTGCCAATCACCAGTTGACCACAGCTGCAGCCTTCTGAATCATCCCAATAGTTTCCATGGAGGAATGTTCAAGCTTAATGCAAAATTTGTTGCTCTACTCACTCAGTCATTTTGAATGCAACAGCCACACAGTACACATGCTCACTCAATGGCATCTACTGCCCCCACTGACTAGTACAGTGAAGTTGTCATTGTTCACGCATGTGCATTCCAGTCTACTTTCCTTGGCTGCCATTTTACACATATGTCACATAAACTGTTTTCATAATATTTACAGTGGCTGGATTTTTCCAGACAGAATATATATGAAATATATATTTCATATTTCACATTCATGTAAATGACTGAGTTGCATTTCATATATAAATATAACAATATTTTTATATTTTATGTTTCATATTCATATAAATGTCTGGGTTATATTTCATTTTATATATATACAAAGATTAAATATTGCCATCTGTGACAACATGGATGGATCTTGAGTGTGCAATGCTAAGAGAAATAAGTGAGAAGAAAAAGGAAGTGAGGAGCCCTGGCTGGTGTAGCTCAGTGGATTGAGTGAGGGCCTGTGAACCACACGATCACGGTTCGATTCCCAGTCAGGGCACATGCCTGGGTTGCAGGCCAGTTCCCAGCAGGGGACTCACAAGAGGCAACCATACATTGATGTGTCTCTCCTTCTCTCCTTCCCTTCCTCTCTAAAGATAAATAAATAAAATCTTAAAACAAATAAAAAAAGGAAGTGAGGAGATGGAAAAATGGATAAAGAGTTCAAGTATGGGGTGACAATGGGCACTGGACCTTTGATGAGAGCCATGCAATAGAGTATACAGATGCCAAATTATATTCTTGTGTACCCAAAATTTATATAATGTTATTAACTAGTGTTACCTTGATTTAAAAAGACAAATGTAAAAAAAAGTATACAACTATTTACACATTCAAGAACAGAAAAAAATTAAGACACATTAGAGAACATTCATATAATAAACTATGATGTAGAAAATAACGAGTGAAAATACTTCATGAAGAGGAAAATATTGGCAAGATAATCATCACAGAAAATGCAGAATAAAAATTGCTTTAAAAACATGGCCTCAGATGTGTAAAAAAATAGAATCTCTTTTAGAACAAAATAAAAATGAGTAAAAAATTTAATACAGACTGTCTCCTACTTGTGAGAATATGGGAGTGTTTAAATTTTTTACTTGTGATATTTCATATTGAAAAAATGCGTGACCATATTGTATTTATGTTTAGCAAATAAAGACAAGCCTTTTAAAAATGTTTCATTGTCTGTTATTTTGTTTCAGAATGGCCCATTATGTAAACCAAATATCAAAGGTTTAAGTATAGCCCTTTTAAACATTACACGAACAACCCCACATGAAATTTTATCAAAGTCCGTCAACTCAAGAGCCATCATGCCATAAAGAGTAGCACAAAATGGCGTTAATAATATAATAGTTCCAAGTATATATTGCAAAGATTCTAGAGTGAAGTTTATAAAGCATCAACTAAGTCTATAAGCTGCAAATTTTGTAATTTGTCAGCATCTTCAGCTGTACTAGTTCACGTGGGAGAGCATTCTCTTCTCTCAGCTCAAGAGTCCCACACCTAAGATCAGAGAGAGCTCCTACTGTTTCTAGGGCAAAGAGTTGATTATAAGGAAAGGAACAAATCAGATTCCGTGATTAAGGCAAACATGCATATTGGGTGACACACAGGACAATTTTCTTTCCATATAACAAGGTATATTGATATTATGGTTATAGTGTATGAGTGCTATTAGTCACAACTAACTATGGCATAGCACTAATTATGATTCTTCCCATCAATATGTTTTATACCTAATTTGAAAATGTGAACAATTTAAGGCTCAGAATGGCAAATGATATATCCAGGTAAAGGGCTCTAAAATAATGTGAAAATATATATATATTTACTCCTTTCTTTTCTGTGACTCAATCACTAGGGAATAATAAAGCCTGTAAGGTAAGCCAGGTGTCACTTCTATGTTTAATAGTCACTGGAAACTGCAGAAATCAGAGTAGTGGTGATATGAATGAGCATACTTGAAGAAGGAAATGTCGGTATAGAGGGTAGATATAAAAAAAGAAAGTAAGCAAGAAAAACAAAAGATGACTCACATTTACTCACCTCTTGAAATAAGATTTTGAGACTCCAGATAAAACAGATATAGAAAAGTGGGGTCACTGTGGTAAAAAAAAAAAAAAGTGATAGAAAGAGGTCAAAAGATAGACTTTTCCGGAGAAGAAAAGAATGGATTTCTAGCATATGTATATTTTAAAAGCTCCTTTTATCTTCTCTGTACCTGGGAGAGCTTTCAAATGTCCGGAGAAGCCGCCTGGATGCACTTACCTGGTAACAGGTGGACGGAATTAGGCATCTGTCTCAGAATGTCACTACATATTATGTTTCCAATATGCTCCTCTAGTCTTGGCAAGTCAGCTGTGGTGAGGGTGCAAAACAAACACATTTCAGTCTGTCTCTGATTAAACTAATGATAAACCAATAACTGCTGTTAGAGAAGAAGGGGAAAAACCACTAAAGTTCAGTCTGCCAGGGTGATTCTATCTCCTATTAAAGATTTTCATGCCCGTTAAGTTTTATTTAAAGCAAAGATTAAGCCATATGTCCCTTCAGTCATTGATATTTTAATTTGCATATGCCAATTTCATATATAAGAAAACCGCTCTAAATCAGAAGAGTGGGTGGTATTGAACAATTCAGAGGAAATACAGATTGGTAGTCAAATGATTTATATGGAATTGATCTTCCAGAAGCTCAGAAGTTGTTCTCATTGATTTTGCCCTTCTGTTACATACAGGTGCTTTATTTCTTTAAATCCCCTGCCTAACCACTTGCCACCAAAGCATATGAAACAAAGTAACACATGGCCTTACTAATAGAACACATTTCCTTGCTTGTTTATCCATCCATCCACCCATCCAGCTATCCATCCACCCACCCAATATGTAGGGAAAGCGTATGTATCTCGTATTCTGTTCCAAACATTGGCAAAGTAGGTGGTTGGGGATGAAAACTAAAGAAAACACAATAGACTAAAAGAAGATGGGGCTTGATGGCGGCCTCCATTCTAAGCTGGACGACGCAGGGCAAACAGAGCCATGGCACAAGCAAATCATCTCCCGAGCCGAGACCTGCAGGAGAGGCAGTGCACTCTGTCACAGACAAAATCAAGTGTCTTACACTTTCATTTCAACAATACAACTGTATTGTGGACCTTTCTCTTACTATTTGCATAAACCTAGGCTGGTGAAACTATGAAACCTAACAAAATTTGGTTTTTTTGGGTCAATTGGGGGAAATCTGGTTTGTATTCTACTACCAAAACATGGAAACCATCTCCCATGAGATTAGGAAAACGAATGTCATGTTCCTCTGAACTCTGTGGTCACAACCTGTGTCAAAATCAGTACCGACATTCCTGTCCCTCCAGCTATGCATCATAAACTTAAAGTGTATGTACACATGTATGAATGCATGTGTCCATGCACCTATGTCTATATGTCTATATTAAATGCATTTGCAAAATATTTATACACCCAGATACATATGAAAAAACATTAATAGTTCCCGACTATCTTAAAGTGCGATTTTAAAATGCTAAACTGGGATCAAGTAGAATTATGATTTAAACTATACTTAAATAAGTAAATTGGCATTTTGTTCTTTCCTCTACATGTTCAGTTATGTGATTAACAGTGATAGGCTCTCTCACTTCCTCACCCTGTGTTGCTTTATTAATAAAAAGCACATGTTACTTATGTAAAAAAATTATGTAAACATTTCTAACAAAAACATATGTTCTCACAATTTCCTTTATTTACATAGCCATGTGACAAAATAGGACAAAAGAGGAAAACCTGTTAATGCTATCATAGACCCTCGAGAATGCAATTATGTTCCCTCGTGAAAATATAACATAAAAACATTTTTCACATTCACTGAATGAGAAGTAAACCAATCCCTTTCTGTTTAGACATCTGTGTTTCCCTGTATCAGTGCAGTCTGAACTCTTGTCCTTGGTGCTGTGCAAACTTTAATTTAGTATGACCTTCAGCAGATTTGCTTTTAAATCTGTAGACATGCGAGGCATGAAGTCAGTTACTGAAAGACATTTGTGTGGGGAAAATAACCACCTCACATTCAGCATAATGGGGCAAACACATGCCCAGAGATGGCTACTGCATTTCAAAGACCAGTAGGTGCTAAAACATTGGCAATATCTTGTCACAAAGTAAATCCAGTGGCATGTAACAAGAATTTTTACAATTTATGTATTTGTCAATTTGTCAAATGTTTTGTGTAGTTTATCTCATGTTTTAAGAAATTGGATCTCATTGGCTGGTTATTATCCCCACATTTTATAATCAAGAAAAACGTCTCTTTTCCAACAGATGCCTTAATGAAATTTGTTGAAAGGCTTGAAAATGAATATTATCCCTCCAAATTAAATACTCAGCAAAGCAACTTTAGAAATGAACAGTAAAGAGAATTATATTTTCATTTCTATTTTTAGAGTTTATCTACTGATCTCTACAGTTAACCATGACCTCTAATTTAATTATAGTTCTTTGCTTCGCACCTTTTACTGATAGCAACATAGAATTCAGTTTGTTTAATTCACTTTAAATCAGTTTAATTCCCTGAGCAGCCTTTTAGTTTAATTACTCATCTTTAGTGGTCACCTCCTCGATTGCTTCCTGTTATTATTTTTATTATCATTTCTCTTTAAGAGTGAGCTCAGAGGTAAACCTTTTCTGAATCTGCATCTTCAGTTTTACTTAAGGAGCCCTCCTGCTCACTCCCCTAATGCCAAGGGCATTCTTCTTACATTTAACAAACTGAATTATAATTATTCACTTGTCTCAGCTTTTTGACAACATGGATTGAAATGTATTCTTCTCAGTACCAAGTAAGAATTTCTTGAGTAACTTAATTTCCCCATTTCAGATTTTATAATATATTTTTGTATTAATCATCAATTAATACATAAAATCATTAGGAAAAATCTACCTGCACTCAAAGGTAGATGCTACTTTTCAATATCTGAAAGGGAAGACTGAACTCTATTACTTGATATCTAAAGAGAGATGTGCTTGTATATAATACATTTTCTTAGTGGAGAAAAAACTGATCTTACATAGGGCTACTGGAGTTAACGGGTTGGTGATCTTTCAGAAAAAGGATGTGGATCCTGGAGTCAGCTATTGCTAATGAGTTGACTTTTACAAGTGTGGGCTGCCACTAATTAGCGGCCTTTGGGAAGCATGGTTAAGTGAAGTTGTCACTGGCAAATTAGGATATAAAATCAGTAAAAAATTGATTTTGATCATTACCTGTTGGGATGGCTCACAAGCAACGAGACTTTTGCTCTTTGAGTGTATAACTGATTTACTCTCACTACTCTTTGTCTTTTCTCACATCCCTTCCCCATTAAAAAAAATCAAAATAGGTCCTTTTAGTATTCCAGTAAGAGGACATTCTTATCTATCTACTAGAATAAATCCCCCGTGACATCTAAGGGGTCAATGAGAATTCTATTTTGCTATGTATACTTGAAAGCAACATCACTAAATTGTAAAAATATATAAGCAATTTTTTTTATTCACAGCCAATTCAGGTACCTTTCCCCATTATATCTTTTTACATAGTAAAGTTTTATTGATTCATCCACTTCTGTTCTTTTTATGCCCAAGAGAAACCTTCAAGGCAACCCAAAGTTTTTATTGGCCCCCCAAATAGGACTTCACGTCCCTCAGTCCTACTTTTGCGTTCCTATATGCTACGTAACTGACTCACCTCTCCAGCAACTCATGTTTCTCATTTGTTTCAAAATTCAACCAAAGATGTGACTTTGTTGAGAGGTTTTCTTAAGCTAAGACAACTCAATCCATTCCCTTATTTACAAAGTTCATTAGCTTTTAATCAACATATTACTATTGTACTAAATGTTCTTTTTTTTATAAACGTGTGCTTACTACCTCAGAAATCTGCCAATATTCTAGGACCACATATTACTCTATGCAAAAGCACTTGGAAAAATAACTTTAAGTTATACATTATGTTTCATTAATCTTTAGCAGTACATTTGCTTTTTATCCAAAAGTATTCTAGACACAAAAGTAAGAATATTATATATTTAATATTTATAACATACAATGTGAACACATACTTATACACACATGTGCATGCATAAACTAGGAATATAAGATATGAACTATAATAAAAAGATAAAAATCAGAATCTCTCATATAAATAAACTAAATGGCTATCTGAGGAATGTCACCAAAAATTACATAAACGTAATGCTAAAATTTTGGTATAGAGAGAAAAAAAGTGAAGTGGAGATAGTGATCTAGAAAATCATGGAAAACTTTTTGAGAATTTCAGTGATGCCATTTGGAATTACAAATTCAAGATACATTGCAATTTATGAAGTCTTCCAATTTATCATTCTCAAACCAAGATCTCTTAGTTGTAGGATTTGGAATAAATAAGTAAAATAACAACCTTTAGTTGAATATATAATTTTGTGTTTTTCTATTTTTGCATCATTTTTTTTAAAGAAAAAAGGCTTTTCATCGTTTTTTTAAAGAAAACCCTACCTTTTATGCATAAGGTCTAAACTGGACACTTTTTTCTCTGCCAGCAAAGATTTAGAAGGTTGTTTCAGCCATAGATAACCAAATTATTGAAAGCGTCATTCAAAATATAGCAAATGCATTTGTATATAACAGATTTAATCCACTTAGTGAGGCAAGAATTATAAAGCGAAAACCTAGAGGATCTAATAATTTACAAAATCTGTTGTATAAATCATCTTAGTACTTCACAGAAATATGTGAAATCTTTCATAATTTAGTTTTCTTTCAATGCAAAACAATTTTTAAAAATGTTAACATATTTGCCTTAAAAATCATCAGGAGTTTTAATTTTTTCCCCTAGGGTTTCAGATTAAGATCATTAGAAAAGCAGCTGCTGAATTTTCACTTTCCAGGGACACACTGAACAGCTCACAACCAGATATAGTACAATTCCCTCTGTGAAAAATCCAGAGAGTAGTTGAGTCACTCATACATCAGGCAACTGAAAAAATACCCGTATCATAATGGTTAAGAAACGCTGAGAAGAAGCAATCACCGTAAATGTTTCCCTTG
The DNA here is from genome assembly GCF_014824575.4 of Sturnira hondurensis. NCBI lineage: Eukaryota > Metazoa > Chordata > Mammalia > Chiroptera > Phyllostomidae > Sturnira > Sturnira hondurensis. The sequence goes on along the minus strand of NW_028093774.1, from coordinate 12,766,132 downwards.
ATACAGTGACAAACAATTGAGAGGGAACTCCCAACTCTAATCTTTTCCCCTGAGGAGTAAAGAGGTTAAACTACACATCTAGTGTCTCGTGTTTTAAGCCTGACACACACAGGATGCACTCCAAATTACTTAACCGTGAAAGCCTATGGGACCTACATTCAAGAGTCCCACAGAACTGTAGGAAACTGAGAAGCAGGTGTTAACAGGCATGTTAGCACTCACCACCAAAAGGAGCAGGAAAAAATGTCCATCTTTCTGTCTTTCCTGGAAGGGCTTTGCCATAATACTTTTCCAGATACTGCTTGAGGGTCTAGCTCCTCATCAGCCTCCATCTGATTGCTAACTGCAATCTTCTACGGCAAGATACTGACAGTTTTTGGCACACCCTCAATGACTAGGAGCCACTAAGAAAGAGGTGGCAGGTTGGATAATCGCAGGAGTTTGAAAAGCAGCAGGGAACTTGGGCCGGTTCACTGACAAGGTTCAGCTACACAAGACCAGTCTGTCCAAAATGGAAGAGGTGATTGTTTCATCTAAAATGAAGAAACCAAAAGAAAGGTTTGAGAAAAATGAAAAAAGAGGGGAATGTTCAAAACAAAAGGACAAGAAATATCTAAAAAGAACTATTTACCTCCATAATGAAATGGAGGTAAATAGTTTATCTGATCAATAGAGGTACTCATCCAGGTCAGGAGAGCAATGGATGAATCAAGTGAGGATTTAATGAGGAAATGGGAAAATATTTAAAAACCAGCAAACACAAACTATGTAGCTAAAAACAGAATAGGTGAAATAAAAAATTCAATATAGTTCAATATTAATCTAACTTAAGCAGAAGAAAGGATCAGCAAACTTTCAAAAAGGGGGAATGGAATTAATCCAATCAGAGAAGCAAAAAGAAAAAAGGATAAGAAGAGTAAAGGTGGCATAAGGGATTTATGGCCCATAGGGACCATCAATGCCCAGTACATACTTTATCGGGGTCCCAGACAGGAAGCAGAAGATGAAGAGTCAGGGGCAGAAAGATTATTCAATAGTAATAGCAATAATAATAACAGCCCCAAATTCCTTAATCTGGGGAAAGAAATAAACATCTGTCTAGGAAGCCCCAAAACTACAAAATAAGATTAGTTCAAATTGACTCGTTCCAGTAAGACACATTGCAATTAAATAGTCGAAAGTTAAGAAAAAATTAAAGACAAAAAAATTTAACTATAGCAAGAGAAAGCTATATTTGTTACATACAAAATAACTTCCATTAGACTTTTTTGCCCCCAGGAGAACCTTGCAGGCCAGAAGGGAGTGGAATAATGTATTCAAACTGCAGGAAGGGAAAAACAAAAACAAAGCAACAACAACAATAACTCCCAAGCAAGAATACTCTAATTGACAAAACTGACTCGGTATTGAAGGAGCATTAAAATTTTTTCCGGAAAAGCAAAACCTGAAGGAGCTCCAATCACAAGACCAATCTTACAAGAAATGTTTAAAGGGGTTTTGAAGCTGAAATTAAAGGATGGTAATTAGTAACAGGAAAACATATGAGAATATAAAAGTCACTGGCAAAGGTAACTATAAGTCTAATTCAGAATACTCTAATATTGTAATGGCGGTGAGTAAATTATAATTTAAAAGACAAAGAAATTAAAATAAGTACAATAATTTGTTAATGTGTACCCAGTGTAAGAAAAAATATAAATTGTGACATCAAAACAAGAAGATGTGTCGGAAGGAATGTAAAAAGGTAGAGCTCCAGGATGCATTCAAAGTGAAAGTGTTATTAGCTTAAATTGGCTGTTGTAAAGATAGGAGGTTTGCAGAAAGTCTCAGGGTAACCACAAAGCAGAAACCTATAGTAGATGCATGAATGATAAAGAGAAGGAAATCAAAACATACTACTATAGAAAATCATCACATCACAAAGGAAGAGAGCAAGAAATAATGAAAGAGAAAAAACCCTGCAAAACATCCAGAAAATAATTAACAAATGACAACAGTAAGTTTATATCTATCAATAATTACTTTAAATGTAAATGCACTAAACCCTAAACTGTTTAATGAAAAACGTAGATTTGCTTAATAGATTATAAACAAAAACAAAACAAAAATAAGGCCTCATTATATACTGTATATAAGAGACTCACTTCAGCTTTAGGAGCACACAGAGTCTGAAAATGAAGGAATAAGAAAAATGTAAATGAAAACCAAAAGAAATAAGGAGTAGTTATATAAGAATTTCATGAAAAAAGCAACAACTTTAGTCTAAAAATAGTAACAAGAAACAAAAAGGTCATTACATAAAGTTAAAGGGTCCAATTTATCAGGAGAATCTAACAATTTTAAATATTTATGTACCCAATTAGGCAAGCAAAGTAAGTCATCCCAGTCAGAAAAGAAGAAATAAAATTATTATTGTAGACATAATTTTATATAGAAAATCCTAAAAACTCACACAAAATCTGTTAAAAGAAATTCAGTACAGTTGTGGGATTCAAAATTAGTATATAAAAATCTCTTGTATTTTCACACACTGAAAAACAAAGAGTAACTCTCAATTTCAGCCAAGAGGGACATGTAGGTAGATATACTTTGCTTCCTCACACAACTAGAAGAAGGATAACAACCAATATAAAAACAAAAAGCAACGAGAACTGCCAAAAAAATTGAATTGTATAGAAGCTCAGCAACCAAGGAGTTAAAGAAGAAACATTCATCAAGACCACTAGGAGAGGTGGAGATGGGCAGTTGGGGACCAGAGGATGCAGCAAGGCCAGACAAGGCAGCAGTGGGCAGACCAAGTGGTTCTACATTTGCATACAGATAAGCCAGGGGGAACAACTGCGGAGCGAGTCAGATTGCACAACCCTGTGGGGGTTGTGGCACAGGAGAAACTGCCAGTCTCACGGAAAGTCCAGTGGAGGGGTCTACAGAACCTAGAACGTACACAAGCCCACCCTCCAGGGAAACAGCACCAGAAAGGCACAGCTTGCTTGTGGGTAGAGGGGAAAATGACTGAAAGTGGGTGAGAGCCAAGCAAGTGGTACTGTTTCCTCCCAGAGCTCACCCCCAACACAGCACCATAACACAGGGAAGTATGTTGCCCCATCCTGGCGAATACCTAAGGCTCTGCTCCTTACAATATAACAAAGAAACGTGTCCCAAATGAAAGAACAGGTCAAAACTCCAGAAAAAGATCTAAGCAATGAAGAGATAGCCAACCTATCAGATGCAAAGTTCAAAAACACTGGTAATCAGGATGCTTACAGAAATGGCTGTGTATGGTTGCAAAATAGAGGAAAAAATGAAGGCTATGCAAACTGAAATAAAGAAAAATATACTAGGATCCAACAGTGAAAGGAAGGAAACCAGGACTCAAATCAACAATTTGGAACAGGAAAAAAAATTCAACCGGAACAGAATGAAGATACAAAAATTACCAAAAAAAATGAGGAGAGGCTTAGGAACTTCTGGGACAATTTTAAATGTTTCAACATCCAAAACATAGCAGAGCCAGAAGGAGAAGAGGAAGAGCAAGAAATTGAAAACTTATTGGAAAAAATAATTAAGGAAAACTTCCCCAATCTGGCAAAGGAACTAGACATACAAGTCAGGAAGCTCACAGAGTCCCAAAGAAGCTGGACCCAAGGAGAATACCAAGACACATCACAATTAAATTACCCAAGATTAAAGATCAGGGAAGGATCATAAAAGTAGCAAGAGAAAAAGACACAGTTACCTACAAAGCAGTTCCCATGAGGCTATCAGCTGATTTCTCAGAGGAAACCTTACAGGCAAGAGGGGCTGGAAAGTGGTATTCAAAGTCATGAAAGGAAGGACCTACATCCAAGATTGCTCTATCCAGCAAAGCTATCATTTAGAATGGAAGGGCAGATCGAGTGCTTTCCAGGTAAGATAAATTTAATGACGATCATCATCACCAAGCCCTTATTATACAAAATGTTAAAGGGACTTATCTAAGAAAAAGAAGATCAAAAACTATGAAGAGTAAAATGACAACAAACTTACCCCTATCAACAACTGAACCTAACAAACAAAGAGAAAGTAAGCAAACAACTAGAACAGGAGCAGAATCACAGAAATGAAGATCACATGGAGGGTTATCAGTGGGAAGGGGGAGGGGAAGAATCAAGAAAAAAGGTACAAGGAATAAGAAGCATAACTGGTAGGCACAAAATAAACAAGGGGAAGTTAAGAATCATACAGGAAATGAAGAAGCCAAAGAAGTTACATGCATGACCCATGGACATCAAGTAAAGGGGTGCAATGCTGGAGGGAAGGGGGGTACAGGGCAGAAGGTGATAAAGGGGAGAAAACAGGAGACAACAGTAACAGCATAATCATTAAATTATACTTTAAAACTATCAGAAATAGAAATTGAGATAACAAACTTATTTACCATTCCAACAAACAACCATAAAATACTGGAGTAAACCATGAAGGTGAAATATTTATACACTACAAACAATAAAACATTGATGGGGGTGCAAATAAGTTGAAAGCTAGTAAAAGTTAATGAATGGAAAGAATTAATATTGTTCAAATGTTCCTACAACCACAGGTGATTTATAGACTCAAAGCAACCCAAGTCAAAATTCTAATAAAAATATTAGAAATAGAAAAAAATCCTAAAATTCATCTGGAATCACAAAAGCCCAACATAGTCAGATAATCTCTATGAAAAAAAAACAAGAACAAAAACAGGGGGGAAAAGTTTGAAACATCACTTTCTGAATTCAAATTATATCACAAACTACAGGAATGAAAACAGCATACTATCAGCTTTAAAATAGACACATAAATTAATGGAACAGAATAGAAAGCACAGAAATAAATGCATGTGCATATAGGCAATTAATTTTTCAACGAAGTCATCAAAAATATACCATTCAAAGGATAGTCCCTTTAGTAAATCTTGTCGGTATAGCTGGATAGCCACATGCAAAGAATGAAACTGGATCCCAGTCACCCCTATCTTATGTTACTCACGCAAATTAACTTAAACTTAAAGATTTGAAAATAAGACCTGAAGCCCTAAAACTCCTAAAAATAGGAGAGTAAGCTCCTTAACATTGATCTTATGATTTTTGGATTTGACACCAAAAGCAAAGGCAACAAGCACAAAAATAAACAAGTGGGACTACATCAAACTAAAAAACTCCACACAATAATGGGAACCATTGACAAAGTGAAAAGTCAGCCTATGGATGGGAGAAAACATTTGCAAAACATATGTCCAATAAGGGGTTATTTTCCAAATTATGCAAGGAATCCGTTCCAATTCAATAGCAAAATAAACGAATAAATTTAAAAATGGTCAAAAGGTCTGAATGAACATTTTTCCAAAGAAAATATGCAGTCCATGAAAGATGCTCTATACCACTGATAATCATGGAAATGGGAATCAAAATCACAGTGAGATATCATCTCCCGCCTGAAGATGGCTATTCTGAAAAAGACCAAGGTGACACATGCAGGTGAGAATGTGGAGAAAAGGAGACGTTTGTGCAGTTAGTGACCATGTACACTGGTGCATCCGCTATGAAAAATAGGATGGAGATTCCTCAAGAAATTAAAAATGGGAACACCGTATAATCCAGCAATTCTATTTCTGGGTATATATCCAAAGGGAATAAAAACATGATGTCAAATAAATATTTGTATTCCCGTCTTTCTTTCAGCGTTATTCACAATAGCCGTGGTATGAGAAATACTTAAATGTCTATGAAAGAATGAATGGGTAGAGAAAAATTTATATGTATACACCAGGGACTATTATTCAGCCTTTTTAAAAAAGGGAAATTCTGACACTTGCTACAGGGTGAGTGAACCTAGAGAATATTTTGCTAAGTGAAGTAAGCAAGAAAGGGAAAGGCAAACACTCCAAAGGCAAATTAGTTATTGCCGAAATCTTTTTCGATAGAGAGTATGCATAGAAACAGAAAGTAGAATGATGCTTGCCAGGGGCTGGAGATGGGGTGGAAGAAATAGTGAGACTTTGGAAAAAGGGCACAAGCTCTCTGTTATAAGATGAATAAGGTCTAAGGATTGCCTGTATAACATGGTGGCTATAGTTGGTAATAATGGGCTATACAATCAAAATTCATTAAGAGAATAACACTTGTGTTCTCACCCCCCCCACAAAAGGTAAGTATGTCAAGTAATAGGTGTGTTACTTAACTTGATGGTGAGAATCCTTTAACAATGTATAGAGATGTCAAATCACACTATACACTTGTTTGTGAATTATATCTCAATAAAGCCAATAAAATCTTATAGGATCAATTTTATAAATATGCTCCTGCTCTGTTGCTATTTTGCATCTCTAGAAAAAACACTCACAGAAATTAATACTATCATTTAAACAAAGTATGAAATATATTGGCATTTTTGTTTTCCTGTCTCTAAACTGCGATCATGAGGTTTAACAGGCCTAATTTTATTGTCCAATCCTCTCTACATAAGGTTTGGTGGTTCTAACTTTATTTTTTGTTTTATTCTGCACAAGCTGGGGAAATGACATATGGCATTGATACAGATTTCATAAAAATCTTGAAAGAATTTTATAGGTTTATCCATGATACCATTTGATGAGTTAAAAAATATAGACCCTTCATCTGTCACTAAAATGACTCTGAAATTAGTATGATCACATAATGAGTTCAAATAACGCTTCCCGCCCTTATCAAAACACAACCCAGTGTGAAAAGCAAATTTGAAACAGGCTCAGTGTTGGGTGTCTTTCAGAAGATGCACAAAAAAGCAAATGGATGCCTCAGTTTATCCAAATTATTTTTCCCCCAAATGTGACATAAGCGTCAATACATGAAAGAGCGTCTTTTGCCCACAATCCCCACACATGCTGCGCCCCAAGGAGGAAGATGAAAAGGAAGAGGGTGAGAAGTCCGAGGTCTCTTAGTTCCCTCACTTCCAAAAGCCTCAAATCAAGAAAATGACATGTAGCTTCTTTTGCAGCAGGATCAAAAGAAATCAACAGGCAGCTGTGTTTTTTTGTGCACATGTATTTTTTAAGCGAGTTTATAGTTCAAATTTTAGGTCTCAAAGACCAGATGTTGTAGATAATAGAAACTCCCACATGTACTGGAGAGGGAGGATGAAGAAAGAGAAAGGAGGTGATTTACCAACTGAAAGCACGTTTATTTTTGTAAAAAATCACAAACCATGACAGTTAAATATGATACAACAAGTAATTATTTTTCAAAAATGGTAGTATCCCCCAAGTCTTGGTTCCAAAAAGCTATAGTTAAAATCAAAAGTAAAAATGATAAAAGGATATTGGTTATAATTTAAGCAGGTTAGCGTAATTGTCAGTGAGCTTGGCTTTGAACTTATAAATAAATATAACACACTTGGATTTTATTTGTTAAATTAATGTTTAGTTTTTGTTTCATGTTGTTTTGTTTTGTTTTAATAAGAAAGGGAAAGGGACCTGTAAAGATAAGTTGAGTTCTTTCCATGTTTAGGGAGAGGCATGAAAGAAGTTGCAGAGACCAAGAGAAAAAAAGCACATATTTAAAGTTAGGGTGTTGTAAAGGGGAGATAAGACAGGTAGAAAATAAAATGGAAACAGAGTTTGGAAGGTGTAGAGGAGGGCACCAACCTCCAGAAAAGGATCAAGGGTGAGAATAGCAATAGCTTTGATATATAACAATGGATAGTTTTAAAATAGAAACATAGGAATATTTTTTAAAAGCTAACGATATTTTTATTCCCTCTTTGAAAGATAGGCAATGCATCTTTACTTAATTTGAGCAACAGTGCAACTCAAAGATGGAGAAAAGATGTAAAAAATATTCTGCAAGGTCCTGGGATTTTTAGCACATCAGATCTTTATATTTTCTCTTTGCCTTTCACAGCTCTTTTCCTTTTGCACATATATAAAAAATATATGTGAAAATATACCCTTTAGTATACTCAGAAAATGCCATTTAAAATTATTTCCAAAATTTTTAATATTTTCATTGAGGGCCTGAACTCTGCATAATGATACACCCAAAATTACACCATCAATTAACACCATTAGGAGCTATAAAAAGAATACTACTTTCTGAGGGCTGTCAGACAACACAGTGGTTTAAAGTGCCTCCAGTGTCCCTAGCTTTGATCCCTAAACCAATAACCATGACTCTCTGAATTCAGTTTAGGTATTTCTTAATTCACTGAAAGAAAACTTACCTTACATGCCAAGCAAGATTGTTGCAAAGAGTAAATTAAAAACAACAACAACCAAAACTGGAAATATGTCTCGGAAGCAGAAATCATTGTTATGTTATTACATGGTACACTTTTTAATTAACAGAGGAGAAAGATGACTGGCATTTGACATTACATTGTATGGTATTCACCACCAAGAACTATCTTACACAATAGATGGCTAGACAGAGAAATAAGACTCAAAGCAACCCAAGCTAGATATATAAATAAGTAGATAGATATGTGACAGAAGCAGTTAGGAACGAGTGGCCAGAGGGGAAACAAAGGCAGGGCCCTCACCTTTGTAATCTAACATGAACTTAACACAGGAGGCAAAAAGCAAATGGGCAAGTTTCCCCCATTGACACACTAGTCCTGAGCCTGGTCCAGTAAGGCTGCCATGCATCCCAAGAAGCGAAACTATGATAGTGTAGGAAAGTGGGGAGCCCTTGAAAGTCTGTGTGTATCATTTTCACTGGCTGGGAAAATGTCAACCTTGAGACTGTGTATTCGCCCCAGGCCTAGAGCAGGGAGTGGAAGAGGTCCCCAGGGCCCAAAGTAAAAGGCCATGAAACAACTTTGGTTAATTATCTGTCCCTTGTCATGTACACAAAATGAACAAAAGGAGTCTGGAGCAAGATAACAATTCGGGCTAACAGAACCCCACATACACCTATGTTTGGGTAGTCACGTCTCTCTGGGGAACAGCTGTCCCGCCTTTACCTGTCAATCAGTATATAAACTCCTTCACCCCTACACCACCAACTATGTGAGTCTTTAGAACAAAGAACTTGTTCTATTGGCCTTTTTGCCACCTGGGGGGCCCTTGGCCACCCAAACTCTGGCCACTGTGTTAGCACTTTCACTACACAGTGGAAGGTGGTGGGAGCCTGACAAACCAGCCTCTAGCCAGTCGGGGGAGGGGGTCCTCTGGCAACCAGACCCTGGCAACACCCTATTGGCCACTTGGCCTTTGGCCAACTGGCCTCTAGCCAGCCAGGTGCTAGCCACCTTGCTCTTGCCACCCATTTCTTACCACCCTTGCTTTTGCTCTCCCATTAGAACTTAACATTAATGAACTTTGCACACTAGTAGGCTTTGCTCATCTCTAACTCTTCGCTGCATCAGCAAGAAGAACTGAGTTCCTGGGAGTTTCTCCCATAGCAGAGAGATGATAGCTTGCATAGGTATTAATATAGATATATACCACTTTATTCCCATGTGTCAGATAGTATTTTATTAAGGACACAAATTTGACAAGAGTCAATTAACTTCCCAAGTGTCACACAGCTATGAAATGGCATAAACTGTGTGTCCCTAAAGCCTATTGTTTGTCCTTAATAGTAGATTGAGTCAGAGGGTAGCTTCAAGTAACAAATGTTTATTATTTCTTTCAATCTAATTCTGTGGGTCAGCCAGGTAGCTCTTCTGGTCTTGGTTGGCTAAACTGGTATGTGGCTGTGGTTCAGCTGCCAGAGCTGGGCACACTAGGTCAGCTGGACCAGCTGGACACTCCCTCCATGTGGTCTCAGGCCAGCCTGAACTTATTTGCCTGGTAGTGGAAGAGATCCAGAGAGAGAGCCAAACCCCAGTACACAAATGTTCTATAAGGCTCTTGTTATCACACTCACAAATGTCTTAATAACTAAACAGCTCATATGTGGTCAAATCCAAATTCAAGGGCAGAGAAATAACCTATTTCTTGATGGGAGAAGGGATAATGGATGGCCATAGAGAAAAGTAAGATTCTATGGTCATTTTGAAATTTACCAACTTGCAATGTCTACAATGCCGTAGAGACCACACTTAATATTTGTGTGTATGTATGGATGTTACCCATTATGTATTTCTACATGTGTTTTGCTTTGGGGGCTTAGGAGGCAATGAAAGGAAACAAGGAAAAGTCTTCTAATATCTTTACTTATATAAGAAAGTAAAAGCCATTGAGGAAGCTCAAACTAAAGTCTCATGCCTGGTACCTGACATGTCCTTGCAAAAGTATGTGTGCCCTTGTTTTGCCTTTATTTTTACCCCTCTCCCCCAGGGAGATGACCTACACACTGTTTCAATTTTTGAATTATCACTAACATTTAAAAATATGGAAATTGCATGGAAAAATCTGTATTTCTGACTGATTTAAAATATCAGAAGAGGTAGTAACCTAGGACTCATATGGTCACACACCGACAACTCCCTGAAGATGAGGGTTTTAAAAATGGGGGCGGATGTAGCTCCAGTTTACTTGCTTCTGCAAGCCCTTCCCTATATTTTCTTCTTTGCACTGAGGCTGAAGGTTTGGGCGAGAAAGAACATATTGTGGATGAGTGGAGATCATTTGGGAATACAGCTTTTGTAGCCTCGGTGTTCCTTGAACGAATCAAGACCAAAAGCCCCTTACTCTGACTTAAAAAATACATTACTGTATGCTTATTAATTACTATCACTAACATCTCTTGAACTTGACATCATCAATTAATCAAAGGTAAGGTTTTGTTTTCTTGGGAATTTAGTAAATTGCATATAATAACTCTTGTGTGTTTCTGCTCCTGAGGGGAGGGTGTGTGGAAATCATTCCATAGAGAGGCAAGAGATGAGAACTTCAAATAAATTCCATCTCTAACTGTCAAATCTGAGCAAATCACTTAACACCAACCTATTTTCCCACCAGTTAAATAGGAATAATAAAAGAGGCTTCATGACCCTCCATGGATGCCTACTGTCTTAAAAAATAAAGGACAGATGGAATGCGCATATTTTTTTCTATGGGGGAGTTATGAATGTTAAGTGTTCCCCAGATTCTGCTAGGTTTAGTCATGCTATTTGGATTTAATAGCAGAATCAACATTAAGAATCTTAACCAGTATCTTGACTCATCAGACCTGTACTAAGGTGGAAAAAATAAACAGGCTTATCTGATTGCCCCTAGACTCAGGTGCACTCAGGTACCAAATTGCCAGACAAGATCAAAGAGATTTTCTTTCTCCTTTTTAGGCATAGTGCCATCTACTTGGCCAGACAATTTCCTACCCCACCCCACTACTTTCTGCTTAAGCTCCGCTGTTTACTGTCTGTGTATTACGGAAAGATGGCAACATTTTAAGCCTAATGTTTATGAGCTCATCCTCTAAGTCCACTTCAGGGAAAATGCACACATACCAACATTTAAAGGATATTTTTGAATTATGTATTCCTTCCATCTGACACAAGCCTTTTGAAACCAAGACAACCAATATATATTGTGTTTAGCCTTGGAACTCGAATATCTTTACATGATGTACCACTGGTCCTCTGACTCTTTAGGAAACCCAGCGTTCAACTAGAAGCCAACAGTCAAACATAAGGAAGCAAATGTGTTGTTTCTAGAGCGAATTTTTTTCTGTTTTGGTTTTACAAATATATTAAAAATAGTCACAAATTCTTTGCTATATATTCTTTTGACAGGTGGAGACTCCTTTGGAATTTGGGCAGATATGATGACTGGCTTTTTTGAACACTTATTTTTCAATGACATTTGACATACACTATTATGTTAGTTTTGGGTGTACGGCGTAGGTATTAGACATTTATATACCTCACAAAGCATTCATCCTGGTAAGTCTAATACCCACCTGGCGCCATACACAGTTATTACAACACTATCAACTATTAATGTACTCTCTATGCTGTACTTTCCATCCCTGTGATGACTTTCTGTAACTGGCAACTTGTACAATGGCCAGCTTTGACTAACAGAATGGGGATTTGGCAGATCAGAAGTGAAGGTTTGCATCTTAAGAGACTGAGTCCTAAGGAATCTGAAGCGTCTACCCCTGAAATGCTCCTTCTCAAAACCCAGCACCATGCTGGGAAGAAGCCTGAGTAGCCCGCGGAGAGGGCCACGCAAAGGACCACAGGAGCTCAGCCGGAGCTTCCAGCCCGTAGCCAGCACCACCTCACAAGGAGTGTGAGGAGGCCACTCTGGACCTCCTGGCGGTTCCTGTGCTCAGCTGATACCACGGGAAGCAGATGATCTGTCAATTTGGATGCTGCCCACATTCCTGACCTGCATCATCATGAAAAATAACATCACTGTTGTTTTAGGCCACTGAGTTCAGAGGACTTGTTTGTTCCAAAGCGATGGAAAATTGAAACGCTTCTCAAAGTATTTTATTGGCACTGGTGGGAAACTGGTTACAAATGGCTTAGTCTCATTTCTCTAAATGTGATGGTGATTAAGTTTTATGCTTCCTTTTGATGGATGGCCACAAAGTTGATGATCCTCCCATTCTCTGTGTTAAAAGTCAGAATCTGACAAAGCGGGTCCAAGGAATTCTTCGGTTGTAAAGAACATTGGCTTTTGTTTACTCAGTCTATGCAAAAGCATTTTTTTTGTTCTAATGTGAATGAGTTTGTTCCAAGGAGCGGGTGTGTTGAGGAGGAGGGGTCAGCTCACTCATTTCCAAAGAGCAACTCACTTTCAACGGCCCTCTTGGGATCCATCTGTAGTAACATGTCTGGGACAAGCAAATCAGAAACGAGCAGTCCTGTTTTCCTATATATTCTTTTGGCAGCAATTAAAGGAACAAAGAGCCTATTAGTATCTCCTGTATGAAATGTGTAAGTCCACTAAAAGGAATTCAAAGCCCAACAAAGGTATGCAAAGCTCTGTGAACTCACAAATTCTTTACAAATAACCAGTATATGAATCACATAATTATCTTTTATATGAACATTTCAACTGAGAATAAAGCATGCAGGAGCTGCAAGCAGAAATTCAGGATGTAACTTTTCTTTTCACAACACAGTATTTCCAGCCTACGTTATGGCATCTGTGTTCAACAACTCAAAGCATAACTTGGCAGTGAACACAAATACGTTCGCCTAAGCAGACAAAGCCACAAGCATGAACAAGCTGATTTAAAAGCAGCATTTTTGGTTAATGGGTGTATTTGGCATAATGTTCACATCTCCATTGTAGTGGAAACTGTGGCTTTTGAAATTACTCAGCTTCCCTACTGCTGTGAACCATCTCACTTTGCAAAATCCTCAGAGTAATAATACTTTTCAAGTAGTTTTCTGGTATTACCAACGCCTTATAGATCATGAAAACTAGAATTATTGTATAAACTAAAGCTGAGGCACTAACAGACACTTGACAAAATGAGTTGCCGGGCACAGCCCGGGCAAAGTCACTCTAAAAAGTCGGGAGCTTTCATTTTTTCTGTGAGATCTCAAAAACTGCTCTCCAATCAATCATTTCTGATTCAAAATCCTGCAATTATTGTTTGATGACAATAAATAATTTTATTATCTCGGTCTTCTATCAAGAAATAGCCCATTTCCCCCTCTCAGGACTAGTAACTAAATGACTCATCAATGACACTGGAGTTAAAACTGGCATACGATTAGTCTTGAGTAATACTTTAATAATAAAGTAAAATATGACATCCGAGGTAGAAAAGTAAAGCTCAGCCAAGATTTTACTTTCTTATGTTTTGAATTGGTTGATAACAAATTAAAGAAAGACATCATTCAAATCTACATGACATTTAATTGTATGGCTTAGGAATGCTTAACTTAAGACTTTGTAATGCCACCTGACTTTGAACTTACTCAGCATTGACTATGCACAGACCGCTTTACATCCTTTCTTCTTCTTCATTAATTCCTAATGAGAATTTTCTTTCTTAGCAATTATATTTGTCTTTGCTTATAGTTGATGAAATTCAAGCTTAGCAAGTTCAAATAGCTTGGCTAAGTTACTGTCAGCAAATGACAGAGCTGGGATTTGAACCCAGATCTCAGACTCCAGGCTCGCTGTCCTACGCCTTGTATTTACTGCCTTCCTGTTGCTGGGCCTGACACTACCGACCACCCTGCTTCCGTAGCTCCAGTTAGTAAGTAAAAGTATTTGATATTTTCCATCTAAGGTGAATTAAAAAGAAAAACTCACTGATTGCTTAGGAGAATTTGAAGATACCTGGTCATGAGTGATTTTAAAAAGAGACTCTACATTCATTGAGAGTCAGACACTGAGCAATTTCGAGACATTCAACTCTGGACGGGCACTTTCAATAACTATCACAGCAACAGAGTGAGCACAGATGTGCATTTTCTTAGCTACTTCATGAGTTTATATGGAAATGCCATGTGATGGAAAGGTGGAAGCCTGCTGCTGGAATTCCCACAGACACTGTTCTCAGGTCCCGTCCCGCAGCTACAGACATCATCCCTATGAGCTCCAAGCAGCTCCGCGGCTGAGCTGGCCTCCTCATCCCTGGGGCTAAGAACCACTTCAGTGCTTGACATCATCGTTGTTTTAGGCTTGAACATTTTCAGAATGATGGGATTAATCTGGAGAAAATTCAATCGGGCATGTCAGGAATCCTGACAGCTCTAGACATTTGAAAGGACGAAAAAGGGGAAGCTTTGTCCAATCTGACGGCCTGGTGATGTGTGTGTGCGTGTGTGTGAAGTGGCATGCTTGTCCTCATTTGCCTCTTTCATTGCCTCTCATCAGCAACATGAGCTGTTGTTCATCAGCCTCTTCTTATTGTCATGCCTAGAAGCAGAGCATCCAGCTGGCAATTTCCAGCACTTGCTGTTTATAACTAAAATTGTATTGCTCTTTGATGAGAGACAAAAAGGAAAAAAGAATGGCATGTGGGAAATTAGAAACTAAGTAAAAAGGATATTCATTCTGGTGACAGAAAATAGATAAGTTTGCAACGAGTGGTCAGGTAAAAATACTTGTATACTTAGTTAAAATTATATTACTTCTTACATGCTTCACATTAAAATGATTTTAGTGTATGATCAAAACTAAGAAGCAGTGACCTGCCTCTATATTACCTGAATATCATCCAAATATTTAGCTTGTCTCCATTTCCACGCTCACTCTTATCCCAATCTTATACAACAGTAAGGTCTGCTGTATATGTACTCTAAAGCTATGTTTGTCTTTGCTTTAGATGGAGTTCAGTTGTACAATTGTTGAGGTACTTGGTTGCTCAGTGCTTGAGGTATTGGTTCAAATATTCAAGATCCAGAATATCCATCTTCAGACTAACTAGGAACTCAGTAAACTAGTAAAATGAAGATAAAAATAGAGGTTGACACAATGCCTGAAATAAAATAGGAATTCCAAAAGTACATGCAGAGAATAGATAGATTTATAAATGAACAAATAGAAAACTATTGTCATTCTTCTCTGATACAGGAAAGGGATGAAATTCAGAAAGAGTAGGAATGGATACTTTTGCAACCTGCAGTTATGGAAAAACAGAGACTTAGCTCGACAGAGGTAGAAATGGTTGAGGAGATAACAAGAATTCCTAAGGCCCGTTGTGACTGGACCAATTCAACTCCTTAATATTCCAGAGAGTACAGACTGTCTCCAATATTGACGCATCCAGTGATAACTCAGCTAGGTGTCTGTGAGCTGATAAGCAAAACTTCTCTATTCACATGTGTTTCACCAGCTTAAAAGCTAGCAGAGAAGCATGAAGCCTTGTGCTTTAAAAGACTGGCACAATGCCATGGTTATCAAACACTTGTTTCTGTAGAGCTTAACTCATTCCAACGAGCTCATGTATTGTTTTTCAACTGACTCTCAAGTTACACAGTGAGATTAGCTGGACAAACATGTGTATCCTCTAATGGGGATAAGAAAACTAGAGGTAAAAACTGTTGGAGATAATAGGTTGTGTTAGGTGGTAGCAACAAGAAACGTACAAGTGGTGTTCTATTACTGATTAGTAGGATAACAGGTGATGGGCAATGAATTAGCACTTAGAAGTGCCTAAAGATATTATGTACACAATTGGATGTTGAGAGTCACAACAAGAAAATAAAGTAAATGGTGACAAGTTGGATATGAACTTCAAGGTGTTCCTTCCAAAGAGCTCATTAGTTAAGAATAAAACACGATTTAAACGTTTCTCATACTCATGAGTCAGATCTTGCCATTCGTCCATGTAAAACCTATCATATAATTTTTCTGACTCAATCACAGTAAAATTAAATGTTCCACAAATAGGTTACTTTTTACTCCTCTGACATCCTCTTCTAACAGTCTCTATTTTTATGAGTGTTGTGAAGGTTACTTTTATGTGCCAATTTGACTGAGATAAGAGATGCCAAGATAACTGGTAAACATATTTCTGGGGACCTCTGTGACGATGTTTCTGAAGAAATTACCATTTTGTTCAGTAGACTGAATAAAGAAGACCCACCCTGATCTACATGGGTGGGTATTGTCCAATCTGTTGAGTGACCAACATGTGACAAAAAGGGGAAGGAAGGGTGACATTTTTCTTATTTTCTCTCCTTGATCTGGGATGTACATCTTCTCCTGCCCTCGGTCATCTGAGCCCCTGGGCCTTTGGATGCTGGGACTTATACCAGGGACCCCCTTGTTCTCAGGCCATTCGATTCAGATTGAATTATACAAGCAGATTATTCTCTGGTTCTCCAGCTTGCAAACAACAGGTCGTGGGACTTCTCTGACTCCATAACGATGTAAACCAGTTCCTATAATAAATCTCTCTCTCTCTCTCTATTCTTACATGCGCGCGCGCGCGCGTGTGTGTGTGTGTGTGTGTGTGTGTGTGTATGATGGCCTCTGTAGTATGGGGAATGTTTCTACACATGGATCCTGAAGACAGTTCTTTCAGTTTTCTCCCCAAAGCCACCAGCCCCAGACTCTCCTCACATGTTTCCAGTCTATTCTGTCCTTCCTCTGCTGGAGCCCAGGGTAAACGACCGCAGATGGAATTTCACCTGTTGGCCCTTTAAGAGGCTCTCTGCACCTCTAGCTCTCTCTCTCTGGGAGACAAAAAGTCTCCTGCTTTGCATAGCCATTTGTTACTTGGGTTCCTTTCCTCCTTCTTGTGCTACAAGCAGGGAGTCCACCTTGGGGATTGGACCCCACACTTCTCAGGGGGAATGCCCCTAGCCACTGAAATATCCCTTCAGAACTTCAGCCACCAGCCAGGCTTCTCACACGTCCTCTGCACTCCCTGCCAATCACATTGTGGTGACCTGGCGTCTTCCACCTGTCCTCGGGTAAAGGCTTCTTCTCTTAAGCTGGTGTTCATCTGGTTATTCAGGATGACTTTTCTGTACTTTAGTGGTAATGCCAGGTTCATCCTGGGAGGAGGTTTGTGTGGTTTCTACCCACTCCTCCGCCATCTTGGCTCTCCACTTCTTAATTAACTTACAAACATAAAAATTATATTCACTGACTTTGTACATATGTAAATGGTTATAGATACTCTTTGTGAGAGTATACTCTGGATAAGTATATGGGATAATTTGACTGACTATAATATATAATTTTTAAGCTACACTGGTTGATAAAAGAGTATCTATGATTCTCATTACTTACCATCAAAAAAAAGTCTTAAAGAGAGAGGACTGGCACTTTTTGGAAGGCTGTGTCAACTCTGGGCAAGCCATTCTACATGTATTCTCTCATTCTAGGCACAACCATCAATAGTAACCGACAGAGAACAACAGACAACATGTATTAGGTACTTCACTGGGCCGAGGGATATGCTGAGAGTTTGGATTTTCAATCCTGTCAAAAATTGCATGGGTTTAGGATCACTAATATTCCACTACTCCGATGAGGACACTGGGTCTTAGAGAAATTCAGTAAAGTTTTATTTTTGGTAGGTGGTTCTCCATGTACTGTGTCTATCTTTAATTGCAAGTTCATGATCTTATTGACATGATGTATGATATTTGAAAACTTCAGCCATCTGTATCTGATGATTGAAAATGACAGCATCTATAAAATACGGTCATAGAGTTGCTTACAAGTCACTAAGAATTTGGTGCCAAGGGAAAAAAAGCCTCTGAAACAATTAATGACTTGCTTCAAATTCGAGGAGGAAGTTGATGACGTTCTTCTGTTATTGAAGGGAAGCTCAGGTGTATCCGGGGCAAAGACTGCATCATGGTTCGTACGTGAAAATTTCTGTGAGCTGCCATACCAGGTACCTGCAGGCTCAGGTGTTCAGAAAGCCAGCACGAAACTGGAAGGATGCCTCCTGTGGATTAGTCAGACCAAACCTTCTGCAGGCAGACCGAGGCTGTAAAATCTGTCCTTGGAATTTGAATTTTTCTTACAGCCCTTTTCAGACTGTCTCAGTTCTTTCTTTTGTTTGATACAGTAAAACAGATAGAGTTTTACAGAATTCATTTTTTTTTCTTTAGGACTTAGAAAGTTTTGCCAACCAGAGGTGTTTGAAGGAAAGGTCATCCTGTGGAAAAAAATAATTATTCCATTGAAAGATTTTTAAAAAAATAATTCTTTATTGCAGAGAAAGCTCATGAGCACAAGTTTCTCTCTAAAGAAATTAAGCTCCTAAAGCTCACTAATTCAAATGCAATACAGCAGATTCCAAGACATTTAAAGATCCATTAGGTTATCATGCCTGTCCTTCTGTAGCCTGCTTTAAATTCTCTCTGCAAGGTGATTAAAAGTAACATTTAAGAAGAGGTCAGTTGACAAGTAATTATTTAGCACCTACAGGGTGCAGAGCTCTGTACAAAATGCTTGGAATTAAAAGCCTTTAAAGTTACATAATGGGAAGGGAGACAATACATCTTTTTCTCTGAGCATAGAAATAATATTCAGCCATGTTTTTCCCATATTTTGGAAAGATAGGTTTGTCAAAAATTGTGCAGAAAATTAATAATGCCTTACATTTTACACTGCTCTTTCCTTTGTCAATTTTCTTGCCTATTGTTGTAGAATCAAAACACTCTTTCTATGGAATAGAGAATGCATTGTGCTCCCATATTTCAAATGAGGAAACTGAGGGTCAGAATGATAATATAAATACACACATATGGGAAAATGGCCTTGATTCTCATCTGGTCTCTGCTTCTCCTCTTTCAAGTCTTTTTAGATGACACAATGTGATACTGCTTGAGAATGTGCAGGTGCAACAGGAGTCTCACTTGCCTTTTGAAACACTTCTCTGGACTTATCTTTGAGGCCATACTCCACATTCATTTACTCTGGGTGATATGTTTCTGGTGTTTGGTTCAACAACACCCCGTGAGTATCCCTGTTATATCACCAATCACCCTCACTCTGGCTGCTACACCCTTTACACAATAGTGTGTGCGCTGGATGTGTATGAAATATGCAACATGTATACGGTAACTTCCAGACTGCACTTCCCGTCACTCTCTCTTCTCTCCAACCCATTGTTTCTTCCTTGATGCAACCAGGAACGCTTTTTAAAATGGAAATGTTTAATGGCATCCTGGGGATTTTAAGACAAAAATCAAAACCTGAGTAAAGCCTTCAAGGCCTTCCTTTATCTGACCCCTCTGATATCTCTATCCTCATCTCATGCCTCACGTCAGCCCCTTTCTCCTTGCAGTTCCAGCCCCAAGAGTGAGCACTCCCATTGCACAGCAATTCCCCCTCCATAATACCCCGCTCACATAGCTCAACGCAGCTCAGCCTTCCTCTACGTGCATCTTGCTGAAGTCTACAAAAAGCAGACTTCTAAATAAGGTTAACACTATATTTTGGAGGTTTTCATCACTCTAGGTCAATTATGAGTTTATGTGATTAAACTCAGGAGAGGCCATCTCTCTAATTTTTTTAGAGAGAAACTTGTGTTAATGAACTTTCTCAGGGTAGGCGAGTGTGCTGCCACTATTCAAGGCCTAGCAGGTTCATGTTTTTCGTACAGATGGAAAATATTCACAGAGCCATGGGGATGCTTGGCATGCCTTTATTCACAGGTGGGTGAGACACACACACGTGGCAAGCTGTGTGTCCCCTGCATGTCTCTGCAGGGCACAGGTTGTGGCCCTTGGTCCCCAGCACAGCATCTGTCATGGCACCAAGCAGGGAGCCACTTCTGTCTTAAGTTCTAAAGATGAACAAAGCAGGCAAAACCCAGAAAAGTATATAACATAGCATAATTCTATGCGTGTGAGCCCACTTCATGTTGTGGGAACAGTTTATGGGACCCAGTCTCAAGACTATGAGAACACTAGTTATCAGGCCCCTTCAAGGTACAGGAACATTTCTTTCCTTAGTTACCCAGACACCTGGGTGAGGAAGCCAGACAGTCTCCACTTACCCCAAAGTAAGGGATCATCTTTTATCTTCTGTTCACTATCACCTTTCAGTGCCTTTCATAGGGAGTGAGGCATCATCATCAAGGTTTCAATAAATATTGTGTGAATGTTAAAGAAAATTTTAACTACTGTGACTTTCAATGCAATTGGAATGCAAGTTACACAAGGTCATAAATGGTCTGTTTTCCTCTCCGCACATCTCATGGTGTTCAGCACATTGAAATCACTAAATAGTTGTTAATGAATAAATTAATGTCGAGTGTATTTCTCACAAATGATACTTTAATAACTCTATCAGGAAAGGACATGTGACAAACTTATTTGTGGTAAATTCCTATTAATGGATATTATTTTTGTTATTTATTTATGTATTGATTTATATTAGTTTGAAATATAAAATTATTTTTGTTGCGAATAATCAGTTTTATATAGTTCATCAACCAATACCTTCTGCCACAAACTTCATCTAGTTACTGTAGTACATTTGACAGTAAAACAGAGATAGCTATGCCTCACATTTCTTAAATTCTAGAAACTGAGACTATGGACAAAGAAGGTATCTCCAATGTATTCACAGATTCAGTTATTATGTTATCTTTAAAGTAGGTGTGTTCTTAGCACAATTAAATTTAGCTCTGAATTTATTGGTGAGTAAGACAAGGAAAAAAGCATAATAGATTCAGACTCATTTTAATGACCAAGCCTAAATGTTTACATATTACAAATGTTTACATATTAATAAATATTTATGAAATATTATGAATTTTAAGTAAGTTCTATATCCACAGTTTTTCTCTCCCCATTGATTTTCTTCCAGAAATCAGGACTTTGGTTCTGCTCATTAGCAAAATATTAAGCTTGAAGTAATTATCGAGATCTGTTAGTAGCATAAAAACTGTTTTATTGAGAAATAGATTTATTTCCAGATAAGTTGATTAAGCATGACTATCCACATGTGTGGTATTGTTCTGACAACTTCATGTTTCTGTTTTGGCTCCTGATCTTTATGCAAATATTTTAACCTATCTAGAAAATGTCCCCTAGTTTTCATGGACCTAAGTGTACTATGCTACCTTTTGACTTGCTTTTCTCAGCCCTACAACCTTCCTTTCCACCTTTTCACTAACAATTAAGCTCACCTGTTCCTTGAAAGAAGATTTAAACCCTCAAACCCCAATCTCCTCTCAAGATTCAATTCCTTTTTACAACCAGATGTTAACAGAGGAGGGATATTTTTAAGTTTGTTCACCATAGACAATTGGCTTAATTATTAATAAGAAAGGGAGCAAAGAGAATTAGACATTGAGCTTAACCTGGGGAGCATGAGCCTGTTTACTTCACCAAGAAGGCACCGTTGAACAGTGCAGGGGATCAGCATGTCTCTACAAAGATTAACACTCCTCCCTTTCCTGCTCTGGTACCAGATGATCGCTGGGGAGTCCAGGAGTATGTGCTGACCATAAAGGCCTGTCCGTATAACTAGAGGGTGGACCCATCCAAAAGTCTGTGGAAGCTTGGTTGGTTGGAAGCTTGGAAGCTGATTGGTTCTTTTGAAATAGCACCTTGTCCATCCCAAACCCAAGCTAATATAATCCCACGGGGCAACAAAGAAGCCCTTTCTGTTTCCCACCCAGTGACACACCTGTCCAGTGAACTTACACATTTTCTCTCTCTCGGGAGCATGTGAGCCTGTGGGTCTAGCCGCTGCCATGGCCCACAGCAGACTGTGTGGGCTCCAAAAGATTAAGCTTTAATATGAAGCAGAGACTTTGGACACAGGCTTTTGTTTTGGCCTTGTGGAGGATTATGTTGGATTTTTAACTTGGCAGGACAGAGGGAGATGGGACATTGGAACCCCAGGGGCCAGCTGTTATTTCCACCCAAACAAATCATTCTGCCACACCACCACCTCCTGTGAGGGGGTCCTTGGAATCCTTTCTTCACGATCCTTTGGGAAAGCCTGATTTCCACCAGTAAGACTTATATTTTCTATTGAGAAATTCAAATATTTCCTTGGGAAAAATTAAGCATAAAGAGGGTGCAAGAAAAAGGAGGAAAAAACAATCTATAAGAAAGTGTTGAATAGTTATTTCAAAAAATTATGTCCGCTAAAAAAAATGTGAATATGACCTTACTTGGAAATTGATTCTATTCTGATATATTCAAATTAAGATGAGGACATACTAGATTAGGGTGGTTTCTTTTGTTTTTAATTTAATTTATTTATCTTCAGAGGGGAAGGGAAGGAGAGAGGGAGAGAAATATCAATCTATGGTTGCCTTTCACGTATCCCCTACTGGGAACTGGCCTGCAACCCAGGCATGTGCCCTGACTAGGAATTGAACCACAGTTGTTTGGTTCACAGGTCCGCACTCAGTCCACTGAGCCATACCAGCCAGGGCAGGGTGGTTTCTAATATAGTGACTGGTGTCCTTATAAACAGAGGGAAATTTGGGCATAGATACATTCAGAGGAAAAAGGCCACCAGAAGGTAGAGGTTACAGTCAGACTTCCACAAACCAAAGAACGCGAAGGATTGTCCATAAACACCACAAGTAAGAAACTTCAGAGGGAGACTGGTCTGGCCAACACGTAAATTTCAGATTTCTGACTTCCAGAAATGGGAGGAAAAAAATTTCCCTTATTTTTAGGCCACCTGGTTTGTGGTATGTTGTCATAAAGACATTAGGAACCTAATACAAGAAGCAGCAAGTAGAAATTGTGCTTTCTCGCCTTTCCATTACCTAGATTTTAAGACAATAAATAATTTTCAGTCATACCAGGTCTTTCAAAATCTCTACATATCAAGATGATCACTAACAATTAGAAAACGGAAGACTTAAAACAATTGACCTTGAAGTTAAAAAAGTGGATCATAGGCATCGTTTCATGAATTAATAATGACACTTAAAAAATCGTCTAGCATTTTCTACTAATTTGACCCTTTAGGCACTGTTAGATGCAGGTAAAGCACATTATAAAACCCTCAAGTGACCAATGAAGACACTTAAATTCAGAGAGATTAAATGACTTATTCAAGTTATTCTGCAAATCAATATAAAAGCCTACACCGGAACTTAGATCTGCTCACTCAATTTTTTATTTTTGTGATTTTACCATGAATTTCACAAGTAGGTATGAGTAGCTTATGATTTTCTGACATGATATTTGACCTTCTGCTTGCAACTCAATACAACTACACTGGGGGTTAAGTTGATTAACCAGGAAGGCGTATGTGCAGCTATGAAGGGAGGGGGAGACCCCGTGCCTTCTGTCAACTAACTCATATTGAGTGTCTGGTATAAAATATACTCGAGAGCACTGGAAAATGTATGTGGGCTGGGAATTAGGTTCCTTAGACAGACAAAGGGCACGAGGAAAGGATAATTTAAAATAAATGAAAGAATGGAGTCCAAAAGTTGCTGAAAGTGCACTTGGGAATGTGATTTATAGCTGAAACATAAAAGGCACATAACAAGTAACAGCGTACGGAACAGAGGCTCACAACTGTCAGGGCACAGAGAAGTGCCAGGCTGAACACAGAGGATCCTCTGAGGAGCTTATTAAATAAAGCGAGACCAGAACTCTTGTCCAGGGGACTCTGAGTCCACAGATTTCAAGTTGAGGCTCTTGAGTAATTCTGATGCCTAGGGAAGTTTTGGCATTACTGGTTCAGAAGAGGTATAAGACTGGAGCGTTTCCAACTAGGCTTGCTCACTACTAAAACTGTTCCACCCCTTATCAGTACCTATCTATGAATGCCTGACATCCCTATAAGCCAGGGCCAAAGGAATATCAGATACATAATAAAGAATGGTGGAGAAACTGAGACAGGAATTAATTGATTCCCTTCACTTCATGTACGGAGGCAAAAATGCCTGTTTTTTTTGTTGTTGTTGTTTTGTTTTGATTTTACACAATGTCTTCAGCAGTTGTTAGTCTTCTTTGAATTAGGAGATGGAGTCTATGGGTTAGTCTTCTTACTTTGGTCTGAAATCAAAGAGTCAACGGATGTGATTTCAGAGCAGGAAATATGTAGGACCCACTGGTGCAGCTCTGCTAACGCAGCCCTCTTCAGCCTGCAGTGGGAAACCCAACAGGCAGGCAAAGCCACCGCAGAGGACGCAATGTAGCGGAACCGAAGAATTAGCTCAAAATAAGGAACAGAATATCGCTGGCCTTTGGAATTACCTACATCCATTTCATAGTTTTATTATTTCATCTCTTGCATATATGACAACAGTGCCATAGTCTTTCCGTTTTCATGGTTTCTAAACATATTTCAAGCCTATTCTTTACGTTAT
Source organism: Sturnira hondurensis (assembly GCF_014824575.4). Classification (NCBI taxonomy): domain Eukaryota; kingdom Metazoa; phylum Chordata; class Mammalia; order Chiroptera; family Phyllostomidae; genus Sturnira; species Sturnira hondurensis. Next base: position 12,741,503 of record NW_028093774.1, on the reverse strand, counting down.
CTTAGCTGTCAGTCACCACAACTTCTGGATCTCTCTCTCTCTCCTTTTTCAATAGCCACTCATGTGATCAAAATATACCCACTCATTTCATAAATGTTTGCTATATGTATAATACTTTTTTCTCTCCAACCCCATGACTTTAGGCACATGTGACAAGTTCTTCTCAAATTATCCCATAGGACAGGTGTCTGTTTTTACTATTTTTTTGAAGCCATTTTCTAACTGCTACAAAAACAAGAAAGTATTTGTCTCACTTCACTTTTTTATTTTTTTAGTTTTTCCCCTTGGCTAATGAGCAGCCTTTAGTAATGTATTGGTTTATCAGATGCTTGCCTTGCTCCCATTGAAGCTATTGGCTACATTTGTAATGCTTTGCCTCCTTCAGTATTGCTTTTCCAAGGCTTTGAAGCAATTTGGTAGGAGTTCAAATGATGATCTAGGGATCTGAAAAGCCCTAATGCTTTGATGTTCTTCAGTGCTTGTGGTCGGCAAAGCCTATCTTTCCTGTTATTTTTGTAGTATCCACGACTACACTGGAAACCAGAATAATGCATCTTGTACATTTCCCTCGCCTTTGGCTGCTGGTCTCAGAACAAGAAAACAAATCAGAGGAAATTTAATTTGGTGTTATGATGCTCCCAAAGTGCTTGGCATGGATTGCAGGAACAATTATATTTTACTTTTTCCTTTACTTTTTCTTTGATTTCTTTTAATGATGCACGCACACAGAGGACAATGCAGCTATACAATCGGTGGGGGGAGCAGTTACATTTTAACTGTTGCATGAACTGAAAATCACTGTCAACATTAATGAGACAATGAATTTGAATCATGGACCTTCCCGTTTTGGAATCTGTCCAAGATAGTTAGCAGTTGAGCAACAGGTAATACTCTGATGATGGCTAATTAGTCCGTGTTTTGGAATTCCAGTTCCCACAGGATGTTCCCAATGATTATTTTCCTCTCCCGTAACCTGCAGAAGCTTGTATAACTTGAAGGGCCAAATGGGATGAAACCAGCTCTTTCCAGACACTCTGACTTTATTACCATCAATGTATGTTTTATAAAAGAAATAAAGCGGCATTTCTTAGCTCAGGCCTGAGAGAATATGACAAGGTGTTTTAAGTGTGGACGCAAAAACTATCTCCAAGACACACCTAATTGGAAATAGCTAACACATTTTCCCAAGAAGCAGTCTCCTGTAAAGAAGATTGGCTGAGTTAGCACGTATGAAAGACAGGCATATTTTGTCCACTGTATACAAAAGGATTTGCATCTTTAGATTGGGACAGGCCAAGCTAGTTAACCAGAGACCCTATAATTTATAGTAGTTGTCCTTAATGAGGCCACTGAGAGATTTGAGAACATATACAGACAGCAAGGAGAGTAAAAATGCTTCCATAATAGAAAACAGAGGTTTTGAAATGCAGTTTTTTGAAGACAGAGAAGGGCATAGTAAAAATTAGCATAATAGCCATGTCTATAGAAACATTCTTTCGCCCTAAACTTTCATTACATCAAACACAAAGTGGCAATTACAGAAATACAATAGACACATTCAAGCTCTGACAACTCTTAACCTGCCTGTGTTTTACAAACCATTTGTCCCAGGTCACATGATGTCCCCGTCACATGGGGCAGCTGGTATACCATAAGCTTGAATGCCATGTGGACCAATCTAGAGTTCTCTGAATGGCTCAATTATTTTGAGGTAATTCAAGACATCTCTATTGAGGCATCCAGTATTCAATGTGTGTTTAAGGAGACCCTTAGGACCTGAAAAGATAAGCTTACGCAATGCACAGGTTTTCATTCGTTTCAGAGGGAGTAGGACTTTATGTCCTACTTCAGAATTCTTAAACCAGGGGTGCACACCCCATAGAATAATGGGCACAGGAAGCCCAATGATGTGAGTATGTATAACACAATGGGGTTCAGAGAAGCCTGCGCTAAGGAATTGAAAAATAGGCCAACAGAATCAACTGGAAGCATTAACAATTTATGTGTGTTTTTTTTCTTTTCAGGTTAACACTGCCATATTATTCAATGCAAAGTTACTTCAAACAGCTATTAAAATATTGCATGGTCATACGGGGCTGATCAATGATTACATTTGCATCTACCAATTTGGAAACTGAGACTCAGACATGAAACTAACTTGTTGCAGAATTAGCTCTAAATTTCTTAGCGGTTTAAAAAACAAAAGTAGGTTGGAGTGCAGGAGTTTTCTCAGCAGACCACAAATCACCAAGATGGTTTTGTCCTTTGCCGCTTTTACTCAAATGTGATCTCCGTGTTGTTCTTAGAAAGTGGAGGTGCCACATATTTGGTAATATTCAATAGTATTCACAGAGACCATTAGGGATGCTGGACTCAGGAACAGGTCTTGCCAAAGGCTATATTAAATGTCTAGACATAATCTGAGTTCTGGCTGGACGAGAGCTGAGATGAGTTTGGGGATTAGAAACAGAAAGTATCACTAGTTCCTCCGAAGTCGGGATTGTGGCTTACACACATGCCTTTTTGTCTAACACCCTGGCAACATATTCTACGTACTCCCCTTCCCTCTCTACACAAACCTGGCACACTGTTCTATTGTGAATTCTTTTTGCATTGAGGCTATCGCTTTGTAATAATGTCCAACAATGTTTGGCCTATGTAAAATTCTTTGAAACTTGAATAAAGTTATGGGAAAAGGAGGCTGAAAAACTGGATCCAGGCTCTACAACCCTCTAAAAGTCTCTGGGCTCCAGAGAAGTCTTTCCACTTTCCCTGTAATCCCCAGTCCAGGACCTGTGCTCTTTCCTTTCACATTTGTCCACATTTATTTCCAATCTATTCCAATTTGACTAAACCCACAAAGGTTCATTGGAGCATTTAGTATACAGTGTTGTATACATTGGTGAGATTCAGGAACTGTAGTGAGGGAAGAGATGAGTGAGCTTAAAAAATAAGTATATTAAGAAATCCTAGGGAGACCTATAGGAACTATAAGAAATAAGAACATTAATTACTAATATGCATGTAGGAGTATGCATCTACACGTATACACACAGAGTAATATTTTTGATGATCAGATGAGTGTATAACAAAATCCTCCAGACGAGACCATTTTAACTCTGGATGGGTACAGAAACAGAAACTGGGGCTTCGTCTCATCAAAGCTTCCCCCCGTAGTGCCTGTAACTGCACCGAAGTTAGGGTGGCCTTTTTCCCTGAGCGTGGTCTACTGAGGTTAATCCTCTCATAGCAAATTCTTCAAATCTCTGTTCCTAGTCTTAGGATATTTACCATTTTGCTTTGTTTTGTTTTTCAATTCTTACTCTGAGCCAGGAATCACCTGATTTACATCTAACCACTTAAAGAAGCTTTAAACATTTTCCAAACAGGTGGTAGAGTGGTATATTGGCAAAATCATTTCTGGAAGCAGTTTGATACTGTCTAGTTTATTTGGGATACACATATTTAGCGACTGCTCAATTTCATTCCTACCTCAGAGAAGCTCTTGTCCAGGATACAAGTAAAAGACTGTGTACTGCAGTTCTGTGGGAGAGAACACAAAACTGAAAACAACCCAACTATCAATTCACATTAGAATAGAATAGATTATTCAAAGAATTGTAGTTGTTCCACACCCTCATCAATGCTTAATGTTAGTATTTTTTAAATTTTCCCAATATAATAAAGATGTTGATATTTTATTACAGCTTTTAAAATGCAGAGCTTTAACTACTAAAAAGATTTAATGCATTTCTTACATGCTGTTAACCAGTTGGTGTTTTTCTTACATGAAAAATGTTTAAGCCTTTTATCTTAAGTTCTATTAACTTGTCTTTTTCATTTTTTGCTTGTCTGATTTTTTAAATATACTCTGGGTACTAATATTTTATTAATTACATGAATTATACACATATTTGACCTTTCTTTCACCAAACATTTCAGGATGCCTTTTGATGAAAAGAAGTTCTCAATTTACACACACTCAAAATAAACTTTTTTACTGTTAAGAATTCAAGCATATAGAAAATATACAGAGTAAGAACCGCCTCCCATCACTCTTGTTTCAATAGTTTCAATTCATGGCCATTGTGTTTCTTTCCTCTAAACCCCCATGCACTTCCTAATCTCCCTAATACATTTGAAGCAAATCTCAGATATTTCATGATTTCATCCAAAAAATGTGCCAATGAATATCTCAGAAAAGGAAAACTTTAAAACATAATTACCATTATTACCACTTAAACTTAGAATTATTTCCTTGCAACCTTATTGTTTCAAGAACTATTATTTTAAATCTTGTTTTGCTATATCAGAATTAGAATAAGGGCTAGGTGTCCCAGTTGTTGGTTGACATATATCTCTTGTTTCTTTAAAATATATATATCTCTCTCTCCAATACCGTTTATTTGTTAAAAAACTGTGTTGTTTCTCCTGTTCCTCACCATCTATGGTTTTCTGATTATATTATCAATGTGTTATTTTGTACTTACTCTGAAAATAAATCTAGATGCATGATCAATTTCAGGTTTGAAATATTTTGGAAGGCAAAAGTCATGCTTGGTGATCTTTCCGTGATGTTAGCAGTAGCTAATGTCTATTACCTAAACTTATTGTCAGTAAGAGTTACAAAAATGTTATTCTAACATTCCTTTTTTATCCATTAGCAAGACTAGTTTTCTTGAAAGAATCCCCTTCATTCCACTAATTTCCTACTCTGGGTACAGTGCATGTAGGAAAGTTAAGGCCACATGCTTAGTTAGGTAGGGGTCCTTTTCTTTCTTACCAGTTTCCAGAATAATGAATTGGTGCCCTAGCATCCTTCTATGATGACAGCTAAAGTGTTGTGTTTTGTTTTATATTTATATTTTTTTAAACAATGAAGAAACACACGTGGATGTAGGCATTTCTCATAGAATCTTGGTTTCTCTTCCTGGCAAATGATATTGAGAGACCACAGTATGGTGCTGCTGATGCTAATTACTCCTGATATCTTATGTGTTTTCAGTAGTCAGAGTTAGAAAGCATAAAATAAAAAAATACCTTATGGCTGATAAAAATTGTGTTTAACCACATNTTCATTTTAGTCTTGGCTAATGTAATTATGATGTGCCTTGGTGTGTTCCTTCTTGGGTCCAAATTCTTTGGGACTCTCTGAGCTTCCTGGATTTCCTGGAAGTGTATTTCCTTTGCCAGACTGGGGAAGTTCTCTTTTATTATTTGTTCAAATATGTTTTCCACTCATGGCTGTTTCTTTCCCCCTCCTGGTACCCCTATAATCCGGATGTTGGAATGTTTAAAGATGTCCTGGAGGTTCCTAAGCCTCTCCTCATTTTTTTGAATTCTCATTTCTTCATTCTTTTCTGGTTGGATGTTTTGTTCTTCCTTCTGGTCCATTCCATTGATTTGAGTCCCAGTTTCCTTTCCATCACTATTGGTTTCCTGTGCATCTCCCTTCATTTCAATTAGTTTAGCCTTCATATGTTCCTCTAATTTGTGACTATAATCACCCAGTTCTGTGAGCATCCTGATGACCAGTGTTTTGAACTGTGCATCTGAGAGGCTGGCTATTTCCTGGTCACTTAGAGTTATGGGCTCTGGGACTTTGAGTTCTTCTTGCGCCATCTTTTGGGCTGTTCGTGCCTGTTAAGTAGCAGGCCTGGATCAGAGCCCTAGGTTTTCACCAGAGCAGGGCAACTCAGTCGCTGAGTTGTGACTCTGTACGTGGGGACGGGGTCAGAGAGGAGCAATGGCGTCCCCTCTGCCACCTCCCGCTGCTGCGGCCGCAGCTGCCACAGTCACCGGGGTCCTCGAGTTTTGTCCCACTTCATTCGAATGTGCCACCGCTGTCAGCCCTCTGCCACTGGGTTCACCCGCTGGGGCCTGCGAGGTCCGTCTCACTGTGCGCGAATGTGTGACCGCAGTCGATCTGCCCCGCACCCTGACTGGGTCTGGGCTACCTGTGCGCCTAGGTCGGGGCATCTGTCCTGCCTGACCCTGCTCCGCTGCTGGCTCCGCCCCTCTTACCGGTTCTGGTTGAACGGTTCATTGTTGTCAGACTTCCGTATAATTCAATTTTCTGTTCTTTGGCTGTGTCTTTATTCTCCAAACCTTTATTGTATTCAAACTTGGTTGTGGGAGAAGGCACAGTGTTTCCACCTATGCCTCCATCTTGGCGGAAGTCGGCAGACACCCGTTTTTCAAAGACATGAGTAATCACACATTTACACTAGCTCAGAGTGCACATTCAACTATGTCAGAATAGCACCACCACCACTAATATGACTGCTAGAATTGACAGTCCTTTTAGACACCTAGAGTGTTTTATTCTGCTCAAGCTGCTATAATAAAATACTAAGATTAGGGGGCTTAAACAACTAAAATGTATATTCTCATAGTTCTAGAAGCTGGGAAGTCAGACATCAAGGTACAGGCCAATTTCCTGGAAAGTGTCCTCTTCCCGGCTTACAGACAGCTACCACACTGTGTTTTTACATGCAGAAAGAGAGCTCTGTTTTCTCTCCCTGTTTTTATAAAGGTATTAATATTGCCATGAAGAACCTACCGTCACACCTCCTCTAAGTCTAATTATCTCCCAAAGGCCCCAACTCCAAGTACATCACACTGGGAGTTAGAGTCAACATAAGAATTCTAGGGGAGGTAGGGGACCAGAGCTGAGTGCATAGGATATGGTTACGTGACTATATTTTAAAGTGACCTGGAACTGAGTTTCTAAAATATGCCAATTTAAAATATAGATAAGCATGTTATTAGATTTTGCTTTAGATATTTAGGAAAATTATTTTCTTTTTTTAATATTTTATTTATTTATCTTTAGAGGGGAAGGGNAACCTACCGTCACACCTCATCTAAGTCTAATTATCTCCCAAAGGCCCCAACTCCAAGTACATCACACTGGGAGTTAGAGTCAACATAAGAATTCTAGGGGAGGTAGGGGACCAGAGCTGAGTGCATAGGATATGGTTACGTGACTATATTTTAAAGTGACCTGGAACTGAGTCTCTAAAATATGCCAATTTAAAATATAGATAAGCATGTTATTAGATTTTGCTTTAGATATTTAGGAAAATTATTTTCTAATTGTATTTTGTTATTATGTAAGATATTTTCAAGAATCCAAATTGAATACTAGAAAAATAGATATCACAGATTATTATCTTTTTTGTTACCTCTACACTGTTTCTTCCTGCAATGTGGAAAGCCATTAGGCCTGGGCCAGGTAGCTCCATTGGTTAGAGCATCATCCCAATACACTGAGGTTGCATGTTCAATCCCCAGTCAGGGCACATATAAGAATCAAGCAATGAATGCACAAATGAGTAAATGTTCTCTTCCTCTCTGTCTCAAAAACATCATTTTAAAGAATCTCTTAAAATTGTCATTGCTTATCCTTTTAATAAGCATATTTAAGAGACACCTTTTTAGGACCTACTTTCAATATACCAAAGTAGAATATCCCATAGTGAGGATGATACACATCCCTGGTTACAAACCCTACACTGCTCCTCAGTTAGTTCATTCATTCCATGTTGCCAACTAGAAAGTAAAAGCCAGTGACACAAAATACTTCTAACCTTAAATACCTTCTAGATAAGAGAGTATTAGCAACCCTAACCAGATAATATATCTTCCTCTTTTATTACATTCAAAGTTATATTATTAAGGGTATCTAAGTCCCTATTTTGACAAATTCTCAGTTCTTGATTCCATTTTCCCCCTTATATTTTATTTTGATCTAATTTTTTTTCAAAATTGTTCCTCAAGACTAATCTTCCCTCTGTCTTTATTGCCACAGCCTTTGTCTGGACCAGAGTTTCTCGATGTCAGCACTATTTACATTTTTGACCAGATAATTCTTTGTCATAGGGTTTTTGATTATGCATTGTAGGATGGTTAGCCCCATTCCTGTCCTCAACTCACCAGATATCCATGTCTATTCCCTAGTTGTGACAAGCAAAATGTTTCCCGAAATTTCCAAATGGCCCCTGTGTGTGTGTTGGGGGGTAGGATACATGGAGACTCTCCCAGTTGAGACCCACTGGTCTACACCTTCATCTTCTGGCTTTTAGACTGTTTCTAATATCTTTAACCTTCCATATTGCCGTTAAACTTATCCTTTATGTCACAAAGGTTTTTTTACTCCCATACTTTAATTTTTTATACTGGCAATACACAAATACTATAGTAGGGTATAAAACATTCTTCACTAAGAGCCTTCTCCATCTCCATGGCCTGTCTCTCACCTCCCAACTCCGATCTACATATTTTCACTCTTTCCTATAGTGATGAATAGCTCATCCATCCACTCCTCTGAATATTCTCTTTATTTCTATTTCATTCCTCAGTACACATGCTTTCCTTCAGTGGCACACCGCCACTTTTCTGAAGTTGCAAAACCACTAATCACTTCTTGGAGATTCTCAAGGCTTGTGTACTGGCCGAAGCATCTCCCACATCTTGAATGTAACCCCCAACACTTTGTGTTGTAATTCTCTGTTTATACTCCATCTTTGTCCATTTTCGGGCAGCTCCTGGGGACAGCTAAGTTAACTCATGGTGCTTAGTACAATGTGCAACAGAGGCATCCTCATGTGTGTTCACCCAAACCCTCCCAGAGTACTCCGAGGTAGACATAGAAAAAGAACTTGAGCAATGAAGTTATTCATTTGAAGTTTATAGGCTCCTGGGCTTTGAGGGTGATTGATTGACTGACTAATCCAAAAAAAGTACAATAAAAGGAACAAAAAAACCTCAAACCACTACTTCATGGTTACTCTTAACTTCAAAATGCATTTTACTGCTGCTAGAATTTTATATAAAAGTTAGTAGTCCATAACATAAGAGAATGGCACCCTTGGCATTTCCCCAACTGAAGGCGGAATGTTTCTGTGGTGCCAGTAAAGGTCTATTCCTCCTGACACACCAGCCTCTGATCTGTAACACTGAACCTCACTACCCACCAGGGCCCTTCAGGGGTGGCCACTGTCTGTTGGCCTATGCGTGTCCTTGCAGGGATTTCAGAGAGAGAGCTGGGTTAATACTGAGACATTGGCTCTGCTAGGCCATCTGGAGAGAAAGCCATATTTGATGTAACAGAGATTAGGTGGCCAGAAAGACATAGAAAAGTGGGGGGAAATGAACTACATTTGAATTACTTGTTCAGCTGCCTATAAAAAACCAACATCTGTAAAATTTAGAAACAAAAGTAAAATAAATAAGAATTGATCATTTGTTAAGAACTCTTTCTCTGTGAAAGTATATCCTTAAACTTAGCCTTTACTATTCTTGGTAGGATAAGCTATACAAGCTTCCTACATTCTACATAAAATAAGAAGAAAAGGAATAAAATTTAACATTAACTGAACATATTAATAGGCCATCAATAATGCTACTAACGTATGTAGCATATTTATTTTATCTTTTGAAAACCAAAATGTTGTAGAGTCAAGAATGTGCTTATGGACAGAATACTAGCGAATTTTGAAGTATAATTCTTTCTGACTCTAAAATCATCTTATATTTTTTACCTCTTACTTTCCCCTGTATTTGTCACTTTTGAGGTTTAAGAGTAGTTCTTTATTTCTACCATGTGGTGGGTTAATATTCAGGCCTGTTCACTATATTGCATGGGTAAAAAAAAAATCCCACTCTATCGGTTGACTGTTCTGCAACCCAGGTTGCGGATGGAGGGAGCAGATGAAAGATTACTCAAAGAAAAAAAGTTCTAGTACATTACTAATTATAAAACAATTAAAATGAAGAAACACCTGTTCCAATGCAAACATCCTTAGGAATGATTATGTCTAAAATAATTATGTTCAGTGTAAATGAAATTTGGTTTTGGATTATAATATTTTTTAATTTTGCTCACTGAGCAAAGCAGAGAAACATTTATATTAAGGGCTGGATTCAATCTTTACAAATCCTTTTATAGTCCTATAGGTAAGGCAGCAGATCACCTGAAATCAGTCTGGGAAAGAAAGTTTGATACTGGGGCTTGAGAAGGTGAACTTGCTCATGCTGTAGGGAGCATTTTCATCCTCCATGTCTAATGAGATGTGTGGATGGGAGGGAATAGAGCCAGAGAAGAAGGTGTAACATGAAGGGGGCTGAAGACAGATATTTTCTTTCAATTTTTCCAAATGTTTAATGAAAATAAATGCTAGAGTATCACCGAAGGCCCCTTCATATCATGTGAAGATACTGGATAGGCCACCTCCTCACCTCCCTCTCTGCCATTAGTCCCCTTTGTTGGTAGCATGCGTGTATCTGTGTATCCAAAACAGCTTTACCAGCATTGGTCAGTCTCCTGCACATGTCAGAACCGCCTTAAATGCTTGTAAAAACGGTAGATTCCTAAACTACCTCTTGCTGAATCAGACTCTCTGTAAAGTGCCCCAGGAATCTGCTTTTACTAAGCTTCCCTGCTGCTTGCAGTGCACACGAATATTGTAGAGCCACTAATCCAGTTGATGTGTTCTCTGGGCTATTTTAGCTCCATCGTTTCCTTTGAGAGGTGCAGCTCTCAGGCATGTGTATATGGTCCAGAGCTATTTTCTGAGCATATGCCCACTAGGGAATGGGAGAAGCCTGAAACACTCCACTGGTCATACTTAAAAGGATGATTATTTTACACCTGTGGAAGTATTGAGTTAGAAATAATTACCCATGTTAAGATCTAGGCACGCTCATTAGGTACACAGGTGATTTCCCTGCAGCCCCAAGGTGGGGAGCATCCAGGAAATAGTATAATTCCACCCTAATGAGGACCAAAGCAGCTCTAAGAAATAGGCTACATAGTGGAGACTAGATTTGTAGTTATCTATGGACACGGACCCAAGACCTACCCGTGGTACTTCCCTTAGAGATTTATATGTACAGATCACACACACACACACACACACACACATACACACACAGCTCTATGGAATAACTAAAACTGATTTAATTACCTCCTTTTTATAAAAGCCAAAATAGAGCCTTAAAAACAAATTGACCTTTTCAGAAATATGTCACTAACAAGGAGAGGGCCCAGGCACAGGGCCCTTTTCCTTTGAGCACTATGATTCCACCCAATTGAAAAAGAGCATCTCTCTGTTTGATCTGACAGAGGTTTTTCTTCCTGATGATGCCTGGTATCGCATAACCTCCAGATCAATGTCTCTAAGACACTGCTGTTTGTTTACGAAGAACCTCGGCTCCCTGTTAAATTACACTTGGAAAAAAGAGAAGTCAATTCACAAGAANCTTTTCAGAAATATGTCACTAACAAGGAGAGGGCCCAGGCACAGGGCCCTTTTCCTTTGAGCACTATGATTCCACCCAATTGAAAAAGAGCATCTCTCTGTTTGATCTGACAGAGGTTTTTCTTCCTGATGATGCCTGGTATCGCATAACCTCCAGATCAATGTCTCTAAGACACTGCTGTTTGTTTACGAAGAACCTCAGCTCCCTGTTAAATTACACTTGGAAAAAGGAGAAGTTAATTCACACAGAAAAAATAACAATACCACACCTGTGATCGTGTGATAGGTCTAACAGCATTCTAGGGGCTACTTCTCCTTTGATTCACTAAGAATTTAATTTTGTTAAAAGTCCCAATGAATCATAATGAATGTTATAAAAGCAAAATTTAACAAGATCTCTAGGGGAAGAATTTAAAATATATAGTAGTTAATTGTAACTATACAATTTACAAACACAGCTATTGAAAACTTGAAACTCTGCGTATATATATATATATGTGTATATATATACATATATATATATATACATACATACATACATGTATATCCATTTATTGCAATGAGTAACTGTTCAATCATAAAATTATATTCAGTCATTTGCTGGTATTTTAAAACTTACTATAGTTAAATAATGTGCTTAATACAGAATTTTTCTTCCTTTAAAATGACAAGAAATGGCATTTAAGGTTTGATAAATGTTACTTTATGACAATTGGAAACTAAAACTGATTGAGGGTAAAAAATGATTATAAAAATCAAGCAGTTAAGAAAGTTTTCTCCAGTAACTGCCAGTACCAAATGTCCCAATGTCCAAATAGTGATTCTTCCTGTTACATGTCAACAACCACTATGTTGAAAGATGTCCATTGTGTTTGTGTCTGTGTGTGTCTCAGTTGCTTGTTGTCGTGACCTTCTTTGGCCTGAGAGCAAGAATTCTGCCTGTTTGTCTTGGTGAGCACAGCTCCTAACTTGTGCCAATTTACAGTTCATGTTCAATAAATATATGCTGTTTGATTGGCTAGTTCTTGATTTGGCAATTAGTACAAATTATGGTGCTATTCAGGACCACTCAAAAAGTCACATGAAAAGAGGAAGAGTAAATGTAGTAGTGACCATGGATAGGCAAGGATTATATACAAGGGAAACAAGCTTCTGGAACGCACCTTAACTTGGCTGTAGCAAACTTATTTTTCTTAAGAATGAGTGTTGATTTATTGAGTTTATAGCATGTATAAAGGTCCTGGCTAAAGGGTGTTACATATGTCACCTCATTTAAATTTCAAAAAAAGTCTTGTATGGAAAGTATAATATTTCCAACTTTATGGGTAAAGACACTTATATTCAGAGAGCCTAAGCAATTTGTCCAAGGTCAAAATCACTTAATTTAGGGGAAAAATGACAGCAAGAGAAATTATGATTATATGGCCAGCCCACAGTTCTTTTTACAGTCCATCAATTCCACCTTTTTATGGTAGCATGACATTTTTAGGCGACAGTTCTAAAAGGAGAGGTCAAAGGAAAGGTTGATAATAAAGCAACCTGAGATATTTAAATTCACTCTGACATCTACTTATTGCTCTCCCAAATCCTATGCATATTCTTATGAGTGAGCGTCAATCGTTGAGGTTTCCTCCCAGATTTCCGAGCTCATTTTCCTGTTACTTCATCTGATTTCTTTCAAACTGGCACCTCAATACCCAGATCCTCTATCTATTTCCCTGGCTCTGATCCATTTTTGCAACCGTGATGACTTACTTGTATTTTTAATCAATGATCTATGCATCAACTTATAATGTATTCGGCCTTTGCAACTGGAGAGGAAGTCTGGGTGTCCTTTTTCCTAAGAAGAAAGAGAAAGAAAGAAAGAAAGAAAGAAAGAAAGAAAGAAAGAAAGAAAGAAAGAAAGAAAGAAAGAAAGAAAGAAGAAAGAAAGAAAGAAAGAAAGAAAGAAAGAAGAAAGAAAGAAAGAAAGAAAGAAAGGAGGAAGGAAGGAAGGAAGGAAGGAAGGAAGGAAGGAAGGAAGGAAGGAAGGAAAGAAGGAAAAAGAAAACAGAGCATTTAGCTACCTTTAGAGTTTAATCTCAATATGTTGGGACTGCTGATCCTCGCCCTTGGTTTTCTGCTCACTTGCAGCATATTCGTGTTTTCTTCTTCAACTTTCTGTTCTCTTAACATTTCACATGTAACCTTTGTACTTTACTCCCACTTTTATTTTTTCTTTCATACAATTTCTTCCTTTTTCTGTACTTTGCAATAGTTTGTTAGTCCATTTTCACAGCCAAGTCCATAGTACCAGAGGACTAATCAATAAAATATATTTATTCCTAGAAAGTATTTTTCTGAGTAAAATGGTAGTATTAGCAGTAAGAACGGCAGGGTGTTGTTGTAGATAATCTAATAAACAACATACATTTGTATGGTAATTTATCATGTGCCAGGTAATTTACTAATTATTGTACACGCACTATTTCTCTTAAGTTTAACAGTAACTTCCAGAGAGATAGTACTTCTGTTTTTAAAATGTGAAACTATGTAGCTGAAAAATATTAACTGCTCAAGATCACACAGCAGAGTCGGGATTCAAAACTATGTTTATCTAAATCTAAACAGAGCTCTCAGCCACTGAAAGCCACCTGCTTCTTTTTGGTATTGCTCTCTACCCTCATACTTTTTCCTACTTTACTGGAGAACAGTAAAACCTGTGCACTGTTAACATGTCCAAGACCACACAGCAACTATGTAATAGGGCCAAGATATCATTTTGCCTGTCTTCATCTTTTCATGACACCAGGCAAAAACTGTCTGGAAGGCACAAAACATAAAAGTATGATTGTCTTTATAAATGTGGGGTATGTTGCAATAAAAAATCATAAGCTCCCCAAGAGTGTTTAGCCTTGGTTCAACAAAGAATTTTATCACTCCCCACAGCCATGGCTCCATGTGAATCCTGAGTCGTCGTAGAGAACCTATGGAAGGAAACTGCTGGTCCAGTGCTGCTGCCCTACGTGAAAGTCTGTTATAGTTTCACTGAGTGCTCGTGTCAGAATGCCACCAGACATGTTCATACGCAAAGCTTCTTTGTGGAAGCCACCCGGAGAGGTGCGAAGGATGCCAGAGACTCGAGTGGCTCTGTGTCATGTGCTGCCACAATGCATCAGCCTCCTCTCCCTGGAGGAGACAATACAGGCCCCAAGGTGGGGCCTATAGGATTACCTATAAATATGATATCGCCGGCAGAGTGTTCAAAGACCTACCTCGCTCATAGTGTTTCCACTTGGCCTTTTGGCTCTTGGACCTCAAGGAAACATCTTGCACTAGTAACAACCTCCAGAGGTGTACCTTAATAACAAGTGGCCACAGAATAAGAGTCCGCGGCACGTATAGGGAATTGGCTGCTTTCAAAGAACAGTAGGGTCATGAAACAGTTCTACACTGATACCAAAAGGCAGTTGTCTTGGGATTAATATTTTTACAAAAACAAAAAAATACTCATTTTTCTACAAAGACCTTGCAATTTTCTCATGATGCTTAAGTAAGGTATAATAAAGTTTAACAGAATAATGGAGAATGTTAAATTCAGTAAAGGTCTGGTGAGGCTCCTTAAACATTAAGATGCTTGAAGGTCTTGTAACAAAACGAATATGTATTCGTTCTGAATCTCAGTTTCTCTATCTGTTGAAGGGAAAAATGGTTTCTGTTGAGTTTAAGGAATTGTACTCTAAGGCAGGCTGTGCTTCTTGGTGTTGAAAATGCTCAACTCAAGCTTGGAAAATTCTGCATTATTATAGTCACTATGGTTTGAAACATGGGTACTAACGACACATGTATAGCTTCTGATGGAGCACTGGGTCAATGACTTCTTAGGTGAATGTCCTTGAATGAAGTTTGGAACCTTTCTGCCTGCATTTTCTCATTATTACAATGGGACTACTAGCAGTACTTATTGTATAGGGCTGTTAATAGAGATTAAATAAATTAATATGTATATAGTACTCAGAATAGTTCACAAACCATGTAAGTGAGTATTTTCCTATTTCTTGAAAAAGGACCTAGCATCCTTTCTCCATTGAGTTTGGCAGAAATGCTCTGAATCTTTTGTGGAACAGAGAATCTCCAACATCTAGCTCACCTGACTCATTATGGTTACTGCGTGATGCTTGCTTGATACCTGTAGGTGTTTATGGTTCCTGCCTGAACTGTTATAGTCCTCCAAAGACATCACATTTTAATTCAGGGAAAAGTTTCAATTGGCTCACATGCTAAAAAGGAGGCTCTTGTAGATTCACAGGCAGTTTCTAGATGCAGTGGGGTTTCCCAGTCCTACCTTTGCAGCTCATGGGCTGACAGTAGAGTCAGCCGTGTCTATCTTGGCTTCCAGTGGGTTCTGGGAGTACATACCATTAGCACCAACCCATATGACCATGAAGGTGGTAGGGAGGATGTTGGTAGAAGAGAGTGTATAAAGAACAATACAGAAGAAAATCTCTGATTACTTGCAATAGCTTGGTTTAAAAATCATAATAGCATTTATTTTGTAGTACTTACCAGGTGCCAGGGCCTGTCCTGAGTGTTTTCATCTGTTGATCTTCACAGCCTTTATAAGATAGGTATAATTAGTACCCCTGCTGGGCTGGGGAAGAAGCTGAAACAGAAATCTTAATGTGCCAGTGTCACAATACTTATAAATAGTAAAGCAAGGGTTAGAACCCAGGAATTCTGGCTTGCACACATGTGCACACATGCATGGATAAAAAACAAGCAGTCTACAGTCTTTGTGCCACCAACTTAGTGCGAACCCAGATATTCTTCGTATTGCCCCCTTGTCTGTTACAGGAAATCTAATCTCCAAGTGTGTCCATCTGTGGAAATGAAAAAGTACCGCCTGACTCATGATTGCTTTAAGAATGTAGACGATGTTTATGAGATGTTCAGTACGTGTTCAAAAAACTTTCTGCCGTGACAATAACAATACAGGGATTACTAACTAAATGTGGTGAGTATGACTCTTAGCTAGGTATTGATATAGGTTAATTTCATTTGCATTCCAAAATAATGTCCCCATTATCCTTCAGACAAATACTTCTAGACAAGATTACAGAATAACCTGAAGAAAACAGACTAAGGCTCACAAGGGGAGAAAAATAGTCAAGAATGCAAGAAAGGATTGCTTCTCAGGAGGGAACTCTTCCAAGGCGGTGATGCTGAAGAAAGGAATTAGTGATTCATACTTAACGACTGCAAACAAATCTTTTTAGGGTGACATCAGACTGGAGTCCATATCTCTTGTCTCTCAACAGGTTTATATTCTTTTCAAGCTGTTCTGTGCAATTACTTTCTGTTCCTTTCAAGCTTGAGAAAATTTAATAAGAAGATTTCTCAGGGTTTGGAATGCCAATGCTGAATAGAGAAACCAAGCCCAGGTAACTGTCATACCTGGTGGTGAGGCTTCCAGGCCCAGTTAATAACAGAGCTCTTCCTCAATTCTCTTGGAATCAATGAACAAGTAATTTCATTGTTCTCTAAAGCTTTTCAGAAAATGGCCATCACTGGTTAAATGCAGATTGGGGCTCTCTGCCCACCTCCCCTTCTCCGTGGCTATCACAATGCCTTGCTCAAAATAGGTGCCAATGAATCAGATGTGTGGTGTGTATGATTCTGTTTATATTATATGTTTAAATTATATATAAGTCATGTTGGAAAGAGAGCCAAATACTCCCTTTTCCGATGCAGTGAAAAATCAAGTAATCAAAACTTAACTAACCAGATCCTATAGTTAAAAAACATTTTCTTTCAGCAATTAATGTTTAGAAATTAGAGCAGGGTTCTCTGCATAGAATTTTACAAAGCTGAGATCCAGATGTCATCCAAGCCGTGGTTCCCTCCTGCTCCTTGAGATCTTCTGATGCTTGAGATCTTCTTCCAGGCCCACGTGGGTTTTGCCATATCCTTTGACTATAGGACTGAAGGCTTGTGTTTTTCCTAGCTGTCAGCTCGTGGTTGTGTTCAGCTCTCAGGGGGTTCTCACAATTTCTTGGGGAAGTCTCTCTCTTAGAGACTTTCCCAGCCGCTCTCACAGTATGGCAACGTGCTCCTCCATGGCCAACAAGAAAACCATGTTCTGTATTCTTAAAACTTAATAAGTCTTAATAAACAGAATATTTTAATGTTCATTTATATATTTTAATATTTTATTCATATATTCTTAATTTGGTTATTGATTTTTCTCTGACATTTGAAATATTGTAAGGTAAATATAAATGACAGATATATATTCATTTACATCCATTTGTTCTTTATTTTTCTCATTTGTTGCACGTGCTTTTCTCTTTTTCATCTGCCTTTGAATTGTGTAGATGATGACGATGGTTTAACTCCAAACATTATTAGATAATAGTTCTATACTACTGTCCCATTATGTTAAGGGCTTGTGTAGATGTTAAGATGCATATTTATCTTACCAAAACTAAATGCTACTTGCTCCATTTACTCCATTAAATAGTGAAAGTATTGTAAAACTCTACTTCCATGTTCTATTTTGCTTTGTATCTTAATGATCTTTTCTTTGTTTCCCAGGTAAATTATTTTTCAGTTTTTTGGGGTGACATTAATTAACAAAACTATACAGGTTTCAAGCACACAGTTCAACAAAACGTCACCTGTACAACACATGGTGCGCACATCGCCCAGAGGAAAATCTCTTTCTATCTGTAGTTATTCCCCTTGTGTCCTCTCTCACCTCCACCCACGGTCCCCATTTCCTCTGCCTGTCACCATGCTGTTGTCTGTGTCTATGGGTTTTATACACATATATTTACTTATTCATTTGCTTAATCCTTTCATCTTTTTTCCACTCAGCCCCCCAACCCATCTCCCTTCTGACAGCTGTGTCTATTCTATATGTCTATGCTTCTGCTTCTATTATGTTTTTAAATTATTTTGTTCAGTAGATTCCACATATAAGGGAGATTGTATGGTATTTGTCTTTTGCTGACTGGTTTATTTCACTTAGCATGTTCTCTCCAGGTTCATTCATGCTGTCAAAAAAAAGGAAATTCCCTGCTTTTTACAGCCAGGTAGTACTCCATTTGGTAAATGTATCCTGGATTTTTTAGGCCACCTATCTACAGATGGGCACTTGGGCTATTTCCAGATCTTGGCTACTATAAGTAACACTGCCGTGAACACGGAGGTGCATGTACTCTTTCAAGTTAGCATTTCATGTTTCTTCAGAAATAATCCCAGAATGAAAAGACAACCCAGAGAACAGGAGAACTTATTCTCCAATGATACACCTGATATGGGGTGAATATCCCAAATGCATAAAGAACTGATATAGCTCAACATCGAGGAAACAAACAATCCAATTTAAAAGGGAAAAAGGATCTGAATAGACATTTCTCCAAAAAGGACATAGAGATGGTCAATTAATATATGAAAAGATCCTCGATGTCACTAATCATCAGAAAAATGCAAATTAAAACCACAATGAGACATCACCTCAGGCCTTTCAGAATGGCTATGGTCAATAAATCAAGAAACAACCAGTGCTTGAGAGGATGTGGAGAAAAGAGAGCCTTCCTGCTCTGTGAGTGAAAATGTAGATTGTATCTTACTTCTTTGCAATTTATAAACCTTACAAGACATCACTCTTATTGTCACATAGCAATACCCTTTGATTTTTTCATCACATTTACTGTTTTCTACCACTATTCATTGCTTTTTCTCTGCCAGTCTTATTCACTCTGCCTTCATAACCCCTATATCTCTTCCTTTGGCATAGATTTGCTAATAACCAATTCTCCTAGTTTTTGTTTGTGTGAAATTTCTTCATTTTATTTTTATTCTCATTTTTTTACTAGGATAGAATTCTAAGTCATTCCGTTTCAGCATTTTCATGGTATTTTATTTTGTTCTACCTCAAATTACTACTGTTTCAACATCAATTGAGATCAACTGACAATGATTCCTCTGAATGTGTTTTGCCATTTTCTCTAGGTGTTTTTAATGATTTTATTTTTGACTTTGGTTTTCAGCCGATACATAGCATGTGCCAAGTGTAGTTTTCTTTTCATTTATGACTCTTGGAGTTCAAAGGCCTCCCTGATTCTGAAGATTAATATCTCAATAGATTTCAAAAAGTTCTGAGTGATTATCAGCTCAAATATTGCTTCTACTCTATTCACTTTCCTCTTAAAATGCACGCTTTGAATCTTCTCATATGTCCTCTGTCTTTTATGCATTCTACTCTATTTCCTAGCCTTTAAGGTATTCATGTTCACTCTGTAATTGTTTTCTTTGTATTCTACTTTATCTTCTTTTTTGTTGAATCTGATCTAGAACAAATCTACATTAGTATTGCCAGATTTAGTAGATAAAAATAGAGAATGCTCAGTTAAACATAAATTTTAGATAAAAATGGATATTTTTAATATATCTACATCTCAGATATGGTGAGGAAAATACCTATGTTGAAGTCTTAGCCTCTAGTACCTCAGACTATGATTGTATTTGGAGGTTGGACCTTTAAACAAGTAATTAAGATAAAATAAGATCAGTTGGGTGGCTCCTAATCAAATATATTTAGTGTTATTACACAGAAATGTGATTAAGAGACAGATACACAATATGGGAAGACCATCTGAAAACAGAGAAAGGCCTCAGAAGAAATCAACCCTGTCACACATCACCTTGACTTTGCCCTCAGCTGCCCCCGTAGGGCTGAGACACCACTCTGACCCTCAAAGGCAGCACCCCAGGCATTAGAGACCCAGCGGAGGGCTGACCATGTATTTTTTTGGTTTTGTTTTGTTTCAGCCTTAAATTTTGGACACTGTATTAGGAAAGTTTTAGAGATGATTCAAAACTCTAAATGTACTTATGAATCCCTAAAAATGATTCATCTTGCTTCTGACAATTGGTCAGGCTAAGAAACCAACATTCTGGTATCACCTTAATTCAATTAAGCCCTTTTAAGTATTGCTCTAAGTCTTCTTTTATTTAGCCCTATTTTGTGACCCCAACTCACAGTGTAGGGGTTTATCAGACTTTTTCTAGCCTTTGAGGGATCTGAAAAGCAACTTTGTAGACCTTGCCTGTGAAACTTCCAACAGTTTCTTTTCAGCTTTTCTACCAATAAGGCAACCTTTCCAGAGAAAGAGTTCCCCGTATTCTGGGTTTATTTCTTTGCCCAACCTTCTCCTAGATCTTTGCCTTATGAGTCACCACTGATATGATAGTCTTTGATGCCTTCAGGAACTTTATTTTTTATTTCCAAATTTTCTAGTGGTTCTCACTTGAAAGAAATTTAGAAATTTTGTCTGAATTAACTTAGTGCAGGATTGCTGAAAATAGACATATTTTCACAACTGTCTTTTCCATCTTAGAAATATTAGGTAATTAAGTCATCCAGCTAGTAAGTGGCAAAGGTAACATTACAACTAAGATCTGCCTAAACTTGCCTACGTTCTTGACCATCGCACCATACTGCCAAAGGAGGCAGGTGAAGGTGCCAGGAAATGCAAACGGTGTAACCGAGCTCTGGACAATGTTGCAGTCCCATAAATTTCTTAAAACACTCCACCAAAACCAACTTTGCTGCGAAGCAAGCTGTACCTTCCACGTGGCATGAGTAAAGAAAATGTTGATGACTATCAGTGTTACATGGCTGTAGTATATGTAGGGATAATAGAAAGCAAACTGGTTCTGTTTATCATTCCACAGACATGGGGTGTCCTCAGAGACTCAACTTGAACAGCGTTCTTTTAGTTGGGCATGAAAACAAAAAGCTGTTCAGAACAACAGAAAAACATGAGACTGCTATTCATGTCAAAATAAATTTGAATGCTTGTCATCTTCAAAATTTAGCAAGTTGAATGTGACTGACTGATACTTTGAAGACCAAATTAATCATAAATTTAAAAAAATATTTTGAAATGTTAAGGGACCCCATTGGCTTTACATAAGCAGAGGAGGAATTGCATAAGAGTAGGTTAGGTCGAGAGGTACTGAGCATCGCTATCAGATGTACGAATGAATTGGTGCAAGTGGATAGCTCTCTGAGCCACAAAAGAGGGTAAATTGATAGATAAATATTTGCCAAAAGCACTGCATATTCAACCTTCTGAAGCTTTATTCTAAATAAAAATTGAAAAAGAGAAAGCTTAAAGTATAACAAATGACTTGACACTACCTATTAATTTTTCCCCCAAAGTCATGCTGTGGCGAGAGTCAGCCTCACAGGCCCACATGTTTTCAAGCACCAATCTAGAAAAAATTACAATGCACAGTATCTTAAGTTAGTAGTTAGATAGAAATTGAATGGATATAAAAATGTACCCAAATAAGATTACTCTATAAAGACCAGAACCTTTTCTTTCTGTGCTCTAAAAGAATGAGGGGGAAAAAATCTTCAAAAGATTTTGCAGAGTTAAACCATCAGTAAAGTAATTTTTGTACATTTGTCATGGCATTTACTTGGCATTTTAAACATGTTCTCTTGGTATGACACATCCATTTTGCACATATGAGTTATTTTATTATTAAGACATAATGGGACAGTTAGGCAGACAAGAACATTCCATGAATAAGCATGTGAAACCTCATCTACTTTGTCAAATCTATCTATATTTATTCCATAAATTTGGCTATACCATTGTAATACTCTAACCTGTACTTAATGCTGAGTTAAAAATTTTTACCCCATGTATTTACATTCCACAAATAAAAGTTATAAATCACTCTATTATCTTCAAAGATAAAAATATTTTTTTACCTATTGGGCTATTCTTAAGCAAAAGCATATTCATTTATTTAAATGATCTTTTTAAAATTAGTAGTCTTGAAAATAACACAGAGCACTTTCATTCTCTAAGTATCCCAAGTGGCTTCTCAAATTTTACTCACTTAGCCTGGAGTGCCTACATCATCAGGATTTGAATGATTCCAAAGGTAGCATTTGTAAAAAAATATACATTCCATACTTTTGCCATATTACTATAAAGACTTGCTATTGTTTTACCTTTTCCATTAATGGTTTCTGTAAAGACCATCATTTGAAAAAAACAACAAAAAGAACAAAGTCAACTGAATCAAACCATAAGCCATTAATATATTAGCAGAATGAAGTTTCTTACATCAGCTATAATATTTAAAAGGAAGAATCAGAGAATGAGATAGTGTTTTCGAGTTGGAATTGCCATGTGGTCAGACTTCTGGGTCCTGAGATTGACTTTCTGTCCAAGATTTGGAAAGGTGATTTTGGAAAGGTGGATTGGTTAGTCTCCTGCTTAAGGCTGTTTTAAAGCATCATGAAACCAAGTTCAAGGTCTTTAACAGAAAGACCCTCCAAAATATGGTTCATGCCTTCTGTTTTCCCTATCAATCTATATATCACTACTCAATCACTTGAACTTGACACTTTAATAATATTCTGTTTGATGTTTCCCTAACCACAATATTGTTCCATTCCTTCACCTGTATGACCTTCTTCTCTACTTGAGAAATTCTATTCTCCTTCATTCTTCAGGAATATTTCCTTGTGTCTTCCATGCTAAATTTCTGTATTTCTATAGTTTTTAATACATATTTATGTAATGCCAATGACTCAATTTTATCAAAATCCATTGCCTACGTGACTTTCCGCATACTATGAACTTGCTAAGAAAAGTGACTTTTTGGTTTTTATTCCATTGACAATATTTTATGATTGGAAAATGATGGCATTTTAGGCTGATGTAACAAGACAGGCAAAAGTCAAAGACAGAAATGGTGGGGAAAGCATCATTCTAATTAGAAAATAAGACAGTGTGTAAACTTGGCTTTGGTCAAAATATGCATTGAGCTCTATACATTGCTCAGCTGGATAGTATACTACTCACTGGCAATGAAATAGAGACAAAGTCTCTCCCTTATGAAACTCTAATTCTAATAAGAACACTAATAAATAAGTGAGACCAAGCTAGTAAAGAGCCAGAGGGTCAAGTATCAAGGTAAATACTATGGAGTCATTTTGCTGTAGTTATTTTAAAAAGTGTCAAAGTGAAAAATAGCTAAGGGATTTAATGAAAGTGCATACAATCGATTATGAGGCAGAATTTCAGGCATGAGAGTATAAGTTTATTTGATGTATTAAAAATTAAGAAAAAGAGAAAAATCTAAAAATCATATATTACAAAAAGATTGCCTACTATATCCAAAATAACTTTGAAGAGAATTGAAAGATAGTCTTTGGGGGCACTTTTATGTAGAAGAGGAATTTTCAAAATGTAGTGAAAGTGTAGTCAGAGGAAAAGGAAAATAACAAGTCTACAGCACATTAGTTGAATTCATGGCCCCAGTGTTCTTCTGTCTCTCTACATCTTTTGATGATATCCTCCCACTTTGACTTTGGCCTTGGCCATATGACTTGTTTTGGCCAATGGAACAATAAAAATTTTGATACAAGCAGAGAACTGAACAAGCACATGTGTGTTTCCACTCTCTCTCTTGCTGCTCAGTCGAGCCTGCTCAACGATGATACACTTGGACCAAAACCAAGCCAGCTCAGATGTCCCAGTCAAGAACCAGACGGGTGAGAGAGCCCAGCCAAGAACAACAGAGACTTCTAATCCATGTACGGCTGACTGTAGGTCTCTAAATGAGACTGAGACTTGAGAGTTCAGTTCTGATCAACAGACTCAGCAAGCCAATCTCTAAACTCATGAGCAAAAACGGTGAATGTTTTATTGCACATTAATCAGATTTTTGAAGCTGTTCATTACACAGCATGATTTTGGCTATTGATTTATTACTCATATAAGAATCATGGGTGCCAAAGAAGATATTTTCTGTAAAGGCGTAAATTATAGATTAAATTGTGTTCCCTCAAAAGATATTTTGGAATTGTAATGCCAGTATCTGTGAATGTGACCTTATTTGTAAATAGGGTCTTTGCTGATGTAATCACAGTAAGATGAGGTCATTAGGGTAGACCTCAATATGACTGGTATGTTTATAAAAATCAGAGAAGAGGCACAGGGGAGAATGCCTTATGAAGACAAAGGGAGAGATTGGAGTGATGCATCTAAAACCAAGGGCCATACATGAAGAATTACCAAAAACACCAGAAGTTAGAAAAGACTGGAAGGTATTCTCTCTTAGCCTCCAGGAGGAAGTAACTATAACAACACCTTAATTTCAGACCTTTAGATTCTAGAAGAGAACAAATTTCTGTTGTTTAAGCCATTCAATTCTAAGCCCTAGAAAACTAATGTAGCTTCAGAAAACTAAGTATTAAAAGCAAAGGCTGAAATATAGAAATAGTACTTGGCTAAGGTTCTGGAATTCTTATATGTTATTCTAAGGAAAATATATTATACCTAACATTACCAGGAAATATTCTGATCCCTATAACTAAGAACATAAATGTATTATTTTTTCTGTAAAAATTCAAAGCCTGCTGAGAAATGGGGTACAACAAGAAATTTAAACTCATATTTTCCTCTTACTTATTTCTACAGATTGATCTTTCTTATCAAACCTTCTTCCACTTTACTGTGGTTCTCTTTCTTCTGCATAAAAATCCTTTCTTGAAGTCTGGGCAGGAAGCCATATTTAAATTAACACACTATTCTGTGCTGTCAAAAACACTGGTGATTTTACAGGTGAACATTTTAGTTTGTCTATTTTCCACAGGCGATAATCTCTGTAAATTCATTACTGTGACTATCATCAGCTCTTAAAGCAGCTCAAGTAAGGGCTAAATAAAGATTTATCAAGTGGCCCCCGGCTGGTGTAGCTTAGTGGATTGAGCACGGGCCTGCGAACCACACGCTCGCGGTTCGATTCCCAGTCAGG
This sequence comes from Sturnira hondurensis, assembly GCF_014824575.4. NCBI lineage: Eukaryota > Metazoa > Chordata > Mammalia > Chiroptera > Phyllostomidae > Sturnira > Sturnira hondurensis. The sequence goes on along the minus strand of NW_028093774.1, from coordinate 12,716,406 downwards.
GCATATGCCTGGGTTGCAGGCCAGTTCCCAGCAGAGGACTCATGAGAGGCAACCATACATTGATATTTCTCTCCTTCTCTCCTTCCCTTCCCCTCTAAAAATATATAAATAAAATCTTAAAAAAACAATTAAAAAAGATTTATTAAGTGGCTTCTATGAGTGTAATTCATTTCCTAACCAGAATTGTTCCTTAAGAAGCTTCCAGTCCTAACGCATATTCCTCTTTCCTAGTTTACTAACAGTTGGTTGTTGGATGTGACAGGAGGCAGTTGCAATCAATGGGAATGATCATATCTGATTTTTCATCGAATGTTGATGGTTATTTCACCATTTGAACACCTCATGGGCAATGTTGTGTCAGGCGCACGTGAACAGTGCATGATTAAAGGACAAGTTTGGAGTGAGACATACCTCGCTTCCGTCTTTGGCTCACTGGCATACCTCATTATTTAAGCTGGGTGAATATATCAAATTAAACATTCTTAGACTCGTTTTTCTCATTCCATCTGAACTAAGAACACATGAATTATAGAATTGTGATAAGAAGCAAATAAGAGCACATGCAAAGCTATTAGAACCTACTACTTTGCATGCAAAAGGAAAGGTCAAAAATAAGAGTTTAGAAAACAATCATGCATGGGTCCCATTGTAACAGTTTGCTAGGCTTGTCATAACAGGGTAGTAAGTGTGTGATTAAGGTGTAAGCAGGGTTGCTCCTGGGGCCTCACTACTTGTTTGGTAGGTTGTTGTCTCCCCAGGTCTTCACCAGGTCTTTCACCAGTACATGGCTATGTCCTAATCTGTCCTCATTAGAAGACACCAGTCATATTGGATTAGGGCCCACCCAAATGACCTCATTTTACCTCAATCACCTCCTTAAAACCCTGCCTCCAAATATACTCACATTCCGAGGCCACATTCTGAGTGTTGAGACTTCAACATGAGAATTTTGAAGAGACACAATTCAGCTCCCAACACCCTTATTCTAGTTTCATGTTGTAAGACCAGAGGAATGTTTTTTATGGTCCATGTCATGCCGAGTTTATTATCCTAAAGTTTTGGTTTCTTATTTAATATTAGAAGTGTTTGGTTTTTAATCAATCACCTGTGTTTTAAAAAGGAAGAGAGAACATAACCAATTTTAAAATAAAATGCAACTAGAATCGTCCACTTTAAAAATGGATTTTGACAAAAAGAAAGTTATAAAACTGTTGTTAGAATATTATCCCAATTGCTTATAGGTCCCTATGGAAATTGAGTATTTCTCTCTCCTTTCCATTTTCATCACCTTTTATTTATGCCCTTTAATACGGTGCACTGGCACACTACCGATTGCAGGCACCTCGGGTCTCTGTGGGCTGCCTGCTGTTCGGTGCTGTCGAATTTCTCTCCCTCACTCCCCAGGACATTGCAAAGACTACGTTTCTTTTTGGCAGTCAGCACTAGATGCGTTAGGAATTGTAAATGTCACTAAATTTGCTACATTTCACTGTTTTTTAAACCTACGTATACTAATATACATACGTAGTTCAAGAAAATTTATGATGGTCTGCTGCTGGCTAATTATTGTTAATTAAAGTATAATTATAACCCTGACTGGTGTGGCTCAGTGGATTGAGTCCTGGCCTGTGAACCAAAGGGTCACTGGTTTGATTCCCAGTCAGGGTCCATACCTGGGTTGCAAGCCTGATCCCCAGTAGGGGGCACTTGAAAGGCAACCACTCATTGATGTTTCTCTCCCTCTTTCTCCTCTCCTTCCCCTCTCTAAAAATTAATTAATTAACTAATTAATTAAAAATAAATAAGTATAATTATAATAAAATCAAGACGTGGTGTCGGATCCCAGGACATTAGATCCAGTTACTATGGGGAGTGCCTAGCAACTTTCTTTGTTAATGTAAAGGATTGAATCACCAAATCCAACCATGTAAATCCAATCAACTAAAATGCCTCGAACATCTACTGTGCTCTGGCTTTCAATGGCAAGGTGTGAGTCACAAGGGAGAATGACTCAAAGAAAATCTTTTTCCATCACTTAAGAATGAAGTTAAAGTCTATTCCCTGCATGTGATAGGTCAATAGCATCCTCATAATATTCTTGTGAGATGTTACCAGTGTGTCAATAATTGTTGCCTAGGAAACCATTTTTGCCTGCATAACAGTAAAATTTGTGTAAGGAAATTTTTGACTAAGTAGAAATACAGATTTTACTGCAATAAATTTCCATCTTAGGAATTTAATTTGCACACATCATACAAAAGTCTTGACAAGTTGGAAAAGTAGATGCAAATGTAAAAAAGGTTGAAAGTTTTATGGTTATTGGTTTTGTTTACATTGACTATTTCTTAGCTATTTAATGGTACCCAGTAAAGAGACATTACTATAACTTTGTTGAGAAGAAAGCTGAAGCTCAGGTTACCTAAGAAACCTTCCTTATTAAAATAGTTCTACTCTCAAAAGAATGAAGTAAATAGTGTTGGGAAAACATGTTATCCATCCAGGAAAAAAATTATACTCACTTCCTATTCCATCTTTCTTATGTAGAAATGGACTTTTTATGAATTAAAAATGATCATGTAAAAAGGCAGTTATAAATAGAAAATAACAGATCATTTTTCTTTAGTAATAATTAACTAGGATGAGCCTTTACAAGAACAAATGCCTAGAAGCTTAAAAGAGTGAAACTGATTAAATTATATAAATATTTATAGTTTTTGTGTGGCTATAAAAAATTCCCTGTGAAATGCCAAAAGATCACTAGAAAATTAGTTAACTAGTTAATTATTCTTTTAATTTTTTAAAATTTATTGAGGCAACATTAGTTAATAGACTCTTATAGGTTGCAAATATACAGTTCTATGATACATAACTTGTATATTGCATTGTGGGCCCACCACTAATTAGTTAATTAATTTTTAAAATCACATTGCATTTGTGGTATATGAGTATAATTTTGCAATATAAAAATAGTTTTCAAATCAATAAAAATAATAAATCTAGAAAGAATATGCAAGAAAAAAGTAGAGTTTAAAAAATAAAGAAAAAAGAAAAGGCAAATAAAGACAAATTTCCAAAAACAAATGTAAAAGATACTCAAATCTATCTCATAATGAAAAACAAGTTAAAACTTTTCTAAAAATTTTATGTATTTCACAGTGATTTTTGAAAATATGCAGACAAATAGAAATAGGTAGAACGTCAATAGTTAATTCAAGATAACAATATCAAAAAGTCAAAATTATACATTCCCTTTGATTTAACATCTCCACTGTTAAGAATTTAATCTATAGGTAAACAGGCATGCAGGATGTTCACTGAAAAAGTACTTTCAATAGAAGAATATGGGAAACTTTTCACATAAATAAAAATAAAAGTTTTTAAAATAACCTCAAAGAAGAAAATTTAGACAAAAATCTGTTCAATATGACTAGGAAATCTCACCTTTCTTATTATTCCAAAATGTGATATTAGCAAAGAACAGAAAGGAAAAGTTGCTGTTATTTTTGTAAACTTTATGTTAGGTGAAAATAATTAGTATTCTTTTTTACGGGAAAAAGGGGAGCATAACTCCAGAAAATATTTTTTTCTTCCTTTCTAGGCAGGTTAAAAGTAGAGCTGCTATACAAATGGGTAATCTTTTTATGTTACACAACCTGAAGAAAATACATTCATAGCAGAATGAAATATATTTGCTTTGATCTTGTTACAGTGAGAAAGGGCCCGAACGGACGGAAAGTCTCATTCATCATGTATTTACGACGAAGGCATTAATCAAGATAACACCATGTCTGGTGTAGTGAAAGCTGTGGATCAAGAAACATACGGAAACAGTTTCAGAGGAGTACATATTTTCTTGAGATCCTCTGCATTCAAAATCAAAACAACCCCTGTCCAAGGCACCTCGTATATTTCCAACCCAACATCTCCATTTGTGTTTCCCAGAACCGCAGTTAAAATGAAATATTAGCTCACGTTGGGTGATGTTTAAGAGCACCCCATGAAATATTCTGGCAGCCGAGAGCCTTCTAGGATAGTGTGGAAAATCATAACATCTGCCCCAAGGGGAAAGAGTCAACTCCAGCCACCACAGACTGCTTCTGCCCGTGGTAACTGAGAAAATGATGGTTTTGTTCATTAAATGGCATCCATTTGAGGTCCCGGCAGGGTGGTCAGGATTGGGACCTATTGTTCACGTGACCTACTAGACCCAGTAACATAAATAACATCCTAAGCCAAACTGTCAGGAAAACGTATATGTCTATGTGTTAATATTCACAGCTTATTATCTATCTGCTCTAATCTAAAAAAGATGTTCCTAACAAAAACAGAATATAATAGGTTACACATTTCCATTAGTTCATCGTGATTAGCTACTTAATTGATTTGTTGGTGCAGAATTTCCCAGAGTTTGGAGAGACTGCAGCTGGCTGTGTATTTTCCTCTGCCTTGAGTCCACGGTTTACCTCCTGCTCAGGCATGTTCAGGGACACCACCAGTCCAGGGCAGTGATTTCTAAAGCAGATTTTAACACTGCGTGAGTGTGGTATCTCTGTGTCTTCATCGCAACTGATGGCCTGCTTAGGAGAAGACATGTGATTGGACTGATTATTCAAACAAATCTTTTTCTTGTTCTTTAAAGGACTTAATGTAAAAGCAGATATGGGTTTTGAGGATTTAGGGCTTCATTTTGACCCCCTGTTGTCACATTACAGCATAGAAAAAGTGACCAAGGATCCTTAAAAGATATTCATCTTGTCCCCACTGACTGCTGAATATTTTTGTGAAATGGTGATGGAGTTTCTGGTGGTCAAGGAATGGGCTTTTGTGTTGACTGGTCTGGGTTTCTCTTCTGCCTCTCTGCCCAGCCAGCCATGTAATCTTCAGGAATATGCTCAACCTCCTTGACTTAAAGGAAAAGAATTCTTCTCACTGAAAGTTACAGAAATCTAACTTTAATTAGCTTTAAAAGGAAATTAAAATGTTGGGTGTGAGGACAAGAATACAAAAAGCAAAAGTGAAGCCGAGTTGAGAAATGACTTAATCCAAATGCTTCTCACAGTCCATTTCTCTCCTTTCCCTCTTCGTGTGGAACTGTCTTTTAATACAGGAAGGCATTATTTATACAGAAGAAATATTCCATGGATCACTTCAGATATGCAAACATAGAATTGTCAACCAGAAATGCAGGGGGAAAAAAAACTATTTCTCACCAACTCAAGCCAGATAAATCTATGGGAATGATGCCGATTGAGCGGAAGACAAATGCACAACCACTGAAAAAGTTCCAGGGAGCTGTGCGGGTGAGGGGTATACCTAACCCAACCTAAATTCCCTAAGGCTCCTGTGGCTAGTGATGCTTCTTTCACTAGAAGAACGGTAGAAATAGAAATGTTGGATTGAGACCATTTCTACTTTTGTTTTCCCTCAGTTTTCTCAGTTGCAAATCGGAAATAAGGGAACTTATTCTATAGAGTTTCTGTGATATGCTGATGGCATAATGCATGCAATCATTAGCTTAATTTTTGGCTAATGGACTAGCTGTTGTAATAGTAACTATTATTACATTTGTGTTAAAGGAGGCATATGTAATACTCATCAGTGGAATAACCAGTTCTTGTGTTACATGAGATAGAACATACGAACTTAGTAGTTGGCCACACTTATGTCATTAGGATTCCATCATAATACATGCATATTTCTCAGCCTTGACCCTTTTAATTTACTAGTCATCTTCAAGTGCTTTTGTATCATTGCTGAAGTTTATTCATTTTTATGAGCATGAAATACTTGATTGTGTTTCTGATGTATTAATTGCCACTTCAATGGCTTATTTAATAATAGATATTGATTACTTATAACCTCAAAAGCATTGCGCAAATATTTTTTAAATTCTGTTAACATACCAAAAAGAAATGTAATATTTCTAACATTAAATGTGAAAAAAACTGATGCATTGATGTTTTAATGCAGATAGAAAAAAATCAAATTGATACATGATTCAGAGACAAGAAAATAATGAAATTTACAGATTATTTTTAAAAGATTTTATTTATTTATTTTTAGAGAGAGGGGAAGGGAGGGAGAAAGAGAAGGTGAGAGACATTGATGTGTCAGTTGCTTCTCCAATGCACTCCATATGAGGACTGAACCCGAACCCAGGCATGTGCCCTGACCTGGAACAGAACCAGTCACCTTTTTCTTTGTGAGAGGGTACCCATCCGAGTCCCACGGGTCAGGGCTGTTTGCATAGTATTAATGAATACTGTTTATCATACACACTCATAAGTGTTGACAATAAATAGTCAATTCTTTCTACACAGAGGAAGTAATAACAATAAAGCAATTATAAGAGTAAAGTCACCTTTTACTGAAAAGCATGTCCTATATTTCAGGGGCTGTATTAAGTGCTTTACATAAATTTCCCCATTTCTGCTTTTCTCAAGTTCTAAGGATTTAGGTGTTATTGTTTCTCTAGTTTAATATTGAGCAAGTAGAGGCACAGAAAAATTGAGTAACTTGTCAAAGTTACGCAACCTAGCTAATAGGAGAGCTCATTTTTGAACCCTGCTCTGAGTCTGAGGTCTGCTACCTACTGAGTGCTGCAAAGCACTAAGCAAGGGCTTACAGATCAAAGCACCAGTACTGGAACATCTGTGCATTTTCCCTTGTATCCTCCTTACAGGCCACTCTGACTACCTCTCCATTCAAACCACGCTGGCTCCAGGGAAGATAATTAAGAGTTATGATTTCAAGAGACTTCCTGCTAGGTTACCAGCTGGATTTCCACGTGTTAGCAAAGATAATATGACATATAAATACACGACATAATTAGGCAAAAATGAGTGTTTAAATTAGGAGCAAAGGGCCCAATTTTCTGGGAATATGCACAGTGACAAGCGATTACCCATGTGAAATGTGCTGACACTGCCATTTCCCACCATATCAGACACATGCCATTGCTGATAAAATCTTCCTTCTTTAGTGCTTGCGGTTCTTTAAGCTGCCATTGTTGTTCAAATCAAAGATGATTAAGATTGACTTAATGCTTACCCTCTCCAGGATGGTCCCCCTGCTTGTAAAATGTCTGTATTTTATCTGCAACCCCCCTTGATTCTAACTTCTCTTTCTTCTCTTCCGGCTGTTAGCACCTTACCCCAGCAATGTGATGGTAAGTGTGGGACCAGCATTTCCCAACATGCTTTGCCAAACAAAAGCTCTATGGGACATAACTGGCATTGTAAAAGATCCACATTTAGTAAGATTTGAGAAGACTGTGTGGAAATGTTTGAAAAGATTTTTGCAAAACTCACAAGGATATTTATATGCAAATAGATATATTCACACAGGAGGTATAAAAGGCAATGATTCTTAGATGTAAATATTTGATCCTGAAACAGTGTTTCTTGGAACATCTCTCTAAACCAGTGGTGTGTGCCACCCTGGAGAAAATGCAGGTCGGGAACTTTGTGGTGTTCAACTTTGCCTCTGTTTCTGCCTTCTTCTCCTTTCCCATTTTCTCACTCAGTGAACAGATTTAGCTGTCTGTAATTAATATGCTCAATAGCTATAGTAGCTAACTTTTATTACTTCCTTATCTATGTGATGAATTCTGAGCTAAGAACTTTTACTCCAAAGCAATCCTATGAAGTGCTGTTATTAAATCCATTTCACAGATAAGGAATTTGACAATCCTAAGGGCTATGGGAAAAGCCCAAAGTCACTTGGTAATTAAGTGGTAGAGCAGAGATAGGCACTCAGACTCTCAGATTGTACTCTTAGAGGTCCAACTCCTTGTCAAAGTATGTGGAGACTTCCATGTCCTAAACACAGTTTACCTTTTGGTTCTTATACTGTGCACCCAAATTTCTGATCTTATTCCCTCCATCAACCACTTGGTAGTGAAACATTTTGTAGGCATTTTTTACCATATGACTAATTTATAGTTCTACTATAATATAAGTGAATGTGTCAATGCCTTAATAAATAACTAACTAGCAAATTTTTTAAATGTTGTCTATGTGATTAATATCACTAACTTATTTTGAATTATATTTTATAATGGACTTAATGTTGGAGCAGGATAGGGACAAGGAAATATCATTTTAAAGTTGTTTTTTGCAACATTTTAGTAAGACAGAGTGTGCTTGTCCCACCCCCAACTGTGTGCACCCTGCTTCTGTAACCGCTTCGTGCCCTTTAAAAGTAAAACCAACCCGCAGAACGGGGCTCAGAATTTGGAGACTGCCTCCTCTGCGCCCGCGCATAATAAAGAGTGATCCACCATCCTAACTGAGTGTGAGTGACTTTTTCCGTAATAATGTAATACTCTACAAGCCATATATCTATGCAAATGTATATGAATTTGTTTACCCATGTGTGAAAATAAAAATAGCAAAAAGTGTGTGAACAAAACCACTGAGAACATGTTCTTATCTCCCCAGCTTTAACCATATTAGAAACAAATACAGCAACTACTATTTAATCTAAGTTTTCAAAGGAGTGGTAGTGAAATTTGTAGCCATATATTTTCCATGTTGGTTTACATAGTATTTTTTTCTTAACATGCTTAATATTAAGCACCAGGAAAAGCCTAAAGAATTGCAGTCCTGCGTAATGAAGTAGAGAAAGTATGAGCATTTCCTCTGGTATTGCTACATATTTATGAAAAAACAGACAAACAAGGAATATTTAAGTGTAATTCAAATAAATAATGAAAAATGTATTATATGTCTGAATCATGTTTTCAGGACAGAAATGTATTTATTTCATTGCAATGTGTGTCTTCTTTTTAAAATTTTATTTTATTTTTAATTGAATTTATCAGGCTGACATTGGTTAATCAGATTGTACAGGTTTCAGTTGTACTACCCTCCAACATACCATCTGTACATTGCACTATGCGTTCACCACCCAAGGTCAGAGTCTCCTTCCACCATCATCCATCCCCCATTTATCCTTTCCTACCTCCCGCCTCGCCCTCTGATAATCACCATGCTGTGTCTGTCTACGAGGTTTCCTTCTCTTAATCCCTTAACCTTTTTTACCCAGCCCCCCTTTTTACCGAAAAGCTCATGAGCTGTTAATGAGTGAGGTGGGTGAAATAAGATTGAAATAATTTTTAAAAACTCTGTGGGGAAACCTCTTAAACTCAGTACAAACAATGATTTTGACATTTCTCACTATAAATAGTAAATAAAAGCCCCATGAGGGTGGAAAATTTCTTTTCTTTCTTTTTTTATTATCCATTTGATGACTTAATAAATCTCAAGCACCTAGAGTGGTGTTAATATTGTTGCCTTTCAATAGATGTTGGCTAAAATTGATGTTCAAAAGTAAAATAAAAGATTATTGGAGATTTCTACATTTTATGTAGACATTTTGAGAAAATAAAATTGTTAGTTATAAAACGAGTTACAGAAATGTGTACATTCTGCAGAAGTAGGCTTTCTCAGTACAGTGGTTCCCAAAGTTGGTCCCAGACCGGCAGTCCCAGAATTACCTGGAAATGCAGATTTTGGATGGGCATCTTCCCAGAGCTACTGAATCAGATTTTCTGGTGGTAGGTACAGAAAATGGTCGTTTAACAAACCAGGAGATCCTTATGTGTGAAAGTTAGAGAATCATTGCTTGCTAAGACCATAAACAATAAGATCTCCAAGGACCTCATGCCTCTTTTAAAATATCGTTTCCTAATTTTTAGATTCTGGTGTATGGAATACAATTTTTTGTATATTGACTCACTTAAAACAGTTATTACATTAACCTAAGACCAACATCCAATTAGTAGATTATTTTTAACTTCCCTCATAAACAGTGACGTAGTTTGTAAACAATGAAGGTCTTATTTCTTCCTTTCATTCCTTATTCCTTTTGTCAGTTATCTTGCCTTTTTGTAACTATCATAGCTCATAAGACATCCTCCTTCACCACTTCATGATTATTGGAATTATGATCAGTACTATTACTCTTATTTGTTATTGAATTACTTAGTCTATTCATGTGTATATATGCACCCTTTTAGCCTTTCATCACTTTTATTTCTCCCTCCATTTTGATTTTTCTGTCTGAGATTATTTTTCTTCTGCCTAAAAATATTTCTTTCAGTATCTGCTTTAGTGGGGTCTACTGGTGATAAATTCATTCACTTATTATATACATCAAAAATGTCTTTATTTTGTCACCATTTTAGTTATTTTATCATCTCAAAGATTAATAATAATAATTCTACTTTTTCTCAACTTTAATACTGTTGAAATGGCAGGTGTCATACTGTTGTTGACCTGAAGCAATGCATCACTCTGAGCTGTTCATACTATTTTGTCTTTGACATTGGAAGTCAGTAGTATTACTTGAATAAATTTAGATGTGATTACGCTCGTATTTAATCTATTTGAGCTCTGAGGTGCTTTTTAGATTTATAAGTTAATTTCTTTCTTCAGCTTTGGAAAACTCTTGCTTATTTCTTTTTAAATATTATTTCTACTCCATACTTTTCATCCCCTACATTTCTGGGACTGCAAATACACGTTTCACCAACCCTACATATCCCTGTATCTTTTTACGTAGTTCTCAGCTTTTTTGCCCTGCATGCCTTCAACTGTAAATTTTCAGCCAGCTTATCTAACGATTGTCTAGTCACCTCTGCAGATAATGGTTGAACTCATCTATTGAATTTTGAATTTCAGTTACTGCATTTCTAAAATTCCAATATATTATTTTTCAGTGATTTTAATTACCTGAAAAATGTCCAACATGTCACTCATCTGCTTGAACATGTTAATAACAGTTTTTTAATTCTATGTATAATTACTCCAATAACTGGATTGTCTGTCTATTTCTTCTTTCTCTTGAACTTATTTCTTGCAATGCTTAGTAAATGTTGTTTGCATGCCAGTCATTACATGTGATACATTGTAAAATTTCAGAATGGTGCCAGTTTCCTCCAGAGAAAGTTCAATATATTTCTTTTAGATCAGTTGGGATGGGAGCAGATAACCTTAATATAGTCAAAGCCAGTGCTGACTCTAAGATGCTTTGCAGTTTTCATGAGACCGGATCTACCTCTGATTCTTTGCTGCTACTAAGTATAGCTGTACTTGAGTCTCAGGGGTACCTGTGTTGTTAATAGTTCTAGCTCTTGAACTATTTCTCATGTAACATTCCAAGCACCTGTCCTGACTTGAGACTTTCAGGATTTTTAACAAATATCTCATGCCTTTATACATAAGTAACAGTAGTAGTTTAAATACTTTGAAACAAGAAGTCACTTGTTAAGGTTAGTTCCATATTATACAATCAAAGTAATGATAGCAATGAGTCATCTTATGAAGTATGATAACCAAAAAAGACTGATATCTTGATATCAACTTGTAGTATTTGCTCACATAAAGCAAAATAATTTTTTAAAAAATGACCAAAGTTTCTGTGATGATTTCAAAAGTATAACAATGCAAACTCTTGCACTTGGGTAAATTTTTTAAAGAAAACTCTTAAGTCAAAAACTGAGGTTGTGGAAATTTAGAAATCAGCCTTGTGCATGGCATTTTGCAGTTTTAATTTTTATTTCTTTCCTGAACAAAACTCACAAGAGTGCTTTATTTTTCAAATGAGTAAGTAAAAATAAAATCTAATTTTCACTCTGCTTCTTAAAGTTTCAAATGTATATTAGAACCAGAGTAAAGATGCTGGATAGGGCTCAGCACATTGTCAAAGCTAATTCACCCAAGGGCCAGGAAGCATTTTATAGAAATGTAATTGATGAACTTTCAAGATTTGCCATGGGTAAATATAATGAGGTGACTAATTATTTTGAATAATTTTAAAATGAGATGTAGAGAGGTCAGAGATCAGCTGTGCAGAATGAAGTTGCATGGCCCAAGGCCCCTTAATTAGCTCTTGAATATGTGAAATCTTGGATTTAGTTGTTATCTGCTGTATGATTAATAATTGCTTTTTCACATAACAAGACGCCTTTTATACTGAAGATAATGAGCACTAGTTTTCATCAACACAAAGGCGAGAAGATGAGAAAAATGGATTTCATTCACCTGAATAAAGAATTAGATAATTGAACACGTAGATCTTCCTCAAAATAATGGGGAATGGACTCTGAAAAGAGCAACCTGAGAGTGGTTAGAGTTCTTCAAAAATATAAAAGACTGAATATTGCCCCAGGTGAAAGAACCTATCTTAAGAGTGCAAAGCATTGTTAGGGGGGCTGGGGGCCTGAGAAGGGGCTGGTGAGGAGGGAAGACGCTCATGTGAAGATGGAATTCTGCTCCCCCACTTACAGGTTGTGTGACTTCAGACAAGTCATTTAAGAATTTTAAACCTCACTTTCCCATGTTATAAAAGGGAGGTAAGAATGACTTTCTTGAATGTTTGTTCTATGATTTAATCAATTAATTTTCAGGGCTTGATATATGGTCGTTATTAATACATAAAGATCTTCTCTTTCATCTTTATTACTACACTATTATAAAGCTGTTATTAATAGCACCCCAGACCTTTATGGGGAAAATGAGGCACAAACATGTTACATTACATGCTTAAGGTCCCATAGTTAGTAATTAGTATAACCGGGATTTGAAATCAAGCTATCTGGCTCCAGAGTTCATGCATATGTCAACTCTCTGGAAAAGCACTCATTAACAGTAAGTGCTATGTCATCCTGAGACTTGCTCAGTTAATACCTGTATGCTAAAAGAAGACACATGCAAGGTGTCTTCTTGAAGGTGATTGAAGGTGACATATCATTTGTTTGGCGCTACGAGGACCATGTGACATTTAGAAGAAAAGGGGACTCTATGATCTCATCATCCCCGTAAAAAGAGCGAAGCAACATGTTCAGTCATCAGTGCTAAGCTTGCTCAACACCCCACAATAAGTATAACCATTTGTCACTTGTCATCCTCTTACTGTACAGGCTCTCATATCCCATTTTTTATTTTACAGAATTAAAGCTGAAATTAAGAATTCACTTCAAAAGACAAGACAACATTCTCTACGTTATTTCTAACTTTTTCCTTTCTCTTTTTTTCTTTTTTGATTTATGTCCTTTTACTCTGATGCATGCCTTTTGAGAACTCAATCAATTGTTTTAAAGCTTCTTGTTCCAGAGCTCTTTTCATTCATGTCATGTAACCATGCTGGGACACCCTGTGAGTGTGATGCAAAGTTTTTTAAAAGAAAATGTGGTGTGTGTGGGGGGACTTCCGGCCAAGATGGAGGTATAGGTAGGCACACTGTGCCTCCTCACACAACCAAAATTAAGAACAACAAAAATTTAGAAACAAAAAAGCACCTGGAACTGACAGAAAATTGAACTGTATGGAAGTCCAACAACCATCCACCCAGACAGGTAAGAGGGGAGGAGTCGGCAGGCAGCAGAGAGTGGTCGAGACAGGAAAAAGTGGTGGTTGGCAGATCCCAGATGCAGGGTGGCAAGGAGCAGACCCTGTGAGAGGTGCAAGGCAGTTGGCTGACCATGGTCACTCAGTCACACACAGATAAACCAGGCAAAAATGGGCAGCAAGACAGGCTGTGTAACCCAGGGCCCCAGCAAAGGGGGCCTCACAGAAGGTTCGTTGAAGAGAACCACAGGTACTCCTGGCCTCACAGAAGGTTCGTTGAAGAGAACCACAGGGTCCTAGAATGTACACAAGCCCACCCACCCAGGAGCCAGCACCAGAAGGGCCCAATTTGTTTCTGAGAAGCAGCAGAAGGGACTGAAATATGAGAGAGAGCAGAGCAAGCATCATTATTACCTCTCTGACTCTGCCCCCACATACAGCTTCACAACCCAGTGACTGAGTTGCTGCGCCCTGGTGAACACCTACAGCCCCATCATTCATATGTAACAGCCATGACCAGACTCCCCCCCAAAAAGAAAAAGGCTCAAACACAAGAAGAAATCAAAGCCCCAGAGCCAATACATCTAAGCAACCAAGAGTTAGCCAACCTATCAGATGTACAGTTAAAAGCACTGGTGATCAAGATGCTCACAAAATTGGTTGATTTTGGTCACTAAATAAAAATGAAGGCTACACTAAGTGAAATGAAGGGAAATGCACAGAGAATTAATAGTGATGGGAAGAAAACTGGGACTCAAATCAATGGAGTGGACCAGAAGGAAGAAAGAAACAACCAAACAGAAAAGAAGGAAAAAACAAGAATTAAAAAAAAAAATGAGGAGAGGCTTAGGAATCTCAGGACATCTTTAAATGTTCCAATATCTGAATTATAGGGCACCAGAAGGGGAAGAGGAACAGCCACGAGTGGAAAACTTATTTGAACAAATAATAAAGGAGAACTTAACCCAATCTGGCAAAGGAAATAGACTTCCAGGAAGTCCAGGAAACTCAGAAAGTCCCAAAGAAGTTGGACCCAAGGAGGAACACACCTAGGCACATCATAATTACATTAGCCAAGATTAAAATGAAGGAGAGAATCCCACAAGCAGCAAGAGATAAGGGGACAGTCACCTACAAAGGAGTTCCTATCAGACTGTCAGCTGATTTCTCAAAAGAGACCTTACAGGCAAGAAGGGGCTGGAAAGAAGTATTCCAAGTCATGAAATCTAAAGACCTACAACAAAGATTGCTCTATCCAGCAAAGCCTTCATTTAGAATGGAAGGACAGATAAAGTGTTTCTCAGATAAGGTCAAGTTCAAGGAGTTCATCATCACCAAGCCCTTATTATATGAAATGCTAAAGGGACTTATCTAAGAAAAAGAAGATCAAAAATATGAACAGTGAAAGGACAGCAAACTCACAGTTACTAACAACCACACCCAAAACAAAACAAACTAAGAGGACAGCTAGATCAGGAGCAGAACCATAGAAATGGAGATCACATGGAGGGTTAGCAACAGGGGAGTGGGAGGAGGAGAAGGGGGGAGAAGGTACAGAGAATAAGTAGCATAGATGGTAGGTAGAAAATAGATAGGGGGAGGGCAAGATTAGTATGGGAATTATAAAATCTAAAGAACTTGTGACACATGGACATGAACTAAAGGAGTGGATAGTGGGGGAGGGGTGTGCAGGGTGGAGAGGAATGGGGGGCAGAATGGGACAACTGTAATGGCATAATCAATAAAATATATTTTAAAATTTTAAAAATAATTTTTAAAATGTAGGAGGGGTCACAATACCTGATATCAAATTATATTATAAGTACACTATTACAAAATAGTATAAGGTACACTATTATAGGTACACTACAATCAAAATAGTCTGGTACTGGCATAAGAACAAGACACATAAATAAATGGAACAGAATAGAGAGTCCATAAATAAACCTGTGTTGTCTCTGTGGTCAGTTAATATCCAGGAAAAGGGGACAGAGTATAAAATAGAGCAAAAATCGCCTCTTCAACAAGTGGTCTTGGGAGATCCGGACAGCTACATAAAAAAAAATGAAACTTGACCACCAACTTACACCATACACAAAAATTAATTCAAGATGGATAAAAGACTTGAATATAAGTCAAAATACCATAAAAATCTTAGAGGAGAACATAGGCAGGAAAATTTCAGATATCCCACACAACAATATTTTTACTGATATGTCCCCCTGAGTAAGGGACATAAAGAAAAGAATAAACAAATTGGACTTCATCAAATTGAAAAGCTTCTGCACAGCTAAACAAAACATCAGCAAAATGAAAGGGGAACTGACCATATGGGGAAATATATTTGCCAAGGATACCCTGGACAAGGGTTTGATCTCCAAAATATGTAAAGAATTCACATGACTTCACTCCAGGAAGAAAAACCACCCAATTAGAAAATGGGCAAAAGACCTGAACAGACACTTCTCCAAGGAGAACATAAAGAGGGCCCAGAGACATATGAAGGGATGTTCAGCATCACTAGCCATCAGAGAGATGCAAATTAAAACCACAGTGAGATACCACTTTACAATGGTCAGAATGGCCATCATAAACAAGTCAAAAAACAACAAGTACTGGCAAGGCTGTAGAGAAAGGTAACCTTAGTGTATGCACTGTTGGTGGGAATGCAGATTGGAGCAGCCACTCTGAAAAACTGTATAGAATTTCCTCAAAAAACTAAAAATTGAACGGCCTTTTGAACAGGCAATTCCACTGCTAGGATTATACCCTACGAATCCTGAAAACCAATTCGAAACAGCCTATGCACCCCAGTGTTCATAGCAGCACAATTCACAATAGCCAAGTACTAGAAACAGCCTAAAAGCCCCTTGGTAAATGAGTAAATAAAAAACTGTGGTGCATCTACACAATGGAATACTATGCGGCAGAAAGAAAGAAGAAGCCCCTGTCCTTCACAAAAGCTTGGATGGAACTGGAGATGCTAAGTGAAATAAGCCAGGTGGTAAAAAACAAATACCGTATGATTTCACCAATACATGGAACCTAATCAACAAAACAAACAAGTGAGCAAAATATAACCAGAGACATGGAAATAAAGAACAAACTGACAGTAACCAGACGGGAGGCAGGAGAGGGATAATAGGGGAAAAAAGTGGAAAGGTCATCACAGAACATGTATAAAGAACCCATGGACAAAGACAATGGACAGGAGGATTGAATGTGGGGGGTGCGGGTGATAGGGCAGGGTAGAGTAATGGGAGGGAATTGGGGACAACCGTAATTGAACAACAATAAAAAAATAAAATAAAATCATTGAAATATGCCATATATAGAAAAGTGCCCAAATCATGAGAGCAAAGCTTGATGAGTCTTCATAAAGGAAAGAGTCTTGAACCAGCTCTGAGATTAAAAGAGAAACAGCCAGCACTTCCAGCATGAAGATATTCCAGACCCTGACCCAGTCACTTGCCCATGGGGGTGAGCACTCTCCTGCCTTATTACACTGAAGGTAACTTGTGTGTATTTCAGTTTTATATAAATAGAATCATAGAGTATACAGGCTTTTTATAAATAGTTCCCTTTGCACAGTGGGTAGTTAGCTAAATTTGTACACATAGTTGTAGTTTATCCATTCTTATTGTTGCATAGAGAATCAGCGTGAATGTACCACAGTATATGTATTCATTATAAAATCGCAAGACTTGAATTATTTCTATTTCAGAACTATTAAAATACTAATTCTATAAACACCATTTTACAAGTATTAATGTATGTGTTTGTTTTTGTTGATTATACATCCAGAGATATAATTGCTGAGACATGAAAGGACTCACAATTTTTTAAATAAAATTTAGTTTTTAGAATAGATTAATTTTTTTTTTAAATTGAGTTAGTACCAACACTTCTCACATGCTCCACACCCAGTTTCCCTTTTTCTTAACATCTTATGTTATTGGGATACATTCATTGCCATTAAGTAAATAATATTGATACATCATGATCAACTAAAGTCCATCATTTATTTTTATATATTTTATTGATTATTCCATTACAGTCATTCTAATTCCCCCCTTTGTTCCCCTCCCCCCTGCACACCCCTTCCCCCACCATTCTCCCCCTTTAGTTTATGTCCATGTGTCACAAGTTCTTTAGATTCTATATTTCCCCTACTATTCTTGCCCTCCCCCTGTCTATTTACTACCTACCATCTATGCTATTTATTCTCTGTACCTTCTCCCCCCTTCTCCTCCTCCCACTCCCCTGTTGCTAACCCTCCATGTGATCTCCATTTCTATGGTTCTGCTCCTGATCTAGCTGTCCTCTTAGTTTGCTTTTGTTTTGGGTGTGGTTGTTAGTAACTGTGAGTTTGCTGTCCTTTCACTGTTCATATTTTTCATCTTCTTTTTCTTAGATAAGTCCCTTTAGCATTTCATATAATAAAGGCTTGGTGATGATGAACTTGACCTTATCTGAGAAGCACTTTATCTGTCCGTCCATTCTAAATGAAAGCTTTGCTGGATAGAGCAATCTTGGCTGTAGGTCTTTAGATTTCATGACTTGGAATACCTCTTTCCAGCCCCTTCTTGCCTGTAAGGTCTCTTTTGAGAAATCAGCTGACAGTCTGATGGGCACTCCTTTGTAGGTGACAGTCCTCTTATCTCTTGCTGCTTCTAGAATTCTCTCCTTCATTTTAATCTTGGCTAATGTAATTATGATGTGCCTAGGTGTGTTCCTCCTTGGGTCCAACTTCTTTGGGACTCTCTGAGCTTCCTGGACTTCCTGGAGTTTATTTCCTTTGCCAGACTGGGGAAGTTCTCCTTTATTATTTGTTCAAATAAGATTTCCACTTGCTCTTCCTCTTCCCCTTCTGCTACCCCTATAATTCAGATGTTGTAACTTTTAAAGATGTTCTGGAGGCTCCTAAGCCTCTCCTCACTTTTTTAAATTCTTGTTTCTCTATTCTTTTCCGTTTGGTCATTTTTCTCTTCCTTCTGGTCCATTCCCTTGATTTGAGTCCCAGTTTCCTTTCTATCACTATTGGTTTCCTGTGCATTTCTCTTCATTTCAATTAGTTTAGCCTTCATTTGTTCCTCTAATTTGTGACTAAAATCGATCAGTTCTGTGAACATCCTGATCACCAGTATTTTGAACTATGTATCTGATAGGTTGTCTACTTCTTGGTCACTTAGATTTATCGGCTCTGGGGCTTTGAGTTCTTGAGCCATAATGTTTTGGTCTGTTCGCACCTGTGACATATGAGGAGGGGAGCCCTAGGTGTTCACCAGGGCAGGGCAACTCAGTGGCTGGATTGTGACGCTATATGTAGGGGTGGCGTCAGAGAGGGGCAATGTAGGTCCGGTCTGCTGCTTCCTGCTGCTGGAGCTTGCTCGGTCTTTCTCACTGCTCACTCCCTCGCTGGTTTATCTGCTCACGAAGGTGTGGTCGAAGTCAGCCTGCCGCCTTGCGCCCTCACTGGGTCCGCCTGTTGCTACCCCACACCTGGGGTCTGCCCACGGCTGCCTGCAGGCCTAGGTTGGGAGATCTTTCCTGCTCTGCTGCTGGCTCCGCCCCTCTTACTGATCTGGCTGATTGGTTTGTTGTTGTTGGACTTCCGTATAATTCAATTTTCTGTGTTTTGGCTAAGTTTTTGTTACTAAAACTTTCTTGACTTTAAACTTGGTTGTGAGAGGCGGCACAGTGTTTCCACCTATGCCTCCATCTTGGCAGAAGTCCTATTTTGATTTTTTTTTAGTTTTAAATTAATTACCTTTTCTTGTTCCCAGAGCCCATCTAGGTTACCACATTGCATTCAGTGATCATATCTACTCATATTCTGCTTGGCTGTGGAAGGTTCTCAGACTTTGTTTTGGATGACTTTGAAAGTTGTTTTCTTTTTTAATGTTGAGGTTTATTGAGATATAATTTACATGCTACAAAATTTATCTACTTTAGCCCTGGTTGGCATAGCTCAGTGGATTGATCACATGCCTGTGAACTAGAGGATTGATTCCTAGTCAGGGCACATGCCTGGGTTGCAGGCCAGTTCCCAGCACGGGACCCATGAGAGGCAACCATACATTGATGTTTCTCTCCCTCTCTCCTAGTCTCCTTCCCTTCTCCCCTAAAGATAAATAATTAAAATCTTTAAAAAAAAGAAAAAAATTATCTACTTTAGGAATAGAAGTCAGTGGTAGTTAGTGTACTCCCAGAGTCATGCAAACATCAGCATGATCTAATTTTGGTGTATTTTCATCACTCTAAAANTCTTTTCCATTTGGTCATTTTTCTCTTCCTTCTGGTCCATTCCCTTGATTTGAGTCCCAGTTTCCTTTCTATCACTATTGGTTTCCTGTGCATTTCTCTTCATTTCAATTAGTTTAGCCTTCATTTGTTCCTCTAATTTGTGACTAAAATCGATCAGTTCTGTGAACATCCTGATCACCAGTATTTTGAACTATGTATCTGATAGGTTGTCTATTTCTTGGTCACTTAGATTTATCGGCTCTGGGGCTTTGAGTTCTTGAGCCATAATGTTTTGGTCTGTTCGCACCTGTGACATATGAGGAGGGGAGCCCTAGGTGTTCACCAGGGCAGGGCAACTCAGTGGCTGGATTGTGACGCTATATGTAGGGGTGGCGTCAGAGAGGGGCAATGTAGGTCCGGTCTGCTGCTTCCTGCTGCTGGAACTTGCTCGGTCTTTCTCACTGCTCACTCCCTCGCTGGTTTATCTGCTCACGAAGGTGTGGTCGCAGTCAGCCTGCCGCCTTGCGCCCTCACTGGGTCCGCCTGTTGCTACCCCACACCTGGGATCTGCCCACGGCTGCCTGCAGGCCTAGGTTGGGAGATCTTTCCTGCTCTGCTGCTGGCTCCGCCCCTCTTACTGATCTGGCTGATTGGTTTGTTGTTGTTGGACTTCCGTATAATTCAATTTTCTGTGTTTTGGCTAAGTTTTTGTTACTAAAACTTTCTTGACTTTAAACTTGGTTGTGAGAGGTGGCACAGTGTTTCCACCTATGCCTCCATCTTGGCTGAAGTCCTATTTTGATTTTTTTTTTTTTAGTTTTAAATTAATTATCTTTTCTTGTTCCCAGAGCCCATCTAGGTTACCACTTTGCATTCAGTGATCATATCTACTAATATTCTGCTTGGCTGTGGAAGTTTCTCAGACTTTGTTTTGGATGACTTTGAAAGTTGTTTTTTTTTTAATGTTGAGAAGGTTTATTGAGATATAATTTACATGCTACAAAATTTATCTACTTTAGCCCTGACTGGCATAGCTCAGTGGATTGAGCGCATTGAGTCTGTGAACTAGAGGACTGATTCCCAGTCAGGGCACATGCCTGGGATGCAGGCCAGTTCCCAGCAGGGGACCCATGAGAGGCAACCAAACATTGATGTTTCTCTCCCTCTCTCTAGTCTCCTTCCCTTCCCCCCTAACGATAAATAAATAAAATCTTTTAAAAAAAGAAAAAAATATCTACTTTAGGTATAGAAGTCAGTGGTAGTTAGTATGCTCCCAGAGTCATGCAAACATCAGCATGATCTAATTTTGGTGTATTTTCATCACTCTAAAAAGAAATCTCACCCCCTTAGCAGTCACCCCCCATTCCTCCTACCCATTCTCTCTTCAGACCTAGGAAGCTACTAACCTACTTTCTGTTCTCTTGAATTTGCTTAATTCTGTACATTTGGCATAAATGCAATCATAAAATATATGGCCTGATGTGACTGACTTTTTTCACTTTGCTTGTTTTCAAGGTTGATCCATGTTGTATCATATGTCAGAGCTTCATTTGTTTTTACTGACGAAAAACATTTTGTTGGATGGATGCACCATACTTTGTTTATCCATTCATCAGTTGGTAAATATTCAGGTTGTTTTGATCATTTCTACTTTGTGTCTATGATTGTGAATACTGCTGCTATAAACTTGCATGTACAGGCTTTTGTACATGTATATTTTCTCTTCATTTGGATATATACCTGGGAGTCAAACTACTGGACCATAGAGTAATTTTACATTTGATTGTTTCAGGAACTGCCAGTCTGTTTCCCACAGTATATGAGATTTTTACTCTGCTCCCTGATCGCATATTTCTTTTTTCTATTTTTATTGTTGTTCGGTTACAGTTGTCCCCATTTCCCCCCATTACTCTTCCCTGCCCTACCCACTGCCCCCTCCCACATTGAATCTTCCCCCTCATTGTCTTTGTCCATGAGTCCTTTATACATGTTCCTTGACTTGACACTTCCTTTTCCTTCCCCCATCATTCCCCTCTCTCCACACTAATCACTGTTGTTTTGAGAGGTAATGGCTAGATGTTTTGCAGGATGCTCTGCTTTTGGAATTTTTCTCATGTTGAGGTTTTTTCATGGTAAGGTTGAGTCATGCATTATTGGAAATAAAGTGTCATTTTCATCATAGACTATTAAGAGTACATGCTATCAACATGATACAACTATTGATGTTGGCCTTGCTCACCTAGCTGTGTTCATGTTCACCAGTTTCCTCACTGTAAGTTTACTCTCTTACCCTGCCCACTTCCACACCGTATACTTTGGAAGAAAGTCAGTGCTCAGTTCATACCTGAATTATAGAGTTGTGTTTCCCCTTTCTGAGGGAAGAGCACCTTCTCCTACAAGTTCTAATTTATTCAATCATTTATTATTTCACGATGAAATTATGAACATTTATTTTCTACTTTGAGTTATAATCAGCTCATTTTTTTAGCATGAAAACTCATATCATTTCAACATCCACCTTTTGATACTAGAATCCCAGGCAATACTGTGAAATTCTCTTGGCAGACAGTGTTCCTTGGGTATCTTGTGGTTCTGCATATCTTATGAGAAGATGGCTACCTTCCTTTTTGCTCTGGACCATATTTTTAGGAATATTTGGGTAGTTAACAGCCTTACAAGATGGAGCTAGTATATGCACCCCAACAGAAAGGGGTAGATTTACTGTTCTACATAGAAGAGCTGGGTTCTCTAAGCTTAGGATTCTTTAGGTGGGGTGCAAATCCACAGTGTGTGCCGCATTCACCTGGGCCCTTCTGCACCACACATCTGAGACTTGGAGTAAAGGTTACCTGGTGCTCATGTTAATTGGGCTATAAGTCCTAAATTGCTTTGTCTTTGACCCAGAAGTCTCATGACATCTGAAAAAAATTCATAAAACAACACCATGCTAACTTGATTGTGTATAAGGAAGGCAAAATCTCGGGTCTTTCATGGTTCTTGGCAACTTCCACAAAAGAATTCACATACACACATATACAAATGCTTACAAACCAATGTGTCTGTTCTACTAGGTCATAGTTTTTATGTACTTTTTGTCATTCATCCAGTTCCCTCCCTCCTCCCTTTGGCGCTAATGGCAGTGTGCTTAGAGTCACTTGCAGGAGCTCCACCTTTGCCTTGGCTGATGGCGTTCCCATAGTCAGCTGGCATCTGTGCCCCAAGGGCACTGAGTCTCACTGTTTGCAAAGCTTCCTTTCTGGGAGCCAGGTGAGTGCCAGGCAATGAGATGCAGCAGAGAAAGGCTCTCTGTCTCTGATTTCATGTTCTACACAGTCTGCTACATGGACCCAAACCCACTTTAACTCAGAATTCCCTCAAAGTATTCATGTCCATTCTGCTTTTCTCTGCACTATGCCTTCAAAATTATTTGGGAGCAGCCTGATAGAAGTTACCCATGATGCTTGCTAATGTCCCTTATTCAACCTAACGCTTTTTTTTTTGACAAAAAGAGGGCAATGTCTGTGATTCAGCTTTGCATGCTCTGGGTACTTTAGTTACCAATAACAGAAACTACAACAAAATTGGCTTCAGTTACAAAAGGAATTTACGTTCTTAATCTGTAGAGTATATTAAAAAAGAAGGCTCTCAAGCCTGGATCCAGGAGCTTCGGTATGTACACCGCCTGTTGTTCTTAATGTCAATCTCTTCTCAGCCTTCAACAGTCAGCTCACTGCACGNGCTTACAAACCAATGTGTCTGTTCTACTAGGTCATAGTTTTTATGTACTTTTTGTCATTCATCCAGTTCCCTCCCTCCTCCCTTTGGCGCTAATGGCAGTGTGCTTAGAGTCACTTGCAGGAGCTCCACCTTTGCCTTGGCTGATGGCGTTCCCATAGTCAGCTGGCATCTGTGCCCCAAGGGCACTGCGTCTCACTGTTTGCAAAGCTTCCTTTCTGGGAGCCAGGTGAGTGCCAGGCAATGAGATGCAGCAGAGAAAGGCTCTCTGTCTCTGATTTCATGTTCTACACAGTCTGCTACATGGACCCAAACCCACTTTAACTCAGAATTCCCTCAAAGTATTCACGTCCATTCTGCTTTTCTCTGCACTATGCCTTCAAAATTATTTGGGAGCAGCCTGATAGAAGTTACCCATGATGCTTGCTAATGTCCCTTATTCAGCCTAAAGCTTTTTTTTTTTTTTTGACAAAAAGAGGGCAATGTCTATGATTCAGCTTTGCATGCTCTGGGTACTTTAGTTACCAATAACAGAAACTACAACAAAATTGGCTTCAGTTACAAAAGGAATTAACGTTCTTAATCTGTAGAGCATATTAAAAAAGAAGGCTCTCAAGCCTGGATCCAGGATCTTCGGTATGTACACCGCCTGTTGTTCTTAATGTCAATCTCTTCTCAGCCTTCAACAGTCAGCTCACTGCACATGCAGCTTCACGATGTCTGCAAGCAGCTCCCAGGGCCAGGTGCTTTCTCATTTGCTCAGCGTACTTTGTGAATGAAAGCGAACTTGTTTATCCGCACCATCTCAAACAAAAACCATAGGCTTAACTTAGTTCTCTGTGTCCATCTTGAACCAATCACTTTGAAATGGGCATCTGTTTCTTAAGATTACTTTGGATCAGCGAGGGAATGAGGATAATTTGCCTCAAACCACTGGCAGATACATAATGGGAGAGGCAAAGAATGGATACTGGAGTGGCAAATATATTTATTACTGTGATAGAAATCACTGTGGCTAGGGAGCCAGGAGGCTCAGTTCTGCTAATAACTAGTTATGAAACTACGGACACATCACTCAAACTCAGCTCAATGACCTCATTTGCAAGATAAGGGTAATGATTGCTGAACCTCTCTTTCAACACACACACATACTACTTTCTCACCAGGGTACGCGGTACTATTTTATATATTATAGATCAACTGATCTAGTGGAGACAAAAATACATGGAAAAATAATGAAGCATTATATGCATTTTACCTCCCATCTAGCAGTAAAATATACTCCCCATTTGTCAGATCTATATTTAAATGAGGACAAATGCTCATACATTATCTAGTAATCATCAGTCAGTTTCAAATACTACAGCACCAAGGGTTTTTTTTTTCCCTCCTCTCACTGTCCTTCTGAAATCTCTTGCAGTATCAGATATTTTCTGCCCAGACAGTAAAATTTGTTTTCACACCACCTAGGAAACACTTATTTAGAGCTTCCCAAACACGCAGTGAGACAACATGCTCTTGTATGAGATGAGTATGAGAGAGTATCAATCAATATTCTAATGATGGCACACAGGAGAAAGGAAATACTAGGTAATTTGATTACTCTTTCCTTCCAAGTATCGGATGCTCTAAAAAATTTAAAAACTCTTTACCTCTCCCATTAGAGAAGGTATTGGTGTTAGCCCAGTAAATAATGGTTTGGTTTGTGTAGTTCAATAAATAGAGTTTAAAAGTTTATTATCATGGTATTGCATATAGCAATAAAAATGATCTATTCTCTTGGAACCTACTCGGCACATAGAAAAAAATGCTAAAAGGCCAGACCCGGGAGTTTGTCAACTCCCTGGAAAAGCAGCTCTTCACAGAAGGAAACATCAGCTTCCTGGAATACATTCTCCCTTCACTCTCAAATACAAAACCAGTTCCAAGTGAAAATGCTTTAGAGAACATGTTATGCAAATAGAATGGATTTAGCATTTACCAAATGAATCAAATCTGGGCTCTGTGGAGGAGCCTGGATCTGAAACCACATACTAAAACCTAAAGACTAATTCTATTTATTTCCTAAAAGTTCTTATCTCTGAGGCTCTATGGCACCGTTCTCTGATGAGGGCTGTCTTATGTATAGATATGCACCATTTGGCTTACTCATAAACTTATATATGAGTTCCTCTGAAAAAGGTCAAGGTCTAGGGCTCATGGATTATTTTCCTCACAATAGCCAGGGCTGAGTGGCAGCTGCCCCTCGCAGGGCAGGAGCCTAAGCAGGTGGGTCTGTCTGCCCTTTCCAGGGTCTCCTGATGGCAGGTTGAGCATTAGTGGAGGTTTGCCCACATGTCTACATGGTTGCTTTTTTAATAGGAGACATATTATTATTGTGTGCCCATATAACAGGAGGAAATGAGAGAAAAAAGTTTTTTTTCTTTTTGGAAATGAAAAATATTTCCATTTTTAATAAGCAAATTTTAAAGTGAGTACTTTTAGGAAAGTAGTATCCCCAGCTTTCTTTTCTCATTTACGTTCCCATTTTGCCCCATAAAAGCATCTGACTTTTCAACACTTGTCTTAGTTAAACCAGAATTCAACTGAAAGTCATCTTCTTCCCATATCCTGCATATAACTTGTATTTTCCCCCTTTCAGTTCTAACAGTTCTCAGTCCCTTGCCCAGCCTCCTCATTCTCTTCATTCTCTTCAAATCACAAGTGCCTTCACTGAGAGGTAATGTCTTAGCTCTTCTTTGAAGACTCTGTCATGTTCATGATTAATGGGAAAGTAGTGCTAAATTAAACATGAAGACTTCTCTCATATCAACAACAAGTGTTATTTAAATTCTTGTCTTATCACACCATCATGATTAAAACTCTAGAGAATATGCTCCAGTTTCTCTTTTCTCCCTGTCTTGTGCAGATCCAATAATTTTCAACTGATTTCCTGCTTGATTTCTGTTTAAGAAGCAAAGAACAGGGGTGTTGTGACATCTCCAAGTGATGCCACTCAGCGTAAATTCTCTCCTCTGTGCTTTTCTTCTCCTTTAAATTCTGTGCTTTGCCTCTCCTATTCCCTGTACAGACTGAAATATCACCCAAATACTCACACATTCTGTATTCATGTCTTCACCCAGTTTGGTAAGTCATGTGAATCCAAACCTGGATGCATGACATACATTTTCTGTTATAATAGACGACGCGATGAGTAGTTGAACCTGTGTAAACATACAAGGCAACTAGAGAAAAGTGATCCCTGAGGATATAAACTGTTCTGTGTGTTTTGAAAACAGTCAGCAAGAGGACAATGCCAAAGGGATTTCACTCCAAAATTCTGTTTTTTTCATGGCTTCTTGAGTAGCTAAGATCTAAACATTACTCTTTATACTTTGTGGCCCGTTATACTTAGTACCTATCTCTTTATAATACAATGTCAAAAAGAAATTTTCAAGCTCATCTTTTAACAAAGCATGTTCAGTAATTCTCATTTTCTTTCCTGAAGGTTTTCGTTCATTAACAGAACCTGTAAATCTTGTAATATGAAGAACTGTCCAGAAGTCAAGGTTTAGTTAGACTATTTGATTGGGAGAACAATGGCCATCTTTCTTCCTGTAGTTGGGTATTTGAGAGGATTCCATTTCTGGTTTCTGAGCAGAACAGGAATAACTGCCATGTACAAAAAAAGTAGCACCATTGAAGACCTCCCATAAAGTTTGGAGTTTAGTTCCATGTGGTTTATTTTTATTCTTGTTTTTATTCAAGCTGGTTTGCCTATTTCATCAGCATATGCACCATATGCAACTGGAAACTGCTAAAAGCTTTTTTAAACAGAAATCCCAGGAAGGAAGAAATGAAACTAAACAGAAAGAAAATGAAGTTAGCAGTCCTTTGCAATGTGTGTTTAGAGAGGAAGTCTGATAAGAGCAAATTAATGTTCCTAAATTCTTGGTAGATGCAACGGTACATTTATAAAGGGTGGGGTTGAAGAGATAAATTCAAAATTGTTCTTTTTAAAAATACAGTTCTTGCGATGGGAGCCAAGAATGAACACAGAGATGCATGGCCTTGTTTTTTGATTGTTGGGTTAGGCATTGCATAATCTGGTAGGATACAAACACTCACTACTGAAGTCATCTGACATTTTCCTTTGTTCTTTAACATATTGGAAGATGTGCAGCCCATAAATATGGATTCAAAAAAACAGAAAAAGCAAGATTTTATCCAGCAGCTCAATAAATCAGGGCATTTGAGTTTTTACCTTATGGTCCTGAACACAAGTCACACAGCTCCCTAGGGTTAGTTCCAGCTTGCTAAAAGAGGGAAGAGGAATTGATACTTAAGGAATTTTGTGAAGGTAAATAGCATCTGACACTAATTAGGCACTCATTAAATAAGTTTTGAAATAGATTTTAGAAGTGTAAGCTACTATTTTGTAAATGCTTATCATTGCAGAGAATCTGTTTTGCAGGTATCATCACGTGATGTAATCAATAGTGTTAGCTTCAAATTGGAAATTGAATACAATAACTCAATGTCACAAAGGAAAATGAGGCAGAGGGCATCCCAGGAATTTCTCAAGGTCATACAAGTAAGGACAGAACCAGTGCCAAAAAAAGAAACATTGCTACTTCTAAACTATATTTGATCCTTTCCACCAGTTTCCCTAAGTATTTTAAAAACACTAAACAGGGAAAATCAAACAAATAAACAGCAATGAAAAACAAACAAAACAAAAACATTCCCATGAGATATTATGTTTGCGACTCACCTTGTTATAGTCTTTGACCCCTAAATATATGGATCACAAAGTAAATAGCTGCATATCTACAGGGTACCAAACACAAAGCTTTATTCCATAATGCTGGATGTCACAGGGGTTTGTTAGGAGTGCAAACTTGAATTAAAACCCATCTATTTATAAGGCTACATGAGCACACAGCATGAGGAAGGTCATCTGTGAGTGAGGAAGAGAGCTCCCACCAGAACCCACCCAGGCTAGCACCCTGGTCTTGGAATTCCAGCTTCCAAAACTATAAAAAAATAAATTTCTGTCGTTAAGCTGTCTAGTATATGGCATTTTGTTATGGAAGTCTGAGCAGACCACGACATATTTTTTCTCACTTCATTTTCATAATACCACTAGGAGATAAGTGATACAAGCCTCATTTTTTTTTGAGTCTCGATAAGGCTGATGAACTTAACCATGTTCTACAACTAACAGAAGCCAATAGACAAGCTCAAGTTTGCTTAATCCTAGTACCTTCCATTGCATCACAAAACTGCTATCTTTCTAGGCTGAAAACCATGGTTTGTTGTGGCCTAGTGCTGATACACAGCAACACATAGTGCACAGAGATGATATAGTGCCTCTTGCTCAAGAAAAGGACTTGAAAAAAAAAATACTTTGGACTCTTGAATCACAAATACATGCCAGATATTGAAACTCTTTATGTACTGAATTCCACTACAGAGCCTGTAACATATTAATACGTTTCTAATGCATTTTATGTGAATGAGGTTCAGTGTAATTGCCCTTGCAATTAGAAGAAAAGAGTGGGAAATGACTTCTTTCACCAAAAAAACCCACAAGACTTCAGTTTTCATAATCACATTATATAGCAAAATGTACTTATAAAAGTTTTGAAAAAATTTTAACTCAGGCCTCATGGGAAGGCATATACCAGCATCATTAAAATAGCATCTACTCCTAAAGAAAAGAGCAGGAGAATGGTCATCTTTTATGGGGAAAAATGAAAACAAATACTTAGCGAGCTGATGACTTTTAACAATAATGCATTTCATTTTCTAATAACTTTTATTAGATTTTTGCAAAAGTTATAGTCTTCAACTTATTGGAACTTTAAACAGAAAAAAAGCTCAAAGAACCAGTTATTCAATTTGGGTAGTTTGAGAAACATCGATGGAAACATCTCTTTGCACATTGCATGCCGACTATGGAAAAGACTTTTCCAGCAAAGCTTCATTTGTGAAAGAAACCCCAATCAGAAGGTAGTAGTGGTGTTACTATACATTCCAGTGCTAAAAAACAGGAAAAAGATGTGCAAATAACCAAATATTCAAACACGAACCCTCCTGGCTGAGTGCATGGCCTGACTGGCCCACATTGTTTAACTTGGGACTTAATCTGAAATATAAAAGAGGAATGGAGAAATCTAGATCTATAGAGCTGTGATTGTTGCACAGGTTTGGTGTGGTGTTTTGTTTAATATTTATTTATTTATTTATCTTTAGAGGGGAAGGGAAGGAGAGAGGGAGAGAAATATCACTGTATGGTTGCCTCTGCCGAGGATACACAATGTATCATGTGTCCCCTGCCAGCAACTGGCCGGGAACTGGCCTGCAACCCAGGCATGTGCCCTGACAGGGAATCGAACCGCGATCGTGTGGTTCGCAGGCCCATGCTCAGTCCACTGAGCTACACCAGCCAGGGCCTGGTGTGGTGTTTTCACACATTCAGATAGCGCTGTGAAAAGTCCCAGAGCTGGTGGGAAGGTGAACCACCAATGTTTCCTAATCTAAAATCACATCACAGCCTCCCATCTACCTCTGTTGACTCATCCACCACCAATTAAACATTCGTGAGCCACAGAGACCCAGCTTCCCACAGGGTGCTGCAGTATAGGTCACACTTCTCACTGTCCCTCATAGATTAGAATTTTCTCTTTCAAACTGCAAAAGACAGTGAAAGAGGGTGGAAGACTGCAAGCTTTGAACCACTTCTAAAGATCTGAAAGGCAAAACTGCATTTTGCGATGCGCCATTCCCAGCACAGGAAAGGGCCTACACGGATGCGCATAATGAATGCACATGGTAATGAATTTATCTGTTTCACAATCTTTATGACATTCCTCACTTCTATTCCATATTTTGGACTTTTTGGTTTGTTTGGACTGCTATGATAAACATGCTACAAACCGGGTGGCTTACACTCAACACATTTATTTCTCAGAGTTCTGGAGGCTGGAGAGTCCAAGATCACAGCCTTGGCAGCTTCAATGTCTGGTAAGGGCCCATTTCCTAGAAAGCCTTTGTTTGTTTTTTTCTTGTAACCTCATATGGTGGCAGAAGGGCCTCCTCTACAAAGGCATGAATCTCGTTTGTGAGAGCTCCACCCTCATGACCAAATCATTTCCCTAAGGTCCCACCTAAGTACCATCATATGAGGATCATGTTTTCAATATATGAACTATTCGGGGGAGACACAAACAATCCACAACACAGACAAAATATACACAGATGAAATAGAAGAAAAGTACATAAGTATATCTTTTAATATAGTTTTGTTTTACTTTGCTACTTCTTTGGCTCTTGGAGGGAGAGGGGGGTGGTTAACTTCTTAGTCTTACAATTAAATCACTGTAAAAATTGGCTTACGTCTACTTTTCCAAACTCTCCTCTTTCCATATCTATATGCACAGTTTAACTTAGCTACTTAATACCATGTAAGCTAGTCTTGAATGTGTTGATTCTGTTTACATACAGCTACTTGTTCTGACTGAGTTTCTTGAGGACAAGAACTGTTCGTTGTTATCCTTGTGCAGCTAGATAATGGGATAAGGTCTGGCCCATGGAAGGCTCTCAATGGATGCTTTTCAATGGACCATTTTCCCTCTTTCTCGTTTCCTATGCAAATAGTTAGACAATTCCTTCATGGCTAACTAAATTTGCAGAGAACCTCTGCCAATACATTTTTTCTCTTCAAATTATTAAGGTAATTAAGTGTGTATACTCACACATGCACGCACATGCACAAAACCCCATTCAGTAGATGTGAAGAAAGCGAGACGAATTAAAATAGCACCAGTTTTCCTTCCCTCCCTTGGTTTCAGAAAATAAGACCTTCACAATCTAGGCACAGTTTTCTAAGGAAAAATTGTTCTGGCAACAAAGATGGTATTAATGGACTTATTTGCATTAAGAACATAACATGTGGCTATCCATTTTTAGTTGCTTAGTTTATCCCTGAAGAGAAGTGGCAAGGTTAAGAATGTATCTCCGAGTATCCTTGGAGCTGCAAATTTTTTACTGCATCATTGTTACTTCCCAACTCTGATGGCACTTGCATCCCTGTCTCTTTACTCTTGTCCCTTTGAGTCAGGTGGCTTTACACTGGTACATCTCTCCAAAAGCAATTAAATCACACAAAGAAAACTTATCTTTTCTGCAGTTTGTTTCATTCTAAGATGTGGAAAAAGAACAAAATATGCTGCTAATTTTGGCTCAAATATTTTAACTCAAAATAAGGAGACGCATTTATTAAATCGCACTATTTTTTTCAATGAGTCATTTGAGAGATATATATGTACATATGTATTTGATTCTCGATATAGTCTGAATCAAACACATTACCTATTTGAACACTGATCATTAATTTGATCTTGAAATTGTCCAATCAATATTTTTGAAGGAGGGGGTCAGAAAGGAACATAATTTGTACAGAAAACATAAGATACATTTTCAACCCAGCATGCAAACATAGAATATTCAATCAAATCTTTAGTTCGTATATTGAAGAAAAAGCAGAGTTGTGGTACTCGGTTTAAATTTTAATCCCTGCATATAATGTTAACGACTTTATGTTATTTGGATCACTGCTATGACGTCCTTTGCTATCCAGCTCTCAGTGAAACCCTCCATGAAGAGTATCTTTTTGTTTTCAGTCAGGGCCTAGGGGGCAGGGTGGTCTCCTAAATCACTCGGCCACCTGGGAGGACAAGGCTTAGAAAGCTCAGTTTTCTCAGTGCCTAGTGAATAATAGGCATGCAATAAATATTTGATAAGTGAAGTTCACAGAAGAAATCTAAGCTTACTAAATTATCTAGTGCACACACTTGTGGCCAGGCAACATCTCACTCTCAAAGTTGTAGCACTCACTAACAGATAGAGTGACTGAGCGTCCCACAGTCCAAAAAGCACAAAAATAGTCCTACTTTTCTCACGCAGCCAAGACTCAACAGGATAAAATCAGTGTCACAATGCTTAATTTAAATGTGTTTCTCCATCACTCACTAAGGAGCATGTGAGGAGGGGAGTTAATTGATAAAGTAACTTCCCTTCTCTGTCCCGCAGTGTGATCATCAGAAAAATGAAGACATTAATAGTATGTCTTTTAGAGGGTGATGAGGATTAAGTGATGTCATAGACAGAATGTGTTTAGAACAGCACACAAAGCAATTCCTCAGAGGGTCACTCGTGCTATCGTTACTGCTATAGTTGTTGCTGAGGCCTTACTTTCCGAGACATTTACTTTCTGGTCTCACGTCTGTTAGGTAAATGTACCTGCTCTCAGCATTGAGTCCTCTGCTTCCCAATTCTTATGACAAATCTGAGTGTAAGAAACAATCCCCACAGAGTGCTCTTTGAAGGAGATGCAGTTCATCCACCTGTGGGTTCATTCCTTTCAAACTGTTCCCTTTGGAATAATGTCAGTCTGTGCTCACTGCACCCCCTGCTCATCCTAAACCACCGCTCTAAATACTCTCCCCGGTTTTATTATTTTGGGGGGCTTTTGTTGTCATTTTCTTTACTTTATGTCACATGACTCTTGGTAGGATTCTATTAGAATAATGCATTGTCCAAAGAGAAAGTCTATGAACAATTACTTAACATCTTCTGTTCTACCCAAAATAACCAACATACTCTTGCAAAGAAAAACCAAAGCTGGAGGCATTACACGTTCTAACTGCAAGTATGGCCAAGCTATAGCAATTTAAGCGCCATGATACGGCATAAAAGACATCAATCAATAACTTTGTACAAAGGCACTAAAATAGAAAGAATAATCTTTTCAATAATCTCTCCAATATTGGGAAAACTGGATGTCCTCAAGTAAAAAATAATGAAACTCAATAATGATCTCATATCATACACAAAAATGAACTCAAAATGGATTAATGACTTGAACATAAGACTGTAAAACTGCTAGAAGAAAGTAACACCTTGACATTGGTCTTGGCAATGGCTTTTTATTTCACACAAGAGGCAAAGTAACAAAACCAAAAATAAACAGGTGGGACTCCATCTAACTAAAAGCCTATGCACAGCAATAGAAGGCATCAGCAAAATGAAGGAGAAAACAGTGGAATGAGAGAAAATATTCACAAGCCACATATTTGATGAGGGGCTAGTGTCCAGAATATAGGAATTCATATACCTCCATAATAAAAAGCACAAATAATACAATTAAAAACAGGTAAATGACCTGAATGTGTGTTCAAAGAAGATATACAGGTACATGAAAAGGTACTCAACATCACTGATCATCAGAAAATACAAATAGAAACCATAATGAGATATCACCTTACAATTGTTAGATGCCTGGTATCAAAACGACATATGACCACAAGTGCTGGTGAGGACACAGAGAAAGAGAACCCACATACACTATTGGTGGGAATGTAAACTGGTGCAGCCACTAAGGAAAACAGTCTGGAGGTTCCTCAGGAGTTTAAAAGTAGGGCCACTACATGATCCAGCAATCCCACTTTTGAGTTTATATATAGGATGAAGGCAAGGAGACAACATATGGAGTTTATTCTTGTGTTATTATTTATTAATTATTGTATTATTTTCCATATAAGTTATTATACACCTAATTTTGCCCCACCTTGTACAAAGGAAATGAAATCACTCCCTTGAAGAGGTGTATCTTCACCCCAATGTTCTTTGCAACATTATTCACAGTAACCAAGACAAGGAAACTTCAACCATGAAAAACGAAGGGAATCTTGCCATTTGCAGTAAAATGGGTGACCCTGGAGGGCATTACACTGAGATAAACCAGACACAGAGAGACACATACTGCATGATATCACATATAAGTGGAAATTCAAAAAAAGTCAAATTCATAGAAAGAAAAAGTAGTATGGTGTTTGTCAGAGGCTGATGGCTTGGGCAAGTACAGAGAGCTTGGTAAAAGGGTAAATAGGGTCCGAGGCTCAAATGTATAATACAATGGTTACAATTAATAATATTATTGTACAATTGAAATTTGCTAAGAAATTAGAACTTAAATGCTTTCACCAAATAAATAAAATTAAAAAAAATATGAGATACTAGATATGTTAACTCATGGGTAGGGATCCTTTCACAATGTACACATATATCAAGTCACCGTGTTGTACACTTTGAATATGTTAAATTGTCATTTGTCAGTTGCATCTTTAAAAAGATCAGAAAAGAAAAAAGGACACTCTTATTTGGAAATATTCTTTGCAAATATAGTTTAGAGGATGTCGTACTGGGTTAAAGTGGCTTTTAATCCAATGCCTAGTGCCCCCCGTTGAGAAAACAAAGATGCAGGGATGCACAGAGGGACGATGGCCACGTGAAAACAGGCAGAAATTTGAGGAAGCAATGCAGCTTCCAGCCTAGGAATGCCAAGGTTGGCCTGCAAGCAACAGAAGTTAGGAAGAGGCAAGAACAAATTCTTCTCCAGAGCCACTAGGGAGAATATGGCCCCGATAACACTCAGACCTCACATCCTGGCCTCCGGAACTTCGAGAGAGTGAATTCCTATTGTTTTAAGCCAACCAGTTTGGGGTAAATTTGCTAAAGCAGCCCTAAGAAACTAAGACATCGGTATACAGATAAACAATCATTTTCTAAGTTATAACTGTATCCAGGATAAATGTATTTTCTTATATTTTAGACACATTATGTTTGCGCTTCACTGATTTGGAGGCTGCAATGATTCTACTCAGTCTGGGAGCGAACAAACAGTAGCTGGTTATTTACTGAATAAATAACAAGTACTTATCTGCAAAGTATGTACTAAGCACCAGTGATACAAAGATGTCTGTGATATAGATAACTCATGAGCTCAGGGAGTTTAATATAATGTAATAAAGGGGAAAGATCTGGAATATCGCAGTATATGGGAATATGCATTCCATTTTGCACAAAAAACAATTTATTTTGCATTCTTCCATAGACACCCTAAAACCAAGCCTGCAATTACAACACAGAAAAAAAAACAGTTATATTGGGCTGAATCTCCATGGATCAGTGAGACTCAGCTCACAAATAGTGCACTCCATTGACTGCTTTTCCACTTAAAAAAACCCATGTACATACTTCCAAAGGTACCAGATTTTTTTTTCTTTCCCTCGTGCACATTTTTAGCTTTCCCTTTAAGGCCAGGGAGTTCTGTTTTGTCCACTGCTCTTGCTATGGTAAACAAAATGAGAATGAATCCTACAGTAGTCAGTGCCCCATTTTGGAGACACTCATTAAAAATAAACAGTAAAGGAGAAGCAATTACTGTTAACAAACACAGGCACAAAAACCACAAATAAAGGGCCATTAACACAGAAAAATAATTACTCAATCTTTCATCCGGACGCTTTTGTCAGTTTCATTTGCTGACACTGACTAACAGTTGCAGAGGCTGCTGCTGGCCACGGGTCGTCCATTCAGTGTTTTGCACTCTGTGTTCCTTCCACTAGAAGAGAAGAATGATCAGCAACGTCAGTATATTCTACTGAAGACCATTTAAAATGTAGCGCTGACTCCTCTCTTTGTCATTCCTTTTTGTGAGTTTTTTTAGGTTGCGTGTTGTTTGGGAATACAAAGGGGTAGTGTAAAAGAATTCATAATGACAGGTGTTCTATTCATGGGTGCAAAGCAAAGGTAAAATAAACTTCCGCCCTTTTTACAGACATAAGATTTGATAGAGGGGAGATATGAATGCTGTAGAGAAAAGCACAGAACATAATATGCAAGATGTATTTCATCACCCCAGAGAATACCTTTACACTTATTTGACCTGACATGTTTTATAACTAAGCCTCACAAGCTACATGTGAGTTTGTGCGTGTGTGTCGGGGGTGGGGGGGAGCAGCTGTCTGTTTAGGGGGTGGGGAAAAGAAATGATATCTGCAAAAAAAAAACAACAAACATTGTGAAGTTACATTTTGGGTTCATCTCTTCAGCTCCGTAAATTGCACCCACGCAGACCTCACAGGATGCAGTGTTCCTAACATTTATACTAACACTCCCAGGGTTCAGCCTGCCGACTGCTCCTGCGCTTACATCACCCTCATCATTGCCACATCCCAGAGAGGACCCTCCTGTAGGAAGTCAACTCCTGCACGAGTTTCTCAGTGATGCTATCTCAAGATTCCCCAAGAATGTTACACTAAAATACTATCAGCAGAGACATGCATGATTTATTTACGAAAATGCCAAGAGTTGTGATGAAAATAAGAAATAAAACACACATACTCTGATCAAACTAGTCTGTGTGAATATGGGCTGTATATGTTTTTCGTAACCTGTGGCTCTCAACACTCACAGTATACAGGTGGCAAAATGATACAATTCTCATAAAAATAATAAGCCTTCTTTTCAGTATCCAGATAGCACATATATTAATAAAGAATGGAAAGAGAATTTCACCAGGAATTGAGGGACCTAAGCTCTGTTGCTAACTTAGGATGTGTTCCTGAACATGGATCATTACCTGCATGTTGTCTTGAAGTTTTTCCCAAAATAAGGGAATTGAATAACGTGATCTTCAGCATCTTTCCAAGCCTTGCCTTCTATGGTACTAAGAATTCGATTTAAAGCCAGTTTTGCCTTCAGCCCAATCCCAAACCGCACTTTTGGGCTCCTGCTAACTAACAGCTATGGGAGAGAGCTGGAGTCTCCTGATGTCTGCCCCAGGGCTGCCTCTGCCTAGAGGATTCTCTGAATGAGTAAACCTAGACATTAAATCCAAACCTAAATGTTTACACAGAAAAACGCAGGTCACTTAAGATGCCAGTCCGACGTCAACCCACAATATATAGTCATTGAAGCTTTTTAAAAGAAAAATATACTTTGCTCACGGTTCTCTGAAAGAAGTCTGTGTATAGTCAAATAAACACCAACGCTGCTTCGCTGTGCACTTTGGCCATCTTGACACTGCACGATTTTGGTAGATATTCTCCATGGTAACATGGAAAATGGGGCAGAAATCAAGTTAGAATCCTGGCCAAACACTTTATGTCTCTATGATCTTGAGGAAGTTACTTGTTCATTTACATCTTCCTCTATAAACCAGGAATTAAAGGACCTACCACATGAAGAGAGATAACAGAGATAGTTAGAGATGACTTAGAAGCAGAAGACCCTCAATAAATAATAGCTATTGTTTTACTAAGTCTCTCTGATGTGGCTAGAAAAATGTCACACGTAGCCCACAGATGTCAGCCATGGACTAGGCCATAGATTTATTCGTGGGAGCCACAGGGGCATTATTCAAAAGTGCCCAGTTTATCAGGCTATTCTTTTCAGCACCATTAAAGATCATTTGCTAGACAAGAAATTGGTGACTATTTTCCTTCTGAACACTGGGATATAAAATCTTTCAGAATTTTCCCCTATACAGCTTATGTATTGCATTCACAACTAGAGCAAGTGATAAGAGAATTTAGAATCTCATGAACATGAAAAGAAAATCTTTCAACCTGAAAATAATGGACTTCAAGTTGGTAAATTAGTTGAGAGAAAAGTGGATGTAATCATTTCATCAAATGCCTGACCATCATAACTACCCAATCACATGCAGAAAAGCATGTAAGGAAGGACAGATATTCTTTCTTAAATGATAACTCAATATTTTAGTAGGTGTGATTTCTCACAAATTCTTCCTTTGAGCTAGCTTTGGTAGGCTACAAAAAGGGGGGAGGACCTTCCCTGTCTAGAGGAAAAAGAAAGAAAAAGAGGGAGGGAGAAAGAAAGAGAAGCAGAAATCTATCATAATGTAAACTCCATTCTACTGTGGAACTTAATAGTAATCTTTATACTTGAAACTTATGACTAGTGCAGAAATGAGGGGACAAGTTACTGTGGGGACACTACGCATTTGTCCAGCAGGGTTTCAGGGGAATAGACACTTTATTAAGTGTCATACTTTCTGCGGGGAAATAAGGAATCATTAGGGTGTCATTTCCACTTACAATTTTCAATTATGTAGACATATCACCTGTAGGAATGAATTATAGTCTTAAAAATTATTTTTACTACTATCCTTAACACACTGGTATAAGAAAAAATCAGTATCTTTTTTCCTTAATTATTAGGTATAAATAATTAGCATCATAATTCTTTAAATTACATATGATTCTTTTCTTTCAGAA
The DNA here is from genome assembly GCF_014824575.4 of Sturnira hondurensis. Taxonomy (NCBI): domain Eukaryota; kingdom Metazoa; phylum Chordata; class Mammalia; order Chiroptera; family Phyllostomidae; genus Sturnira; species Sturnira hondurensis. The sequence goes on along the minus strand of NW_028093774.1, from coordinate 12,677,945 downwards.
GAATTTCAAGTTCATCTGCAGTTCAGAGCAGAGAACAGAGAGACAGAAGTTGTCACCATGTCTTGTCATTCCTCCCGCCTTGGCTACAGTTCTGAGACACTGGAGATACTATTAGTGAGTCTCCGTTAGCCCGCATGAACATTCCGTATCATTTTTCTTGCAACAAAAATGTTCCTTAATCAGTGCAAAAGCTAATATCTTCATCTGAGTGCTTTCTGGAATATGGATATTTGATGGCTACTCCCATGGCTCTGCCCCTTTCGTCACCAAGAAAGAGAAAGATGAAAGTCAATTGTCTTGATCTGGCCAATGGAAGCAGGAAGAAAGAGAGCCATGGGGGCCCTGCATGAGAGAATTTACAGTGCTGGCTCTGGCTGCACCAGAGATCAGTTCCACCACACTCCAGGGCTAGCCCTGTAATGGACCACACCTGATTGCTAGGGACTGCAGTAGGTAAAATACTTAGTTCTGAGGACAAGGAAACACAGGTATGCTGAGCTTATAACCAGTCTCCACAAACGTGGTATTCTGTCATTTCTTTCACTTGAAATAACCAAGGATGCCAAAAATTCAAAACCAAGCAAAACCAACCAGTCCTGTGTTAGTACTCTCAGACTTGTGGATTTCAGGAACAAGTACATTTTTACAACATTTGAGAAGGTTCAAAAAATATAGCCCTCTGGGCTCACAAACATTTAAAGTGGAGGGGATATTTTAACAATTGAATATAGAACAAATCAAATCTCATAAGCATCGGTCCTGGACATTAAACAAATTTGACTTCATGGGAAAGCCACTGTGTTTATTTTAGTTTGTTGTAAACCGGTGACGCTTTCTCGCAGTCCTGCAGCTTACCATTTGGACCCGCCTTGCTGCGCTGCTTCAGTGGCAGGTAAAACTCAATTTTCCCACCAACCCATTGTGTTTGTATGTTTGTTTGTTTGTTTGTTTGTTAAGGCAGCTCAGTTAAGGTTTTCTACATAGTTAACTGATCGGGTATAACTTCCAGTGATGAGTTTTTTCAATCTGAACAAATCAAATGCTTTGGCCACCCCAAAGCTTGCTGGAAACAGAGGGGTCCCCTGACATTGTTTCCATCCCTCTGCAGAAGCGCTGAGTTATGAAGTCCCTGCAGACCTTAACTTTTAGGCGTACATTTTGTACGCCTAATTCATATTCAGTCATAGTATTTTGGGGGTCAGAAAAGGTGACCTGTAAAGTTGCTTTTCTGAGGAATTTGTTAAGGTTGACCTTGTTGCAAAGTTCATCATTATTTTCTTGTGAATACTCCATGGATCTTAAAAGTGGTGTTTGTAGTATACTCATGTTCAAAAGTATTCACTCCTCCTACCTCTAACCCACATTCTCATTGGAGTTTACTTCTCCACTCCGTTGGTATTAGATTTGGCCGTGTGACTGGCTTTGGCTCAAATCATTTAAAGTATGTGCACCTTTCCCCTTGAATATAATCTAGGCCTGGCCTGATCTGGCCAACGGGATGCAGGCAGAAATCACAGCTAGCTATTTCCAAAGTTAAGCCTTAACAACACTGTTTCCACTCGCCACTGCCATGAGAAGTAGCTGGCTACACTGTGGGTTTGAAAAGAATGAGAATTGTACATGTCAGAACTGACTCAGGATTCTAAGCTCACTTAAGCTTATTCTAAATTTGCTGATCCCCAATCAACCTACAGATGCATGAAATGAGTACAGCTGAGATTATCACAGCGGTTCCAAGTGCCCGGAAAATGCAAAGCAAATGCATGTTTATTTTTACATGGCACTGAGACTCTTGGCTGATTTGTTTAGTCACCAATAGCTAACTGATACAGTGCTACAGCTCTATTTGTGGGGTACAAAATTTTATACATGTATTCAACTAAATATACTAATGTGATGTTCAAATTCTCTAACTATACTCATCTATTTGATCTGTAAGGGCTAAAAAAGCTACATAAGTTCTTCAAATGACGTTTAGATTCATCCAAATGCACATCATATATCTAACAGTTTTTGCTTTATGCATTTTTATGCCCAAATATAATCTTTTAAAGGTGTTGCAAAGGCTTTGGCCATTCCTAATTTTGCAAGTTGTAGGCACCAGCCTCAAGAGGTATAGTAATATTATTATCCCAAATCCCCTTTGGTGTTAATTGCATCTGAACAGCGATTTTTGAAACATGAAGACTATAAGTAAAGGATACACCTGAAATAATGCAATTTCGCAGACTCTGCAAGGCAGATGGAGGATTTATTTTGAAATAAGTGTCTTTCAATATCAAATCTCAAGTTATATTAAATATGTGACCACTTAGCTTATCTCTTGGGATAGTCCTGATAATAAAATCTGGAGACATATGTGAAATGGGATAGCTTTGAAAGGAGAAATTCACTTACTGGATAGAACTGAAATTGAATTCTGCGAAGTACATATTGAAAATACGGGCATTAAGAGAGTGTTGGTTGCTTTGATTCTCTCATACGTGTCTACCTCCCTTTTTTGTGTATATTTTGTGGTGGCATTGTAAATAGGGAAGGAAGTTGTCCTTAGAATAAAAGCTAAAACTCAGTGCTCCCAATTTGTTTACCCCAGTTGAATTTCCTCTTCAGATCCAAGTCTTATGATTTAATGCAAGTTGTGAACACATTCAAACTAGATATATATTACTTTTTTCTAACTGTTGGCTTAAATACTTGAGGGTCTCTGCTTGTGCTCTCGAAATGTTTCCTGGCTCCTTGATTTGTAATTAGCACAATTTTCAGAGGTGCTGAGACAGTCTATGTGAATAATGTTTATTAAAACTTTTACAATTATCACAGTTTTCACCTAATAACATTTTGGTTGGGATTTATTGCGGTTTCAAATTATGTAAACCTCCCATATTTGTTTATAATGGAAAAGATTATTAAAGCACTCATTCATGTAATTATATGAACACTAGAAATACAGATATTAGATTACTATGACCCAAAATGGGAATATTTCTCTTGTATTAAATTCAGGCAAATGTTAGGAGGTAACATATATAAGCATGTAGAAGTCCAGTTAATTGTTCCCACTACTTGAGAAAATCAAGTTTGTTTATCCTATTAGCAAGTTACTAGCTTTTTTAAATGCATTAATATTTAAAAATTTAACAATTCTAATTTCTAAGTTTATAGTTTGTGTTTAAGTATTATGGAGATAATTTTCTAGTGGGCCCCTTTATGGAGCATGTAGCCAGAGCAGCGATTTTCAATCAGTGTACCACGGCATACTGGGTGCTGCAGGGATTTTTAAAACGTGAAACACCTGACTATGTAGTCAGGGGCACTGAACTCTTTCCTTTAGAGTCCCAGGGGTGTCAAACTCATTTTCACCGGGGGCCACATCAGCTTCTCAGTTGCCCTCAAATGAATGAATGTAATTTCAACTCCTTAGCAATTAAGGAGTAGTTATATTTAAACAGTCCTAAAATTATTTCAGCCCTTTGAAAGCAACCGTGAGACTGATGTGCCCCCTGTGAAAATGAGTGTGACATTCCTGGGACTCTAAAGGACTGTCATATTTTAAAAAATGACAGTAGACAACATACCAATAGCTGTCTGATGTGAATGAATAAAAATTATACCTAGTTTTGTCAGGTTAGCAAAAATACATTTTTGGCCCTGGCTGGTGTAGCTCAGTGGACTGAGCATGGGCCTGTGAAGCAAAGGGTCGCCGGTTCGATTCCCAGTCAGGGCACGTGCCTGGGTTGCCGGCCAGGTCCCCAGTGGGGGACACATGAAAGGCAACCACACATTGATGTTTCTTTCCTACTCTTTCTCCTGCCCGTCCCCTCTCTCTCTAAAATAAATAAATAAATAAATAAAGTATTTAAAAAATACATTTTTGGTGAGTCACATAAATTTAATACTTAGTTTCTGTGTGCCGTGAGATGAAAATGGTAGACAATCTCTGCTCTAAGGTATAGTAGCAATAACTTGGGACACTTGCACAGGTACTCAGAGTTGCTGAGGTACACACTATGCTCATCAAATTAGATATACAGAAATATGTCTAGAAAAGGAAAACCAAGTTACTGTCCAGCCAACAGTACTACACTTCTATTACAAAATTTGTTGTAAAGGCAGAAGAGACAATAGTCTCTTCCATCTAACCATCTTCCGTCTTCTGTCAAAGGCCTTCCAACAAAGGCCACAATAGTCTCTTCCATCTTCTGTCTCCCATGTGTAGGTACACAACAGTTGTAAGAGGCACCGCAAGGAGATTCTCAACACATTTTACTGTTTCTCCCAATGACAGCATTTTGCAAGACTACCATGTAATATCACAGGTGGAATACTGATAATATAATCTATCAGGATTTTTCAGACCTCAACAGCTTTCCTCCCATCCCTATGTGAGTGTATAGTTGTGTGTATATTAAGACGTACATGGTTTATTACATGTGTGAATTCATGTGACCACCATTACAGTCGAAATCTAGAACAGTACTGTCATCTCAGGAATCCCTTATGTTTACCTATGACACACCCACTTGTCCCTTCCCAAATCTGTTCCTAACCAATGGCAACCACTAATCTGTTTTCCATTTCTAAAATGTATCCTTTTTAAGAGTATTTTATAAATGGAACCATACCATCTGTAACCGTTTGGCAGTGGTGGTTTTCATTCAGCACAATTTCCTGCAAGTGAATCCAAGTTGTCGTGTGTGTCTATAGACCCTTCCTTTTTATTGCTGAGTGGTCTCCCAGAGTATTGATAGACTAGAATTTAATCACTCACTTGTTGAAGATCACTTGGGTGGTTTTAGTCTTGGTATATTCTTAATAGGTTCTTATAAGAACACAATTCATTTCTCTGAATTAAACACCCAGGGGTATAATTGCTGGGATGTATAGTCTTTATCATTTCCTTCTTCTGCTTACATGTTTATTGTGATCTTGCTTTTTCTAGGTTTTGTGTGCGTGATTGGAATATAAATATTGAATAGAGATCTTTCCTTATGTCCAAAAATTTCTTTTGTGATATAACTTTGCCGCTTCTACCACCAACAGGTAAATACGTTTCTTCTCCATGTGAATCTCACCTGGCTCTGTGATTTTCTTTGGTCAATAAACGGCAAAAGAAGTGATGCTCTGTGACTTCAGGACCAAGGCTGTGAGGACTAGCAGCACTGCTTAAACTCTCGTGGAAGTCAGGCGCCGAGTAGAGGTATGGGCTAGACCACGAATGATGACAGACCATGTGGAAAGAGAATCCACGGGAGAATAGTGGGGTGCCACGAACTGGAAACCAAACACAAGGCCATACAAAGTGACCACCCCGGTTCTAGCCATGGAGATCACAGATGAGTCTTACCATCTGAGACCTGAGAGAATTTTTGACCTGAAATACATTGCGAACTGCAATAATACTTGTCCTAAGCCACAGAGTTATGGACTTTTCTTTTACACAGTAATAGATAATAAAACATTGTGTGTGTGTGAAGCTACGAAGATTTCTTGTTTCTTTGTTGTGATGTCTAGCAATACCTTAAGTCATGCAAAGGTCAGCCAACAAATCCTCCAAATTTATGTTTTGAGATAAGACACTTACATAAGCAGAGATAGGCACATGTTTAATGAATTTTAAATATTATATTTATATTACTGGTGAAAACTGTCCTAGTTATAATCCCCAAGTATTTTAAGCATGTCAATTGTAAATTAAACATAAGTGGTGAATAATAATAAGGTGGCAACATCTTCAAATCTTGCACATTCACTGGTACTTGCCATACTTTTTAAAAGTGAGATATAAATGCTTAAACTAATATTACATTTTAGGTAGTGTCATTATTATTATTTAAAGATAAAATGAAACTTTTAAAAATAACAGGAAAAAGCTCATCGAGTTTTAATGATCAGCAAATCTATTAATCTCATGGTTTGACAAACAAAGTTGGAACAGAAGGGAGGTGCCAGAGAACTGACTTGGTATTCTGGCATCGTCAAGTATCACGGGCAAAGTTCCGTAGGTACCATTGATTCATGAACTACTAGCAGCTCCTTTAACTAGAACTAATCCTAGAGCTATAAGGAAAGAGCCAACATTCTAAGGACCTCATAGAACCTGTGTGCGGAATGAACTCTGACATTGCTTTCTGTTCTTCAGATCACTTACTGTTTTGACCTGCATTTTCTGGTGAGTAGTGTCCTCCTTAATTTTATGTTTCCAAATGTTTCTGCACTAATTACTACAGAGGTCACAGGTCTTTAAATAAGGTTACAGAAGTGAATCTTATCTACTGATAATTTATGAGTTATTTTGAAAACAGCACATACTTAGGATTTGAATTTTACAAGTCCAATTACATTACACTAAGTATGAATCCTTTTACATTAAATATGAATCTTACCAATAAAAGAAAAAATTCAAATATCCCAAATGTATATTTCAACTTTGCTAAAATGTAAAGGTCCATTTAACCTATGACATGACACCATCAATATTTTCTGATTCTTTGTGTAACATTTAAGCTTTGTATTCCAGTATCATTGTAACTTGATAAAATGGACAGATCATCTCACCTAAGAAAATGGAGACCCATCTGTTATATTTTAAATACATCTGTTCATCTGTTAAATCCATTTGTCAAATTCATTTAAGTTAACAGAGATTTCCTCTAAGTATATAAAATAATATGTGAGAAAAAGAATTAAGACAGAGTTCTGCTCTACTAGATAGCAGGGGGAAAGCTTACTCAAAGCCAACCATTTTTCCAAATGATTTTAAAATGTTTTTTAATATATTGTGCCTGAGCTGTAAAAATAATATTTAATCTGTTTTTTAACTGTCTTCAAGTGTGTTAGTTACAGTGGATAATTTTTAGATAATTAAAACATTTTTTGACTTTTATTTTTAAACATATATATTTTTTACTTTAAGAGAAAAAACTTTTTTAAAATATCATATTTAGATATATAGAGGAGAGATGATAGAAAGGAAAGTTTACTCAACCTTCTGAAGGCAATCTGGAATTATATTGCATTAGAGGGAACTTACAAAATTTATTAAATAATATGCATTTGGTATGGGTGGCATCTCTTCCACTTAACTATTGAGCTTCTGGTAGAATGAGTGTTCTCCCAAAACCCACAGGTTTTGGGACATTGAGAAGGTGGGTCCAGAGAATCCAGGGGTAGGGAAATTGGCTGGCTGTTCAGATCATCTCTTGTACATTGAGCAAGTCATCTTCCCTAAACACTGACACTGATACCACCTGAAATGGGCTTTTATGTTCTTATCCAACTTTCTCAACATGACCTTTAATTTGAATCAAATAGACCTGTAATATAATATCAGCGCCCTCTTCACAAGAGATATGAATCTTTCTACCATTTACTAATAATGTAAAACATTTTGTGCAATTACCTAAACCTTATTGCTCTTATCTGCACTGTGGAACAATATATAATTACTCACCACTATAGGCTACTATGAAAACATTTTTTAAAGATTAAGGTATATAAATGACTAAAAATGTCTAAATTTGTCATATACAAATTTGTGAAATTATCACTGATTCAAATAATTTACATATCTACTGCCATTCCAGAACCACAGGTTTTATGACTCTGAAACTTTTTCAGATGTTCTTATCTCTGTTCAGATTATCCTCAGTCAACCCATCTATGTCTTCCACTTAAGTAGAACTCTTACCTATCGCCAAGGACTTACTTAGCTCACTTGTGGCCTCCCTTCAGAAACACTCTGCAATCAGCCTTCTCCTCACCACAACTGGCGCTCCCCACTCTCTCCCTGACTGTGTCCCCTGAGATGTGTCATGCATACACCCATCTCTCTGCTGCTTGGTACCTCCTACATGGCAGAGATTCTTCTCATTCTACTTTATGTTTGCTAACTCAACTTCTAGATTCCAAAGTCCATCATTTAGAAGATATTCAAGTCCCGATTGCTGAAATAAATGCATAAAGACACATTGTTAGGCCATTTTCTTCTTATTTTAAATATTTCATGGGTATAGAATGCTCTCCCACACACTTTAAATGTGTTGTCTCACCACTTCTGTCAAACAGGACATGATTTCTCAAGCAGGAACTAGAAGGTCCTCTTTCGTGTGCTCATATGACACTACTTATAATTTTTGTTGTCATCATCATAATTTAACCAACTTTTCTTTCTCCATGTTTCACATCTTTTAAAAAATTTGTAGTCCTAAAGATAGATACCCTGAATTCAAATGCCAAATGGGCCAGACACCCATTTGGTAAGTGTAAATGCAACAGCAGGGCTGATTTAATAACAGTTACCATTTGTGTAACTTTTACTGCATTCTAGGCACTGGACTCTATTAAACTCCTCACACCAACCCTGTGCACTGGAAAATATTTTTATCCCATTGAAATACAAAGTGCAGCACACAGAATTTAAGTAACTTATTGAGGTGGAGGAGGTAGAATTTGAGTCCCAACAGGCTTGCTCCAGAATCTACACTCTTCAGCACTGGTGTAAATAATGCTATCAATAGACGAGGAAGGAAGGAGCTCTGAGCTACTGAAGAACAACCATTTGCCTGGAAACTGACTTAACATGATCGCTATACTAATGGTCAAGCAACGTGTATCATGGTTAGGGAGCTCTCCAAATAGCTTTTAAACCTGTACCAATTTGGCTGATACATGGAACAGATCATCATCTTATGAGAAAGAAAGCCCTATTCTGAATTCAGTTTCGTAGGGTAATTGGTACAGCACCCACACATGTCTAGCCATCTAAAAAGGTTCCCATATGTTGTGTAAAATGTTCCACTGTGAGTTCAAAATTCATTTGCTTTTATCAGTGAATTTCTTGCACTGTTTCTTCTGTGTTTTGAATAGTTTCTGATCCATAGCAAGGAGTAAAATGTAAATGAATAAACATATAAATGGATAGGATAAAGAGGAACACATGTGGAATAGCACATACTCCTAAATTTGGAGGAGAAAAATTTACAAGAGATTTTAGAAAAAATAGATAGACAACTTTAAAAAAGCTTCATATTTGTTTTGAAGAAATAAACAAATCTTCCCTGAAATCTTCTTAACTGGGAACAGGGGCTACAGGTGTGAGGGTGTGGTGATACTTTGCTGAATTTACAATGGGATGTTTCACACAAAGTAACGATAAAAACCAGGTTAGGTACTTACGATAAACACTAAGACTTTCGAAGGTAGTTAATGCAACAAGGGAAACTTATGAATATTAAAGATGAGTTAATTAATTAGTTAATTTAAAAAGTCAGTCAATATGCAGTACAATTCTGATATAATCAGATCATTCAATAATTATAATATTTTTGAGGATTTGATTCAAAACTCACTCCAACACTTGTCACTTTTTTGTTGAAGGCAGGTTAGTGGACTTACTCATTCTGGTTTTTAGAAAGCATCTTTTTTTTTTTACCTTATTTGAACATTTAGATTTGTTTTTCCTCCAAAATACTTGAAAGACTTTTATTTCTGTTAATATCTCCAACTAATTATTCTGAGAAATGGCATTCTACAACAAATTCCATTATAGAGCACACACATGCAAATATTCTGGATAAGACAGAATAAACATCTTTTTTTAAATAAACAGAATTTTTAGAACAGATTTAGGTTCACAGAAACTAAACATCTTTTTAAAAGTCATACTTGAAATCTCAAGAAGACCTTTTAAAATGCTCTGTTTGACCAAAATAAAGGCCAAAATATACATAGTGAGCAGGGGTTGGAGTTAAGGGTCTTTCTGGTGGCATTTATCAATTTCAGTAACTGGATCTTGGATTTTAAAGTTCATGTAGAGGACAGCACATAAAAGCTTTGAATGGAAACAAATTATACAATCGGACTTAGTATTCTCCTTTCTTCTACCTCACACACACAGAAAGCCAGGGCCATTGAAGGACTAGGTCATCATTAAAGTGTGGTCTACAACACTGTCTTCTATTTGCAGAAAAACAAGATGCTGAGGAAAAATTGTATTTCTACCTCTGCCTGGGATCTGGGTGAGAGAAAAAAGTACTGCATCTTCCTGAATATTTATAACCTTAAGATGACAAAGTTAAAGATATCCTGGAAAAAACAAAAGCAAATTCTCCCTAAATGAAAAAAAAATGCTGTCTGTGCCTTCCAGGATCCTCACCGTAAATCCCACCAAAATGAATCCACGCTGCAAAATTATAAAAGTGATAGGAAAACTAGTTTTGCTGAGCTGAAATTGCAAAAAGCTAAAGAAAAAACTACAGTTACCTGCAAAACCCAGCTTGGAAAAGATGATGCTTTAGGATCATAGAGATAAAAATATATGACAGATTAAGAGATATAAAAATCTGTAACATGTATCTAATTAGAATTCTAATAGAGAGAATACAGGAAATGTAAAAATGCAAAATTTTGATAATGGCTGAAGGTTTTTCAAAATTAGTGAAAGCTATGAATTCTTAGATTTAGGAAGCACAATAAATCCAAAACTAAATACAAATTAATCTGTATCTATTCACTATCTATGATAGTGAAAGTGAAGATGGGGGAGATTTGAATAGACATGAACATGCACATATGTCCACAAAGGCCTAGACAAGAGAGACTGTGAGTGGGAAAGAGTGAGAGAGACAACACAGGGAAGAAGAACATACTCCTGTTGGGAGAGAGGCCTGCAAACTGACTGCCCGGCTCCAGAACAATTTCTCCATACATCTATTTGGTGACTTTGAAGACTTTAATTATATTTGGGGCTATCCCTTTTATCAAACATATCTTCTTTCATGTTTTCCATGAGGGCTCACTGAATTAATTAATTTCTTGGACCTAATCCTTCTTGACTAATAAAAACTTGAAAATCTAGAAGCTCACAATTCTTTTGGTAAACAAGGTTTTTCTCATTACAACGCAAATGATACTGGTCGTCAATGCAACGCCATCTAATTTTCCTCCATTCTGTTTTAGCACCTGAATTAAACCAGCTATTGGCTCTGTCGTTCAAGGTGTTTTTTTTTAAGTAATTATTATTTTAGACATTTGACAAGAAATAAAATGCTTTTGGTTATAGGTCTGGAAACTCAAGTACATCTGGACACTCTGAACTGCCCTGCTGTTAAATCTTACCTAAACACACTGCATCACATTCCTGCACCTGACTTCTGGGCTGTTTCTTCTCTTCATCTGCAAAGTGGCGGAACTCCCATCAAACACACTGATCTTGCCTTGGGAAGTTAGGTTTCAAACCTGCTCCTGTGGGTTAGAATGCATGAGAACTCCTCCAAGGAGCGGCTCAACATTTAAGTTGCTGTGTGGAGGTGCACGAGAGCATCCAACCATCCATCTGCAAACATGTTATGCCTCCTGACTGTGCTTATTACGGTGATGACTTTTTGCTATTAAATGGCTGCAGAGCCTGGAAAAGCATGACAAGCTTTATCAGCCTTGACAGCTGTCTAGCAGAAACAGCAGCCAACCTAAAACGTCACTGGCTGTGTGCAGCTATCTCCCAGGCCTTGCCAGAGCTCACAGAGCTGAGTCTGAGCCCTGAAACGAAGCCCTCTTTACTCACTGTTTACAATCTTCTTAAGGCCAGAGCTCTTCTGCAAGGAGCCGGGGTTTCATATTATAGTGAGACTCTATTAACTCGGACCTGAGTGATGGCATTTAAGGCTGTTCAAACAGTCAGTCCAAATTCCTGTATTTATTCCTGGTATCCTGGCAGAGTGATATATATATATATATATTTTTTTTTTTTTTTGCTTTCCCTGGTGGATTACAAAAGGATGTAGCACAGCAATCAAACTATTAGGAAGCTTGGAGTTCGGAGTGTCCCATTGCTGTGTCCCACAAACTCCATCCCTCCAAGACAGATGCAGATTCAAGTCTTCCCCACCATTTCCCCCATTCTGCAATATTCCCTTGGCCCTTTGTTCACCTCTTCCCAGTCTTTGGGTTTTCTATTCAAACTTATTTAAAAAGGAACTACACTGAATGTGCCTGCCATAGATTGGATATATGTGTTCCCCTCCTTTATTTATATGTTGAAATTTTAACCCTCAAAATTATATTAGGAAATAAGGCATTTGGAAGGTATACAGGTCATAAAGGGGCAGTCCTCATCAATGGGATTAGTGCCCTGATAAAAGGGGGCCAAGAAAGCCCTACCACTTTCATTATGTGAGAACACAGTAAGAAAATGCCATATATGAGGCAAAAATCGGGTTCTCACCCAGTCATGCTGAGATCTTATTCTTGGACTTTCAGAACTGTAAGAAATACATATTCGTTGTTTTTAGGAAACCCAGTTTATGGCAATATTTACTAAAGCTGCTCAAATGGACTAAAACCGTCCCCATACCTTTACCATTTAATTGTTCAAACAACAAACTTTCCTTTGCTTCGCTCATTCTATGAAACTGCTTTTCTGGAGAGAACTGTCTAACTTTCCCAGGCAAGGGCTTCGTTCACCTGGCTCTGTTCAGTGTCCACTCTACCCCTGAAATATCTGCCTCCCTGGATCCGCAGGCAGTTCTCGTTGTGAGTTCCACCAGGTAGCTTTCTATGACGGAGATGGCAAAAAGTGTGGAGCTGGCTTACTCCTGGTCAGATGCTTTCAACCTCTGTGACTTGACTTCCTCACCCCTAAATTTTCCCTCAGTATAAATACTCTTATACATTTATGATAGCTCCTTGAAGGGTCACTGTAAGTGTATTGAGGAGGCTTTAAAATGCCTAAAAGCACAGTGAATGTCACATGTATATAGGTGCACATGTATTTTCTTGTCTTTTTTTACTTCTCTCTCTCTCTCCTTTCTCCTGTTCAATCATCTGCTCCTGATTTTCTTGAAAAAGAAATGTCTCATGCATGATAAATATGTGCGTACTTCAAAGACAGAGAAACCTGTGTTGCAATCAATCACATAGCAATGAGAAAAATAAAGTACCTAGGAATAAACCTAACCAAGGAAGTAAAAGACCTGTATTCAGAAAACTACACAATGCTGAAGAAAGAAATTAAGGAAGACGCTAACAAATGGAAACATATTCCATGTTCATGGATTAGAATAATTAATATCATCAAAATGTCCATACCACCCACAGCAATTTATAGATTCAGCATTATCTCTTTTAAAGTACCAATGACATGTTTCACAGATATAGAACAAACTTTTCAAAAACATATATGGCACCATAAATGACCTGAGATAGATGCAGCAATTTTGAGAAAGTAGAACAAAGTAAGAGGGGTCACAATACATAGTATAAAACTATATTACAAGCCCACAGTAAAAAAACAGCCCAGTACTGTCATAAAAACAGACACATAGATCAATAAAATGGAATAGAGAGTCCAGAAATAAACCTAAGTCTCTAAGGTCAATTAATATTTAACAGAAAGGACAGAAGCATAAAATGGAGTAAAAATAGCCTCTTCGACAAATGGCGTTGAGAGATCTGAACAGCTACATGCAAAAAATGAAACTCGACCACCAACTTACACCATACACAAAAATAAATTCAAGGTGGGTAAAAGACTTAAATATAACGTGTGACACCATAAAAGTCCTACAGAAGAACATACGCAGAAAAATCTCAGATATCCCAAGCAGCAGTATTTTCACTGATATGTCCTCTAGAGCAAGGGACATAAAGGAAAGAATAAATAAGTGAGACTTTGTCATATTAAAAAGATTCTTCACAGCTAAAGAAAACATCAGTAAAATGAGAAGGGAACCAACCGTGAGGGAAAATGTATTTGCAAATGATACCTCAGACAAGGGTTTGATCTCCAAAATATATAAAGAACTCATACGACTCCACTCCAGGAAGACAAAGAACCCAATTACAAAGTGAGCAAAGGACCTGAACAGGCACTTCTCTCAGGAGGACACACAGAGGACCCAGAGACATGTGAAAAGATGCTCAACATCACTAGCCATCAGAGAGATGAAATTAAAACCACAGTGAGATATCACTTCACAGCAGTCAGAATAGTCATCATAAACAAATCAACAAACAACAAGTGCTAGTGAGGCTGTGGAGAAAAGGGAACCTGAGTACACTATTTGTGGGAATGCAGACTTGTACAGACACTATGGAAAACAGTAGGGAATTTCCTCAGGAAACTAAAAATGGTACTGCCCTTTGACCTGGCAATTCCACTGCTGGAACTATCCTCTAAGAATTCTGAATCACCAATTCAAAAGATCCTCTGCATCCCAGTGTTCATAGCAGTGCAATTTACATTGGCCAAGTGCTGGCAATGGTCTAAGAGCCCATCAGTAAATGAGTGGATCATTGTGTAAATGAGTGGTACATTTACATAGCAGAATACTAAACAGCAGAAAGGAAGAAGGAGCTCCTACCTTTCCTGACAGCGTGGATGCAACTGGAGAGCATTATGCTGAGTGAAACAAGCCAGGCGGTGAAAGACAAATATCATGTGGTCTCACCTATAAGGGGAACCGAATCAACAAAACAAAGTGAGCAAAATATAACCAGAGACATGGAAATGAAGAACAAATTGACAGTAACCAGTGGGGAAGGAGGAGGGGAATAAAGGGGAAAATAGGGGAAGGGTCATCAAGGAACCTGTATAAAGGACATGTGGACAAAGCCAAAGGTGGGTAGTATCAAGGGTGGGAATTGGGGTGCATGGGGCTGAGAGGAGGCGTGAAGGAAAAAAGCAAAAACAACAACAAAATATATACACAAATGTACATACATATACAAACTTACATTCATACATGTGTACATACATGTTTACCCCTAATTCTGTAAAAAATAAATAAATGTGAGGTTGCAGATAGAAAAACAGTCTAGGTAAATTTTAAAATAGTATCTTAAAAATTGCACTTAAACTTTTTAAATTTTTAAAATAGAATAATACAGAAAGGTCACATGTACCCTTTACCTAGCCTTCCATAATGACAGCACTTTACAGAATCATAATACATTTCTCAAAACCAGGAAATTGGTGCATTCCTGTTATTAACACAGAGGCATAACTCACTTGGTTTCCCCTAATTTTTAATGTAGCTGAAACACTGTTATTTACTATTTTTGGACCTATGAAAAAATTACATAACCTATTTGAGGTTTAGTCTGCAAAATAGAAGTCACTTGTTACCATCTACCTGAAGAGTTCCTGAATTCTATAGGAATGTAAATTCCCCAAGGTAAATTCATGTACATCTGGCTTATTGTTGGTTATAGCTTAAAACTCTGATCCACACAGGGTGTGTTCTGTGGTCACTAAGAGCACAGCTTCCAAAACCCAAAAGCTTGGCTTTGCAGACCTGCCCTCCACTTCCTATTCGGTACACACCAGATCCTCAGTTTCTTCATCAGAGAAATGGGTACAATCATAGTTTTAAGAGAGTTTTGATAATATGTGTATTTGAAAAAGACTTCAAGTGGTGCCTGATATCTAGTAGGTATTGAATTTACTAACTCTTATTACCTTTATGGTATCTAATACTTAATAGGAGGATGATAAATGTCAGTTTGTATTTATATTAATATTTTATTCTCCTTCTTGTCCATAAGTGTTAGTTTATTTTATTCTGCCCTCAGCCCTCTTCTTTTAATTTTTATTTATTTTTAGAAAGAGGGGGGAAAAAGGAGAAAGAGACAGAAACATCAATGTGTGGTTGCCTCTCATGCACCCACTACTGGGGATTTGCAACCCAGGTCTGGGAATCCAACCAGTGACTCTGGTCTACAGGCAAGAGATCAATCCACTGAGCCACACCAGAGCCAGGCCTCAGCCCTCTTTCTTAATGAGTATAGAGAATTCCTATAAGTTTTAATCTAATGCTAGGATTTTAGATTGCCAGGCCTATTCCTGTATTGTATATATCTCTGTTTACTTCTAATTCTGTACTGTGAAATGTAAATTGGCACCTCTAAATGAAACTCATTGTCTTTATTTTTCTCTGAAATACTATGGTTTAGTAAGAGTTTGTTATGAGTAACCTGTAGGAAGAGTAATCTCCTTGCAGAGAGGGACCAGTGAGAATCCACTCTAGTTTCCCACTTTTCCCTACAATCTCCTACCCCATACTCTCACCCCGCCTTTAGGTACCCATCACCACAGCCAGGGAGGAGTTAGCTAAGTTGGATAAAAGAGAAGGTAAGGGAGAACCAACCGAGTCAGACAGAAGTATTGGTAAGATGTGGGACTGATTTCGTGGGACATGGTTTATGTGATTGGATAGTGGATAAACAAAATAACATCTCAAGCAAGTAGTAGAGATAACTCCCCAGGGAAGGCAGAAAATTGTGGGGAAAGAAACATCATTTTGCCCATGAATGGTGTCCTTCTGTATAAATGCAAAGACACATATATACACAAATGTACATACATATACAAACTTACATTCATACATGTGTACATACATGTTTACCCCTAATCTGGATACCTTTTCTGAATCTCTCCAGTGTATTCAGCCCAAATGCCTTGGCTCTGGAGTGGCTGAATACTCCCTCCCCTTCAGCTTAGAGCTTCTCTCGGTTACCCGAAGAGAAGATGCCATGTGACATTGGCATTCCATTTTCTGTTTGTGCTAAACACTGGCTTTGAACAGAGTCAAGGGAAGGCAAAAGGAAGTAGAATTGAACACTGACAGGGATTTCTGGAGTGTAAGTGACCAAATCAGATGCTTCCCACTTATGGGAGTCCAGAGTTGCATTTCACTCTAGAGGGACATGAAGGACTGTCACGAACTGGGCCTGAAGACAAACCAGCAAGGATAGTCCAGGGGGGTCTTGGGTCACCTGTGCTCACTAAACTAGAGTCCTCTCCTAAGGATGGAGATACCACCTTCTCCAGATTGAATTATGATTACCCTTGACCCATAGATTAGTTTCTAAACCGTATCCCCACGGCACCTCAGTTCTGTGGGATATGAATACATACACATGAAAACGTGTATGTATTGGTGGTTAAGAAAATGTGTTTCTGTGTTACACAGCTCTCTTTACTACAGAGTATCTCATAGTTTTTAGAAGTTGTGGCTTGAATTTATATATCATAATTAAAATGCACACAATTATAACTTATTTTATTTTATGTACTTGTTTTAGTTTAATCTTGAGCTTTTATTCGTGTACCAGCAGGTGTGTAGGTCAGGGTTAAGGTGAGGTATTGATCATAAAATTAAATGCCAGTCTTTTTGACAGGAGGCTTAGTCCTAGGCTTTGTTTTAGAATCTACTGACTATAATCCAATCAATCAAAGCTGAAAAATGTAGTTTTCCTTTGTGCCCAGGTGAAAGGAGAAATGGGTTTTGTGAATAGTCACCGGATCTCTGACATAGAGCTTTGGAAATTCTTGGGTACCAAATATAGTTGTCTTTTTTCCATGCATGTACTATATCCACCCTTTTCCCCAAGGGAGGTAAACCAACATTCCATCCAGCCACTGTCACTGTCACCAGCTCAAAGTCCAGGACATCTGGGTGACTGCACACCATTTCATCAAGTTCCAGAACTGACTCTCCGTGATCCAAATCCAATGATGTAAGAAGAAGAAAAATTATGTGTACCTTTCCACTCTCCTATATGAAATGGTAGAACAAACACAGGGAAACTATAATTACTATTCCCATTTGGAAAACAAAATTATGGGAGATTCGCAGTAGCCAGGTAGGTATCAGAAGGGTGCTATGCCCTGGTCAGGGGTGGCGGTGGCGGGGTGGTGGTCCAGAAGAGGTCCCAATCTCTGGGAGAATCTCTTTTGTCTTTTGTTTTCCACAGCCTATGACTCCACTCTCCAAAATGTTCTGTTGCATCCATCCTTCTACATGTTCAAACCTGAGGTGGGTATTTATGAGTTGGCTTCCTTGGGCGATCTACAGCTCTCACAGCTCACTTCCTGACAATGTGACTCTGGGCACGCAGACATCATTCCAATGAGAAGCAGTCAACAGTTTCTTTAATTTAGGTCCAGGGAGCTATTTTGGAAATGCTGCTGAGAATTTTATATTTTTCATGTATTTATTCCTGCTAGGCATCTTTTGCCAAATGACTACACCCAAATTCTTTCTTATGTGTTATTCTGACGTCTAACCACTTTTTTCACTTTCCCGTTTCTGCAAATCTCTCTCCGTTTAATGCAGGTAGCTGAGACTACTTAAAATAAGAATAGGAGATCACACAGTGAATTTGAGTTTTTGTACGGGGTAAAGATCTGAAAAGTTTTAGAGGGCTTTTGTCAAAACCTTCTTTTTTTTCAATTTTATATCCTACTGTTTGGGATCTTAAAGCAAGTCATTTTTTTCCAGTCTTTTGAGGCCTTAAATTTCAAGGCCCTGTCTGTTCCCTTTATCTCTGTTTTCAAGCTGACCAATGTTTTCCTGGCTCAACATTTATTTATAATACCTTGCCTTGTAAAAGGAGTGAAATAAAAAACATACTCTGATTCAGATGCTTTCTAACTGTGTGTCTGAGCACACAGACTGGTAGGTAAATGCTCCCCTTTGTGTACATCAGTACCCCAAGTATTTTTCCACTGAATGACATGGATGCAGGCCAAAACCAACATGCTCATTGTTTTCCAGTTGACCAGTGTCAGGGACATTATTTCAGATGTTATGGGAGCACTCAGGTACTTCAAGGTGCTAATTTCTGTTTGTAAACTCGACTACTGTCATAAATATACCTCAAAATCGAAGGGTCTTAGAAAATAGAAGTTAATTTATAATATAAATCCCAAAGCAAGTGCTTAAGATCACTATGTGGTTCTCCTTTAGGTGATGGTATCAGGATTCTCATTTTCCATAGAGTTCCTTTAAAAAAAAAGAACAAGAATTGTGCATGGCATGTTTTAAGAACTAGGTTTAGAAATCACTTTATAGTCAACTCAGGCTACTATAATACAATACCATAGACTGGTGGCTTAAGCAACATAAATTTATTTTATCATAAACATGCAAGCTAGAAGTCCAAGATCAGAGTGCCAGCACAGTCAAGTTCTGATGTGAGCTCTCTTCCTGGCTTACAGATGGCTGCATTCTCACTGTGTGTTTTCTTGGGGAGAGAGAAAGAATATTTTTATTTTATGCTTATAAGGCCATAATCTTATCACATTTGAGTCCTACATTCTGACTTTATTCAACCTCAGTTATCTCCTAATGACTCTACCTTTAAAAACAGAAAAGGTAGGAAAATCAATAAATGATAGGTTAATGTATAAGTTACCCCCTGAGGGGCAAGAACACTGGTGAATTTATTCTTACATTTCTTATTGGTTAAGGATTGATTCGGAGGTAATAGTTCCCTGGCAGTTGTGACTACCCCCTGAAGGCTGGAGAGGCCAGAAAACGTTCTCATTATTCTCCTTCAGAGAGACGCAGGGAACCACAGCCATGTTTGGGAACTCAGTGGGTCATGTTTAGGTTAGATGGAGAGACATGAGAGGGGAGAGGGCACCCATAACACTTGCTATCATTTAAAGACAATTACAAAAGAGGAAAACAACTTAGGTTTTACATTTAATTATGGACCTAAATTTTGCATTTTCTTTTGGAATGCACAATTAAAAAATAAAAGTGTCATGACTCAGGGTGGCTGGGAAGTTCTTCTGTTGTAAACACAGAAAAGTGCAGAATTTCAGGGCTATCTAAGCTCAACCCCTGGTCGCTATCAAACACTTTATCACACACACAATAGAACAGAACTATGCTTCAATAATATTAGTCAAATGACAATAACACTTAAGTTTTATGCAAAGATAATGTTGAGTATAAGGCTTCTAAAGCACAAAATACTCCCAAATAAAATGGCAGCCTACATTCTAATGCTTAGCCAAATAGAGGCATCTTAAATTGAGGTGTATACTATACGTTAGTTTACCATGCTTAATAAATATTTCTGGAGGTTAGTCCCCATTCAAAAAACTTTGATTAGTCCTGGCTGGTGTGGCTCAGTGGATTGAGTGTTGGCCTGCAAATCAAAGGGTCACTGATACATGCCTGGGATGCGCGCCAAGTCCCGAGTCAGGGGAGCATGAAAGGCAACCAACCACACACTGATGTTTCTCTCCCTCTCTTTCTCCCCCCTCCCCCATCTCTAAAAATTAATAAGTAAAATATTTTTAAAAAATTTTGATTATACATAGAATGTTCCATTTGTATTGTGCTTATTTGTTTTCTATAGTATAGTATAGTCCAAACCACTGAAAAGGCCTAGAAATAATGGTCAAGCTGGTAGCAATAATCAACTCTACAGACACTGAGATTATACCCATGGAAACCCATTGGACATCAATACAAGCTAGACAGTCTTAGAAAAATGAGCAACTTTAGATCTGGATCATTGAATGTACAAGCTGGTCCTAGATCATCTTCTATCACCAGATTGCAGAATTGTCAAATACTACTACGGTCATAGCCTATGACTCAGGAGGTGACTTAAAGAGGTTCCCCACGGGTCAAAGACGGAACCTCCAGAGTAACACCAGGTGCAGGATAACCTCATGTCTAGAGAAGGTGTGAGGTTATTATTTGGTTGCAAACTCATTTTAAACATTTGGTATCATGGGTAATAAAAGTTAACATAAATCTAGAGGAAACTGACATAATATAGATTATAGCCCAAGATGGCCAATGACCCCAATATTCTCCCCATTGGTGAGTTTAATCCTGTAAATATTCAGTACAATTTGCTATTAAAACTTGATAGTGTATGTTTAAAATGTAAATGATATTACCTGACAACCAATGACAGGAATCTTTGAAATACACAAAATATATATATCATGCCCAAACTGGAAAAACATTTAGCATATTTGCCATAAAAAATAGAGATTGGCGTGAATATATGAGTCTGACCAGAAGGAATCCAGCTACGCAATATGAAAAATAGAGACATTTATTGAAGATACAATATACAAGAAACATTTTACATAGGACAATTATGCCTCAGTCCCTTTCAGAGTAGGCACTTTGGAACCTCACACAGTTCTCCCCATCTCCATCAGCTGCCTCATCGTATTTTCCTGAATTTCATAGACGGTGAAATTAAAACTCTTCCCTTTCAAAGATCATTTTACTTTTGGGTAAAGCCAGAAGTCTCAAGGCTCCAAATCTGGGCTGTAGAAGGACTGAGTCACCTGGGTGATTTTATGTATTACCAAAAACACAGGATGAATGAGTGGGCATATTGCCATCATGAAGCTGCCAATCATCACTTGCCCATAGCTGTAGGCTTCTGAATCATGCAAAAAGATGCTGTGAAGGAATGTTCAAGCTTAACACAAAACTTGATGCAGATTTGGTGCTCTCCTTGCTCAGTCATTTTGAACGTGACAGCCACACAGTACATGTGCTTACTCAACCACTTCCATTGACTGGTAGAGTGAAGTCATCATTGTTCATGCATGCACTTTCTAGTCCACTGTCTTTGGCTACTAGTTTACATTGATGTTGAGTAAACCATTCTCCTTCTACTAACAATGGCTTGACTTTTTCCAGACAGATCTCATAGCTAGTCCAGATTTCTTTTTTAAAATCTCTTGTTCCTCTTTTATTTTTCCTCCTAATTTTAATACTTTCTTACACACTATAGATAAATTATTTTCTTTATTTTTTATCTCCTCCTACTTAAATGTCAACTTTACAGAAATGGTGCTTTTTGTTACTTATTCACTACATTTTATAGGGCTTAGAATAATGCATATGCAGAGCAGGCATTCAATTTGATGCAGATTAGTTGCTCTACTCGCTCAATTATTTTGAATGTGACAGCCACACAGTGCACATGCTCACTCAACAGCACCTACTACCCCCACTGACTAGTACAGTGAAGTCATCATTGTTCACATATGCGCATTCCAGTCCACTCTTTTTGGCTGCCAGGTTACATCAATGTCATGCAAACTGTTCTTGTTATATTAACAATGGCTGGGCTTTTTCCAGACAGACTTTAACAGTCCTCACTAGCCTAAGTGCTGTAATATAAAACAAATTAGAGGCAGTTTATTTATATGGTGCCAATGGACAGGAAAGAATGAATCATACAAGAAAGGTATAAATAGTAGGGTTCTCTGCTTGCTTAATATTTGCATATAAAATGCATTATTATCTTAATTTCTGGAATCATGTCCACAAAAAAGCAGAGAAAAAGATGATTATCAATGACAGGAAGCAAAACAAACATAAAATGATTATCAAAGACATAAATTTTGCCTTTAATTTGGCAGTATATATTTTCTGCCTTAATATTGTATGACACAAATTTCATACATTCTAACACTTTTTTCTTTTTTGCATAAGCTATCATGAGTTGCTTTATTTACTTGCAGCCAAATGACTACTACTGCTTCCAAAATGTTCTAGTCTAATAAAGCTGAATTAATTTTAATATCATAAAATCCCACTATTTATTTTTGATATGAGGGTTTGTATCTTAACTCAGGTAGGTGTTATATTATATATATATAATATAATATATATATGTATTCCAAATGCTACACATATTCATTTAATAACAAGTAATGCCTGATATTTTATGGTGTTGAAAGGCCATGTCAATAAAGTAGGTAATAATGCTCAAAGAGAAAACATTGATTCCTCATTAGAATAGGAAATATTTAATATCAATGAAACAAATGTATATTCTATTTAATCCATACGTACCTAGTTTTAGAAAAACTTGAGTTAAAATAAGAGGATACTATTTCTTCCTTAATGAATTTTATATAATTTATCATGGTTTAAATCAGGTCACAATGAGACACTCAATTTTTATATTTTTTTAAATAAAATCCAATGACTAAGAATATGTTGTAATTTAAAACATACAGAAAACTAAATGGCATGGTGTTATGAGGAAAACAAACAGGTGAACAAGAACTCACAGACACAAAGACGACGGTGTGGTGATTACACGAGGGAAGGGGCAGCGGGGGGAGTAGCAAAGGGCGGAGGGGTCAGATACATGGGGACAGAATTTCACTTTGGGTTGTAAACCCACGATGTAAATTACTGATGGTGTATAACAGACTTTCACACCAGAAACCTATGTAACTTTATTCATAAATTTCACCACAATGCAGTTCATGAAATATTTTTAAAATTTATTTTCCTATTCCTTCTTAAAGGCAAACAGTTAAATTTACATTTCGAAACCCTGGCTTTACTTCTATTGACCGTATTTGCTACCATAAGGAAATAACTTGAAAAGACTGAGAATCAGTTTTATCCAATAAAAGACCAGCCATTATCCTCTCATATGTTTTATGTAAAAATCATATGAGGTAATAAGAAAGCACGCAAGATCATTTGCACAAAGTAAAATACTTTTGATAGATTGGGTGAGTGTTCTGGTCTCAGGCTCTGAGTTTTTCCATTTACACGCATGTAATCTTAGCTTCATAATAGCTTCTTCCTGAATACAAGGAAAGAATGACTATAATACAGTTGGGTTTATGGTGTCTTAGATGTTTTTGTAATTTGTTCTTACAAAGATATTTGGTATTAATATCTCTACAACAAGAATGTAATAGATTTTGACTACCCACTCTGAAGGGAAAATCTATAATATCATAATGAACTATAATTGTAAGTAATCCTTCTGAATATTCCTAGAAAACAGCCTGTAATTACATGAAAGAGCATAAGGCATCTTGGGGCCTTTTACCAGCTGTTTGCTGTCATCATGCCAGTCCTTGGAATTAGAAAATTTTGGATTCAAATGGTTTTGATCAGACAAGGATACAGTGAAACAAATGGAGACTTTGATAGATTTCTTCAGTGGCGACATGATGAATTTCATTCTTGCTAAAAGATCTCACCTAATTATATTCCAGACAAGTTGTGACAGGTGGACTCAACATATTGTGCTAGAGCCTGATGACATATCTGAAAGCATAATACCTTCCAAGATTGATTTTAATATAACCATCAATTAGGAAAATATTCTTCTAAAAAGCATTGAGAAACACTTGGCCAAGTTACTCCACCAACATTGTGGGAGAGGGGCGGAATCCTCTGTAAAAATTTAAATTCCTCCAAGTTTTAAAAAGAACACGAGAAAAGCTTGGGGACTCAGTGTGTGACAAAGTATTGGCCAACACATATAACTGCAAAAGCCACCCATCACCGTTTTCTACCAACCCCCGTGTGTGAATTTACATAACCTTTCAAATGATGGAGGTTACAAAAATGAATGTGTAGTTCAAGTCTCATTGAATCCCTTGAATCACCTCAGGCCAATCTTTTAACACCACTCCTTGGATGAGATTGTGATAAAGAAAATGCCTAAAACTATAGAGCCTCTGGTACTGGTTCTGTTAAATGTTAAGTGTGGGCATTGTAAAGCATTAAACTTGAGTTCAATTTTGTTTTAAATTAACTTTTAACGGATTCTATTTTCTTACTTTTATTTAGCTGCTTTATAACAATATGTAGTCTTGGTTCAATAGCAAAAAGTAATAAAGATTAAGATTGAAAAGAAAAGACCAGATATTGTCAACTTAATGCACAGCTTTGTATAGTATGTTGAGCCCCTTCTTTCCCTATAATTATGCATGTCACAATAATAATTGCTAAGAAAAATCCGGAATTAACCTACATAAGCTACATAAACTACCCTAATGTCATTCTATTGTAATAGGATTTGCAAATCAAGACAATACCCAGAGTTTACCCCCATATAATAACAGAAATATAATTTGTAGGTAAACGACTATCTAATTATATTATTTGGTTCAGTCAACTCTCCAATCGTACAAAGCTACTAACATGAAATGTGGTTGGAATTAAAAGTTCTTTGTAGGGGTCCACTTCAGATAGGGCTTAGGAATCTCTCTGCAAATGTCATGGTGAAATGGAAATTTCCTTAGTCAACAGAAATTCAAGCCTTCCAGGGAAAGCTGGGCCATACTAATTGGTGAAGGTACTGCAGTGTGAATGCAGGCTTGACTGTTATGTTTGAAGTGGAAGTGTGTGATTGACTTGCCGCTATTTATTATTTTTGCCTAAAAAGCCAGTCCTTTTCTTGATGCAACATCTTGAAATGTTTAAGCAGGCGACCTTCAGATAGGTTCTATCACCCCACTAACCCAGTGGGGTGGGTCCTAAAGGCGATTGCTCTGAAGTTGACCAAACTTGAGTTCTCGCCTCACTATTGGTGAGATGACGATCCATCCCTTTCCTGAGGAAGGTGATGCAGAGTGCCGCGGATTGCTGCATCACAGACTCTCAGAAAAGCACGGAACTTTCTCTCCTACCCTGCCTTACTTCCCAGTGACCATATGGTACCCCCCTGTCTGGAACGGAGAGAAATCCCAATTCTAACCTCCCATCCGTGGGAAGTCCATTTCTTCCCCAAACTAGTCTTGCGAATGTAGGATGATAGCATTAAAACATTTACTTATTTTTAAAAACATTTTGTTGGCCTAAGTCTTTGCATAAGCTTGTATCCATCTAAAGAAAACAGAATGTTGTCTAAATCCATGTTGGGAATTGGAAAAGGAGTGTTTACTGGAAACTTATGGAAATGGGATAGTAAAATTTAAAAGAAATAGACAAAAATTATACAGGCTAAATATTTGTGTCAACTATTGGAAGTAAGGATCCGCCTGTAGTGCTTTTCATGATGCTTGTGGAGTAACACCTGTGTAACACTCATTTGCAGAAAAACACGAAGGGTGACAAAAGGTTAGGGCCAGCAAGGCAGGGAGGAAGCTGGTAAAACCAGGGCCAGGTCAGTCTCTCCTCTGACCTTCTTCAGTTTTTGGCTTGATAACAGCCAGGCACAATGATAGCTGTCTCCTAAAAAAAATGGCATTAAAAGTTATCACAGTGGGAAAATGCAATAAGATATGCAAAAACTCAGGTGATTTTATTTCTAGAGGTTTTGGGAAATGTGACCAAAACAAAGCAAAATAAAAGCAATAATCGCTTATGACTAGAGGTTTTAAGGGTTCAGGGAAAAATACTTGACTCAGAAGCCTAGTAAATACATAATTCAATTAAACAGCTGCGTTCAAAGTTGCAGAATCCTAAATCTGGACAAGGCATGCACCTGTGCAGTCACAGAAGGCCCCAGGCTTCTCAGGACCCTGCATGTAGTGGAAAATTCTGCTGTCTTGGGTTTGGAACTTTCAATGCATTTTGAAGAGAGATTCTGCATTCTCTCTTTACATTGGGCCCCACAAATTTTCTGGCCAGTTCACAAGGGAACTACACAACCATGAGGATAATGGTATCAATACCATACAAGTAAGGTAGGAAGATACACCTCATAGATTCTCAACAAGGCCAGTGGGTTTCAGCAGTGTTGCCAGCAAGAACCCAGGCAGCATCCCAGCTGATGTCTCTGTTACCATGAAGTCTGTTTGCACAGTTATTCCCCCTACTACTTCATAATAACGTAATCACTACCTTAGCAGAAAGTATCTTCAAACATGGGAAGATTTAGAATTAGGTATAAAAATTAAGTTGATCAAAGAATTTAAGGGATTTGCATGTTTAATCCTTTAAAGATGTGTGATGTTCAAGAGAATTTAGCTTGTGAAAGCTACAAGGCATACTTGTGCTTACAATTCGAAATTTTTTAGTTGAAGATTTAATTTAAGCTTGAGTCATATGCTAATTTTATATATAATACTGAAACATTTAAATAACCTAAAAATGATCATATTCACAAATTAATCCGGTTTGGCCTCTTACAAAGTGACTTAATATTTGTGGGTTTAGAAATAAAACACAAAAATACTCCCAAAATTTAAACAGGACATAATTTCCAAAAGAACTACGTTTTAAAAGAAATTATCTTTATTAAATCACACAATAATTTCAAAAACAAAGTGAGCCTTTAAAAATGCTTTTCTAAATATGAAGACAAAGTTGAGGATATAATAATAAAATCATGCATTGTACATGAGTAATTGTGTACATTCATTGACTCATTTATTTAACAAACATTCATTCAGCAGCATGCTGGGCATTCGGTGGTGAGCAAATACAGTGGATCGCTTCCTGCTGTCAGTTTAGTCTGCTGGTTTGGAAAGTTAGCAGTTATCATAAACTTGGCTTATGGATAAAATGAGTCTATGCTCCTGATTACTGGGGACAGCCTGAGCAATGGGAATGGCAAGTAGTTTTATCTCACGTTGAACAGGATGAAACCCCAGCTCTTAAAG
Organism: Sturnira hondurensis; assembly: GCF_014824575.4. NCBI lineage: Eukaryota > Metazoa > Chordata > Mammalia > Chiroptera > Phyllostomidae > Sturnira > Sturnira hondurensis. The sequence goes on along the minus strand of NW_028093774.1, from coordinate 12,650,803 downwards.
TGTGCCTGTTGTTCTGGCACAGTTACCAATACTTCTGCTTCCACATTGCAAATCTGAATGGCAAGTTGCGGGACATGACCCTCCAGTGATGGGTTAACCCTCTGACCTAGCAAAGGACACACATACTTTATAATCTTGGATAACCCTGCCCACTAAAGATAACATAAACCACAAAAGCAATTTTAAATTTTTCAGTAGCCACATCTTCGAAATAAGTCAGAAGAGGAAGGTAAAGTAAAAAAAAATGTTTTATCTAATCCAATACATCGAAGTATTATCATTGAAACACTTAGCACTAACCACACTCAGGTACTCAGTCAACACGCATAGCTAGTGTCTGCCTTATTGCATAACACAGGTCTAAGGCCTCAGTCTCTCAGGACGACTCAACTTGTACACCCGCAGCCACACCACACAAAAGTGCCTGGGCCCCAGAGTAAAAGCATAAATCTTTTCTTGTCAGTTGCCTTCAACAGAGAGAAAACTTCTTCCACAAGGGTTTTGTTACTAAAAGAGCTCAATGTGTTTCCATTTGGAGGTCCCCCGCCCTACTGCACAAACCAGTTCCAAATGTAGCGTTCCTTGTGAGAAACGGTGCTGTACAATAGGAGACACAGATTGCATGAAGTCCAAGTAGATGAGTCTGCGCCGGGGAAGCTGAGCTAATGGAGGTTCACGAACCAAGGGAGAATGTTGGCCATGGCTTTTTTCACTGTGTTGACTTCACTGAACGATGACTCATTAGGGAACACTGTTTAAAAATTGTTGCAATACATCATTGTAGTTACCAGAACACCTAAATATAAGTTGAATACTATTATGTGTAATTTATATAAATGGCCTTCTGCTAATGTTCACATGGCCATCTAGTCCCCGGGGATGTTGTTAAACAAAATGCTGAAGAAACACCCAACAGAGCAGGAACTACAGGCTCCAGAGTCGATTTAGAAGGAAGGAAACAGGAGAATCTGACTTCAGTATCTCCCCTATGCCCCGACTGAATGTTTGAGATCCTGGGGACTAGGAAATACATTCCCAGCACCTCTGGTTTGTCTTCCTCAAAACAACAGTAAAGGACAATAGTATCTGGAGTGTAAGCACTTTGTGTATGGATACTACACTTGGACCTCATGACCTAAGGACCTTGGATTGAACCCTCTGAGAGTATCTCTCCACTTTTGACTTTAACTAGGGTCAGTGAGGCATATCAGTGCTCCTCAGATTATACCATAAAAGAAAAGAAAATTTAGTCTACGGCCATACCACCCTCAACGTGCCTGATCTCGTCTAATCTCGGAAGCCAAGCAGGGTCGGGCCTGGTTAGTACTTGGATGGGAGAAAATAAAATTTAATGGCAGAGATCTATAACTATATCTTAGAGAAAACCAATTCATGAAATTGGTTTCTCTTGTTTTCTCCTAAAAATGCTGAGTTAATTTCAACCTTATCATGTATATTGGTTGAAATATACGAATAATGTTCTCCTCCCAAATGTTTGAGGAACAACTACGTCAGGGAAGAATGGTCTAGGTCTCTCCATTTAGAGCCACTTGGCTTCTTGTCCTGGTGTGTGAACTTGGATAAGTCACACCAACTTACTGAAATTTCACTTCTTCATGACTAAAGTAAGACTAATTTTCAAATTTGTAGGGTCACTGGAGGGGGGTTCATTAAAGTTGCACAAGATTTCTTTTGGGCGAGAGAAGAGCCAGGTTTTTTGTGTTTGCTATTGTTCCTCTGTGCCCAACCTCCTTCAGGCATGTGTTTTATCATTTAACAAATGCTCATGGAGTTCTTTTTAAAGCATGCCAACTTCTACACCATTTACTGGGAAAACAGTATTGTCAAAAACATATCTGCACACAAGGTTATTCATAGAACTCCTACCGCAGGGACATATGCTTCAGAGATGAATCAGTGAAAAAAAAGGTGAAAAAATACAAGTCAATATGTAAAAGGAATGTAAAGCTCTGTCATTCCAACAACTTTCTCTGGAATGTTTTTCTTATATCGGAGTAGAGAGTAAAGGAAAGCTCTTCTTCTACCTTTTGAAGTGGCTACTTCAATCAGTGACATCAGCGTGGGTGCAGTGATTCCCACAGAAGAACAGCCAAGCAAATCCAGACCTTCCCATCAAAGATAATCTACCAGGTGACCAAGACAGGGCTTTCCACATCTCAGAATTCAAAGCGTTGCTCTCATGTTTGTTGCAAATAAACATCAACACTCAACAGCAAAACAAAGAGTGTCTTTTCATGTTGTATTTGTCAGCCCTTGGAGAGCTTGGCAGGCAAGCAATCTAACATCAGAAGATAAGATGAATAATAGAAGATAACATTTACGAAGATAAATGAAAAAAAATTCTGGGACTAGCACAAGCCTCCATGTCTGTAGCTAAAAATGAGAGAGGCTGTGCCGTGCGAATAGTTTGCACAATGGATTTCACAGATATTCTGTAGCTGGGCCACAGATATCCTCTTTATGTATCAGGACAATGAGTAAGATGTCCTCTTTATGTATTAGGACATCAAATAAGGTATCACTTGCAAAAACCAATATTTCTACAGCTTTAAACAATTGAAATCTACAAGCCTTGGTCATTTGTTAGCTTTCATCACATTCTAAAAGAAAAGGTCTACATTTCTACTGATGGAGGCAGGAACACAACCTTCTGGCCAATCTTTTGTTGAATTCTTGATTGTATAAAAAAAGGTATTTTCCCCTTAATTTGTAATTAAAGAAAGGAAATTATAGCTTCTCATTCATCTAATTTAAATCATTGTGTGGACTATTTTAAGTGAGTAAAAAATATGCATTAGCCCAGCCTTAAGTGTTGAAAGCAGTTAGCCTTGTAAAGACAGGTATTCATTAGGCAGACATTTAGCTCGACTGTGCCTGGAGTTCCTCCAGGATGAGGTGTGACTTTCCCTTTAAGTCAAACATAATTATCTAATGAGGGCAATTAAAAACAGTGGATGTTTTAGATCATGATTTATGAGGTATAAAACTATATTACTGTACAGCTATGTATCTTGCAAGGCTTCTCTGTATCCATAAAGGGTGATGAAATTTTCTTATAATTTGTCTAGCCAAAGCTGTGAGGGGGAGAGGGGAAACAACTCTCCCTTCAAAAAATGAAAAAATAGTAGTCACTTCTTTTGAATAGTGTTACATTTTTATATCTTTAATCTGTCATTTTTATCTTGCAGCAGCAATAATCTCATATTTTTTAAAAAATCTTAATTAAGCTGTGGAAAAAAATGAGCTATACCTTTCTGAGATGATAACTGAATTACAAATTTACTTTGAAGTTGAGCTAAACACCAAACACTGGCAACATTCAAAACATGCTTTTAGACTTCTGGTCAAAATGGAGGCATAGATAAACGTGCTTCACCTCATCACACAATCGCAAAAAGAATTACAACTAGACGTCTAAATAAATAACACCCAGAACTGTCAGAAAATTGAGCTGTATGGAAGTCTAACAACCAAGGATTTAAAGAAGCAATATCCATCCAGACAGGTAAGAGGGTCAGAGATTTGGAGACAGACAAAGAGGAATAGAGACATGGTGTGGTGTGGAAATGCCAGGGCAGTGGAACAGGCGGTCCCACATTTATGCATGGTGAATAAAAATTGGGAGGGTTACCTTGGGAGCAAGTAATCCTAGCTCCAGACTAGACTGCACAGCCCAGGGTTCCAGCACCTGAAATTGCCATAACTTCTGGCTACAAAAACCAGTAAGGGTTGGGAACTGGCAGTGGAAGGAACTACCAGAGTTTTAGGAGAGTCACATTAAAGGGCCCATGCAGACTTAAAATGTAACCCTAAACCTAACCCAGCCCCTCCAAAATTCAGCACCAGGGCAACAGCTGGAAGGGCACCAATTGCACTGGGCAAGTGTCAGACTAACCTCCAGAAGCCAGGCAGTGGCACTGTTCCCTCTCCTCACTGAGCCCGCCCCCAACACAGAGCCATAAAGCAGCGAAGTGGGTTGCCCCAGCCTGGCAAGTAGTAGCTAAGGCTCTACCCTACACAATTTAAAGGTTCCTTTTCTACGATATGTCATGCTACTAAGACATGGAGTCAAAGAAGCTCTACCTAATACACAGTGGCACACACAGGGGGGGTTCCAAATAGAGAACTCAAAGAAACATGGCCCAAATGAAAGAACAGAACAAAGCCCCAGAAAAAGAAGCAAACAAAATGTGGAATGACCAATCTATCAGATGCAGAGTACAAAACACTGGGGATCAGGATATTTAAAGAACTCACTTGGTATGGCAACAAAACACAAAAGACTCAGGAAGAAATGAAGGTTACATTAAGTAAAATGATGGAAAATCTACAGGGAACCAGAGAGGCAGTGATGAAGCCAGGATTCAAATCATTGATTTGGAACATGAAGCTAAATAAGCATTCAACCCGAACAGTAAGAAAAGAAGAATTAAAAATACGAGGGTAGTATAAGGTGCCTGTGGGACATCCCTGAAGGTACCAACATATGAATCGTAGGGATTCCAGAAGGAGAAAAAGAAAAGAAAGAAATTGAAAACTTGTTTGAAAAAAATGACGAAAGAAAAATTCCCTAGTTTGGTGAGAGAAATAGACATTGAAGACCAGGAAGCACAGAGAATCCAAAACAAGGTGGAAACAAACAGGACCACATAAAAATTAAGACACCAAGACACATCATAATTAAAATGCCAAAGGTAAAATAAACAGAAAATCTTAAAAGCAGCCAGAGAAAAACAGAGAGTTACATACAAAGGAGTTCCCACGAAACTATCAGCTGATTTCTCAAAAGAAACTGTACAGTCTAGAAGGGACTGTCAAGTATTTTCAAAGCGATGGAAAGCAAGGACCTAGAACCTAGCTTACTCTATGCAGCAACAGTAAAAAAAATAGCCTGATCTCATGGATCAAATTTAAAAGTTCCTGAAGAGGCCACAGAGTCTGCTCTTATCTTTGTTTTTCTATCATAACTTTTGTGCACTTCTCTGTTCTTTCTCCTGTACCCAACAATGTTTTCTGCCGACATACCTTGCTTATAGAGGCCAATATGGCTGGCCTGGCCCAGTATCTACATGCTATTTTAGGCTAAACTGCCCATCATTTGTGACACGCTCTCTGCATATCCTATTGCAATATGCTCTTAAATGGCCTTTCTTATTTCACTCTTTACTTTTATACTCCATGCTCAAACAGAAGCCACAGTAACATTAAACCTGACTTCACCTACCTAGCTTCTTTGCTTCCCCTAGCTTACAATCTTCCAATGGCTTCCCATTTTGTTTAGAACAAAATCCAAACCCTGTACTAAGGCAAAATATATGGCATAACTAGCTCTTTATCATTACTTAGGTTACGGTCCAAATATCACCTTTTCAAAAAGCAAAACAAAAGAAACAAAAATGCCCTGATCCCCAAATCCAGTGTATCCTCTGTTCTTCTATTGCATCATAGTTTCACATTGGCTTACAAACCTCAAAATTTGTTTCATTTATTTTTTTCACATTTAATATCTGTCTCCATCTACCGAAATTTACATTTTCAGGAGTAGAAACTTAAATTTAAACTTAAATTCCATCTCATTTGTTTCCCACTAATTTATCCCAAGAAACTTAAATAACCACACATAACAATTTTAGAATGAATTAATGAATGAAATTCTCAACCTTGTGGTTTTGATGGATTCAACCTAGCTTCAGACCCTCGGTCAGGTATAAACCCAGTGTAATTGTCTGTGCCCTTTGAGAAACTGAATCATGCTCTTGGACTTTCAAGGTATTAGGGCAAAGCATTATGGAGATAAGGTCCCTCTGTATGAAACGCTTTGTCGTGATGTGCATTGTTCAAATTCTCTGTGGGACAGTGAGAACTGGAGGACCATGGTCATTCTGTAACCTCTCTGTAGGTAATATTTTCCCACAAGCCATATTTTATATTTCTTTTGTGGTTGCTGTGGATCATCAGTGGAGTCACTTTTTGTCACACTTACCTAAGGGCATTGGGTGACATAATGAATACAGTAAGAATTTATAGAATTTACCATCAATAATTATTATGTGATGCTAGTAATTAACAGAAATATTACTCCTTATATGCTTATAATTGATGTGTTACAAAGTTAATATTTTCTACTAGGAGAAACAGAGGTTGTATAGCACAGTGGTCTAGCCTATGGGCTGCACAGTGGCCATGACTTGGGTTCAAACTCCACTTGTACCAGTTATGAGCTAAATCACCTTGTGGAAGATTCCCAGCCTCTCTGAGCTTCTTCACCTCATCTATAAAACAGTAACAATAATACTATCTACCTCAAATGATTGCTGTATTAAATAGATAACTAAATAGATAACAATGCCTGTGATAAAGATCTATCAATTATTATCTGTAAAGACTTAAGAGAGATGGTAATTCATTCATTCAAGAGATAATTACTCAATATCTATTGTATACCAGGCAATCTAAGGCATGAGGATACATGTGGAATTAAGATACAGAGATATTATTGTGAAAACAATGAATTTAAGTAAAAATTAATGGAAAAAAACTAAAGATGTGAAAGAGAAGGAAAACTGAGGCTCTATAAGATTTAGTAGAGAGTTGTTTTCCAGGAAAGCAATGATGATATTCTAGAACCATATTTCTCCCTCAGAGACTCAGTTTAAAGATAACAGAAAAGAATATAATGAGGTTCCTGCCCCCCAAAGAGATGCAGTAAAAGAAGACATGGAAATCCTACTGTACAGCATTCATCATTAGATGATATTTAAGTGTTCATTGTATGCAAAGTCATTGTTCAGACACTCTTGTTACTAAAGGCTAATTTCTGATCCTCGATGCTAAAAGTCATAGACATACACTATGTTCATCTGCCCAGCAATCTTTATTTCTTTTAAGTAAATTACCCTATCCATTCCATGTGCTTTAAAAAGGGTTGTTGTAGGCCCTGGCCGGTGTAGCTCAGTGGATTGAGCATGGGCCTGCGAACCAGACGATCGAGGTTCGATTCCCAGTCAGGACACATGCCTGGGTTGCAGGCCAGTTCCCGGCAGGGGCCAGTTCCCAGCGGGGGATGCACAAGAAGCAACCATACATTGATGTTTCTCTTCCTCTCTCTTTCCCTTCCCCTCTAAAGATAAATAAATAAAATATTTTTTTTAAAAAAGCGTTGTTGTATCACTCAGTCAAATCAAAGATAGGAAATACCACATAGTTATTTGAACAAAAAAGTGGAATATAAAAAATTATTAACTGCAGCAAGGTATTGAAGACACAAGAGATTAGCCTGTGGTAAAGCTAAAGAAAATAAATAGAACTCCAGAAAATTAATAATAGCATACATAAGAAGAAGTACCCCCATTATAAAGGTATTAGGGCATATGGCTTATGTTTCATCAAAAGTCATATCTACCTCCAACCTCAGAATGCTACCTTGTCTGGAAATAGGGTTGCAAATGTAATTAGTTTAATTTAAGAAGTAGTCACATGGAAGAAGGTGGGTGTGTCCTATATTCAACATCTGGTGTATTTTTAAGAAGGCCTTGCGAATACATACATAGAAAGAAATACATCCTCCCTTCTAAACACCACTGGAATGTGAAGGTGGGTGTTGTAGTGATGCAGCTACCAGCCAAGGAATCCCTGGGATGGCTGGCAACCACCAAAGCTAGGAAGGTTCCTTCCATGCTAAGTGTTCCTCCCAAAGCTAGGAAAGGTCTGGGTTTCTCGCTCACTCCAGAAGAGACCAATCATGCCAATACCGTGACTTTAGACATCTGAGCTCCAGAACTTTGAAAATCAAATTTTGTTGTTTTCAGCCATCAAGTTTGTCTTCATTTGTTATAATAGCACTTAAAAAAAAACAAATATGCTTAGATCTAACATAGAGTGGCTAAAAAAGAATCCCTCTTCCATCCCCCACAACCCCACCCTTGCACTGAGATCCATGACCATGTTGAGGAGGTCCCGCTGGCAATCACTGGATAGCTGAGAGGTCACTGATAACATTTGCTGAAAATCTCCCTTCCAGGGTACTGGAGAAAGGGAAAGCTGTTCATACGTAGTAACTTACCAAATGCATTTTCTTCTTTTTTTTTAACTTTAAATTGAATAGATTTTATTTATTTATTTATATTTTTTTCTTGGTACTTTTCTCTTTTTCTTTTCTTTTATTTTATTTTATTCTTGTTCAAGTACAATTTTCTGTCTTATATTCCCAGTCCTGCCCCCCACCCCCGCAGTGCTCCCCACCTCCCTCCCATTTCTGGCCCCCACCCTTAGTTATTGTCCATATGTCCTTTATACTTAATTCATGGGAGTCGATCCCCTTTTCCCCTATGATTCGCTCCCCTCTCCCCTCTGGACCCTGTCACCTGTTCCATACTTGAGTGTCATTGATCATATTTTGCTTGCTTCTTTGTTTTGTTGTTTAGATTCCTGCTAACGGTGATATCGTATGGTATTTGCATTTCAATACAAAATGTTCCAAGATGGATGCTGAGGAAAGTTGCCAGTCACTGAGTGCTATTGACCACTGAGCCTTGAGGAGCCAGGTACTGTGAGGTTATCTGCGTGCAGGAGTTAGGCTTTGGAAAAACTGCATGGGTCCCAAGGTCTGCGTGCTGAAAAAGCTGCTCCATGCAGGAGCCTGCTGAACTACTACAACAGAACAAGAAAAGATAGGTCCTTCTTCATGCCGTGTTTCGTCCATGTTCGCTACTGACAAAGATTGACCTTGTGCCAGCTGGCAAAGGAAATCTATATAAAGGGCCCAAATCTATTTTCCGAGAGTGGGTAATGATGTGCAATGGGTTTAGATACACTGATAAGTGGCCCAGCTGTCAATCATGATTTTTGCACATCCTGCTGAGCCACACGAGCCAACACTTGCAATTCAGAGAAACATGGTCTGCAGTGATGGACAGACATTGGAGGAGAGAAATTTCTTTTTCTCTTTGTGGTGTTAAAACTAGAATATAGGAACCTAGGGCTGTAAAGAGCCATTTTACCTGCTGTGGAGAGAATAGATGTGCTAAAATAATGAAACAATCACAAACAGATTTTGTGGAAAAGACAAGGAGTCAATGTCCTAATGGTACCATAACAGTCCAGGATCCAGCCTTACCTAAAGCATTAAATCCACCCCTCCAATTCCTACATAGTCCTATTTTTCCATTGTTTGAGTTCAATTTCAGACGTTTCAGCCAAAATTATCCTAACTACCAGATGCTCATTTTTCTGGGGCCAGGCATGGTTTCCTTGGCCCAATCTCCAGCACACTATATTTGAAAAGTATATTTTTTGGAGTTAAGTGAACTAGGCTTAAATTCTGCTACTTCAGTTCTACCATCTCTAAAACTGGATTAAGCTCTCTCATGAAGTGGGAATAAAGCATGATGTCCCAATAATGTTACTTGATTCTCTTTGTTCAATTTCTGCCTTGTTGCATTAATGAAACCAACTTATACAGGTGCAGTATTACACCATATTGCTTCAAGCTTAGAGAGTCAACAAAGTACATGTGTAGAAGACTCACTTAATACAAAGGTGAAGTAAAAGAAATCTTTGCATTTCCCATATTATTGTTGTTGATGCAGTTTTTTCAGTCTAGCCAGACACACTCTTCACACTATGATGAAAGCTTTGGCAATAAATGCTTCCCCTTCTCCAGGGTCACAACAATGTGAAGAATGCTCTACCTACTCGATTTTCTTCATCTTCATATACTCTTCTGAACTATAGAAGGTTAGGAATTGGAAGGTATGATAGTCAGTCTTATATTTTCACATGTCCTTTATTCTAAGAGTTTATTGACTCTTCAAAGGTCAAACAATCCCGGAGAAGCCTTCTGACCTTTAGCCCCATTCCTGTCCACAGCCGTCTGCATGATTTCCTCTCATAACACAGCAAATGTTTTCTTTTCCCCCCAACCTCCCAACTTCTACCATGGCAGGCTTTAATGTTATTACCACATGGCTTTAAAAATATGGCCAAGTCTTCTCTCCGCACAAACTCAGACAGTGCTTGGAATTTCGGCCAACTCCTTTTGTTTTTTTCCTAATTTCCTCTGGTGAATTTGTACATCAGGGGCATTTTATGCTTGTTACATAATCAGCCAGTCTAATTATAAACTCTATAAAGTTGCTTTTATCCCCCTTCTCTTAAGAACCCCCTAACGAAAGGGGTTGACTTTCAAGTGTTTTGAATTACTTCCCTTTACAATATCCTTGGTGTGTTTAAGATTGGAATGCTTTGACAAGTGCCTGATAGTGTGTGCATTTTCAACTATGTAGTAGTACCAACAAGGTTCCGTCTCTAAAGAGAAGCAAAAATACTGGATTCTTGAATAATGATAAGGAAAAAAAACAATAAAGACTCAAGAAACTCAGACATTTTTCTTGTTTGGTTTTTAGGAATATCTTACATGGTTTACAGGAACTATACAAGGTGGATGAGAGCAGTGAGAGAAAATTAAGGAATAAAAAACAGAAAATTATTTGAAATGACATAAAGAAAATAACCCTAAAAAGTTGAGATCTACATAAAGACAAAACATAACCCACAAATCTTAAACCTAAATACTTTACCAACTGAAGTTGTGCTCATACATTTGCTGATGCATTTTCTCTAAATTCCATTTCCCAGTATTGAGATTGTAAATTTCTTAACAGTTTGCCAACTAAAGGGTTTATCTACTGCATATGGTGGCGTTACTGATTTCATAAGGAAGTTGGTAGCACTGAATTTTAAACTTTCTTTAGAGTCTTATAGCTTGTATTTTCTGGTTTCTAATATAATTTCAATTTATAATTTCAACTTTAAGTTATGGTGAGTATACTGTAATTATTTGATAGTCTCTATTTTTAACCTAATGATCAGGTCTTCCTAGACATTACCCTTAATACAAAAGCAAAGGTGCCACTTTTAAGAATGTCCATGAATGATTAAACTAATAATATTAACATTTAAAATATATATAAATCTTAAATTTAGTATATGAATAATGATATTACATTTTACTCAAATTCCTAGGACAGAAATTTTTTAGTGATCAGAAACAAATTTGTATATACAAAAGTCTCCTACACAAAGTACTCAAAATTTCTATTTGATTCCTACCCACTAGTATTTCCCAGGCCATCTTTCTTCTACACCATTAAGTTGATCCTCTTAATAGTTTAATAGCATAATAGTTTTGAACAGCAACGCCACTATTAGAGTCAATTCATACACATATTAATTCAACAACCTCTTTTTTGTTCCTTTGTTCATTTATTTGCAGAACAATATGGCAAACACTAAGGAACACATAAGATTCAATCAAACACATCGTGTTCTTAATAACTTTATAGTTTAGCAAGGACTAATAAATGCATAAAGGACTAATAAATTCATTATACTATAAGAAATTATATTTAAAATTATGTACAAAGTGGAAAGAAAATTTACTAGCTAAGAAGAATTATGAAATCCTAATTGAAAGAGGTAATGCAGACAAGATTACAAGATTTAGTCATTTGTATATTTGAAGGTAAGGCATGCCAAGCAGAGGAGGTCACATAATTTAAATCAGGTAGGTGGTAGACAACAGTCCTAGCGTCTGGGAAAGATTAGATCATGTACTAGTTTGAAATTTCTAAGAGAGCAGACACTGTTTATTAGTGTATCTTTAGTGCCTAGCCATATGGCATGTTATTAATCATTTATTTAATGAAAGGAGGTAAGGTAAATGAATAATAAGTTGGGAAGGATAGATTGGTCTAGATCAGAAGCCTTGAATGCTAACCTCTTAGACAGTGTGGATTTTATCTATAGGCAGTAGAGGTTTCTCTGAACATTTACTTAGCTGAGAAACGTTGCAATAAGCACTTTAAATTAAGAAGATTCACCTGAGAACAACGTAGAAGATGTGAAGACGTGAGAAGAGAAAGGTGGCAGCCACCGATAGACATGGTTTAGTGTGATGAAGGAAGAAGTTTCTTTAAAAGTTCTGGGAGAGCGAGGTAATCAATAGGTTGTTTTTAGTGTATTAACGTGATCAGAGAGAGTCAGAGCGTGCTTTGTTGCCCTTGGAGGAAACATGCAGATACCAGAATTGAAAGATGGACACTGCTAAGCTAAGGGGGCCAGAGTTACTGTGTGCTCACCAGGTCTTTCCCGCTAGGTTTCTGTTACACTAACTCAGTAAGTCTTCACACTGACTCAATAAGTTACATAACATTTAATTCATTCTTCTGGAGGGAGAGACACATCCTCCCTTCTAAACTGTCCAGAGACTTCCGCCAAGATGGAGGCATAGGTGGAAACACTGTGCCTTCTCCCACAACTAAGTTTGAATACAACAAAGGTTTAGAGAAACAAAGATACAACCAAAGGACAGAAAATTGTATTATACGGAAGTCCGATTACATCTAACCGTTCAACGGGGACGGTAAGAGGGGCGGAGCCAGCAGCGAGCAGGGTCGGGCAGGACAGGGCCCCCCGACCCAGGTGCATAGGCAGCCTGAACCAGCTGGGGTGCGGGGCAGACTGACCGGGGTCGCACATTCGCGCACAGTGAGACGGACCACGCAGGCCCCAGGGGGCAAGGGCTAACTGCGGTGGCACACTCGTGTGCAGTGGGACGAAACGCGTGGGCCTGGTGACCACAGCAACTGCCACCGGTGAGGGCCCGGGCTACAGGCGGCAGACAGGACGCCATAGTCCCTCTTTGACCCCGCCCCCACAGACAATGTCACAACCCAGCAACTTAGTTACCCTGCTCTAGTGAACACTTTAGGGCTCTGATCCTGCTATGGAACAGGCACGAACAACCCCGAAAGATGGCGCAAGAAGAACTCAAAGTCCCAGAGCCGATAACTCTAAGCGACCGAGAAATTGCCAGCCTCTCAGAAGCACAATTCAAGACACTATTTATCAGGATGCTCACAGAACTGGTAGATTATAGTCACAAATTAGAGGAACATAGTCACAAATTAGAGGAACATAGTCACAAATTAGAGGAACATAGTCACAAATTAGAGGAACATATGAAGGCTAAACTAATTGAAATGAAGGGAGATGCACAGGAAACCAAAGTGATGGAAAGGAAACGGGGACTCAAATCAAGGGAATGGACCAGAAGGAAGAAAGAAACATCCCACCAGAAAGGAATGAAGAAATGAGAATTCAAAAAAATGAGGAGAGGCTTAGGAACCTCCAGGACATCTTTAAACGTTCCAACATCCGAATTATAGGGGTACCAGAAGGGGGAAAGAAACAGCCACGAGTGGAAAACTTATTTGAACAAATAATAAAGGAGAACTTCCCCAGTCTGGCAAAGGAAATAGACTTCCAGGAAATCCAGGAAGCTCAGAGAGTGCCAAAGAAGTTGGACCCAAGAAGGAACACACCAAGGCACATCATAATTACATTAGCCAAGAC